>NC_060079.1:20500000-21125000 GCF_922984935.1 Meles meles | reverse complement strand
AAGAGAGAGAAAAGATCATTTCCTTTAGCTAGTGCTTTTCATCTGCCTAAGTAGTTTTAAGCAAGAAATAATTCGAGTAGGGAAACCAGATAAGAAGGCCCAGATATTTTTCTCCTCATTTCGAGATGGGTTTCTACATAAGACCCCATTATTTTGGCAATCTCAGACAGTTAACTTCAGGTTCATGTTTTCTTTGAGTAATCCCTTTAATAGGGTCATTTAATATATAAATGTCAAAGAGCATGGATATTTTTTCAGAAAACTACTGGATTTCCTTGTTAGTACAAAAAAACAATGAACTGTTGACTGTGTCTGAAAATATTTACTTTGTGTCTTCTGCACAGAGCAGGGCTTGCATGATGTGTAATCAGATCAAGAGGTTTCACACTGTTCTATAGCATTGGACACAAAGCCAATACGTTTGAGAAAGCAAATCAGAAACGATCTGAATTCTCTCCTGAAGCGGTATCTGAAAACCAGGAGAGCGTAAGATCTACGGCGGAGTTTTCTCATGAGCTACAAACTTCCAAGCAACACATTGTTTAGTTTGTTCAAATCACTGCACTTAGGATTTTCTTTGAGTGAAAACAAATTACCATCATTACTTGGGTTTAAAAACTTGTTCCACATAATTTTTATACGGCCCCCAAACACGTGGCTTAGGCGCATAAATCTAATAAATCCTTAGAACTTAATGCCACTGATACAGGGGTTTATCTCTTCAGGCTTGTCTCCATAGCCTACTAAATGATAATCCTAATTAGAACCCTAATTATGTTTCTGCTCAGAGTATTTTTAGATAGACTTAACATTTGATCTGTTTAGTCTAGTTTTACAGGTGGCAATAGATTAAAAACAGGTTTTAAAATAAGATATGACTATTACATTTCTAATAATAGGTGATTGTGGCCTCAGAACCACTTTTGATTTAGTGACGCATGGAACAACTCTTTGATGATGGTAATTGTGCCCACACGCCCTAGCCCTACACTGGGAAAATAGGCCACCCTTTGTAGTCAGTGCCTTATTTCTACCATATAAACTTTAGCCCTTTCAATTCAGGATCTTGAGTTTCTTCCATTCTTTTCCTCTAAAATAACCTGGCTTTTCAATCCTGCCCAGATCCTCTTGTTACATGTTCCCAGAGACACTTGTCCTGATATTACCTCCATTGCCTTGCTATCCCTTAGCAAAAAAGTCATTAGCTTTCACTGTGATTTCTCAAGCTTGAGTGTGCCCTAGACTCACCCAGGGAGCTTATTTAAAAATGCAAATTCTCAGGCTGCATTCAGAGGGGTTCCATGTTTTATGTCTTTCAGGGGTCTGGAATCTATATTTTGAACAACAACAAAAAAATCTCGGGTGTTTTGGGGACAGATTTTGAGAAACATTGCTTTAAGAGACTTATTTTTCATTTCCAAATACAGAGTTTCAAATTTTCCATCGTGCTTACGGTTGTTTTCCACGAATGACAGCATCCTCCAATTATAAAACATGAGACACGTAGATAAATATAAGGTGTTATTTTTATTATTTTTAATATTTTTCTAGAGTAAACATGGCTCCACCTCAAATCAACCTGATTCTCCTCTCACTTTATAAGGTAGAAGAAAGGAAGGGAACATCAGGACTTATTATACAAAGTTCGCTTTGGCTGGGCTTGCGGTAGACTCTTGCTCCACTGTCTTCACTCAAGAGGCATATCCAGTGGCCCAGTATTCTGATATCCAGACAATTCTGATACATGTGGGTCAGTAGCCATACCTGAATAGGCATGCAGGACCCTCAGCTTGTCCATCTGATTATAGCTTGACCATCTCATGCACTTGTGTCTTCCACGTGGCCACTTCTACCATCAAAATCAGATAACGAACTCTAAAAGCAAGTTGGGGTTTACCTTACTTTTGCAAGGACAAAATCAGGACAGCTTCAAGCTACTCAAGGTATAGGCAATATTTTTGGAGACGGTGACCTTAAGTGACCTTAAGTGACACCGGTTTGCAGAGTCAAAAGCTTGGTGGCTTAAAATATTAAATTAAGCCATAATAATAGGCTTAATAGGATGTTTGAATTTAGTACTAAATGGCACTTGAGTTATTGCCTCTGAGTGCATTCAATAGGATGTGACCTTAGTAATGACATTTCTTATAGTCCTATGCCATTCAGGAAGAGTGAGTCAGCCATTCGCTAATATTTATTCACAGATTTTTACTATCAATATCTACTCTGTGCTAGGCAAAAAAGAGACATGAGGAATAAGAAGTAGTCCTGGCTCTCAAGAACCAGACCCTGCAGTTGGGGGGAATTCTCATCTGAGTGCGGTATGTGCTGTGCTAGAGAGAAGAGTGGGTCACTAACAGGTGCAGGCCAGGAGACACAGAAAGAAGAAAGTGACCAAAAATGGCTTCTCAGAGTGAGGGACACTCGAGCTGAGTTTTGAAGGACAATTAGAAGTTAGCCAAGAGGATTATGTAGAGGGGAGGTGGTGGCTGCCATTTTGCGCACTTTGTGTGCAACAAAGGGAAGATCAAAAAGGTATGGTTCAGTTTGAAATGCAAGTAGTTGTTTTAACGCTAGAAACGAGAGGAAGAGCCACATCCGGAGGACATGCAAAGAATTTAGTATTTTTCTATATGTTGGCTATGACAGTCTTTGAAAGATTTTAGATAAAGGATCAACATGGTAGAACTGGGGTTCATTCATTTGTTGATTTGCTTCCACAAATATTTGTTACAGCAGGGGTGAGGCGCGCCATGCTGGGCCCTGAGAATAGAATGCTGAAGAGGACAGAAACGGTCCCTGCCCTCACGGAGTTTAAATTCTCATGGAGGAGACACACGATAAGCAAGTAAACAAAAACAACAGAAAAAAGAATCACAGTTGTGCTAAGTACTAAAAGCCAACTAAAGATGGATATGGGACAACAATGAGGGGATTGATGGGGAAAAGCTTCTCTTAGGATGTGACATGGAAGTTGAAGTAAGACAAGGAGCAAGTTAGGATTTGGATTCATCTGTTGATTTACTTTGGTAAATAATACTTACATACCAACTTTGGAGTGATTTGGGAGAACAACTGAAGTGCATCCTGGGCAGAGGTAAGAAGAAAGGGAAATGTCCTGAGGTAAGAAAGAGGTTGGCCTAGGGGTGCCTGGGTGGCTCAGTGGGTTAAGCCTCTGCCTTCGGCTCTGGTCATGATCTCAGGGTCCTGGGATCGAGCCCCGCATCGGGCTCTCTGCTCAGCAGGGAGCCTGCTTCGTCCTCTCTTTCTACCTGCCTCTCTGCCTACTTGTGATCTCTGTCTGTCAAATAAATAAATAAAGTCTTTTAAAAAAAGAAAGAGGTTGGCCTAAGAACCAACAAAAGACCAGACTGTCGGGCGTGTAGTGGACAGACAGGGGACAGCGCGAGATGAAGTGCGGAAGCTGGGCCGTGAGACATCATGGGAGTTTCAAGTAGAAAGTGACATGCTTTGATTTTCTTTGGTAAGAACATTGACAGCAGTGTCAGAAGAAATGGGTGGGATCCGGTAAGGGTAATGCAGGCTGCCTAGCTGGGCTGTTTTGGCGGCACAGGTGAGAGGTGAACATGACTCAGACAAGATATTGGTTATGGAGTTGGGGAGAACTTTTAGGGTTTGCCTTGGACACAGTAGGAAGAAGAGCGCCTTGCAAAAATCACACTGCTATTTATAACCGTGCCGGTTAATTACTGCCAGAGCCCAGACTGGAAACCAGGTCTTTCCACTCCATGGCAGTGGTTTTTCCACTACATGATGCACACTGCGGAGAGTCCAAAGATCTTTAAAGTTTGGACAAATCCTTTTTTTTTTTTTCCTTTCAGTCAAGTTTCTTTGATTTGAAGTGCCGTCAAGTATAACCCATCAGCGATGCGAGATTCGGGAAGTAAAGGGAGAAAGAGTAAGCAAGAATTATGTATGGTGGTGTGGTTTTCGTTTTATCCTTCACTTATTTACTCATCGATGGTTTTTATTTGGAACATATTGACCCTGATGCTTTTGTTATACAAGAATGTGCAGTAAGTTATCTGTAAGCGCGAATATTTTCCTTCTAATGCCCAAGAGGATGTTAGCTGTGTGCTGAAGAGAGGTCACAAGATTGGCATGGTGGCCTTGCTGTTGGCACGGGTCTTCGTAAGAGGAGCAACAGCGGAGCCGAAGCAGCAGAGCAGTGTCCTGTGTTCATCCGAAGCACGCCAGGAGGTTTGCAGGATGGTGTTTTTGGTTTTGGTGTTTTCTGGTCTCTTCCTCCTCTGGATTGGGACACCCAGACCTGAGGACATGGAGGAAGAACCCAATTCCCTCATGAGCAGTCAGGTTCTCTTACCTGCCCCATATACATCTGGTGTCAGGCTCATCTTTTTCCATACCCTTTGCTCTCCCAAGGCAGTCCTTCCACTCACTTTCTTCTTTCACTCTCTTTCTCTCTCACACCCACTTGCAATAGTCCTTAACAATACATAACAGGAGGAAAAGACAAGATAAAATGTTTCAGGGAAAAAAATGGTAGAAGACATTTGCTGTTAAAATCACCACATGTAAGTGCCATTCATTATGTATTGTTCCTTCAAATTAGTAGCTTCGTCTAATTGAGCTATGCTGCTCTCTTGAAAGCTCTCTATCAATGTCAAAATCAAAGATAGAGGGTGGCGGAAAGACTGTTTGGGAAGATGGTATTTTAAATGTGGGTTTATCTCAAGGAAATGCCATTCTTCTCCCATCTATCTTTGTAAGCCTTTGTTCTTAGTGTGTTAAGAACTCCACCAAAGTTAGTGGTTTTAACACAAGTCCCCAGGAGAAGTCTTCTTGGGAGTCAGACACATGAAATTGGCGGGTTGGGGCTCCTGGTGTGATATGGAGGAAGCCAGAGATCTGGATTCAGAGTTCAAAGTCTGCCACTCAATGGCTCAGGAAGCTGGGATGTATTAGATAGAGCTAAATCCTAGAGCCCATCCTCGCTGGGGACATAGAGTCACCTCATGTCTATGGGCCTCATCTTTATCATCAGTCATGAGGAAAGCTAAAGAATGTCAACTGACCAGGCATTGAACTGAGTGCCCACACCTTTTAGAACCAACGAGGTAGGAATTATTCTTCCAGTTTTACAATGAGGAAACCAAGGCTCCACAAGTCATCCTAACTTTAAGACCTGGGCTCTTTCCAGGACATGTGTCATCTTCCATGATTTCCACAAACATTTCACGTAAAATTCACTTTTTGAAAGTCTGTATTTATAGTTTACACTGTAACAAACCCAAGAAGTACACTCGAATGTGTTTTATTACACAGGCTACAACATTGGAGATGTTATATTCATCATTTTCTGCTGTTGAGTTTATTGATTTTATGAGGAAAATGTACTAATGCTTCCCCTGCCTTCTCTGCCAAATTCAAAGGAATCATGGACAGTAAGTGGAGTTGTTAAAACAAAACAAAACAAAACAAAAAAAAAACCAAAAACCCAACCGAACCAGACTTAACAAAAACAGCATTACCTTTTTCAGCTGCTTGCCTGGTGTATTAGTTATCAATTACAGCATAATAAGTTATCCCAAAATTTAGTGGCTACAATAACATTTACTACCTCAGCGTTTCTACAGGCCAGCCATCTGCACATAGCTTTGCTGGTTCTCTACGTCGCCCCCAGGCTTCGGTCAAGGTGTTAGCCGGGGCTACAGTCATTGATAAGTTCCATGAGGAAAGATCTGCTTCCAAGCTCATTCACTTGGTGGTACGACTCAGTTCCTCACAGGACCAGTGACCTCTCTCAGTCTCTTAGCACATGGGCCTCTCCACTGGGGCAGCTCACAACATGGCAGCTGGTGTCACGAGAGCAAGCGAGAAGAGCCAGAGAAAATGTATCCCAGAGAGAAAGAAGTCACAGAATTTTCAAAATATTATCTTAGAAGTGACATCTTATTGCCTTGCTATAGTCTACTCTTCGGAAGCTAGTCACTAGGTCGGGCCCTATATTCAGAGGCGGAAGTGCACAAAGACATGGATATTGGGAAGTAAGGATCTTTGCAGACCATTCGTGGATGTCAGCGTACCACACCTGGTGGACCAGTACATTCCAAACATTGCAAAACCAAAACAAAATTGAGAAATGACTTAAAGCTGAAGGCAAGAGCCCTGTTGTCACCACCAACTTTGAATTTCACATTTTTAAATTTTTTTTAAGATTTTATTTATTTATTATTTTTTTTTAAAAGATTTTATTTATTTATTTGACGGAGAGAAATCACAAGAGAGGCAGGCAGAGAGAGAGGAAGGGAAGCAGGCTCTCCGCTGAGCAGAGAGCCAGATGCGGGACTCGATCCCAGGACCCTGAGATCATGACCTGAGCCGAAGGCAGAGATTTAACCCACTGAGCCACCCAGGCGCCCCTCGAATGTCACATTTTTGCACTTAGCAGGATCTTTTTTTCATCGATTCAACTAGCAATATATTTCAATTCATATCAATAAATTCATATTTTAAAAATACCTCTTTATATCTATGTATGTATGGTGCTTCTCTGAAAGTCTATTGGGTAGGAGTTAGGGGGTGGAATGACTCTGCTTACAGCACGACATATGAAATGGTCTGGGTCATTCCATGTACCATGGAAAATGAGGGGACTGGACTTCTAAATTATACTGAAGTTTCCTTTCAGCTGTAAAACTATTTTTCTCATCTGTAAAGTGGTCCAACTAACACCTCACAGATATGTCAGCAGAATTAAACAACTGATAATGTTTTTGTAGAACTATAAAATGCTGTTTTATAATATACACTGTAATTTTTTTAATGATAAAATGCTATTCAACCTGGAGTTTTCCAGAAGTACGCAACTGCCAGGTCCTCCGAGTTGTTTTGAGGGAGATGGGAGGACAGTTGGGAAGAGCTACCCAAAGGAAAAGGTGACCACATCCAATCGACTGCACTGACTGGTCGATATCTCCTGGTCTTCTGAGGTGAGACCTGCCTTCCATAAGAATGTCTGAAAATGACCAGGGCCCGCAGACTGCACCTTCAAAATTTGAGTGACAGAAAGTGACTCAGAACCGGGCAGGATATTTCCTCCAGGCAATTTGGCTAAAAATAATACGGTCACAAGCAATTTAATTCAAAACAAGATGGCAGTGATGAAAATGAACAACTTGTGTCAGGATGAATATTTGATTTGAATAGATGATTTCTTAAAATGAAATGAATATTTCTCAAATGCTGTATTTTTTTCTGTGGTGATAGTTTGGGTGCATCACCCACCAATTTTATAACCATTTCTGCAAATGTGAATTATTTTTGCTTTTTAAATAATTTATTATATATAATATAAAGATATATTTCTTTACTTCCCCATACCCCCCCACACACCCCTGGTTTTCTCCTTCTAATACATTTTCTGCCAAGGAAATAATTTACTCTGTGGAGTTCATCATTGTGGAAATGTGGGAGCAATTTAAAGGTTGTTTCCAACTCCTTGATATTACAAATAGTACAGGGCAGGGACATTTGGCTGAAATAATTTCCAAATTAAAAATGATAAAAGTAGAAAAAAATTCTTCAGAGACATAAATATCAACTGGGGCTATTTCATTTGGATCACATTATTATCTCGACCAAACTATTGTCTTACGTTACTTGTTTTTTTGTCCTTTCAAAACTACATTTCAAATGTTGGCATCTTGAAGGAGTCGCAGGATGCAGGGCTCAGACCGAGAATCAACAACTTCACCAAGGACTATAGCCCCAGGGACAGGGACAAAACAACCTCCCGAGTGACTGTCTCAGGAAGAAGGGGGACACAGAGGAAACTTGCCACGATGGCTTATAAATACTTTGAAGACGCCCCCGGGAGAACCCAGGAATTAGTTCATGGGGCTTTAGGAAAATTGGATGTCTTGCACTGTGCACGTAAGTTCAAAATGACAGTGAAATTGAAAACGTCACTGTTAATGGTCTTTCCTGTGAGGTTTAGGGAGACTCAGATTGTACAGCTCTAAGAAGTCATTATTTTTCTCTTGGTACCCCCGACCATTCATTTTAAGATCATGATTGTCAAAGTGGAATGCAAAGATGATCTGGTGAGCCTAAATCTGCTTTAAAAAATAGTTTATATTTTTAAGAAAATGGGGATCCTGGCTGGCTCATTGGGTTAAGCTTCTGCCTTCGGCTCAGGTCATGATCTCAGGGTCCTGGGATTGAGCCCCACATCGGGCTCTCTGCTCAGCAGGGAGCCTGCACTCCTTCCCTTCTCTGCCTGCCTCTCTGTCTACTTGTGATCCCTGTCTGTCAAATAAATAAATAAATAAATAATAAAATAAAAAAAGTGATCCCTTGAGGTATGGGCAAAAAATATTTTCACTTCTCTTTTTCTGTATTATCATATATGAGAAGATACAATAAAAGAGATGCTAATATGTGCCATAAGGATTGCCACCAGCTTCCTCACTCCGTCCCTATGTCTAGTCCTCCCAGGCCACCAACGGCAGGTGAGGAATGAAGTCACTTACCAACCTGAGGTCTGTGACCTGTGCCATAGCGGAGCAGATTATACCGTTTGATCCTAAAGAAACTAACACTCCTCCCTACATGCAAGTGGTTTTTGTTTTTTTAAAGATTACTTATTCATTTATTTGACAGACAGAGATCACAAGCAGGCAGAGAGGCAGGCAGAGAGAGGAGGAAGCAGGCTTCCCACCCAGCAGAGAGCCCAATGCGGGGCTCGATCCCAGGACCCTGAGATCATGACCTGAGCTGAAGGCAGCAGCTTAACCCACTGAGCCACCCAGGTGCCTGTATGCAAGTGGTTTTATTTTATTTTATTTTTTAAAGATTTTATTTATTTATTTGACAGAGAGAGATCACAAGTAGATAGAGAGGCAGGCAGAGAGAGAGAGAGGGAAGCAGGCTTCCCACGGAGCAGAGAGCCTGATGCGGGACTCGATCCCAGGACCCCGAGATCATGACCTGAGCCGAAGGCAGCAGCTTAACCCACTGAGCCACCCAGGCGCCCATGCAAGTGGTTTTAAAAGCTTCTACATTAGGGCGCCTGGGTGGATCAGTGGGTTAAGCCGCTGCCTTCAGCTCAGGTCATGATCTCAGGGTCCTGGGATCGAGTCCCACATCGGGCTCTCCGCTCAGTGGAGAGCCTGCTTCCCTTCCTCTCTCTCTGCCTGCCTCTCTTGTGATTTCTCTCTGTCAAATAAATAAATAAAATCTTTAAAAAAAATAAAATAAAAGCTTCTACATTAAACATTCAATATATTTCTAACAACGAAAAAGGCAGGCATCAGTAAGAAACTTCTTGAGCTTCTCTTTCTAAGATAAACTTTTATGAGACGTAAATATAAACGGTCCCTTCAGTGTAAAGGGAATGAATGGATACAACACCATCCACTTTTCAAAAGAAACTCTGGCTAGGAAGAGAACACTGTGGAAGCAGACGTCTAGAAATGTTTCTATTGTTTTATTATTTCGGTGCCAGAAGCGATGTATTTTCCCTTAAAAACTTGTAACTTCCACATTTAGGAGACTTGGAAACTTTTTTCCGGCATGTTTAAAAATCCTCCCCAAAAAAGTCTCAGTGGTTTTCAAGCCCATTTGTCAAAAAAGTTAAGATGTAACAAGTTGTGATTAGCTATAAAGCACACCTGATTGACATCAGAGAAGATGGAAAATTACTAGCCACATTTCAACTAAACCTTTAATAGAGTTATCAGAAGGGATGGATAATAGCATGTCAAGATTTAGCAGAGGCAGCCTGAGATGCGTGTCCCCCACCTGGAACTGCTCATACCTGGGGGTATCTTTTCCAGCTACGACAGGTTTAAAACCATGTATGTGAGCATATATCCTGATCTTCTGATCATTGTATCACAGGGTGCCTAAAAAAACAAGATTTAAACAACGATAAAGCATATTTATTTTTTTATCACTAAAATGTGCACCTACTATAAGGAAATGCATAATTAAAAATACACATAGCTATCTTGAGGAGGATGTTCAAGTATTTTATTGGCAGTGTGCAGAATGAAAAGTCCTCGTACCATATATTTAAGACAACAGTGACTCTACTCAATCTGTAATCCACAGGCCAGAAAAAAAACCAAAAAACAAAAAACAAAAAACTATGCCCTCTTCAAAGTAGCTGATGTTTATATTAATCAAAGTTGTTTCTTTTGTCCTCAAGCTAGGTCTTTATGACCAGGAGGATACTTGCAAGGAGAGACATTCTGGCTCCCAGCCAGAGCTGGGGGAACGGCAGGAGGCCACAGGCCACACCAGCATCACCCTGCCCCGGAGCGTGCCCAGGCTGCCGATGAGAAATTCATTCTGAAGGGAATGTAAATTCTTAGAGATGCAGCAGAGGAGAACATGGTCAACACTCAGTGGCGGTTTTGAAATGGAAGATATGGATACTTACAAGATGGTTCACGATTGCTTTCCTAGACTCAGTTTGCCAAGAAACTGTATGCACTCCCCATCTGACTTGAGCAAAGCTAACGAATTATTCCACCAAACGGACAGCTCTCTTCCGCCTAGTCCTGGCCCATATCCTGGCCCTCATGGATCCCTGTGACACTTTGTTCCTGGTTTCTCCGCTGGCAGCTGCTCCAACGACATCCTCTCCTGACCGGAAAGCCTGAGAGCATCTATCCACCCATGCCGGGGACCCTGCCGGAGGGATATTCCCTAAATGTCATTCCCTTATTAAATGTCATTCCCTTGTTCGTGTATGGAACCGGTGTATCAGAATGCCTGCCAAGGTTTTCTGCCAAGTGGCTCCTCCCTTTCTTCTGGCTTAATTTTATTTGTTTGTTTGTTTATTTTTGACTTCTCAGTAAAACTCTCGGTCACATCAATCAGACCAGTCCCTTTAATATTCCAAAGACACATTGTTCCTCACTGCTCTTTTCTGAAGGCTGATTCCTTGCAAAACGAACTAACAAATGCCATCAGCTTCTTTTCCTATAATCCGTCAATGTGTCCCCTTCTGAGTCTGTTCCCCTATGAACGTACCCCTGTCTATTCAAGCCCTCAGGGCTTCCTGTCTCGTCTCAGTTCCCACCAGGCTTGTAATGTGTTAGACGTAATCCAAGATCCTCTTGACTTGTTTGCTGCCGGTTTACTCCTTTATTCCGATATTTTCAACCTGGATTGGATGTTCAGCTAGAGAATAAATAGAAAATTTTTTAACCTTTCCTTGTTCATTCTTGCCAGCACCTATGGAGAGTAGTTGATCAGCAAATACTAATGGGACATGGATTTCTCTGATCCAGCATAGTTTCTTTTATTAAAAAATATTTATTTTTATTTAATATTTTATTTTTATTTTTATTTTATTTTTATTTGTTCATTTTCAGCATAACAGTGTTCATTGTTTTGCACCACACCCAGTGCTCCATGCAGTACATGCCCTCCCTATTACCCACCACCTGGTTCCTCAACCTCCCACCCCCCCCACCCCTTCAAAACCCTCTGGTTGTTTTTCAGAGTCCACAGTCTCTCATGGTTCATCTCCCCCTCCAGTTTCCCTCAACTCCCTCTCCTCCCCATGTCCTCCGTGTTCTTTGTTATGCTCCACAAATAAGTGAGACCATATGATACTTGACTCTCTCTGCTTGACTTATTTCGCTCAGCATAATCTCTTCCAGTCCCATCCATGTTGCTACAAAAGTTGGGTATTCATCCTTTCTGATGGAGGCATAATACTCCATCGTGTATATGTACCACATCTTCCTTATCCATTCATCCGTTGAAGGGCATCTTGATTCTTTCCACAGTTTGGCGACCGTGGCCATTGCTGCAATAAACATTGGGGTACAGATGGCCCTTCTTTTCACTACATCTGTATCTTTGGGGTAAATACCCAGTAGTGCAATTGCAGGGTCATAGGGAAGCTCTATTCTTAATTTCTTGAGGAATCTCCACACTGTTCTCCAAAGTGGCTGCACTAACTTGCATTCCCACCAACAGTGTAAGAGGGTTCCCCTTTCTCCACATCCTCTCCAACACACGTTGTTTCCTGTCTTGCTAATTTTGGCCATTCTAACTGGTGTCAGGTGGTATCTCAATGTTTTAATTTGAATCTGCTTGATGGCTAGTGATGATGAACATTTTTTCATGTGTCTGATAGCCATTTGTATGTCTTCATTGGAGAAGTGTCTGTTCATATCTTCTGCCCATTTTTTGATATGATTATCTGTTTTGTGTGTGTTGAGTTTGAGAAGTTCTTTATAGATCCTGGATATCAAACAGATAGAGAGAAAGGATCAGGAGGAAGCCTGGAACAAACAGCTCAGAAGCCACGAAACAGAATCAGGGAAATAAATGATACCATGAAACGTTCCAATGTCAGAATTATTGGAATCCCTGAAGGGGAGGAAAAAGAAAGAAGTCTAGAAGATATAGTGGAAGAAGTTGTCTATGAAAATTTTCCCAATCTCATGAATGGAAACAATGTTCATGTACTAGAGGCAGAGAGATTTCCTCTCAAGATTTTAGATTCTCGAAAGTCCTCACGAGACCTTATAGTTAAAATGAGGAATTATGTTTCAGGACAGCATAGTTTCTTTTTGCTCTACGTCTATGTATTGTTGAGCTCACCTCCCTTATCTGACACATTCTTAAGATAATTGAAATCTCACCCTTTCTCTGAAGGTTAAAGACCAAAAACTTCAATTCCAATCCAAGGCTGTGCGATTTCAGTGGCATCTCCTTCCCAGGCAGAGAGCTCTGACCCTATGAATGAGACCATTGTTTGTTTAACAAATAAGTAAGTAAATACATTTCCAATTCCCTCTGGGAGCTTTATTATTCTGGAAAGAATTAAGCTAAAATATAAAGGATAACCACCAGGTCAACCCTTAAGTAAACACGGATTTTCATCCAACGAGACTTAGAACTAATCATTTTCAGATTTCAAATCCTGACATGATCCTAAAAGCATGGACATGTGTCCCCATGTACCTAGTCACAGCTACAGTCCTCTGATAACATTTTCATTCAAAAGTTAATTAAAGAAAATGAAGATCTCACAGATTCACCTGCAGTACTGACTTACGAAAGCACAGCCAAGCTGGGCTCTCCTCTATGAAATGCCAGACAGAGGGATCTCAGACAAATGTGTGAAACAGCAGCACCATTTCAGCTCCTAATGGACTGATCAAAACAGAATCTCTTAAGTAGCTTTGTTACTAGATTTTAAACAGAACCAGAAATCATGCATCTCCTGAATTTTCCTCTCATTGGGTGGGCACCATGCTTTGTCTGTTTGCTGGTTACAACGTGTTTCTAAGCCAGAGCGAGCGGCACGAGGCTCAGGTGCGAGGCGGGGAAACAAATCCCGTATTTTCAGGCTACCACAATTGCACTTTTTGCCTTTGCCTCTTCTCTTGACTTTTATTTTCATTCTGTGCATAGCAACTTCTTAATTAACATTTTAGATGAGAACGTCAAAAACAGGGAGATGACAGACTGCTACTATTCTTGGTCTTGCTGACACTTTCCCTGTGGCGGAATGACAGTCACAGCTGCAAGTCATTGCAAGGAATCTGCCTGAAATCGGTAGTAAGGTTGGGTCAGAAAAACTTCCATATTTCGAAGCAGTTTCACCGTCCCACGTCGTACTTAACCAAAACTGAGTTTTGGTAGTAGTGGCTTTGGGTCTGAGCCTCTTTGGAGAGCCACAGGGGCCAGGGGAAGACCATAGAGCAAACTGTGCGTTTCTCAACACATGTTTACTGAGCCTCTATATTCACGGCATGGCGAACGCAAAGAAGGGCAGACAATGGCTTCTGCCTCCAAGTGGTGCGCCACTGTGTCGGGTTAAATGAGGCAGTCCACAACTCCAGACTTTTATGAAGGCTCAGCATTCCCCATGTTGTTCACACCCAGCTGCATAAAACAGCATCACTTGAGTTGTTTTAGGAGGAAAAAGTTGGCAATTAGGCAGTTATTTATGCTGAGCGCTTAAACAATAAAATCAGCCAGCTCAGTGAGCACGTGTAACGAGGGTGAGGTGGGGTAAGAGAGAACTCGTTCCTTGATAACAGGTTTGGAAGGCGCCACCATGAAGCGGTCGGGTTCTGTCCTCTTCACTTCTCTTGGCCTGCGTAGACCTGCCTGACGTCGGGTTGGGCAGTGGTCGGGACCCTGGGCCTCGAAATCCCCCATGTGCCCAAGGCTCCATGGACATTGCTGATTCTTTCCAGTCCACTGAGAGGTGTGGGGCTGGTGGTTACCCAAGAGGAGCTGCTGTACGAAGAGGCAGAGTGGCCTGACTCATCCTAGCGCTCAGCCTTCAGATTGGTTCTTCTCTGTGGAGAGAGACACTCATTGGCTTTTATTTTACTCTTGTCTCCATATTTGCACTGGATATTTGGAGTGAGAGAGATTTTCGACATGAGCCTTTTGTAACCTGCTTTAAATACACGTGCCCTCTGTCACCAACAGTACCGATGTTGTCCTCCCAATGAAGTGAACATCAAGTAATTTTTTGTTATAGGTGAAGAGATTTGTTGTGGTTTCTTTCTTTTCCTTTTCTTTTTTTTCCCCCACCCGTGAATTGTGCCTGACTGATTACTAAGATAAAACCCAACCTAATGTTTAGTGGAAGTAATGGTTCAGCATCTAGCTTTTCCCAGCGCTAAGACTTCCAGCCTTTTTGAAATCAGCTATCCCTTTCAAAGATCTGTAAAATACTTTGAAACTACAGCTGATTCTCCTTCTCTCTCTGAAGCCATCCTTAAAAGTGCTTAGAGAGAAGATTCTAGTGTCTGTTAGTCATTCCGAGATGCCGCACGAGGTCAGTTAATATTTGCGAGCAACCGATGGGTACACACCTTTCGGTCACATTCAGAGGAAAGACATCCAAGTGTTCAGAAGTACTAGATACAGGGAATTCAGTCATCGACACCAGCACAGGTTTAATTAGATATGAACAAGAGCCTCCATCTCCCGCAGCTCACAGAACCCTCCAGAAGTCTATTCTGGCGCACATTCTCATGTACAGAAAGGAAGGAGATGCGTTTTTGCCCTGTTCCCTGCGTGCACTCCCAGTTATTTCCTACCCTCCTTAATTGTATCCCTTCTCTCATCAAAGTCTCGCCTCTCTTCCCAGAAAGCAGAAAGCAGTTAAAACGAGACCGTAAGCTAGACAGAGCCATCTCCTCAACCACAGAAGCAGTTCTTGAGCTTGTTGCTTACTCCAGGAACACCTCCTCACTAGCTGTAAAGTCCGTCCATTCGTCCCCGTCTTCTCCACTGCCTCCCTCCTCAGACCGCCGTTCTCTCTGGTGTGCTCTGGGCATCAGCTCTCTAGTAGGCACCCAGTCCGATAACTTCCGCCTGGACTCAACCCACGGTGGAGGGAGCTTTGAAACACACAGATTTGATCATGCCACTCCTATGTTAAAAACCTGGTAGGAGCTCCCCATTGTTTTAGATGATGTAAAGTCCAAACTTCCCGGCGTGTTTGACTGGGCCCTTGCCCACAGTCATGATGGCATCTCTGACCACTTTCCATCTTTCATTCTTCCCTCCAACCACACTGCCTCTCTCCCATGTCTCACTCATGCCTAACCATTTGCCTGCATTTGTCCCTCTCCTGGAATATCCTCTGTTCCTCCAGCTTCTCAATAACTGTCCAACAGGGCTAACTCATTAATTGAACCTTTGGATTTCCACTTAAGCACCACATACTCAATTCTAGACCACTTGACAATTTCGGATCTGTTACTCTCTGTTCTTTCCTCACCCTTCCCCTTCCAACAACAGTTAGCATGCTCGTTACAACTGCATGCTTTAGGGACTTCCCTTCTAGACCAGGGCTCAGCAAGCTATGACCCACAGCCCAGATTTGGGCCTGCACCTGTCTTCGTAAATAAAGATTCATTCAAACATAGCCACACTTGGGGCCCCTGGGTGGCTCAGTGGGTTAAGCCTCTGCCTTCGGCTCAGGTCAGGATCCCAGTGTCCTGGGATCGAGCCCCATATCAGGCTCTCTGCTCAGTGGGGAGCCTGCTTCTTCCTGCCTCTCTGCCTACTTGTGATCTCACTCTCTGTCAAATAAATTGGTTTAAAAAAAAAAAAAAGAAAGAAACATAGCCACACTCATTCATCTACATCTACGCACTGTGGATGATCTCTGGCACGATACAGGGGCGGAGTCACGTAGTAGCAAAAGGGGTCACAAAATACTTAGCATCTGTCCCTTTGCAAAAACGTTTGCCAACACCTATTCTTGACTAGGAGCTCCCTAGTAGCAAGGACTGTGTCTGCCTTGAGTATCAGTATATTCTTAGTAGTTGACACAGTACCTACAGATCAGTGAGGATTCAATAAATATTGACCAAAGGAGAAAAAAGAATGAATGGATGAAGTTGATATGCTTTAGGTGTGATGAAAACCCTAGGGACTCTCGCTTAGCCCCATCCCAAGAAGGACATTTGTTAAACAAAGTAGGGAAATGAAGGAAATGTGAGCACTCTGATCCTTGCTGTGGCTTAACTGTTTTGGTTTGAGTGAGCATGAGGGGGATTTAGCCTTTATATCCCTCCAAATCGACTTGCCCCACAACCTCCCACCCACCCCTTCCTACAGACTACCCCTCCGTTCCGCTTCCTTAATCACTCCTGCAGAACCTTCCCCTGTTCAGTGCTCGACTCATGTAGAGATTGAATACATATGTGTTGCATGAATGGCAGAGTCTGCAATGGTTCCCAGTGGTTCCCATTGTCTAGTTCCAGATCCTCTCATGATTCCCCAGGCCCTCTGGGCCACACCCTACCATACGTCTTGGTGTGAAACTTTTCCCGTGACAGGTTAATTTCCTCCACTTCCCTTCTAAAGACACATGCCGCCTAGGGTCACCGTGATGTTTTTGCTGTATTATATCTCCCAGAAGATTCAGCAGAGCTTTCAAGCTGCTCCGAAAGGGGAGTAGCCCCATGGAGCCAAGCCAATTAAAGCAACTGAGTCAACAATCAAACTACTCAGGAAAATCCCTCAGGATCTCCCCTGTTAGACCTGACTTCTTTTTGAAACCTGATGACGTTCTCTGCTTTCTGACCTGGTTCTCACACTGGACTTTGGGATTCTGACTACTTTGTCATGTTTTTTAGTACCTTCTGGAATAGAAACCGGTTATTAGTCCTACTATCCTGTCATCACAGCTACGTGCTCATTCTGTTACACCCTGTTGATAGTGCCCGCTGTGATGTCCATGCTGGTCACATCCCGTCAAGGGTCCACCCCTCCTCCAATACTCAATCTAGATCCGACCTCCCGCACTAAGACTCGCTGTCTGCATCAGACTATTTCGGGCAGCATTTGGTGTTTACTTCTTGGGAAACCGAGAGGATCTGGTGTCAGAGAATGGAAAATGAGGCTCCAGGCTTCGCAGGAAGCAAATCTGTCCATACCCATTGGCCTCAAACCACAGAAACAATTTTGAGCTTGTCACTTTCTCTAGTGATGTCCTAGGGCTGTTGAAGGCATATGGGACCCAAGAGAAAGGGACAAGGGAGTCTGTTCCTGGAGTGATCGTTTCCTAAGTAGGGCTGTGAAGTCTAATCTGTCTCAGTGGCGTTCCACGGCAAGGCATGTGACACGTGTGACAAAGGCAAAGGCATATTGGAATATCTTCGTTAAGAAATGAAAAGAAGGCAAATTCACCCACTGCTTAAAGGAGGGATTCTGAACTGCTAACCGTGGCTTCACAAAAGTTTTAGTGAAAATCTGTCACAGACGACGGCTCGAGGGAGGAGGACATATCTATCTTTATCTCTGTCTCTATCTCTATTTCTCTACCTACCTATTTATCTATCCATCTGACTAGCTGCAGAGAGAAAGCTTATATGATCATCCTCTTTGGTGTTGGAGAAGGAAACCTCTGAGAAAGACCACATGAGCTGGCTGGAGGAGCATGATCCAGAAGCTGTCCCAGGAGGTTTCCTCCGACCAGTGCAGGCTGCCGCTGATGTGGATTCCAGTCATTCAAAAATACAGAGCACCTACCACGTGCTGACATGGAGATGACGTCAGAAAACAAAGCAGGTGTGGCATCTATCCCAGGGAGCTTTCAATCTAGTCAAAGAACATCCACCCTGTTGAAAATCAACAAAGCCCCCCTCCCCCAGCGCCAGGAGGCTTGCAACAAAGAGATTGATCCTCCCAAGCAGTGCAGATGGGAGGGAAGCATCCCCTAATTGCATTACAGTCAAGAGGGGGGTCTTGACCCCAGGGGGTCTCAGCGTCCTTGGACCACACCCTTGAGAATGTGAAGGTTTGTGAGATGCGGTCAGGATTCCTCTTTCAGCCCAATCAGAAAAAGGGCTGCCCTGGAAAGGCTATTTTGCACGTCATCCGGGGAGCAAAGCACAAAGCTTTCTTTGCTGCAGCCAGGTTTGTGTGGGCTGAAGGAAATACCTGTTTTACTAGCGCAGTGCTAGTCTTGGCACACACAAGACCCAATAGGCACTGCCATTTCCCCGCAATTGTATCCGTACTTATTAAAAATTTTTTATTACTATTCGCGGTCATTTAGGCAGGATGTAGGTGACAACTCATAAACACGTAACAGTACAACACTCCTCTGCGGCTGCTAAAACGAGGAAGTCGTGAGAAAATCCAACAATGTCCTCATTGATATTTCGGAGATGGAAAGTTTAGAGGGACAATGGGCACCCCTCCACTTAGAACATTGTTGAAGATCTTTTCACAAGCGACCGTGACTTTGGAAGGAACACGAGGAAAACAACAGATCTGAGAAACCCTAATCTGAGAAAAGGAATTCCGGCTTCTGTGGGCAAAACCATCTTAATGACGATGCTGGAAAATGCAGATGGCCTGATTCTGGATTCTGGGCCAAGGAGCAGATCCCAGGACCTCAGACTTTAAGATAACACTCTGTGATGAGACCCTGGAGAGGAAAAGATCTAACATTCACCAGCCCTTACCCTAGGCTTTTTTGCCAACATGGCTGATGAGTGTGATCACAAAATCCCTGCAAAAGGAGTCCAGGTAGAGCCCTGTCAGACCCAGGGCGCAAGGCCAGTCCCCTGCCCTATTAAGTAGCTCCCGAGATGTTCTGTCAGCAGCTTCTAGCCCTCAGCAGTGATGCCTTCTGTGCATTAATCAGAGAATGTGAGGAAAAACATAAAATGAATGTCTGGAGTTTTTTTTCTTTTTTGTTTTGGTTGGTTGTTTGTTTTTAATAAACTAGAAAGTAATCATATCTCAGACTGTGCAGTCACCAGACTATCGGCGTCTGTCAAGGCAGTACAGCCTCTGCGGGACATCTCTGGGAGTCTTGGGTTTCTGGGTTTGGGCTGTGTATCTCCATTTTTGGCAGAATTCTTTCCTCTTCTCTAGCATCAGGCTTTTCTTTCTTCCTGCAGAGAACATCTCCCTCTTTTGAGAGCCTTTTCATGTCTAAGTTCCGGACTGGGAGGAGACTGGGTAGGTAGCACCCTCCCCCAACACACACCCCCACTCCTCCTCCCCCCATCTTCCAGAGTATTTCTCTTCCCTTTGCCTCTCTGGCGCCTGGTGGTAGTGGGGTGGCTTCCCAGGGCTCTGGCTGCAGAAGGTGAGGCTGTCCGAGACTTTTCTCCTGTCTCCTGTGTTTCACATTTGACCTGCACACATCGATGGTTAACAACATTGTGCTCTGTGCAGGAAAAGCTGAAGATGATTGCGCCCCCTCCATCCCCATTCTCAGCCCATCCCCCACCCCTCCCCCACCCCCTGGCTCTTGTGTCTTTTCCTTCTTGCCTTCAGAGACTGAAGCTGTGGGAGACTTTAGAGCTGCCTTACCATGGCCTGCGGGCTGCTGAGGAGGGATGTGCCCATCTGTCTGGGCCTTGCCTCTCCCACAGAGGGTGGCTACTGTGTTCTAGCTACCTAGTGGGCTGTTCTTGTACTTTAGGTAATGGCTGCCCAATCTTCCTCTCTTGTTCCCAAGACAACCTGTGATTTTTAAATACAGAGATCACTAAGGTTACCTCCTAGTAGAGAAGACAGATTTTCCGGGATGGGAAAGCTGCCTTGGACGTGGGCTCCTACGGTGAGTTCAGAAGGAACCATTGACTGATGATTGCCTCCCACAGAACATTTCCTGGTCTCTAAGGTTGTGTGTCTTCATATTCTGAGTTCTGCCCTGCGCGGCCCTCAGTTTTGGCTTTCCCTGGTTTCATCTTCCAACCTGCCAGATCCAGAGGAATCCTCCTGTGTCTGTTCCATCCCAAGCCCCGCCCCCACACCACCCGCCTCCCTACCCACCCCCCACCATGATCATCAGTCCACTCCCTGATGTTATCGTCAGCAGGAAATCAAAACACCATGTGTGTGAACATAAAATTCTGTCATTTATTTATGCTACAGACTTCAGGAAGGAAAAAAAAATTACAGCTCTCTTTTCATTAAAAAAAAAAAATTGGCACAACGTTTAAGCATTGGTGGCCTTAAATCAGCCTGTTATTAACAGCCAGGAAATGCCTGACCCAAAGGTCCTCACTGCTATTATAAACTGTGAAAATTATAAAAATGGAAATAAAAAATAAGGTAATTACCTCTTCATGTGTTAAAAAGTTAAGTTGAATGGCCCGTTGCCATGGAGATGACTTCCTGTTTACTGTGCTGGTCTTCCCTAGCAGTTAAAGACCATTCACCAGCCAATGGGAAAACAGCATTTAGCCTCCCGTATTCCATTAACATTTGTCATAGTAACTCAATGTAGTCTATAATTACCAGTGAGTAAAATTCGGTAAATTGTATTTTCAGATGTATTAGTGGTTTTTAGTGTTTATTTATCGTATGAAATTACTATCATGGCCAAGAGCACTACTTTATATTTTGAGGCAGCGGGATGACCCTGTATTTCAAATATCCTAGTTCTTCCTTTTAAAAACATGATACTATCTTTCTGCTGCTCCAGAAGGACCCACAGAGTGAAAAAACCTCATCTCCTCATTGCTTTTCAGGGCACCTCTATTGCTACGGGTAGTAATATACTGATAATATTCACCTTAACAATAGCAAGAACCAAAACACCCATTCCTGTTAACTGTGTATCAGTTCTCTGGGTTTTTATTTGAAAAATCCCAGGATTCTAGAATAAATGACTTGGCGCATGATAACAAATAAAATTATTTGAAAACCAAGGAATTCTTGGCCTAAATGTAAAACTAAAATCTAACACAAAGCTATCGAATGTCTCTCAGGAGATAGAACCGCTCATTTGAGAGCCTTTAGAAGAGGGGAGATGTGTTGAGTTGTTAAAAGTTTCAGGCACCGTAAGACTCTAAACTGTGCTGATAAACAGGATGGGGAATTATATGCTTTCTCTTGCACATTGGGCTGATAGGAGAGCAGTGTGAAGCAGTTCAACCAAAAGCTGCACGGTGTTCCTGTTACATAGTTGGCCTCACACCACAGCTCTGGGAGCACCACCCTTCACACTAGCTTTCTGTCTTCTTCTTCCTGGCCCTGCCTCTGCCTCTGACAAAGCCCGAGGCTTCCGTCTTAACCACTCCGCTTTCCCACTGTTCCCCTCCCTGCCCCAGACTCCCGCTGGCTCCTACCTCAGCCCTCTCAACCTCTCCTTCCTGCCCCTCCCCTGCCACCCACCTGGGCTTCACAGCTGGCCCTCTGCAACACCTGTAGCTTCCAGGCGCGCCCCACCCTGCGGGCACAAAATATTGGCGACAAAACGAAATAGAGACAGCTCATGGTTAAGACAAGCAGTGCGCTTGTCCCAACTTTATCACAAATGATTACAGCATTTCTAGCCTTTAAAAAGAGTTTTAATTAGCAATAGATATGGGTTCGACATTAAAAATTGAAATTGTGCAGTGGGATTCTAAAGTTCTGTTGATTTGTGTCCACCCTGGGCACCCGCACCTTGGGTCGTCCCCATAGTTCGTTGTGTAATTGTTTAGTTCCTTCTTCTGCACTAACTGCATCTTGAGGTAGCGATTCTTCTTCATGGACCCTTGTATCTCTTGTAGTTTCTCATAGTTTCTACCTCAGGGCCTTGGACAGAATAGAAACTAGAACTGATTGATGAAAGAAATACTCAGGATCTAAACAAGATCAAGAAGCATATCTTACAGGCTAGGCATCTTACCCTCTTTGTATTAAGCCCCCATAACCCTTTGTGTTTGTCCACAAGCTTGCACTATTCGTTTTGGGGAGTTGAACGGGGTTTGAAAGGTGGATACAGAAGTAGGTGAGCTATCACTTCAGTAGATCTGAACAAATGTCTGAAAAACCTCCAGCAGAAGACAAAATGAGCTTTGCTTTTGTTTTTAAAGGGATGAGATCGAGTTCAGGCAAAAAGGAATGCAATGCTAGTGACCAGAGTTAATGGCCCTCTGTCGGAGGTCCTGGAACTCTTCTGATCAACGAGGGATGCCCCCTTTAGAGTTGTAGCACTGGGGGACTGAGCACGTTTGAGGTATGGAGAGTTTTAAAATCATCCCTCGAAACTGCTGCTGAAAGATGCACACGGTTCTGTTGTGTCTGTTCTAACACGAAACCCAATTCATCGTTGAACGCCAACCCTACCCTTTCTTAATGTGACATACCTTTTTATTACCATTGCTAACCATAGAATAAAAGGATTTCCCAGTTTTGATTGGCCAATGGAAAAAGCTTAGTTTCTTTACTTTGGGAAGGTTAGAGGGGAGAGGTAGAGGGAAGAAGTGCCCTTTGGGATGACCTTGGCATTACCTTTGGGGTCAGCTGTGGACGCTCCGTCATGGAGGCCGGGAGCTGAGATCGTAAAGAGGCATAATCAAACGTCCCAGGAAGACCAGACACATATTCTGGAAACAGAACCTTGGCTATTGACACTAGCAGCTCCTGCCCCTTTGAGAATCTAAGGGACGCCCACACTGATGCCGCAGGAATTAGAATTAAAAGTCACCATGTTATTCATGACTTCACATCATTGCTTCCATTTTTCTTTGCTCTGATTCTTCACCCTGGCCTTGGCCAAACCTTTTAGGAAACCTCTGTTTTAACAGCTTCTATTATTCATCTGTCTTCAGTAAGTTACATAAAAAGTATTGAAAAATAATGAACTTCTGCCTTCTGCAAGAGGAAGGAGCTGGAAGATTTCCATCGTGTTGTTCAGAAAAAGGAGGTGACGCATAACATACTTATCTGTCTGACACATGCCAGGCAGTGATAGGTGATGTTAACAGAAAGGTCAGATGTGTCTGCCTCTGAAGACACAGATCACCCAAGCAGCAGTATTTCAGGAAAGTTCGTCTTCCCAGTCTCGAAATGCTCAATGCTCGACCACTTCTATCCTGGCGGGGTGGGGAGTGGTGGAGAATGATAAATGCACGTGTAAGAATCTTTTTCTCCTGTAATGTCTGTTTGACATTAGTCACCTGTTCTGATTCACACAGAAACTCTGGGGCAACCGGGGAATGAATGCCGTTCCTATACTGGGTGTAGAATTTAACCTGACACACAGAATTTTTTAATGGTGCAATTTTGGACAGGTTCATCAGGCCGGAGCCTTTACGGATGAAGAAAGTGATCAGTAGCGAGGTGAAATCAGAAACTATGGTGGTGACACGAGCATCCAGGGGATTTGGCGGCTTCTCAGCAGTGCCCACAGGAATGAAGGTGGCTCCTGATAGAGGCTGGATCTCTCATTAAGGGACAGTCATTGTGGATGTCATCAAATTCATCCGGAGCGCCTGCCGTCGCACCCTCCCACTCCCAGCCAGGAACACGTGGGAAGGGTCTCCGGAATAGGCGCAAGCTCCGCCCCCCTCCCCCCAGTGTGTCTGGCCTCCCCCCTGCAGTCTTCCACCCCATCAAGTTATTCTTTCTCTTTAGCAAAGGCCTTAGCACAACACTGTCCACCAGAAATATAATGTGAGCCACAAACACATGCAATTTTAAATTTCTTTGAAATAAATGGTACTGAATAAGTGACACCAATTTTAAAATATATTTTATTTAACCCAATAGGTTCAAAATATTATAGTTTCGACATATAATCGGCACAAAACTCTGGAGACATCTGATCCTCTTTTCTTTGCTGCTAAGCCTTCCAGCTCCAGTGTGTATCTAGCAGCGTGGGCACCTCTGCATTTGGACGAGCCACATTTCAAGGGCTCAATGACCACACCTGGCTCGTGGCCACAGAGTGGCCGCCGCAGATGGAGCTGCTCCGGCTGTCATTCTCCTGGGCGACTAATAGGTGGCCTCTAGGCGCTCCACCAGCTTTTTGGTCCCTGTGGCTGCTCCTCCCCCGTGTGCCCGCTTGCCTCCCATCACCCCCTCCCCACCCTCCCCCGGGCTCCGAGCTGCAGGACTGCGTAGTACCCCGGTTCTCGGCGCCACCTCTAGAGGGCAGCTCTGAAAGGCGTCCCCGGGAGCCCTCTAGTGTCTGCTGTCAGAATGCACCAGGCTAGGCGAAAACCACTGGAGGAACTGAAATCCCACGAAGGGGCCCTTACAGGAGCAGGGCAAGGGTCGTGTCTCTACACAGTTCTTTGCTGCCATGGCCTGAAACAGGATCCAGCCCCGGAAGCTGCTCCTCGGAGCAAGGCAGCTGTGCTCGGTGGACGTCCCTCCAAAAGTACCGCGGTGCGGAGCTCATCCCTCCTTGAGGCCGCCCGCGGAACTCCCCTGTCTGGGAAGCTGCTAAGCTGTGCGCTCTTCCTCATTTTCACCCCCCACCTCACCCCACCGTGCCCCCAGGGCATGAACTGCCCCAAATCCATTTTGCCCCTTTCTTCTGTTAAGGGAAGCCCAGCTTCCGGCTGGTATCCGCTTCTCTTCTCAGAGCTCACGTGTCTCTGGGCCAGGAGCGGACCTGGTTGGTCTTGGCCTTGCATCCCCATTCCACTGGGTTGGCTGAGACAACAGGACTAAGCCAGTCGATGCACGATGCACGGAGTTCCCTGGGCCAAGGGACATTGGCCCAATTGGATGCTAAACCAAAAAGGTTGCTCTCTCCTAAGACTGAGCCACTGGAAGAGATCCTTGTTTGCGCTCCCTCTGGACATGGCAGCAGGTGGGTGTGAAGTCAGGAACTACTGTAGCGACTTTTGCTACCCTCCCCAGCTGTGGGGATGATGCCAGCCCACAGAGAACACAGAGGCTGGGGAACGGCGGGCTGATGGAGCCACTGGGTGAAACAGACTCTGAAGTCCCCCTTTGTGTATTTCCAGTTACATGGTCCTACATTTCTTATTGTTTAGACAGTCTGCAGCTGGGTCATCTGTGGCTTGTGGTGGGAGCGTCCCTTAAGGAAACAGCAGAAACTGGAGTGTAGAAATTTCCTTGCATAATTCATAGCTCCTGGAAGCAGGTGAACAAGTGATACTTTTTGGCATTGTGTGTGTGTGTGTGTGTGTACACAGAGACAGAGATGGAGAGAGTCAGGCTAGTGTCCTATGCCCCTAAAGTCAGGACTGGTGTGCTATACATTCGCCAAACCTAAGGTGAGTGGCATGGAGTATCTGCTTACTTTCCTAGGATGGGGACACAGATTAATTCCAGACTTAATTAGTACCATTCAGAAAAAAAATAGAGCAGTCCTAGTCACTCTACAGACTGAGATTTCTATTAGAATTTGAAGAAATAGCAACATTGAAGTACTAAGTGTCTGGGAACTTTTCTGCTGGAAGGACTTTCTCTGGTCCCTGGGTGTAAGCAACATGCCCAGCCTTGTCCAGCAGGTGACCACCTTGGTTGAGCCCAGCGGGAAGAGGATGAGACAAACCCACAAGTCCCACCTCCCAGCAGGCCAGCCACCCCTCCCCACTCCAGAGTCCCTCCCCATCCCTGGCATCTGCTTCAAAACCTCTTTTCTGTGGAGAGGGGAGGTGGTAGTGGGTGGCTCAGCACAGACGCGTCCAAGACTGGAAAAGCAGCCCTCAACCCTGACCTTGTGAGAATGATTGTCTCCCCACCAACTCTGTTGGCCGAGCCAAAGCTGAGTCCATTGCAGCTTCACTGGTTTCATGGTGGTGCTTTTTGGCCTGTCTTATGAGGATTGTTTCATTTTCCTTCCATGATTTGTGAGCTCCCTGTTCCAGCCTCCCCATCTCCCTCTGATCAGAGCCTTGTCTTCCTACAGCCCTTCAGAACATCTAACGTGCCTCATGCACGTCTACACAACCTCAGACCTATCACTCTTAATCCAGAGGAAGGCTTGTCTTGCCAATATTGCCTCTTTCTTTTCCTGAAAGTTTGATTTAACCAAATCCCTAGCCTTTGGAAGAAGCTTGTCTAAGAAAGACTCTATCACAGAGATTATAAGTCTGAGGCTCCAGATCACACTCCCAGCTTTTTCGTCTTCCCTCTGCCACTTACAAGCTGGGTAGCCTTGAGGAAGTTAACCTAGTTAGTTTCATTTTCTAGCCCATAAGGATGATGTTTCTGGCACATGAGAATCAAAGCAATTAATGAATGTGATAGCGTTAAGAGATTCAGTGCCTTGAAGGTTAACACATAATCTGTCCCATAATGAACACACAATCAATGTGGTTGTGATGAAGTCGGCGTCACACAGAACCTCAATGCTGCTTCTCGTAGCGTCGTATTTCAATAACCATTAGCTGTTATTTTATTCCCAGTCTTGTAGTTGTGCCATTCCTCCTGACCACTTTTAACCAAAGGATTGATAAGAGGCTTGGAAAGGGAACAGAATGGATTTGTGACCACCCAAGTATGGTTCCAGTATTATCTCTGTCACTTACAAGTGTGTGACCTCCGTCGAGTCATTTACAGACTCTGATTCTCAGTTTTCTCATTCAGAGAATTGCGTTAAGGGTATCTAACTGGAAGAGTCCCGGCGATGATCGATAACAGTAAACTTGGGCACTTGATCGGCGTTCAGAGTTATCACCATCATTATGACCTTCCCAGTGAGCACTTCCGATAAAATGATTCGGTGCTATGGGGTGTCATATTATTGACTAATACATAATGTGGATTATCAACTGATTTATGTGAAGCCATGCTGACTCTATCAACATATTAGCAGAGAGAACTGCATAAATACCAATTTTGTAGAATTTCCAATACCAAGGTACACCTTTTTATATGTAGCTTTTGCATCTGCAACTGTAGAGCCCAAACACCCTTGTCTTTGTAAAAAGAAAAAAGGAGATGTAAATATTTCTAACCATCAGCTGAGGACACCCCGTGCCAAATCAAAAAGGTTACAATGGGCTGAAAACAAGGTCTGTCGACAACAAATTGATTCAATTTACTACTTAGTCACATTTTTCCCTACTCGGAACTCTTGTTTGGTGATTTGGGTATTATGGTCTGCCCCCCCCCCCCAACACACACTCACATGCACTACACAGGACACACAGAAGAGAATCATCTCTCTGCTTGGCAGGCAAGTCATAAACACCCACTGTCCTCACTGGCTACACAATCACCGGCCCCTCTTAAACACGTCACCTTAAGAAAACAGGGTGACCCGCAGCACTTGACCTCTTGGAAGGAGAGAGCTCAGGAGGAGGTGTGGGGACATTGGGTAAGCCGGTCTTATAGAGATGCAAACGTTTTTATATTGCATTTCAAAGTGCTTTTATTTTCAGAACTTGTTGAGTCTTTGAAAAGCTGTGCATATTTTTACCCAATTTGTGATTACTGTTGAGAGTTTTTCCACAAGGAGCTGCAAATACTCCCCAATAATACCAAGTAAGCAAATGCGAAGACCCAGGGGTGGGAACCAGAAGTGGGTCCTGAGAGTTAGAGGAGAGATACCAGAGCTGCCTTGGACAGAGCGCGGGATCCCCTGTTAGCTGAAAAACCATTTGGGAAGCTTGATAAGTTTTTCTCGAAGATTTTTTTTCCCCCCCAAGAGGTCGTCTTATTTCCAGAGCCTTTTATCACAGAAGACGAGAATAGATGAGCCATGTTCTGCTTTCCTGGAACAGGTTGTAAATTGACAGTGAGGGATAAGCTGACCCAGCGGTATTTTGGGGCCAGACAAATGTTCCAATTGTTATTTTCCAATGTTTGGGTTTTGAGAAACCAAAAACACGTTTTGCCCTAAGCTCTTTCCCCTGGATTTTAACAAGTCATGTGTATTTGAAGGGAAATTCAACCCAGATGTGTCCAATCTATTTACGCTTAAATCATTCAAGTGTTGTTTTGTAAGATCATTTCGGTGGCCAGGAAACCTTTCGAGCATCTTTAGAACTCTGCTTCTTACACCACAGAAGTCCTCGTTCTATGAAGAGCTCACATTTGCCCCCAGGCCCTGGAGACTGACCTGATTGTACATTCATAAATCAGATTCCTGGGACTCTTCTCATTTGGTGGGTCAATGCCACATGATTTCCCAATTCCAAGAAAGGAAATAAGCTTCTCTGGGTGCTACCAAGAAAACAAATGACTCCAAAGGCCCTCCACTAGCAACAGCGGTATCTTATCCAAGGTCGGGATGTGATGACGATGTGGTGGCTGAATTAGGAATAAAGATATACCGTATAGACATAAAATAGGAGGATGACTGAAAGCTTGAAATGGATCCAGAATAGTGCTTGGGATTATCAGAAATGCTGAAGGATGGGAAGCAAAAGCAATCCTAGTCAGTAGGCCATGTAATGAATCATGCATCTGAAGGGCTTGTTCCCACAGGTTCTTGCAAGGATAGCTTTAAAACTCACCATTGTTGTGGGATAGAAACCTAGGCAGGTTATTGCATCACACTTTGCAAAGATGGTATTTTATGCAGGGCTGATGCAGGGATAAATAACAGTCATTAATGCTCAGGTACCCTGCAAAGACTTGCCAGAGCTTCCCATTGGAACCTCTACTGAACATACATAATGGGAATCCATTACCTTGACCATGTCGAGGCAAAGGAAGGTGTCGGGATCAAGCTCATACTTTGAATATCCCAGTAACACTAGTCCTTCCAACAAGACTAAGTCCAATCACAATTCCACATAACAGGTTATAAAAGTTAAAACCAGTTCCAATGGTGGCAGACTCTATACCTGGAGAGTTTTATAAAAGCTCTTGTAAACTACACCCAGTTTAATGAATACAATCATAAAGGAAGTTTTGTCTTGGAAGGGACACCGACAGCTCAGCAAGAAGTCCCAGCTTCCTTCTTTCTGAAAACATGCTGTAGATCTAGAGCAGAACTACGCACAGAGCTGTGCTGGGGAGGTCTTGGCTCATGGCCAGACTTACTAGGAAATATTTGCCAGAGCCTAGAATGATCTCTGGTTTTCATACAGCTGCCTTTTGCTGAATATCAGCAAGTTGGTCTATGTTAAACATATATTTAAAGAGAGCAGTAGGCAAAGGGGTGCCTGGATGGCTTGGTGGGTTAAATGCTGGCCTTCAGCTCAGGTCATGATCCAAGGGTCCTGGGATCAAGCCCCCATGTGGGGCTCCCTGCTTGGCGGGGAGTCTCTTCTCCCTCTCCCTCTGCTCCCACTCTATGCTTGTGCACACACACACTCTCTCTCTCTCTCTCTCAAATAAATAAATAAAATCTGAAAAAAAAGAAAAGAAAAAAAAAGAGAGCAGTAGGTAAGAGGTTAAGACACATCAGAAACCACATTTCAACTCATTGCATCCACAAAAATGCCGGTGTGTGCTGGGGGGAAACCTTGGCTCTCCTGAACACAGACAAGAGGTAGAGGGCCAGCACCTAAAGGTCTGATGGGTGAGGACCATGGGCCAGGCATGGACTAGCCACTTTATGTACAGCTAGCTCTCAAAATAACCCCGTGTGGGAGGGAAAACTAACACATACTGAATGTCTTCTCCAGCAGCGACTTGACAGATTAATTAAGTCATTTAATCCACCCCAAAGAGCCTGGAATGATGTTTCTGAGCTTGCCTGTTCTACCTTCTGCAGTGAAATAAATGTCAAATACTCCACAACTTTTTAGTGGTTTTATGGTATTGCACTGGATAAATATACCATATTTTATTTAATAGTCTCTTACTGTTGAACATTTACAAAGTTTCAATCTTTTGCTCTTATAGATAATACAACAACCAACTCCCTTTTAAATAAGTTTTGGTTCACCTCTGAAATAATTTTGTCAATTACTAGAAACAAATTCCTGGGTCAAAGAGTTGGTATATTTTTGAAGAATGTTGTTCCTATATCAAATCCTTTTCTGATATCTGGAATCATATATATTCCTTGCCTAGTGTACACAAATTTCCTTATAAAACTATTATCTTCTTTGGGTCTGTGATTTTTAAATGTTTCCTCATTACTATAGATCAATAATCATTATTACCTTATTGCCACTCATTACTACACAAATTTTCAAAAATTTGTGGGGTGTTTTTTTTTTCCCTTTTTAAAACAAATTGCTAGAAGTTTGTCCAACCCATTGGTTGTTATTTGATTTTTACTCACAAACATTTGAACTCTTAGGTTTATCAATGGGGGGAGGGGCGTCTGGGTGGCTCAGTGGGTTAAGCCTCTGCCTTCGGCTCAGGTCATGATCCCAGGGTCCTGGGATGGAGCCCCATATCTGTCTCTCTGCTCAGCGGGGAGCCTGTTTCCCTCTCTCTCTCTCTGCCTGCCTCTCTTCCTACTTGTGATCTCTGTCAAATAAATAAATAAATTTTTTAAAAAAAGATTTATCTATGGTAATACTTTTCATTTCTTACTTTCACTTGTTTTCACATTATCCCTAAAATTTTGTTTTTCTTTAAGTCAATTTTTAAAAGAATTCTAATGAGAGATGGAATGCTGGTTTTTTAAACAAATTCTCTAATGGAAATTACTGAGATTATGATTGCCCTGTAATGTTTAAATTTTCAAGCAGGCCTACAGTGCAGTTTGACTACGTCTGTGAATCAACAATGAGTTAGAAGAGTAATTTTAAGGTCCAAATGGCCAAAGGGTTTTGTTTTGTTCTTAACTTTTATTACTAATTTCTGGTATCGCTTCATGGTTTGAGAATTGGGTCTACCCACCCTATTTCCACTCTCAGGAATTAGTAACCTTTAGGGCACCAATTTTCACTCTATTGTTATTACTGAATCAATGCCACACTTAAAAAAAAATAAACCTTAATTGAAACCACAATATGTAAAAAGATGAAAAGCAAAGCATATTTTGTGAAGGGAGAATTGAGAGGCCTACAAACAAACTCATAATTAGGGTCTCTTAGTTTTGACCAAGGCAATCCCAAGGCTGTTTTGAAACCCTATGGCTTTGCAGAGCCCAATCTGTCAGTACATGATCAAGAGTTGTGGTCACAGGTCCTTGAAAAGAAAGGAAATTATCTTTCCCTACAGACTGAGACATTGTTTTGGTTTTTTGTTTTTGTTTTTAAAGATTTTATTTATTTATTTGACAGAGAGAGAGAAAGAGAGATAGAGCCAGCACAAGCAGGGGAGAGGCAGGCGGAGGAAGAGAGAGAAGCAGGCTCCCCACAGAGCAGGGAGCCCGATGCGGAACTCCATCCCAGGACCCTGGGTCATGACCTGAGCAGAAGGCAGATGCTTAACCCACTGAGCCACCCAGGAACCCCCAGACTGATACATTATTAATTGAAGCTTATCAGTAACGATTCAAGTCACCTATGTACTTACTTAAAGTCAGAATGCTTATATTAAACATCTGACTCAGGACTTTTCCATGTCCTCTATATTCATTTTATTTTCTGCAATTCTTTTTTGTCTCTTCTCATTTTCCTAGAAACATTATGAGAACTTCTCAAGCTTATCCTCTGGGCTACTGATTCACTTTTCTGTCACCAGTTCTGATTTCTTACCATTTCCAGTGAAGATTTGAAGGCTACCATTGCATTTTAATTTGACATGTGCTAGGCACTGTTGGAATGAACTTAATTTTTGCAGTAAGTCAGTGAGACAGGTATTATTTTAATCCCCCCTCCACACACAGGAAACTGAGGCTCAGCAATGTCATACAGCTAAGAAGCTAGGTTTTGAAGGGTGTGGATCCAGACCTCTCATGATGAACTATACTTTCTCAGACATAGTTTATAAGAACTTTATCATAAATCATTGTCACATTGCTCTGTTACTTGCATTCTTCAGGAGCTTATTCTCTTGACATTTTTATTGTTCATATTTCTTAATATTTATTTTATCTGATTTCTCTCTCTCTCTCTCTCTTTCTCTCTCGCTCTCTCACACACACACACACACACACACACTCCCCCCTCCATATCTAGCAATATAGCCTTACCAGGTTTTGGACTGATGCTTTGATTTCTTTCCATAATCAGACTGAGAACATTGGAGATCCAGTCCCAGAGCCGGCGGCAGCTGGCCCCATGCCTGGTTATGCAGTTGTCTGGATCCCTCTTTACAGCCCTTGTAAGCAGACTGATGCAAGCCAACACTCCCAGCAGCAGTTGTAACTTTTCCCATGTCCTTTGAGAGTTGGGGTGACCCTCCCCACAAGCCAGTTTTCAAACAGAGGGCTGGTTCTTGGCGGCTGACACATATGGGCATTCTGTATTTCCAATCTCCTAAAGGAATCAACCCCCAGTCGCTTTGATCTGTTCTAGTATAGGGCTTAAGCAGCTCCTGCCTGCTCTCTGATTTCTGGTCCAAAGAGATGTGCATCTCTGGGTGGCAACAACTGTGTCTTCTCCATTTTGTTAAATATTGTTTTTCTTTCCTGCTATGTTATTGTAACTCTGTGCATAAAGACTTGAAACCTTAATACCACCTTAACCAAATATCCGGTAAATCATTCTGAGACGTTTTGCGAGACTTTCTCCATGCCTCCATTTTATTGTTCTATAGCATTTTTTTTCTCATATGCTTTCTCATATGCTACTCATGCTATTGTGGTTTTTCCTGTCTACTTATCTGAGAAGAAAACGAGATTAATGGAGTAAGTGTTTTCCAGCTGACACGGCCTGTGACTTGCCCTTGGCCTTGTGTGTGGTTCATTTGCAACTGGAAATGATTTACTACTGGATGGCCAATTGAGGTACATGGTTTCTAGCCTAATTCCCAGGGACGGCCCCACATCCCCCTAGCGCAATTGCCCCGAACTTAGACTTTCTTTTATAGCCAATGCCTGGTTCTATGTCCTGAGAAGCTAATCCCAGCTTGTACCAAGTCTCACTTCTAAGTGCCTGCTGGGACTAAGCTCCCGGAATGCAACATGCCGTGGCCAGGTGGTCCTTTTCCTTCTCTGCTGCTTATCTTCCATACACACTTCCTGCTACATGTCCTCCCAGAAGTTAAAGTCTCCAAAAGCATGAGGAAGAGAAATTGCTGATGGGGTTAGGGGTATGTGAAGGGATCAGCTCTGTGAACCAAGAAGTATCCAGACCACTCCATGGCGGCCACACTGTTTTCAGCTTCATATGGACATTAGATCCGGGAGCCAGTGTAGAGCACTGAGACAAATTTTCCTACCTCAGGGACAACAGCTCAGTTCCATGTCAGCTGGAAAAGCACACCTAGGTCAACAGTTTTGGTTTCTATTTGTCCCTCATGCATCTCATCATTGGTGGAATTCCTTCCAGGATTCTGCCAGTATGTGGGTTGTCTGTTGGCCAAATGACTTTGAACCAGAAATCTGCCACGGATTTTATTTTTTAATACAATTTTGTCTGCAACTATTACCAATTAGTAAGGTCTTATTTCACTGTGTTGTCAAGAAAAGTTTGGTTATTCCCCTCAGAGTAGGCATTTAAAAAAAATCTCGATCAGCCTACTCAGCGGCCACCTGTTGAAACTCCCCATTTGCCTGGCACTGTGAGACCGCTCAGTCCATTTTTGGAAATCAGTCTGTCCAGCTTAAACTAGGAGACTCAGAAATATCTTTGAAACCAGAAGTCTCAGTTCAAATTCCTTATTCAGAACGGGCATGCATACACACGACTCCTTTGCGTGAATTTGGAAAACGTCAACCCTTGATGAAGAAACTTTACCTTTACCTATTAAATCATTGCTGTATTACACTTATTTTTGCAGAGCAAGACACTTTACTCTCATTTGCCAGAACTTTGTCAAAACAAATATAGAAAGGGACACCATGTATGACAGGGATGGTTTCCCTTAAAGTTGTGCACTGCGCATCCCACACAACTATACATGACAGCCCTGCCCTTGTTCCTGAGAAAACCTTTAGAGATAACAGGAGAACTTACGGTTAGATATAGAAGGCTCACTCTCTTGAAACCTCACCTGAATGAAAGTGGAGGAAAGAAGTTTAAGGCATTTGCCCACAAGGACAAAGAATAGGAGAGAAAGAAATGGAAATAAAATTATGAAAGCTTGAAAGCGAAAGGATGACTGAGAATTGAAACAGCAGAAATTAAAACGGATACGTATTTCACCCACCCACCCCTCAGCCTCTGGCAACCACCAGTCTGTTTTCAGTATCTATGAGCTTGGCTTTTAATTTTTTTTTTTTTTTTTAAAGATTCCACCTCTAAGTGAGATCATATGGTTTTTGTCTTTCTCTAGCTTGTTTTGTTAGCGTGATGCCCTCAGGTTCCATCCATGTTGCTAGAAATTGCAAGATTTAATTCTTTTTGACAGCTGAGTAATATTCTTATGTATGTGTGTGTGCGTGTTCACGCATGCACACATGCGTGTGCATAGAGCTCACATTTTTTTATCCATGCATCTGCGGATGGACACTTAAATTGTTTCCATGTCTTGGCTATTGTAAATAACACGCCATGAACATGGAGGGGCAGATATTATTTTGAGTTAGTATGTTTGTCTTCTTTGCATAGATACCCGGAAGTGAAAATGCTGGATCATAGGGTAGTTCTATTTTTAATTATTTGAGGAAACTCCACACTGTTTTCCAGAGTGGCTGCCCCATTTATATTCCCACCAGGTACACAAGGATTCCCTTTTCTCCCCAGTCTCACCAACAATTATTATTTCATGTCTTTTTGATAATAACTGTCAGTTATACAATGAATAAGTCGTAGGGGGGTAAGGTACAGCATTGTGACAGACAGTTAACAATACTGTATTACATCTTTAGAAGTTGCTAAGAGAGGAGATCTTAAAAGTTCTCATCACAAGAAAAAATAATTCTGTAATTATGTGTGGTGACAGATGTTACCTAGACTTACTGTGGTGAACATTTTGCAGATATCAAATCACTGTGTTGTACACCAAAAACTAATACACTGTTGTGTTGTGTGAACTATTATGTATAGTTCTCTGCAACAAACTTACGTATATGGATTTAATTAAAATTACTTCTGACCATTAAAAAAGGTAAATACTAAACTGTCAGTGGGAGAAGTTAGGAAGAACATGATCTGCACCACGGAGCCCCCCACCCCACTCCTATTTGGCTACTGAACATTGGGACTGTAAATCATGTATTATCACTCTGTTTCTAGGCACCAGGAGCCAGGCACACACCCTACAGAGAAAAGAAGTTTCTTCGCTTAGAACCTGACCATCTCAAGAGGAAACATCCAAAGAAATCGACTTCAGAAGATCCCAGATTACCCTCTTGAGTGCCCCAAAGGTAGGAGGTACCAACCATGCACGAGGGCTACCTTTTATCCTTTTCAGGTCATTTTTAAAAATATAAACAGACAGCTGAAGTTCCCTAGATATCTGAAGAAAGTCTCCAACATGCATAACAAAGACTAACACCAGCAAACAGGAGAAAGCAACTTGGGGAAAACAGAACCTAGGCAGGGTGTTGAAAAAGAAAGTCATCAGTATTCTTACAGAGATCGCAGAAGATTTTAGTTCCATAAAACACAATAAAAGGATATTGTTTTTTAAAAAGAACATTCAGGAAGTGGGGGGATAAAAGAACTCCTAGGGATTAAAAAGGTGCCGGGAGAAATGAAAAACTCAACAGAGATACTGGATAGCAAAGCTGAAAAATCTCCAAAAAGGAGGAGTGAAAAGAAAAGAGAAGACAATGAAAGGATCAGTCTAGGATGACCAATTCACAAAAATTAGGAGTTGTAGAACACACAGTGGAAAAACTGGATTGGGGGTTGGGGATGAATGGTAATGAAAACATAAAGAACCTAAGAAGCAAAACCAAGGCCATTATTGATTCCAAAGAGAATATAAAGTTGCACACAAAAAGTACTGTTTTTCACATGATTCACGTCCAAGCAGCATTTACGATAGCAATAACTATGTAATCACTGATTGTGTAAGACTTGCCTGGGAATGGGAGCCAGGCTGGCTGAGAGGGAGTAAATCCTCACCTAAAACAGGAGGTCAAAATATGTCCCAAACTGATAAAGTTTGGAGATGTAGAGATAAATACTTTTAAAGTCAAAAATAGTCAACTCTCAGGGGCACCTGGGTGGCTCAGTGGGTTAAAGCCTCTGCCTTCGGCTCAGGTCGTGATCCCAGAGTCCTAGGATGGAGCCCCGCATCGGGCTCTCTGCTCAGTGAGGAGCCTGCTTCCTCCTCTCTCTCTGCCTGCCTCTCTGCCTACTTGTGATCTCTGTCTGTCAAATAAATAAATAAAAATCTTAAAAAAAAAAATAGTCAACTCTCAGAAATGAGAAAAGAAAAAGCGGAGGAGGCCCAGGTTTTTGTTGGTTTTTTTTTTTTCCCCAATAAGCCTTGGAAACTATTTGATTGTTCAAATTACATAATTTTCTGTAAATTGCATAAAAGGTAATCTTGACTTTTTTATTTGGGTATAGTCGGCACGCAGTGTTGCGTTAGTTCTAGGTATACCACCTCGTGATTTGACAAATTTATCCATTATGCAGGGTTCATTCCAAATGTAGCTGCCATCTCTCCTGATACATGGTACATCCCTATACAATATCATTGGCTCTATTCCTTATGCTCTGCTTTTTAATAAAATCTTGATTTTTTAACAGATCTATATAAACAGAAACCCAGAAAGAAAAAGATGGATAGGTATAAGGGATAGATAAATTAGAAGGTATTAATGAATGAAAGAAGACTGGATAAGGACAAAATAGAGAAAGGGACCCCCCCCACCTCCCCACCCCACCCCGAATTATGCCAGGGAGGAGGGGGCAGTGGAAATGGAGCACTGAAATGTAGGGAAATGCTGCTAAACACCATTGGGAAATCTGGTCTGGGACAGGAGGGAAGCTTCTACTCGTACATCACAGGCACTAGTCTTGTTTTGTTTTGTATAGTTGTGAGTATAGTTGACACACGTTAACTTCAGGCGTACAATGTGGTGAATCGACAAGTCTATGTGTTACGCTATTCTCGCCATGAGTGTAGCTACCATCTATCATCATTCAACCCTATTAAATACCATTGACTGTATGATGTGCCCTATTTTTAATTGGTTGAGGAAGGAGAGAGGGCACGCGCCATTTAGAGAGTTCCTCCATTGGCAGATAGAGGAGGCAGCAGTTCTCCTGCACCTGCCCAAGTCTATCCCCGCTTCCCGCGTCCTTTCCCTCCAGCCCCACCATCTCCTCGCTGCGCTGGCTCCCCTCCCCTTCAGAGCTGCTTGTCTGCTGCTGCCTTTCACCTGGCACTAAACCCTGGAACTATTCTGGACAGAGTGTGGGACAGTCCCCCTTCTCTTAGATTCAATACAGTCAAGGTTTGTGTTTTTAAGGATCTATACTGAGAAAACACATTAGAAAGGCCTAAACAAAGTTCCAAAGCCCATATGCCTTCCTCAGCTGTCTGGTCACAGACTGATGTGACTGAGTGGACACCCATTAAAAAGCACCAGATTCCCCCCCTTTTCCGAGTTTGAGCCCCTTTGCACAGTCTCTGCCCACATCACACATTTACTGCAAGATAACAAAAATGAGGATTGGGACTATATCCCAGGAAGAGAGCTGCTGGAAATCGAATTAAAAAGAAAACAGGAAGGGAGATACAGGAATGTATTATTACGTAAAGAGCCCTGAATTGTTCAAGGAGAAATATAAAAATAAGTCATCACTTTAAAAAGTCTGAATTATTTTGTCTCAGACTGTAAAAAGAGTATTTTTCTCATCCACTTTTTTCTTGAACTCGGCAGAAGATTGGCTTATGTGGCAAGGCAGACATTTCATGGATCCCCACAGAGAAGTGGTCATGGACAGATGTGTACCTTTTCACAGGACCTTGATGGGCAAAAAGGCCACCTCACCTTCCTTCCAGTCTTTTCTGATGCAGGCCAGGACTCTTTCCCCACAGCAGAACCTACTGATTCCCATCACAGCAGACATGACTGAGATATTCATTGCATAAGGGAAAGAACTGAGTAATTTTCAATTAGCCATGAAAACATTATCAGTTACGTGAATTATTCATAAAGACACAAAGCCTACTCCTTCAACTGTCTGACAAGACAGACTCTCAAAGATGTGTTCAAGACAAGATGGAGCTGTCTTGAACAAGAAACGATATGAGCTTACGATTGTATGTTTTATAGAATGTGAATTTTTGGTTGGATTCTACACACAATCATCAGCATGTTAATCATCTTTATTTGTATTATTTATACTTGTTCCCATCAGCATGAAAAACCTCTTACATTGGTTCCATTTATTTAAAATTGATCTGACATGAACAGAGTTTGGGCTAGCACTCACATTTCAGTCCTCTTGCCAAATAATATATGGGGTACGAGACTTGACTCAAGAAGATCCAAGAGGCACAATTAGGCAGGCAAGCTATAGTACAGTGGGGTTCCAGACTTCTTAAAAAAATTATTAAAAGCTATGGACCTTTGTCTCAGAAAATATGCAGAGAAGAAGTTGTGCTTAAAATTCCCGGGGCTTATGGACTCCCTACCAAGCATTCGTGGTTTCATAAGTATGGAATGCGAATTCAGTATTTCCAAAATAAAGAGTAAGCAACTCTGAGTTCTTGCTAGGGTAATTTTCAAACTTGTGTCTCACATGAAGAAATTCCTAGCGGTTTCTGCTCATGGATACATTCTGGTCAGGGAGACAACATGGCATTTGACATGTGGCCTCAAGGTTTTCACACAGCAGCTGTTGGTCAATGCTGAGGCTTGATGCATTTACTGAGGGAAATCCTCATGCCTCAGATTATTGCTTCAAAGATTGTTAAACCAGAATAATAGGCAGAGAAAAGTTGTAAAAAAAAGGGGGGGGGGTGATGTCCTTTAAATAGAAGAGTATGGCTGTGACTTAATTTACAATTTATAGCTACGACAACAAACAGGATGTCAGGCTGTGTCCCTCTCAGAGGGTGTATAAATCAAGAGAAGTGTTATTGCCGCACTGAACAGCGACCAAGAGAGATCAGCTTGCATCACTGTTCACCGAACAAGACTAAATGGCTATTATCCTTGAAACCTAAAACATGCAAGATGATATTCATCAAGGCCAAGAGGACTCTAATTCTCCATCCAGTGACCAACATGGGCTGGAGTTGATGGGGATCTTAGGTAATGTGCAACACTTGGCCATTTTGCCCAATCTTTCCTCACTTTTTATATGTCCTTTGGTTTATCTCTACATGCAACATAATCTGATGGGAGCATTTATATACTTTCAGAGTTCAAATTATCTGGTTTCTCTTAAAGCTGTCACTCCTTGATTTATGATTCTCTTCATGCTCATCTTAGTTTGGATTCCTGAAGCTTTGTTCTCTGGTGATGCTCTTGGGTCCAATTTTATAGGCGCTTTTAGTCTAGGGGACAAAATGACAGACACAAAAGGCTGATGTTTATGAAGAAAGCCAGGATGCTTACAGTGTTGTTGCCCTTGCCCTGATTTGGAAGAACATGCTAAAAAAAGCAAATTGCCTTTTCTACACCAAGGACATCATCCGATAATAAGTTTTTAAAAAATGATCAAATGAGTAATTAGCATTAAATGTTTTTGACTTCATACCACAAGGGAATGGTCCTGGAAAAGGGCTTTATACTTGCTTCTAAACCTGGTCTTAAAAGAAAGTTATTTTTAAAAATTCTATTAGATGAATTAAACCTTAGTTAGTATCCAGCCAGAGGCCAGACATTTGAAATTTAAAGTCTCTGGCTCCTCATCACTATGCAGCCAGTAGTTTGTTTTGTGACCTTAGGCAAGTCATTTAACCTCTTACTGGTTCACTCTTCCTCCTCTGTAAAATATACATATTAGTGTCAGTCGTCTTGGAAATTCCTGTGAAATACTTGCAAATACTGATGTAAAATAATGCTGTCCTTTTACAAGATGTGGTTACTGATTTAAAGTTTGGCATGTAGTAGGCAACTCAATAAAGGTTTATGTGTGTTAATGAATGAGTGGGTGGTCCCAATGTACTTTGCCATATTTTTCATTCAGACAACCCTGGAACTCCTTAGAGCCTCTCTCTCTCTCTCTCTCTCTATATATATATATGTATATATATGTATAAAATAGTATTATATAATAGTATTATATATTATATATATAATAGTATAAGTACTATTATATAATATAAATAGTATAAATACTATTATATAGTATAAATAGTATAAATACTATTATATATATATATAGCAGCTTCTGGACTCATCTTCTCTCCCCACTCCTACCCTCCAATTTCCCTTCCCCTCACCTCTTTCATTCCCATGTTCTTCTTCAGGACACCTTTTTCTTTTCAATCTGTTGTTCTCGAAACCAATCCCATGTACCACTCCTCAATTCATTCCAGCGCTAGCCAAACAAATTCAGGGCTGGCCTGTAATGACAAGATAGATAAAAATAGATGGGCACTTATCCAAAGAAAGGGAAAGAGTATCAGCATCAAGCTAATGGTACTCCGACTGTCTGCCTATCTTTTAGTAATAACCCAATTACCAACAACTGACTCAGTGAAGAAGAAAGAATATTTCTCAAGCATATAACATTCATGACCTCCAGGGATGCTTCTGGAATAGGCAGTCACATGGACAACATAAAAGAGAAAAGTTCTCCTGGCTTCAGGGGACCTGTAATTTGCTGCCTCATAAAGCTTAACAAATATTCCCCCGGTCTGGCATTTACTGTGCACGTTAGCCCGTGGCAATGAATGGACTCATCCTCAAATTCTAATAGGCTCTGGAAGGTTTCCTCAAACATAAAGTTTCCAAATCAAAACAATAGGATCATTGTTATCTTAAACCAACTGAAGCATTTTTTTTCTCTTGTTGTGGCTAACTGATGAATTCTTTTTTTTTTTTTTTTAATTTATTTGACAGAGAGAGATCACAAATAGACAGAGAGGCAGGCAGAGAGAGGAAGGGAAGCAGGCTCCCCGCTGAGCAGAGAGCCTGATGCGGGGCTCAATCCCAGGATTCTGGGATCATGACCTGAGCTGAAAGCAGAGGCTTTAACCCACTGAGCCACCCAGGTGCCCCTAACTGATGAATTCTTAACTCGAAAGTTCAAATATTCTCTGAGCCTCCTGGATACAGATATAGATCCCATGGTCCACTGGAGTTTAAATTTCAAATTTGCACACATTTTAAAGAAAGGAGAAAGACAGCAGAATAACCTAGGCTGAACAGAGGGGGCTTTATTGACAGCAAAATGTGACGACATTTTTTAAACAGTGCTCGGGTGGAAAAGCCTACAAGCTACAGAAGCCTGTCCATTGTGCTCTTTGGCTCCAGGACAGTCTTGACTGGAGTATCTCCTAGTAAGTGAGAAGCTTATGGTTCTAAGAGTTCCAATAAGGCAACCAGATGATGGAGTCAGAGCTGCAGGGCTGGAAGAAAACTACGACATCTGTATGATGATGACACCAAGACCTAAAGAAGCGACCAAACCAAATGGTTTGCTCATGAGCAGCAGAAGCCCACCCCTGGAACATAAAGTTTTAATGCTAGGCACTCAGGTAGGGGGGACATGGCTTGATGTATCATTTAATGGTCTTCACCATTAAGCAGATTTGATTATTTCTTTTAATTCAAAAAGGGCACAAACATTTCAGTGCTGAGAATTTTTATAGTCTTTCATACTAGTTCAGTCTTAAATTCATTTGCATTAAGACTAATGATCAGCAGTCTACTCCCTTTTCTATTGATTTTAAATAAAAATGCCCTTGAAACCACTGGAGTCTAGCCAACAAAAGCGGGCAAGAGAGGGTAGAGAAGACACATCCCGTTCCTAACTGCCTAGGCTCTAACAGGACATATTCGTTAAACTTGCATAATGTCACATGTCAATTGCAACTCCATAAACCTGGGGGAAATTGCTGCTCATCTTAACAGGATGATTCGTATGGAACCTCAAAACGTTTAAAAAAACTCAAGTCTATTCGTAGCAAATAAATACATAAAGGGACACACTTCATTCCCACGCTCATCCCATTTGCAACCACAAGTCACATGTCCCCATCTAGATGCCAGGAGCTGGGAGAGGTAATCCCGGAGACAGCCACTGCTCAGTGACGATTCCACATCAGAGAGGAAGTGGGAGCACTCATTTTTAGGGGCATCTAGCCATCTCTGTTACATTCCCTCCACCCATCCTCTATCACATCATATAGATCCCTGTGTAGCTTGTAGCACGACCTAAGAATGGGGTTCATCCCAGGGCAGACTGAGTCACGGGCTCTCCTGGATGCAGGGGCTTAAACAGCTTCAGCAAGATTCTGTGTCTCACTTCCACTGCTTGCCTTTGCTTTGCTTTCCCCTCTTTGTAGGCTTCCTTCTCAGGTAGGCTATCACTACATGCGGCCATGCTGGTCATTAGGAGCTTAGAGTGTATTGTCTCCAGAACCAGCAGCCTCAGAAGAAAAAGAAAAGAACAAAAATCACCCTTCTCTGTTACGAAACCCATAGCAATCCCTGAAAAGAAATTTGATTGATCTTACTTGAGATGCACACTTACCACGGAAGCAATCACCTTACCTAGGGGCAGGGTATCCCAGTTGGCCTCTCCCATGGGAGAAGAGGTGGGGTCCTGGGATTTATTGCTCAACAGGACTTCAGGAAGGAGCAGCTTCTGAAAGGAAAAGCTGTTGGCATACAAGGAAGTTCCAAGGGTTAAGATGGTTGACGCTATGAATGGGAGGTCAACAGACATGGAATTTGTGAATTTGCTTATTATTATTTCTTCCTGTCTTTGTTAGTTTTCTTTTAGTCTTTAAGAACACATGTCTTCTCATATATTGTTGATATTTGCTTATAAGAAGAAAATTCTAGTTCTTCTTTTCTCTTACTGCACTATAGAATGTTCTAGGTTAAGGATCATGTTAATCCTCTAAAAACAGCTCTAAGTAATGAAGGCGGCATTCCATAAAAAATAAATTTTGACAAATGTCTTGATAAAAGGATCCCTAAACTACTAATCAGATTAGATTTTATTTATTTTCATTTGGGGGAGTGGTGTTGCTTTGGGGGCTCTTAAAAGCATCTTGCCGGATGTGAGCATTTTGTCTACTAGAGAGGCTGCAAGTTTCTTAAGATACTAGGAGGGTCAGAACTATGGTGTTCATAGGTGCCAGACCTCTGCTGTTTTTCAAATCTGTACCGTTTCAATAGTGCCTAGTTTGAAACACTGATTGACTGATTACTTAGTGAGAGAAAGTTATTGTTAGCAGTATTGGTTTTCTTAAATTTTATTTTAATTTCAGTATAGTTAACATGCCATATTGTATTAGTTTCTGGTATATCATAGATTATTGTTAATATTAAATACTAGTACCTATCATACACCCCTGGCATTGGGCTAGGCATGGGGGGTAGAGCTATGACTTTGAATTACATGTACAAAGACCTTTCTTCCAAACAAGGGGATCGTCCCAGTTTCCATGGATTGAGACATGGATGTGTCCTCTTGAGGGCCACATCCAGCCTACGACAGAGAGCTAGCCTTCCTGAAGTTAGCCGACATTAAAGTTGAGGCCCAGAGGATGAGTCAATGTCTGGGGAGTTGAGGTCAGAGGGTATTCCAGACTGGGAACAGCATGTTCAAAGCCCAGAGGCAAGAGTGTGGTGCAATCAAGGAACGGAAAGAAGCTCCCACTTGGCCCCAGCTCAGAGCACTGGGAAAATGAAATAGGGGAGACAAGGCTGGATTCAGATCGTGTGTAAGCCACATGAAGGAGTTTTAAGTTTATCTTTAGGCAATGGGAAGCCAGTGAATGTTGTACAAAGAGGAGAGATATAATCAAATAATCACTTCAGGAGGATCTCTGGCTGGCAAATGGAAAATGAATTAGGAAAGACTAGGGCGGGAACAGGAGACCCAGGAGGAGGTTATTACCATGGGCCAGAGAAAGAAAGATAATGTTGGGGTAAACATAAAAAGAAATAGCTAGACACAACGTGTATTTGAGGTACAAAGGGAAGAACATTCTAACAGTTTACACTGGAGAGGAGAGGGAGGGAGGTGTCAGGAATAACATCCAAGTTCTTGAAGTGTCATTGGTTGAATCGTGTACCCCCAAATTTGTATGTTCGGGTCCTAACCTCTAGTACCTCCGAATATGATCTTATTTAGAAATAGGGCTTTCCAGAAGCTATCAAGCTAAAATGAGTTTTAGCTCATTTATTGAGCTAAATATGAGTATTAGCTCATAAAATTAGGGTGAGCTCTAATCCGATATGACCGGTATCTTTATACTTCGGGAGAGTTTGGAGATGGACGTCTACACAAGCTGAACTCTGTGTGAAGATAAAGGCAGAGAGGAGGGCGGTGGTCTCCACCCCAAGGAAGGGTAAAGGGTGACAGCAAAGCACCAGAAGCTAGGAGAAAGATTCAACAGATTGTCCCTCACTTCATTTAGGCAATTCAGAAAACTAAATAACCTGAGACATTGGAGGCGCCACCCACAGAGTTAGAGAGCACTGGACAAAGAGCCAGCTGGTGAAAAATAATGCTCTTAACCTACCAACAGAAGGAATTTTCCAGCCACACATCAAAGAATTATCCCTTTTCATCTGAAACTGAGATAATTTGTAACTGAAAACAAAACCAGTTTCCAAATCACCGAGGAGTGACCATTTGAACTAAATAAAAGTGGATGGAGAAACAAAGGCATCTGAGGCACGCTGACATTTGAAGGTGCTTGGCTCAAAGGCTTAATCCCTGCCCCATCCCCTTATGGTGAATTTCATCGGAAATTACGTAAGAAAAATTACAGGAGAAAATTTCTCAACTGAAGAAGTCAGGTCTACCTTCTAAAAGGGCTCTTCAGATGCTTAGCCAAAATAACTTTGTATTGAAAAAAGGCCTACATAAAGACTCATCAATTAGAAGTGTCAGAGCTCTAAAGATAAAGGAAAAAAACTGTTAAAAAAAAAAAAGTCAAACACAAGGAATAGGTATAGAAGCCAAAGGAGAAATGCCTTCATAATCAAAAGAAGATAAAAATTTTTATTTTAAATTCTAATACCCAGCCAAACAATTTAAGTCAAGTGTAAAGGTGGAATAAAGACATCTCAAACGACTAAACAGCTTTACTTTTTTAATTCACTAATGGGATTAGCCCAGAAAACAATAGCGTAGCCACAGCTTGTTTCCCTCAGGCCTTCCTTTCCTCCCCAGCTCCAGCCCTAGCCACATCCTTCCTAATTCCTGGACGGCGCTATCCTTCCCTTCAACACCCTAGGCCAAATGGCTGCAAGAAAGCAGATTGCTCCAGAGGACCTCCGCTGGAGTCCAAAAGCCAGCAGAACAGTAAAAGCTGGCAAAAAGAAAATAAAGGAGATCTTGAAGAGATAGTTTTAATGAGGTGATTCAACACAGCTAGAGACCATTTGTTGACTCAGTTCCCAGAGTGCTGTGGTTTCCAGTTATGGCCTTTAGATAAGTATGGTTTTCCTGTACTTTGGTTAGGAAATTTAAAATAATTCAATATCAAACTTCATGGGAAATGAGGATGATGATAATGGTGATGAGGAGGATGGTGATGATGATTATAGATTTTAAAAAGAAAGAGTGTTGGGGCGCCTGGGTGGCTCAGTGGGTTAAAGCCTCTGCCTTCGGCTCAGGTCATGATCTCAGGGTCCTGGGATGGAGCCCCGCATCGAGCTCTCTGCTCAGCAGGGAGCCTGCTTCCTCCTCTCTCTCTGCCTGCCTCTCTGTCTACTTGGATCTCTACATGTCAAATAAATAAATAAAATCTTTTAAAAAATAAATAAATAAATAATAAAAAGAAAGAGTGTTAAAGAAAAACACAATATGAATTGGTAAGTCCAGGTCTTCTGGAACAATTGACAAAAATACCAAGCAACTTGTGATTCAACTATGACTTACACTTCTTTTGTTCTCTATATAACACATAGTTTTCAGTAAGATCTTAAAAAAGATGACATAACTCCCTTTGGACACTTTTCTGCTCACAACAAAGGCATAAATTAGCAATCCTATGTCATACTCAGAGGGATCAAGTATATTTCTCTTCACACTAAAGTTACCCCTGCTAGAATATCTAAGCTGCCCCCAGAGACAAAAGTGTGGTGGAAATTTAGCCATTAAAGTTGTATTCCTACCACACCAAATGTTGGCAGAGATGTGTGGAGATAGGCACCCATTGCTGGTGGAAATGCAAAATGGTACAGCCACTTTTGGAGACATTTTGGTGGTTTCCTGTAACACTATACGTACTCGTACCACGTGATCCAGCAATTGTGCTCCTTGGTATTTACCCAAAGAAGTTGAAAATTTGTGTTTATACAAAAGCCTGCACACAGATGTTTACAACAGCTTCATTCATCATTGCCAAAACTTGGAAGCAATCAAGATACACTTCAGTTGGTGAATGGATAAATAAACTGGGGTACATCCACACAATAGACTTAGACTCATCACTAAAAAGCTATCAGACCATGAAAGACACGGAAGAACCTTAAATGCATATTACTAAGTAACAGACGCCTACCTGAAAAGGCCGCATACTTTATGCTTCCAACTATATGACATTCTGGAGAAGGGGAAACCAGGGACACAGTGTAAAGATCAGGAATTGTCAGGGATTGTGGAGGTTGGGAGTGAACAGGCAGAGCACAGAGAATTTTTAGGTCCATGAAACTATTCTTTATGATAGATGTCATGACAGATACATGTCATCATACGTTTGCCTAAACCCATAGAATGTACAACACTAAAAGTGAACTCTAAGATAAACTATGGATTTGGGGTGTTATACTTGTCACTGTAGGTTCAGCCATTGGAAAAAATATGTCCTCTGGCGAAGGGTATTAATCTTGAGGAAGTCTGTCCATACATAGCAACCAGAGCTATATGGGGATTTCTGTACCTTCCTCTCAATTGTGCTGTGATTGTAAAAGTGCTCTAAAAAAAAGAAGTCTCAAAAAATTCTTTTAGCTTGATGATCCTTGCTGAAGTGCAATAATTCCAGGAAATAGAAGTGCATTAAACTGTGAGGAGTCACTGAAGGCTTGCAGTAAGTGAGTTTTAAGACTCTTTGGAAAAGGAGGTTTTTACAAGGAAGGGACCATGGACCAGGAATTGAGTGCAAACCAAGGCACAGCAAAGGCAACCATCTCAGGAGTTACAAGTGGTCTCAGAGCTATCTGGGTGTTGTTTGTTCACTCATTCAACAGATGCTAATTATATGCCTAGAATGTGTCAGGTAGTTTGAGGCTCTCAGGACATAAGTAAATCAAACAGATAAAGTCTTCTGTCCTCCCAGAGGAAGGGACAGAAAATAGATAATAGACACATACAATTAAATCGTAAGTTGTTCTGGAGGGGGTGAGGGAGCTGAGCTGGGTCAGTGGATTAGGAACACCAAGGTGATAGGGGCAGTTTCTAATTTTAAATATGGTGGGCGGTTTGCTTTTTCAAAGACGTAATTCAGTTAAAAGTCCACTGAGTATATAATCAGCTCCCAGGCTTGAAAACCATAAAGTGCATCTGTGACAACTGCTAGACACTGAAAATGCACATAACACATGGGGTTGGAGGTAGCAAAGGCATTTATTATCCTCCGTGGATATTTATAGATGTTCAAATAACATTGCATTATCTCCTTTATTGTTTCTGAACGCAAGGGATGTGTTGAGTTTCACGATCAAAAGCAAAGGCAAATATGTCTATTTGAGTGATGACACACCTCCACCTCCTCTTCATCTGTAGGCTGCCGTAGGTACAGATCACACCCAATTTATTGGATGTCTCTTTCATCGACATATGGAAATGTTTACATATTTGAGTTGAATATACTTCCAAAAGATGACGATGATTATGAGTTGAGTGCTGTGATCTGCCTCACCATGAAAGAATCAAAGACCAGAGATAGGGACTCTCCTTTTCTAGTAGAAGGGAGGCCCTTAATCACCATGTTCTGTTCTCTGTGATTACCATTCAGGGGTTCAAAAAGCATTACTTGGGAAATGAAGCTCATTGAAAATTGCAAGGGAGACATGGTCCTGAAAATCACACATAAGAGCAAGACTTCAAGTCAAGACGATTTTATTCTAGGTTGACACAACTATGCCTTGAGATTTGCTTGGTGTTGCCTTTAGCCCCTAAATCACTCCTTCAGGAACCAGTTCTTAACAAAACCAATGGGTAGGACTGGAAGGGAAGAGAAAGAAGTGATCAAAAATTCAAAAAGTTAACAACCTGACTGATGTAGTTACTGAATGAAACTGAACAACTATTAAAACAAAGACTTGTGAAGCAAGAATCCGTATCCTGGGTACCTACAGCAGATGTCTGAGGCTTAAGTTACCTGGGTAACAGATGGTGTTCTGGTTTGACTGTCTTGAGTCTGAGGTAGATTTGAGATATCTATAGTACACTCTTCTTAGTAGGAGAGAATTTGCTGTCCCATGCCCAGTCCCCTTTGCCGTTGGGTCAAAATCCCCTTTGTGGGTTGGGTCAGCTAGGTCCTTCCTCTGCCGACTCCCAGGGGACAGGCAGTATGATGTAGGATCAGCCAATGGGATGTTCCAACTGAAGACTTTGAATTGTGGGATGTCAGGACCATGACTGATGGTCAGTTCATTGTACATGGAGCAGTCGCAGTGATGAAGGCAGCAGTACCTATCTATGATCATGCTACAGAGCTAGCCTGCCAGCAAAGCCAAATGTTCCCTCTAGTGGGACTTGACTTGTCTGTAATTCTAGCTATGTAAACTCCTGGAGGTGTCCTGTCCTAGCCCTAAAGTCTGTCTCTCAGCCTTACTAGCAATTCTAAAGTTGGCAGATAACCTATAATAAATTCACTTTCTCTTTAAGTTTCTGTCTCCAAACAAGATCCTTGACTGATAAGATCCATGTGAAACCTGAAAGACTCACTCCTTCATTTCACAAAGAGGATAAGTTGTCTAGAAAGGTTGTGACTTTTTCTGGGTTCTTTCTGTGACTTTTTCAGCAACATCGTGTTCATAAGACCATGGCTTAACTATTGAAAAGATTACTGAAAATAAAGTATGAGGTAACAGAATGAAGTCAGAAATGGATTTAAAGTTTAAACCTTGGGAATGAATGAACTCACCATCTGAGAGCATGTGGTGCCACCAGAGGAGAGAGTGGGAATGGAACCACAGGAACATTTTCTTTAAGGAAGTGACTAAAACAACAACAACAACAACAACAACAAAAAAAAAAAAAAAAAAAAAAAACCTAGAGTCCACACTAGGCATACTAAGAAGAGGTTGATAAAATACTAACAGAAGGAATAGAGTGTAGGGTTAAAAGAGAAGAAATAGAAGAATAACATCATTGAAACCAAAACATGAGAAATGATTCCAAAAAGAGTTAATTGATCAACAGTTGATGACATTATCAACCCACTACTAACATGCTGGTCACCAATTATGATATGCAGAGGTAGGGAGTTTGTGTTTCCACCACCAAGGAACTCTCCGACACTAGCTGGGTGCCGTGCAAGTCAACTCAAGCTGGGCACTGTCTACCTGGAGATGGCATGGATCCCACAGGTCAGGGGTTCCATTCTACAAAAGGGACCTTCACTTCATATGCCATCACAAGTCCAGACTGTCACCTGTGCTACTACCCAACTGGTTATAGATCAGAGGTTCCAATGACCCCCTTCTTGGGTTCAATGAATTTACTAGAGCAGCTCCCAGAACTCAGAGAAACACTTTTACTTGTTAGACTACTAGTTGATTATGAAAGGATGTAACTCAGGAACAGTCAGATGGAAGAGATATATAAGGCAAGGTGTGGGGAAAGGGTATAGAGCTTCCATGCCTTCTGAGTTCACCCCTCAGCACTTCCATGTTTTCACCAAGATGGAAGCTCTGCAGACCCCTTTGGCGGTTTTATGAAACCTTCATTAGAATAGGCATGGTTGATGAAATCATTGACCATTGGTGACTGAACTGAATCCCCAGACCTCACCCCCTCCAGGAGTTTAGAGAGTAGAACTGAGAGTTCCAACCTTCTCATCACAAGGTTGTTTCCACTGGCAACCAGCTCCCCTCGCAGTGGTCCAAAAGTCACCTCCTTAATATATATATAAAAAAAAGACATCTTTATTGCTCTCATCTATTGCTCTGTGCCAGAAACCAGGAGGAAGATTAAATGTATATTTTTTATTTTAAATCAGGATATCACAACTGTGAATTGAGAAGAGACAATTTTGTAATTCTGGATTTATTTACGAATTAAGATATCTTTAAGACAGAAATCTTTAAAGAGATGCTAAAGCCACCTTGCAAAGTGTGCAGAGTAAGTGAGGATATGAGTGTTACTTTTTCTTTCCGAAAATTTTGTGCAGAAAGGAAGAAAGAGGATGTATGCTGAACATCAGAGGAGAGATTTTTATAAGGGACAGATGATTTGAATGCCAAAGAGAAGGAGTTAATTTATTTGCTTATGTATTTATTTTTAAAGATTTTACTTATTTATTTGTCAGAGAAAGAGCACAAGCAGGGAGAGAAGGATCCAGAGGGAGAAGCAGGCTCCCTGCTGAGCAACGAGCCAGATGTGGGACTCTATTCGGGACTTGTTGCCAGGACCCTGGCATCATGACCTGAGCTAAAGGCTGACAATTAACCATCTGAGCCACCCAGGTGTCCCAGAGAAGGAATTAATTTAAAAGGGTGTAAACGACGGAGCCATTGTTTCTCTTGACTGTCACCCCACCTTGTGAGCAGCCAGGAGAATTATTGAATGCATTAAGTTCATGAATGGTTAAATTTGCAAATATCTGAATATTTGTATTTATACCTGCTTTCTCTTTAGACCATTGATGGCTGGCTAAACATTATTCTTGTTTGGCTTCACATAGCCATAGCCTGTTGTGGGGCTAATCATATTTTCTACATTTGACTCAATTCTTATAATTTGTACTGTGCGCTACTACACGGAAAGAACTAGATGTCACCCATTTCGCAGGCACAGATATATTTATCACCGGCGGGACTTTGCTATCCTTTGAAGACGATTGTCTGGATAAGTCAAGCCAGAGAAGGCTGGATGCTAGGGATAACTGGCTGTCGCACGCCTGTATGTGGTTTGGATGCACTTTGAGTGAGAGACACTATTGATTTCATGCTGTGTGTTTCACGCTGGACTCACGCGGTGAAAACCTAGCAGCCTCACCTGTCATCCCCAGGAAACCTCTCCAGAAAAACTACGATGACACTGAGTAAGGAAAGACCTTCTTGAAAAGTTTGCAGACTTCAGAAAATTTGTTCCTCCCGCTGGTGCACTTTGATGGACACAGAATCTCATTCTGAGTCACTCTGGCAGAAGTGGGTACAGGTATCATCAAACTTTCCTGCCTGCCTTCTGGCTGCATCTTGGGTATAATAATCAGGCTCAATAAGCTCAGATTCTCAACCAGTCTCCAAAATTATTAGCGTCAAAAAAATACCTTTGTGATCTTGGGCAAGTTTCTTAAACTTCTTAGAGACCCAGTCACCCCTGTGTAAAATAATTGTATAGACTCCCACAGCTGTTGGGATGATAAAATAAGAACTTCTGGCTGTAATTTTTTTTCACAAATTATGATTACAGAACATTTGTGTACAGCCTAGCTAGTGACCTTTCTGTTGATTCATAACCCTGAGCGTTTTCATACTAAAACATTATGTGACCTTGTTAATATTAAATATGAAAGGTTTTATTGGGAATAAACATTTAAGGGCACCTGGGTGGCTCAGTCAGTTAAGCATCTGACTCTTTTTTTTTTTAATATTTTATTTATTTATTTGACAGAGAGAGACAGCGAGAGAGGAAACACAAGCAGGGGGAGTGGGAGAAGGAGAAGCAGGCTTCCCGCTGAGCAGGGAACCTGATGCGGGGCTGATCCTCGGACCCTGTGACCATGACCTGGCCAAAGGCAGATGCTTAATGACTGAACCACCCAGGCGCCCCACGTCGACTCTTGATTTTGGCTTAGGTCATGATCTCAAGGTTGTGAGACAGAGTCCTGCTTCCGACTCCGTGCTCAGTGCAGAATCTGATTGAGATTCTCTCCCTCTCCCTCTGCCCCTTCCCCTGTTCATGCACATGCTCTCTCTCACTCTCTTTCTCTCAAATAAATAAATAAAAATCTTAAAAAAAAAAAGAAAAAAGAAAAGAAACATTTAGATATAGCTCTAATAGATTTGCTCAAAAATAAGCCAAACTCACGTCAGATTCCTGGTCACTCAATATTAGGTTATAAATGATTACGCTTTGTCATATTTGCCCACAGCATCATCTCTTGCTTTTCGTGAGGTCTCATAAAGCGTCAGTGTCCCCTCCCCCATAAAATATGTGAGCCTTTGGGGAGACACATCAATGCAAAGTCTTTTATCCTCTACTAGCACCTTCCATGCAAATATAGTATGCCTTTGAAATGTGCAGAAATATGTCCATTTAGCAACTTGCATTAGATGACTTTTATTTCCAAACAGCCTGTAAAGAACACTTTGACTATTGTAATGGAAAAAAAATCTTGGAGTCATCTTTTTTTTTTTTTAAAGATTTTATTTATTTATTTGACAGAGAGATCACAAGTAGGCAGAGAGTCAGGCAGAGAGAGAGGAGGAAGCAGTCTCCCTGCTGAGCACAGAGCCCCATGCGGGGCTCGATCCCAGGACCCTGAGATCATGACCTGAGTTGAAGGCAGAGGCTTTAACCCACTGAGCCACCCAGGCGCCCCTTGGAGTCATCTTTGACTCATCTTTTTCTCCCTCCTAACCAGCAACCTATCTGCCAGAAAATCTTGTGGGCTTTTCCTTCAAAAGATTTTCAAGATCCAAAAGTAAGGATCTCCTTCACAGTTCTTCCCATTTACCCTTGTCTCTCTCTCTCTCTTTTTTTTCCTAAAGATTTTATTTATCTGACAGAAAGAGAGATCACAAATAGGCAGAAAGAAGGGGGAAGCAGGCTCCCCACTGAGCAGAGAGCCCGATGTGGGGCTCAATCCCAGGACCCTGAGATCATGACCTGAGCTGAAGGCAGAGGCTTAACCCACTGAGCCACCCAGGCGCCCTACCCTTGTCTCTTTACAGCCTATTTTCTTCACAGCAGCCAGAGTAATCTGGAAAACCCAAGACATCCTTCTTTTCAAAAACCTGAAATGATTCCACTTCTGAGTATATACCCAAAAGAATCGAAAGGAAGGACTTACAAAAATAATGAATGAAAAAAAAAGAAAGGAAGGACTTGAATAGATATTTATACACTGATAGTCCCAGTAGCATTATTCATAATAGCCAAGTATTCATCAATGGATGAATGGATACACAGAATATGGCATATACATACAATGGGATATTCAGTGGTAAAAAAGAAAGACGTTCTGAAATATGGTACAACATAAATGAACCTGGAAGACTCGAAGAGATGAAGACATTATGCTAAATGAAATAAGCCAGTCACGAAATGATAAATATGATATGGTTCCATTTAGCTGAGGTACCTGGAAGAGGAAAACTGCTAGAGATCGAAAGCAAATCGTGGTTGCCAGGGGCTGGGAGTCAGACGAATAGGGAATTATTGTTTAATGGGTATAGAGTTTCAGCTGGGCAACATGAGAAAGTTCTGGAGACAGATGATGACAATGTAATGCACAGTAAATGCACTCAATGCCACTGAACTGTACACTGAAAAATGGCTACAATGATAAATATCATGTTATGCCTATTTTACCGCAATTAAAAGAAAAAAAGGTGAAAGGTCACTCATCTCAGAATAAAAGACTAAATTCTTATTTTGACCTAAAGGCTCTATGCAATTCGATTCCTCATTACCCTTCTGACTCAAGTTCATTTGCTCTCACCCTTGCTCATTCCACTCCAGCCTGCAACCTCCTTGTTATCCTCAAGACTGCAGGGCATGGCATCTCCCTGGGTGTTGCTGTTTTCTCTGTGTAGGTTGCTGGTCCCCCAGATGACCCCAGGGCTCACCACTTCCTTCGTCCATCACATCTGTGATCAAATGCTCAGGGAGGCTTTTCTGGCCATTCTGTTGAAAACACCTTCCTCCCAACATCCTTCACATGCTTTCCTTCTTTGCTTTTCTCCATACAATTTATTAGCATTTGATGTGCAATATAATTTACATATTTATTTGTTTCCCCTACTCTAGCCTAAGTTCCAAGAAGGTTTTCTCCTGTTTTGTCCACTTCTGCTTCCCCCGGGCTTCGAAAAGTCCCTCACACCTGGGGTGAACTGGTAGTCACCCCATAAATACTTGTTGACAAAAAGCCAAAAGGCGCAGTGGTGCCTGAGTGGCTCAGTCAGTTAAGCATCTGACTGTTGATTTCAGCTCAGTTCATGGTATCAGGTTCTTGAGATCTGGCCCTGGGTAGGGCCCTGCTCTGTGCTCAGCCGGGAGTCTCCTTCTATTTCTCTCTCTCTCTCTCTCTCCCTCTCCCTCTGCCCCTCCACTCCGCTGTCTCTCTAAAATAAATAAACAAATCTTAAAAAAAAAGAAGGCAAAATGTACAAATTCATAAAATGATCTAAAAGGCAGAAAAATACATTCAAAAGATCACTTTAAAATCTAAAGCCTTGACATTGATTGTTAAATATTTCTCAGAAAACCCCTGTAAATGAATCATTGGGAATCAAATCATTTAAGCTTTACGCTAACTTTTTCTGAATAATAGTTGACTTTTATATTTTTGATATTTAATATTTCATGGTATTTTTTATGTCCAAAGTACCTTGCATCACCTACATTCAGATTTGATTTAACAAACATTTACTGAAGGCCTTCTCTGTACCAGGCATCATTTACCCAACCTGATTTGGCATCATTACTATCACAGCTCTATAATCAGCCAGTAAATATTTTTGGTTTTTAAAAGATGTACTCTTGGGGCACCTGGGTTGCTCAGTCGGTGAAGCCTCTGCCCTCAGCTCAGGTCATGATCTCAGGGTCTGGGGATGGAGCCCCGCATTGGTCTCCTTCCTCAATGGGGAGCCTGCTTCCCCCCCCCTCCCCGCCCACTGCTCTACCAACTTGTGATCTCTCTCTCTGTGAAATAAATAAATAAATAAATCTTTAAAAAAAAAAAAAGAAATAAAAGATGTACTCTTTCAAATTTGAATAGAAGCAAATTTTTATCGTTTGGCAATACAAAGTAGAGATTCAGATTATTTTTCTCCCATAACCATGATGTCTTCTCTTTAAGCCCTTAGACTTCCATTGCTCAAAACTGGTCACACTGGCCCAGGGACAATTGTAGGTTCCTAACATCACAGAGACACTTCTGCCATGACAATCCTTCTGGCCCGTCTTCCTGCTCTCAACCATAAATGACTTTCCACTGTTATGCTAAGACCTTATTTGGGGATTGTTCCTTCAGGGATGTATACTTCTACCATAATATTATAAGAATGAATCTTGTATTATAACATAATTCTCATTTTATAGATAAAGAAATTAAGGTAGACATTTTAACCGAGTTTCCTAAACCATCAAAACAAGTTTATGCTAGAGCCTGGATTAAACTTCCTTCAAAGCTCAAATGATCCACCTCTGAGTAACTTTGTAAAGCTCACTGATTTTTATGAGTACACAATTTCTTTTCTAAAATAAATAACATTATTTCCCACAAGCCAATATCTTATAACAGTAAAATTATATACCTTTGATTCTAGAAATGACTCCATCTGAACCCTTCTCCCAAAATTGGTTTTTAATTTATAAATGCAACAGTACATTTTTCAGAGACACAGTTAAAAATCCCATTGTGATTAACTGTATGGGATGTGCTAATTAATCACCTGGAGTAGAATTTTGCTATAGTGAATATTCAGTTTAGGCATCAAATTCCTAGGCAGCAAGAAGAATAGAACACAAGGCTGGTGTGTGAGTGTCTTGGAATAGTAGCCGTTAGGTCATTAATAATAGTCACCAGTTCCTGAATATCTCAAATGTACCAGACCCTGTACTAAGCTCTCACCAGTTGTTTATTCTTACCATTTTTTCCTTCAAGGTCCTGCAACTTTGACTTCTTGGAAATTCCTGCTTTGGGTTACTTGGAGTAAATAAGAAGGGGATTCAACAACTTTGGTTGCTATATTGTTTTCAGTTGGTAATGAGAATAATAAGTGGGAAAGGGAAGGAAGAGAGAGTTCCAGTTTCTACCTACCACTTGAAAATTGATTAAAAGGTCTATTTTGTCACGTGGTTCCGAGATAGCTCTAAACACATCCGTATCAGTTTTAGGAAATCAGGATCCTATCCCCAGGGGCTGCTGCTCACCTTTTCACAGGAGAAGCACAGGGTCTAACTTGGGAGGAACAGTGTTTACTGGGGTGGGGCAGTCAAAGATGGGAGTGGCAGCCAGCTCACTCCCCAGGGCTGACTTCTTCCTGGGTTACATGGTTGCTATGGAAAGGAATAACACAAAGGAGAATAAGCTGAGAATAAGCTGAGCTGAGAACAAATCTTCCCAAATCTTACTCTATGCAAAGGAAACGCTCATTAAATTTACATGTGAGATTTTATGGAACAATACAATTCGTTTCTGTTGCAGTGTTTGAACCATGGGCCCGCTTACATTTATTTTATAATCGATAACTACGTAGCTCTGCAAAGAGATTTTTTCAAAACTCACTAGTCCCACAGAGAAAATCACGCTCCTGTCCCATCAAAAGCAGTTTTGGTAGCTTTTAAATCTATAAGGCTGAGATCATGATTCAAAAGTTTCAACACCTTGCATCACAACCTGGAAGAATAATCACACCGATTGTTAATGAAATCTAAGACAGTGATAAGGAGAAAATGGTCACATTAGTCATGTATTAAGAGACTAAAAATAGCTACCCAAATAGGCTGCTGAAATTCACATCGTAGCATTCCATGGTGAGCATTTTAAAGCTCTGACTACCCACTACCCAGCAAACACAGGCTGAAAATCGGCTGAACGAGAGGAAAATTCCCTCGTCTGGCACAGAATGATAATGAAAAACTCGAGCTGTCATGCCACTAGTACCAAGGTCACTGTAAGTCAATTATTTTATAGGATCTTGCCAGTAGTATGTGTTTATAAGAGTTAAGTACAAATTCAGCTATGTCAAGGTTAGGATATTTAGTTGAAGAGAATGTTTCAAACACCAAAACACTAAATATTTTTAACCACAGGATCAAAAGGAGATGCTATTTGTTCCTTACAGTGTACAGGTCAGGACCTAAAATATTTGGGGCAGAAGAACCTGACAGAGGATAAAATTCCTTTTTAATGCACAACACTGCTCTCTAGGCCAAGAGGAGAGTTGTAGAATTCAGAATAGGAAGGGACTTTGGAGTTGATCTGACTCAACCGCCTCATGCCAAAGGGAGGAAACTGTAATCTCAGGGTGGTCAGGAATGGTCACAGGGTTATAATCAGACTAGAATCCAGGCTTCCTGACTTCCTGCTGCTCCACTCTGCTGCCAAGATGTGCTCCCTTGTGGAAAGGGCCAAAGCCATCCTACGGCCTGGCTCAAGACTAGCCCAATGCCCCACCACATGCAAATCATGTCAACCACCCTTGTCAATATTCGGTGTCGTCCTTTCCTGGACACTACAAACTCTGGAGCCCGCTTAAGAAATGATACGCTCAGAACAGTTGAATGAAGCCCAGAACATTCGGTACAAGTTTCTTTAAGCATCTATGTAGCCAGTAACTCAAGTATTTCCTTCTCCACATTAAACCGTTTCTCTTCCCAGTGCCCTTCCTACTAAAGGTTTAATCCAACCATAAATACCTATTGAGGCCTTCCTATTCAAGCACAAGACTTTTTTCTTTCCATCACTTAGCTTCTCATCATTCTCCTAGAATGATTGACAAGTGTCTTTCTTATGCCAATCTTTTTCATGGTTGTACAATGTGTGGGAAACCTTCCCAAGGTTCTGTCTATGATTACCTTAGTTTTACAAAAAAAAAAAAAAAAAAAAAAAAAAAAAAGCACACAAAAGAAGTAGGAGCTTAGTTATTTAGGCTTAAAATATCCAAAATATTCCTTTCAAATTTCATTTGACACTTCATTTTGGAGCGCCACCATTTTCCATTATGATTTCTCATTACGCAGACCACTATATCTGATTTTTGTCCTCCAATCTAGGCTCAGTAGTAAGCTTACTTGGTAGGCTGATAACTAGTGCAAAACTAAATGTAATGCTTTTTACAAATAAATTTCGAGATTATATATCTACTTGTTGATGAAATTTGCTCTGGCCCTCCAGTTCCCTCAGTTTCAATAAAAAAAAATATATGAAAATACAACTTCCGGGGAGCCTGGGTGGTTCAGTGGGTTAAAGCCTCTGCCTTCGGCTCAGGTCATGATCCCAGCGTCCTGGGATCAAGCCCCACATCAGGCTCTCTGCTCAGCAGGGAGCCTGCTTCCTCCTCTCTCTCTGCCTGCCTCTCTGCCTACTTGTGATCTCTGTCTGAGAAATAAATAAATAAAATCTTAAAAAAAAAAAATACAACTTCTCTTTCTTTCTTCTACCTTCTCTCTTCTTTTCCTTCCTTCCTTCTTTTCTTTCCTATTTCCATGGGATGCCTGTTTTATCGCTTGCTATTCACTAAGTACTCCACCAGTTGTTGCGGAAACGAAGAATAATAACTCATGGTTTCTGACCTCAAAGAGCCCAGTGTCCAATGAGGGAGAAAAATGTATTAAACCTTTCTTTACAAGTATCCTTTTCACACTTTGGTTGTTGCTGTGAAGATGAGGGGAAAAAAATCATATACCAAAAAGACTTTCGAGTCAAAGAATACTTACAGAAACATCTGAAGACTTACACTTGAGAGTTGGTGTTTTAGTCTATAACTTGCCAATTTTCTTTCTTAAGCCATGTGCTCAGTTTCTTTTCCCCTGGAGTTGGAGTACCAATCCCTGTGCATTCTTGATAGACATGAATTTCAGGACAACTGCCCAGTAAGTGGGTTTCTATAACAATCCAAAAAGCTGAGGCTCCAAGCTTAAAGATTCTAGAGCCACAAAGACAGAAGGAAAAATTCCCTCCAAAAAGGGCTGCAAGAAACCTTGCTTAACTGTTAACCTCTCTTAACTTCCTTACCTGTCCCTCTGTCAAAATGACACACTGATCAACTGCCCTGAAAGAGAAGCATCCTAGAGAAAACCAGGTCTAATTACACTGAGCACTTTACTCAATGTGTTAGTTTCTTAATGTGCTATACAAAATTACCATAAGGTGAATGGCTTTAAAGAACACAAGTCTATTTCCATATGTTGAGGAGACCAGAAGTCAGAAATCAGTTGCACTTGGCTAATGTCCAGGTGTCCTTGGGGCTGGTTCCTTCTGGAGGGTCTAGAGAAGGATCCTTCTCCTTGTCTGTTCCAGCTTCTAGAGTCTGCTGTGTTCCCTGGCTTGTGAACCATTCCTCATACAGCTCTTGCTTCTTGCTCCTGTTGGCATCATCTCTCCTTCATGCTTCCTTCTTGTAAGGACAGTTGTGACTACATTGGGTTCCCTGGATCTTCCTGTATCAAAGCCCACGTCAATCATATCTGCAAAGCCCCCTTTGTCATATAAGGGAACAGTGACAGGTTCCAAGGACGGGGACATAAGTGTTTTTGTGGGGCTCTTATTTAGCCTACCACATTCAGCCAGAAGTCAACTCAACCAAGGGAAAAAATTCTGATTCACTCACAGACTGTGGACTGGAAAAAGGGCTGAAAAACGGACATGACCAAGATCCATTGCTCATTCTACTAGACTGTTTTTTCATTGCTCAATATGAGAGTTGTTTTTTTTCTGGGGAAACGGAGACATAGACTCTGGCTATTTGTTTTGCCATCTCCCGCTAAATCATGTTCCCAAGCCCGATGTAGTTTGGTTTACATTCTTACTTCCAACACTGCCTTTGGCACTTGGCGCTGACCAATTTTCTCCCACCTATCCTGTAGGTAATTGATTCCCAGTGGTACTGACATTTAACTTGGGACATTTTTCTTATTTCCTCCCCTTCTTCTTTTTAAAACTTTCTAGGGTTTTCGCAAAATGCTGTCATTTAGTGCCACCTACAAATTTCATTTTTGTGAAATTCCTTGAATATTCTTTGAATATTGTAATGAACTCATCTAAGGAGATGACATCTAATTTTGATCTCCATCATATAATTCTTATGGAACAAATAAATAGCCTTCAGTTTATAATCTATACAAATTTCAGTCAACGTATTAGTTTTTATTTCAACATCTTCAACATTTTTCATCAGGAGAGTCAAAGTCATGCTCTATTTAAGATAACATATGTTCATACCACATTCATATTATCATTTGTACAGAGACAACATTGAACAATGGAAGAGTATTCATATTTATTGGTCTTTTATCCCCATCTAGATTATTCGTTCTTGATAGAAACAAACTTTTACTTCTTTTGCATCCTTGATGATAACTAGTGTTGGGTCTGGCCGCATAATTAGCAATCAAATTATTTTTGGTTGATTGACCAGTCTTTTCCTGAAAGTCACATTAGGCTATATGACTTCATTCCTTTCTATAAATTTAGATATGTTTCATTTTAGACAAATTGTATATATAGAAACTTGAATTTATTTTTAAAAGAAAAATAAGAGAGGGATGATTTAATTTTAAATGGAATATAAGATTCTTATTAATTAGAACCACCCACCATAAAATTTAAATTAAAAAAATTTAAATTAAAAAAATTTAAATTAAAATTTAAAATTTAAATAAATTATTAAGTATATAAAATTGCACAGAACTATATCCCTGGCAAAAGTAAAATGTGGGGCACCTGGGTGGCTCAGTGGGTTAAGTCTCTGCCTTCGGCTCAGGTCATGTTCCCAGGGTCCTGGGATCGAGTACTGCATTGGGCACTCTGCACAGCAGGGAGTCTCCTTCCCCCTCTCTCTCTGCCTGCCTCTCTGCCCAATAAAGAAATAAAAAATCTTTAAAAAAAAAAAAAAAGTAAAATGTGGTTGCACCCTGATTGCTACTTTTTTCATCTTCAGCTCACTACTGATCTTTAAAAATATCTATGTGCTGCCTTATGACTTCATTAGTTTACCACCCCACTTTCCATTCTGGTTTATATATCACCATACTTCTCAGTTTTAGTTATTTAAAACTTCCATCTTATTTCATTTTTATTTTACTTCTTAGTCCTTTGTTACACATACACAAAAGCACATGGGTCAGAGTGAACAGCGACCGGATTTTCATGAAGAACACCCCCTCTGTCATCTGGCACAGGTGCAGAGAAAGGACACCACAGGCATCCCCGATGCCCCACCCCTCCTCTTCAGGGTTTTCCCCCTCTCCACTTCCCACACCACAGGGTAGTTTTGCTTGCTGTTGAACTCATTTTATTTTAAAATTTGCTTGCTTACTAGTGGCCAATCTAACAAAGATTCAGATTCTACCTACCTCACTCCCACCAAATATATATGTATTCATAATCCTGGGATATATTTTCTTTCCTCCTTTTAAAAGATGAATTTAATGATAGAGTTCATTATCTTAAGAATGTCACGTTCATTATTAAATTCCTCTTTCTGTGACTTGCTAATAGGCCTCCCATGTTTCTTTTCTCTCCAATCCTTTCATAAAAGCCTTAAAAGTTCCTATAACCCTTCTGCTCACACATTCCTTCCAGGGACTACTGTCCTTTCCTGTCCCTCACCGTTCTCAGGCTTGCTCCAGTCTGAATCTACCTTCTTTCATATTCTCAGAGAGAGATCATTTTATAGCTTTCAAGATGAAACCCTCTGTCTTCCTTTGTGAGTCCACGGTACAGCTGTACTTTTTCTTTCTTTAAAAAAAAAAATCCCTTATGTATTAATTATAGAGTGTTGCTTAAATTTCTAAAGATTCCTGGGGGCACTTACAAGCATTTATTAATCCTTGTTTCACTTGCCTGATTAGTTTTATTCTTAAAATTTTAAATCTGGAAATTAGTCTTTATGCTGCTTTGGGCTATGTCCTCACCATTTCTTACTATGCCAAATTCGAGTGGTCATGGGGGTCTTCTTTTATGCAGGTCTCATCCTCATTCACGTCCCTCTCCTTTGTTGAGAGGCAGATTAAGACTTTGGCTGGGGCTCTAGTCTCTGCTTCTAACATCAATGTTTCTCTCTCTGACTAAAGAACCATGTGGATGATGGATATACCATGTGCTTGTTTCCCAGAAGAAGACTAGAATAACTCTCCCTAAGGAAATATTTTGAGCACTTTAAAGAATTTGAAGAATTGAAAACACTAAGTACATCTCATAGTCTTGATACATTTGAACTTCAGGGATACAGAACGTTATAGAGGATAAAGCTCTTGACTAGAAGACAGGAAACCTGTTCTTATCTTGGGGAGGCAGCTAACCATCTACAGGGAGGCCATCTCTTGGCATTGTCTTTCTCTGCAGCATCGTGCTACAGGGATCCTTGGTGGATAGTAGAAGGCAAGTTACCTAGTCCCTCCTGGGACACAAAAGAATCTATAAGGCTGCATATCTTCATGATCCCAAATACAAGAGAAATTACTCAAAACCTTGGGTTATAGAGATTACACAGAAGCTTCACTGAAAAAGCATTGTCTAAGAACCTGGGTTTAAGAATGGTGTAAGCACTGAGCAAGAATATCTTCAGATTATGAAGAATCTGGAATTTATGAAGAAGATCTTTAGGTTCCTTTCATTTCTGGAATTTTTGGTTGCCTCAGTCATCCTCTTTTCCTGTCCCCTCCCCTCCATGGAATTCTCTATATGCGATCCCCACCCAGGGTTTCTGGGCTTTCTACTCGTTTAGATTTCCTAATGAAAACAAATAATTCTTCTTATTCAGTGAGAAAAGTAATAAAAAAACCAGAGGACAAAGTCCTCTGAGCAGAAAGTTTTCCCACTGGCCCTCTGCTGATGCTCCCTGCAGCTTGGATTTACTAGAACTTGGATGCTGGAAAGAGGACTGACTTAAAGCTCAGAGCTGAGTCTTTTCAGTCCTGTGGTTTGCACTAATTGTGTGGATGGTGGACACGCCATTTCATCTCACAGGCTTCCATCCCTGAACAAAGAGTTACTGTCTTGTTTCTTATACACATAGTGCCAGCCTAGAATCAGCTTTGGTGTGAGCTCTTGTTATCGCAGACTAGGAGACTCTGAGGGTTCTTGGTTGGCCCAAAGATCCTTCCCACCAGAGCAGCATTTTTCCTAGGAGGAGATCAGACTGGGGTGAGGGGCAGGAGCCCACAAGGAAAACAGTCAAGGAAGAACCAGACAGAAAGAATAGCACTCTTGGACCAGGGGACTGGTCAACCAGGTGAGTCAGCTGCACTCTCTTCCCATTCCCATCTCAGACACACGGGGACATCGAAAGGGATGGAGGTATGACAGAATGTCCTAACAATACCCTGGTGATGGTGGTGGCACCTGGAAAACCACTATGGGATCTTATTATTATCAGCAAGGGGGTGATCATGGAGAAAGGGAAGCAGGAACAAAGAAGAGTAGGTCAGAAGACTACTGGGAAGAAGTTTGAAGATGATCATGAATGAAAATTTGTGAATTTGGGTGTAAAACCAATTAAATGACGTCACATCATTTATCTACCTTTACCATTTGGCCTGGTGAATTGATCTAAGAATGAAAATCCAAGGAATGAAACTCCGCAGGCAGCCTCCCCGTGAACTTTTCCTGTCTCAGCATCCTGAATGCAGGGTTTTACAGCCCTGCTGAAAAGGGACTGTGGATGGAGGTCAGCGGGAAGCAGGTAGAAGGCCCTTTCCTGTGCCTGAAAGTGCTTGCCTTGTCATGGAAAAAGGAAATTTACAATTACAACTGCAAGGAATTAACTTGCGTGAATAATGAGTAATTGGAGTGCAGGCAGCCAAAAGAAGGTTAAGCTTTCTTACTGACACGCACTTGTGCGTGATGGGGAAGAAAACACCTGAGAAGTGGACAATATTTCCCTAATGGCTGTCAGGGGCCAACCATGGACTCCTTCCACCAAATGGCAGGATGAGCGGTGAGGTTCTTCCTCGGGCTTGGAAGCATTTTGGTCAAAGGAATGGAAGGGCTGAGCCTGTTTCGCTGACTCCCACAGGAAGTGGTGGGCTGGGAGCACAGCTACAGGCTTTCCTGTGCAGCATAAATTGGCCCAATTTGCGCAAAACATTCTTATCTGATGAAGAACTGGAAGTGTGACTGTGTGCTAAAATGTTGGAAATCAGACTGGGTCTCTGCTTCCCTGTTCCCTCATTTTTCTTTCTCCTGTCCCTTCTTTGTCTTTGGCAATCACACGGGGCTCTTCGTTCTTTTCTAGCTTCTCACATGGTTTTGATTAGGAAGGACAAATATAACAGAGAACAGAAATGCTCCTAGTTTTTCTTTTTAGATGAACGTGCTTAGTTGTTGATCTTGTCGGTCTGGACACACACACACACACACACACACACACACACGTATACCTCCACCTAAAAGTGTTCCTTTTTATCCTATCCTCTTCGAAAAGCTGTCTTGAAAGGAGAAGCACTAATATGAAACAACCAAGCTACTCTTGGCTAAAAACTATTCATAAACTGAATTGGCAATCAAACATTTTGATTTTCAGTCCTGGCTCAACATCTAGCTAGCTGGGTGGCCTCAGAGAACTGACCTGAATGTCCCGGTGTGAATTTTCTCCTCTCTAAAGATGACGAAGCTGGATTCGGTACTCTCCCCGGTACCTCCCAGGAGATTTTATCATTGTCTGTATAAAGGTGCATTTGTACCAGCTTCATGGAATGAGCCAAAATGGGACTTTTTACCTGTACAAGAAAATGAAGGGGGGGAAATCCAAGTCTTTTACTGATTTCCTTAATGAAATAAAAAAATAACCAAAAAATAAAGTTTATTACAATTCATCAACACTATTTTATTAATGGCTCACACATAGCAGGAGCCCAGATTATGAGCTATGCACAGTCCCAGACACCTAGAAAGCATAAAATAAATGTTCCCTAGACCATGCTGCTCTAGGCATGGACAGGGTGGCCTAAAGGGACAAGGGCCCAGAATTTATAAAACTGAGACTCAAGTCTCTGCCCCACCACTTGCTGTTCTATGATTTAGAACCAGCCGTGAACTTTTCTGAGCCTCAACTTCCCCAACTGCAAAATGGGACGAGTGTGGGTACTTCAAATTGTGGGGAGAGAAACAAATGACGTCATATATGTGAAAATGATTAACAATGTATGGAAGGCTTGAAAATACACTTGTGCATAATCCAAGTTAGGTTACATAGGCCTTAGCCAGTAAATTAAGGAAGTCAGTCTCTATGATCTATAAAGAGCCTTTCAGCTTGGAGCCGCTCTTAGCCTGTGACATCGCGTCTGCCCCCGGGGTGCCGTTGTGCCTGGCCCCAGGCAACTTGCAGCAATACTTGCTGTGTCTGGAAATTTGGAGAAAGAGGCTGGGAGGTTCCGGTAACTTCATTCCTGGCCCCACAGTGCACAACGCCGCCCTTCTTCAAAGACGTTGCCGGGCCTATCGACTCATCTTGTTAACCTTTAACTGCTCCCAAGACATTCCACCCCAAGGCTCCTGGTGCTGTTACCATCAAAAACACTGTGGTCCCCAAAGGCAAGACGCTTGCCCTTTTATCAATGTTGATGCTCGTAATCTACAGGAGAAGGGGGAAAACACAGGTAGTAAGTAGGGAAAGAAGTCAAGTTCTGTCCTTTTTCCCTGAAATTGTGTATTTCTTGCTTTTGTGTTAGCTTTTATTGAAAATGAGCAAATTGCTGGTCAGAGTATCCTAAATTCGCAATGGAGAAATGACGGCTTGAGGAGTCACCTGAAAATCTGCATTACATATTGTGAAAGTGGGTTTAGTGTCGTGAAGTGGAGGGGAAGTGTCTTTACCAGAAGGATGCGGGCTCGCAGCACTCCCACCTTCGGGAGACCTGGCTGCACCTGCCGTGGGATGCCACCCCTCCAGGAGCCCCGCTTGGTTTGCATCGGAGAGCACCAGAGGGCAAGGGTTCCCACTCGCTCTTGAAGAGCAGGTGTGCATGGGGGGCAGTTCTTCAGACTTTAAGAAATAAAGAATAAAAGAGCAAAGGAATTGATCAAGGAACAAAAACCTCAGTTTACGATGAAAACATCTTTCGAGGTTTGTGATAGTCATTTTTATATTTTGGGATCAGTTTTTACTCACTGTTCTCTCTTGCTTATCCCCAGATGACTGTCACGCTGATTATTCATCAGCCACGTGTCTGTGTATCACCGACCAGTACAGTAAGGGGTGTCTCCGCTGTTTGTAGACGCGATGATTATACAATGAAAGGGCACATTCCTCTTCCATTCTGCAGAATGCCGGCTACCCCCGGGAATGGAGACCGCTCTGAAGCAGCATTTTACTTTTGACTCTACAAAGGCTTTCTTTGACAGGGGAGTGTGCTGTGGGTTGAGGAAGGGAAAGTGGAGAATAAAGGAAGGATATTTCCAGAGCTGAACTTGAACAAAAGTTAACTCTGACAGCAGAGTTAGCTACTGGTCAGAACTCAGAAATGCAGCCGGGCATGGCATGACTGGAGGCTAGTGGCCAGTCCTCTCTGTGGGCAAGGACGACGTCTCCTCCAACCCCACAAGGGTGGGATGGATTTTGAAAAATCCCAGAGGGCAGAACTGATCTTTGGGGATTTGCTAGTCTTTTGTTTAAAGGCTTGGGAAGAATTTTGGTAGGGAAGAGATGGGGTTCTAAATAGCACGAGAGGGGGCTTTTTACTGCCCCCCCTTCTTGCTAGTGCTCAGAGATACCTGGCCTCCAGAGACACCTGCTAACTTGCCCCCTCCCCTTGCTTTGAACCCCGAAGGTTAGCTTAAGAAGCCAAACCTCCTCAGTCTGGAGGTGGGACTGAAACGAGGCCACCAGTGTCTTTGCCTGTGACCTACTTGTACCCTCTATCTTCAGAGATGAGAAGCTGATAAGCCGCCCACACCCAGTGGCCGAGGATTCACCAGTCTGTCATTTTGGCTGGGAGGCAGGACAGCTTCTGGCAAACCTAATAAGCAGATTTCTTCAGTGATAGGAAAATTCTTGCTTAATGCATGCAGCTCTATTTCCGTGGTTAAAACGTGCAACCTAGAGAAGATAGCAGAAGTCACCTGACCTGGTGTGAACTATAACGAAAGTTGTCTTCTTCTTTTTTTTTCTTAGCCCCCGCTTTTTTAAACTTCCATTTTCTTAAGGGAGATGGGGGAGGTGGGCTTTATCTTTTTTCTTCTTTTTTTAAAGATTTTATTTATTTATTTGACAGACAGAGATCACAAGTAGGCAGAGAAGCAGCAGAGAGCAAGGAGGAAGCAGGCTCCCCACTGAGCAGGGACCCTGATGCGGGGCTCGATCCCAGGACCCTGGGATCATGACCTGAGCCGAAGGCAGAGGCTTTAATCCACTGAGCCACCCAGGCACCTGGGCTTTATCTTTAATAGACCAGGTTCCTGTAAGAGAACTTGGGTTGGAATTATGAAACTGGCATAATATGAAGACTACTTGGTAGAGCAGCCACCATTAACATCACCCATAGCATTTGGGTCCGTTTGAATCGCTTGATTTACATTGAAGGCTTCTCCTGTTACCCTCAGTCCAATGACCTTTATGCATGGGGCCAGTAACAGAGTAAGGATGTTGTAAGACTATCAGAAAGCAGAGGCCAATAAATGGTACCTAAGCAAAATATGGAGTTACTTCTGTGCATAACTCCTAACAACAACTAGTTCGCATTCCAGCATCTCCTCCCCAGAAATCCCAAATCTCTAAGTCAGAGAAAAACCCACGTGTCAGGCTAAGCACCACAAAGACTGAGTCCCAATCTGCTCTTCCCCTTCCCAGGTACAAAGCAGGGACTCCTGGCCTAACAGGTATGTGGTCTCCCCAGCTGCGGGGGTGCTTACGCAAGGGAATACATTCAGAAGGGATTGTAAAAGTTTAAGATGTACCATGTCAGAAGTCCGCGGGAGCATATTTTTGAGTTTTATGACAAAAAGGATATAATCTCAAAAGATCTCTTTTCTTGTAATAGTCCAAGTAAACAAATGTCGCAGGCATTTTTACAATTTAGCAGATCTGCATTTCATCAATTTGTTGGGAAATTAAACAATATACCTATTAAAACTCATTAAAAATTGGAAACTCTTAATTCGGGCTTTTATTTATAACCCAAGTTCAGGGAGCTGGCACCAATCTTTTAGAGAGACAGCATGACTCTGAGTCAAAACCAAATTGATTCCAGCTTTCTCAATTTGTGAACTTCCTTTGTGTTTTCTTTTGCTTCTGCAGCTGCGTGCCGTGGTCCTGCTCCATTATTGGGCTGCTGGTCCATGCAAACCCTTCTAACTCTGGACGGAGCTGGGGGGTGGAGCGGGGGGAACGGGCATCCAGCAGTCCGAAGTCAGAATGGGAGTGACTTGGGTTAGACCCCCAATTCAGCAACAAAAGTTAACATGCAACCAAAATAGTAGCACATTGTTACCAGTGGGGATGGGGACAGAGATGAAGACACCAAAGGCCATTTTATTAAGCCCATCAGCTTAATGGTGATTTTTTGCAATGGGCTTTTGCTGATTGACTTTTGCAAATCAGCTCCTGGAAACTTCACTTTGATTCTCTTTAGATAAAGGAGCAAAAACCACAAAACACATGAGAAATGCTTTAGACTTTGTAATCCGAAAATCTAGAACATACCTACTGACTCTACTTCTTACTGTATAGATATGATTTTGACAAATGACTTCAATTTTTGAAGACCAAACCTCAGGTTCTTCATATGTAAGAGGGATGCAATAATATCATATTACATATTTTAGGGTGTTGGCTTGAGGATTCAAAACATTATTAAATGCATCATGTAGAGCTTGGTACATAGCACATCCCAAATAAAGAGAAGTCATAGTTGTTATTTTGTCAAATGCATTTTTAGTATCAAGTGAGATGATCCCATGGGAGTTTATCCTTCATTCTGCTAATGTGATGTATTTACATTGATTAACTTTTGTACATTGAATCATCCTTGCATTCCAGGAGTAAATCCCACTTGGCCTTGGCATATAATCTTTTTAATATACTACCATTGAATTCAGTTTTCTAGTATTTTGTTGAGTATTTCTGCATTAATATTCATAAGCGACTGTGGTTTGTAGTTTTGTTTTCTTGTAGCATCTTAGCTGGGTTTTCTATCAGGGTAGTTCTGGCTATATAGCATGAGTTAGGATGTTCTCTGCTTTAATTTTTTGGAAGAGATGAAAATTCGTGTTGACTTTAAGTGTTGGCAGAATTCTTCAGTGAAAGCACCTAGCCCATGACTTTTTTTTGTTGGAGCTTTGAATATTGAGTGGTCTCCTTACTAGCTGTAAGTCTATTCATATTTTATATTTATCCATGATTCAGTTTTGTACATTTCTAGGAATTTGTCCATTTTGTTTAGATTATCCAATCTAAACATACAGATGTTCTTAACATTCTCTTTGATTTCTGATGTAGTTATTGGAGTCTTCTCTCTTTTTCGTGGTCTAGCTACAGGGTTGTCAATTGTGTTGGTTGTTACAAAGAACCAACTCTAGGGGCACCTGGGTGGCTCAGTTGCTTGGGCATCTGGCTCTTGATTTGGCCCAGGTCATGATCTCGGGGTCATGGGATCTTGAGCCCCAAGACACACTCTGTGCTCTTGCATGGAATCCGCTTGTTTCTCTCCCTCCCCCAGTTTGTGCATGTGCTCGCTCTCTCTCCAAATAAATAAATAAAATCTTGGAAAAAAAAAACAATTTTGGTTTTGTTCTTTTTCTTATATTGTTTTTCTAATCTCTGTTTGATTCTGTTCTGATTTTTCTTATTTCCTTCCTTTTGTTAGCTTGGGGTTGAGTTTGCTTGTCTTTTTCTAGTTCCTCAAAGAGTAAGTTTAGGTTATTGATTGGATATCTTTTTTCTTTTTTTTTTTTTTTTAACATAAGCATAGAAGCTACAAATTTCCTCCTTAGCACTGCTTTTCTGCATCCCATTGGTTTTTGTATCTTGTGTTCTGTTTTTCTTTTCATTTGTCTCAAGGTATTTTCTTTTTCTTTTTCTTTTTCCATTTTATTTTATTTTATTTATTTTCAGTGTTCCAAAGTTCATTGTTTATGCATGACACCCAGTGCTCCATGCAATACATGCCCTCCTTAATACCCACCACCAGGCTCACCCCACCACCATCTCCCCTCCAAAACCCTCAGTTTGTTTCTCAGAGTCCACAGCCTCTCATGGTTTGTCTCCAATTTCCCTCAACTCATTTCTAAATCTCCTGTGATTTATCTTCTTTGATTCATTTGTTACTCAAGAGTACATGGTTTAATTTTCATATATTCGTGGGTTTTCTAGTTTTCCTTCTGTTATTGATTTCTGGCTTCATTCCATTGTGATCAGAAAAGAAACTTCGTATGATTTTAATCTTTTAAAATGTATTAAGATTTATCCTGTGGTCTTACACAGAGTCTATTCTGGAGAATGTTTCATGTGCAATTGAGAAAACTGTGTATTCCACTGTTATTGGGTAGAGTGTTCTATGTATGTCTTGTAATTCCAGTTGGTTTGTAGTCCTATTCAAGTCCACTGTTTCCTTATTGATCTTCTGTCTGGTTGTTTTAGGCATTTTTGAAAGCCTCCTACTGTTATCTTAAGCTATTTCTTCCCTTAAATTCTACTAATGTTGCTTGATACATTTTGGAGCTCTGATATTTTGTATATCACATATGTTCATAATTTTTATATCTTCTTGGTGAATTAACTCTTTTATCAATATGGATTTTTGTCTCTTGTGCTCATTTTTTTTTTTTACCCAAAGTCTACTCGGTTTACTATTAGCCACTCCAGCACTCTTCTGGTTACTAATTGCATGAAATATCTTTTTCATCATTTAACTCCCAACCTAATTCTGACTTCAGAGCTAAAGTAAGTCTCATGTTGACAGCCTATAATTCAGTTTTTAAAAATCTATTCTGCCAACCAATGTCTTTTGTTTGGAGAGTTTAGTCCATTTACATATGGAATAATTACTGATAAGTAAGGACTTACTTTTGCTGTTTTTTTGTGTGTTTTCTATATGTCTTATATCATTTTCTGTCCCTTATTTCCTCCATTACTGCCTCTTCCTGTGTTTCATTTTTGTAGAGAAACATTTTGGTTCCCTTTTCGTTTCCTTGTTTGTATATTCTATATATATTTTCTTTGTTGTTATTATGATGATTACATATAACCTTTTTAAAGTTATAACAATCTAATTCGAACTGATTCCAATTTAAATTCAATTACATAAAACCCTACTCCTATAACAATTCCACCCCCTTATGCTATTAATGTCACAAATTACATCTGTATACACTATATACCCAATTACATAGATTTACAATTACATTGTATGCATTTGTCCCATAAGTCCTGAAGTGAAGTTAAATTAAAAGTGGAGTTAAATCCAAAATTATAATAACATTGGCTTTTATATCTTTTTTATATATATATTTTAACCAGAGGTCATTGTATGTTCATCTGTGTTTGAGTTATCTTACTCTCTAAGATTCTTTCATTTCTATTTGAAGGTGTGATGTTATGATTTATAATAAGAAATACATATTTGGTTTTCACTCATTCCTGGCACAAAGCTCCCCAAACCAATGGAATTTCTTAAGTGATAAAGGTGTCTTTCATTGTGTTAATGTAATGATTTTTGGAAAGTCCTTATATAACCCAAGGATGGGGACTGGTAGCCAGGAAAACCAATCATGTGATTAAAGGATCTGAATTTTCAGTCTCATCCCTTGACCTTAGGAGAGGGAAAGGGCCTGGAAGTTGAATAAATGGCCAATGATTTCATCAATCATGCCTATGTAATGAAGCATCCACAAAAGCCTCAAGGATGAATTCAGAGAATTTCTGAGTTGGTGACCATGGGAAGGTGCTCAGAGAGGATGGAAGCTTTGTGCCCCTGACCATGTCCTATGCATCTCTTCTATTTGCATATTCTTGAGTTTTATCCTTTTATAATAAACCAGTACTCTAGAAAGTAAAATGTTTCTCTAGGTTCTGTGAGCTATGCCAGTAACTTAATGAAACCCAAGCAGGGATCATGGGAACATCTGATCAGTCAGAAGCATAGGTGACAACCTGGACTTGGGGTTGACATCTAAGTGGGAAAGTCGGGGGTAGTCTTATAGGATGGAGCATTTAACCTCTTGTACCTGACATGATATTCAGGTAGGTAGTGTCAGAACTAAGTTAATTATGTGGTGGTATTGGAAAAACCCTCATCTGAGAAAACCTTCCTTTAACATTCATTATAGAGCAAGTTTAGTAGTAATGAACTCTCTCAGCTTTTGTTTTTTTCTGGAAATGTCTTAATTTCTCTATCAGAATTCTGTTTTCCTTTTCCTTTTAACACTTATAAAATATATCATCCCACTGTCTTCTGTTTTCCAAGAGTGCTGCTGAGAAATTAGGGAATCATATTATCAAGGATCACCTGTACGTGATGAGTTGCTTCACTCTGGTTGATTTCAAGGTTCCTTTTGATGTTGGCTTTTGATGGTTTGATTATGTGTCCCAACGTATATTTCTTTTGGTTATCCTACTTGAAGTTCATTGAGCTTCTTGCATTTGTATATTCACATATTTCATGAAATCCAGGAGTTTTCAGCTATTATTTCTTCAGATAAACTCTCTGCCACTTTCTTCTTCTGGGATTCCCATAACTTATATACAGGATTCTTTTTTTTTTTTTTCCTTGTTTATTTCACTTCACTTTACTTTGCTTCACAGACACTGCAATTTTTACAAATTGAAGTTTTGTGGCACCATTTTTCCAAAAGCATTTGGTCACTTCATGTCTCTGTCACATTTTGGTAATTATCACACTTTTGGTAATTCAAACCTTTGCATTATTACTGTATTTGTTATGGTGATCTGTGATCAGTGATGTTACTATTTGTGAGTTTTAAGGAGTCACAAAGCCATACTTTCATAAGTTAGAAAACTTAACTGATGAATACTGTATTTATTCTTACCATAGATTTGGAGGAAATAGCAAGAAAACTGGAATTAGGAGTGGACCCTCAAGACATGACTGAATTGCTGGAATCTCATGATAAAATGTTAACAGATGAGGAGTTTATTCTTACGGATGAGCAAAAAAAAAAAAAAATGGTTTATTGATATGGAAATTTCTCCTGGTGAAGATGCTATGAAGATTGTTGAAACAACAACAAAGGATTTAGACTATTACAAAAAATTAATTGGTAAAAACAGTCGAAGGTTTTGAGTGGATTGACTCCAAGTGTGAAAGAGGTTCTTTTCTTTCTTTCTTTCTTTCTTTTTTTTTTTTTTAGATTTAATTTGCTTTTTTTTTCAGAGAGAGAGAGCACACAAGCAGGGAGCAGCAGGCAGAGGGAGAAGCAGGCTCCCCGCTGAGCAAGGAACCTGATGGGGGGCTCGATCCCAAGACCCTAGGATCATGACCTGAGCCAAAGGCAGATGTTTAACTGACTGAGCCACCCAGGAAACCCTGAAAGAAGTAAAATGCTAGTCAATTGATGTGGCATACTTCAGTGTTGTCTTATTTTAAGAGGTTTCCACAGTTAGCCTGATTTCACCACCCTGATCAGTCAGCAACCATTAACATCAAAGTGAGATTACTACTTACTACAAGCTCAGATGATGGCTAACATTTAGTAATAAAGTATTTTTTAACTCAGGAATATATATTGTTTTTCTAGACATAATGTTATTGCACATTTAATAGGCTACAGTGTAGTATACACGTAACTTTCATATACAATGGGAAAACAAAACATTCATTTGGCTCACTTTATTGAGATATTCACTTTCTTGAAGCAGTCTGAGGCTGAACCTACACTGCCAGTATTGGTTCTTTTGATGGTATCCTTTAAGTTTCTTAGATTCAGTTCGCTTTCTTTATCCTTTCTCTTCTGCTCCCCAGACTTGAGAATTTCAGATGTCCTATCTTCCAATTCTCTGATTTTTTCTACTGCCTGCTCATCTCTGCTGTTGCAGCCCACTAGTAAAATTTCCATTTCATTTATTACATTTCTTCACTCAGAATTTTCTTATTTCCCTTCTACAATTCTTATCTCTATGTTGATGTTCTCATTTTTTAATATATTATGTTCCTGATTTCCATGTTTTCCTTTGGCACTTAAAGCATATTCAAAAGAGTTGTTGAGGCACCTGGATGACTTAGTCAGTTAACCGTCTGACTCTTGATCTCAACTCAGGTCTCTATATCAGGGTTGTAAGTTCAAGTTCCATGTTGGAACACCACACTGGGTGTGGAGACTACATAAAAAAAGAAAAAGAATTGATTTACTCTTTGCCTAGTACGTCCATTGTCAGTCTTCTTGGGGACAGTTTCTGCCCATTTATTTTGTCCCTTCAATAAGCCATATTTTCCCGGGTTTGTTGTTGCTGTCGCCATCATTGAAAATTGGGCATTATATTATTATAATATGGTAATTCTGGAAATTAGATTTCTCCCTTTTCCCAGGGCTTGCTTTTTTTGATTTTTGGAGACTGTGATAGTCCATTTGTTTTGAGACTTTTCCAGACTATTTTTGCAAAGTCTATTCTTTGCCGCATGTGCTCACTGAAGCCTCTGTTACTTGAGCTTGTGTTGAGCTAACACAATTTGATAGAGATTTTCTTATGCCAGGAGCTGAAACATACAAATGAAAACACCGAGATAGAGATAGTTATATATGTATGTGTATGTGTGTATATATATATAGAGAGAGAGAGAGAGAGAGAAGGAGAGGGGAAGAGCAAACCCCACTCATAACCTTGGCAGATGGGCTCTGTGCTTGGTTACTTCTCCCTTAGTTAGGCTTGCTCTCAGCCTAGGGATCAGCCCTAGGTGAAAGGTTAAAATCTTCTCAGATTTTTGTGAGCATATGTCTTCCCTGGGTATGCATGTGGCTTTCTAGATTCCCGTATACAAACACTTTTGAATCTCCTGCTTTCCCAGAGAGTCTTATCCCACTTTCTCCTCCAGGCCTTCGGTGGTCTGTTGTATGACTCCAGTGAGAATCTGTTGCCCAGGGTGTCTATGTGCATGTAATCTCTGGCTGCTTTTAGGAGCAAAGCCTGCAGCTTTTCCTACTTGTGTTCTGAATGATGTGAGAAAAAGACAGCAAGTCAGTTCTTCAGGTATCCCCAGCCAGGTTAGAACAGATGTACATAATAATCTGCAAGTAAGGTCTGCTCTCTCCCACTGGTTTGAAGAGTAGAACTGGGAACTGAGTTGCCACCCCTTGAGTCTGAGATGGTTGCCATTTGTACAAAGGTTTTTTGAGGTTTTTCCCCCCATGATTATATGGAGGAGCATGAGCCTGGAGCTTCCTAGTCCAACATTTTTTGGATGTCCCATCACTGCTATTTTCTGTGGATTTACTGCATACCAAAACTGCACCCAGCTGGTGATTTTCCCTTTGCCCTCCAGATATACTCTCCACCCTCCTCTGTCCTAGTCTGTGTCCGGCAGGCTGATCAGCACAAACCACATCAATGAGTTCTCAGCCCCAGTGGGAGGAGAGGAGGCTGTGAATTTTAATTCCCTTCCTGCCGTGGACACAATTTGGCCACATCTTTCCATCAAATGTCACACTCTCCTCCAGTGACCCTGTCCCTATGGCTACCCACCCTGAGATCTGGAACTGGCACAGGCCCCTTCAGACCCAGGGGGAAGGAAGAGCTTACCAATCACCATCACCTTCTGCTGTCTTAGCCCAAGGTCCTTCACGATCCTTTGCATACAACCCAGATCTTTTCACAACTTTGTAACTCACTTTTTTATTAACATCCCTCACTTACTCAGTTGGAGAGTGCCATCTGTTTCCTGCTGGAAATCTGAGGGACACACAGCGCTACTGTTGCTATTTCTCTCTCAGAGAAATGCTTCTGATGTTGGAATAATGTGCTCAGATACCAGCAGATTCTGGAGGGTACTTTGGGTCAAAAGACAAGAATTCACTTTCCTGAACAACTTAGTAATATTTATAAGACTGAGTCTCCACTTGGGGTTCAGAAAACGTGTCTTTAATTAAACACACAGCCTCAGTCCTCTAATCTGAAATGCGGACACATCTACGGTTCAATTCCTGCAAGACAAGTGAGTGAAAAGAAGACCGCCCTCCCTCTGTGGGCAGGCAAATCAGAGCAGCACTGTGGCATCACGGGAAAGCTGTCCCGGGAGTGGCATCGACCTGCCTTCCCGTAAACTGAGAAGACAGGCACCCAAGGGAAACTGCAAAGGGAGATTTCTATTGTCTTCTGTGCCTAGAAAAGAGCTACCTGTGAGGTGAGATCAAATACATGAACTGCCACTTCTCAAAGGCTTTCTCCTCACCATTGAAAGGCCTTTCTGAAGCACAGACAGGATGAGGAGGCCATTTTCTCTGCCAGGAACCTCTAGCGACTCTTTGACCACAGGACAAAGAATGACAAATACTCAGCATGTGGGCGGCCACTCCCACTGCCGTCTCCCAGGGCAGACTCGTCCAATAAAGCTGCTTTCAGCCTGGGAAACTTTCCATCCTGGCTTTCCAGGTAGCCAATACTTATCTTGCTTTTCATTTCAGGTCAACGTATTTCCCAACCTTGTCCTTTAAGATAAAATATATTCTTAATTCAGAAGCACAGCGTCGCACAATGTGGCCCCAATCTTCCATTCTAGCATCTGAGCATTTTCCTCATACTCTTTTGTGCCAAACCGTTAGCTTTATTTGCACCATTCATAGCATATATTGGGCGTTTGAAATAGCTGTTGGACTAATATCGATACAGTCCTATGAACTGAAGTTTGCTTTAAACACACGCACATACACACAAAATTTGCATCTGAACCAAATATGTTTAGAATATTGCAATCGCCCCAAATAATATTTGTGTATTAGTCTGGAGCATTTGCCGATACACTTTTTTTTTTTTTTTTAATTTAAAGGGTACAAAAGGCTTATTAGATGAAAAGCTGGGAAATATATTCCTTATGGAGCAAAAGCAACATGTTCAAGCCCAGTGTGTTTTTAAATGATGCTTTCAAGCAGGTGGCTTCATGACCTTGACCTCCTCCCGGTAGAGTGATCAATGCATTCCCACGTGAGGTCGAATCTTTTCTTCGTTGTACTTCAGCTGTCCAGACCGTAGCTCATTGTTTCTGAGACAAGCCCCAAAGCAAATAACAAATTCCTGCTGTTCTCCCAAGTTGTCTCAATTGTACCTCTCCCCGGAAAAGCTGATGACATCATTTATCTGCTGACTTACTTTAGGTGTGAGCTTATTTAACGCTAATTTACTGAATTCACATTAGAATTTCAGCTTCAGTTTCTTCAGTAGAAGAGGAAAACAAAAACAGGATCTTTACAATTAGAGTTAAATTTTTAAAAATGTGTTTAGAGAAAATAATTCCTTTCTAAATATAGACAACTATACACAACTGCTTGTCAATGCATTGAAGATCATGGCAGGCTGAGATTCAAATGATTTTCATTCCACCAAGATTCACTGAGACAGCTGTGTGTCAGGACCAGTCTGAACACTGGGGAAGGGTGAAGGTCTATGGAGCCACTGCCCACTGCCCCAGAGCATGCAGGCTTGTGGGGACAGAAGACGTGGCCACAAATTGTTATCACCTAATTAATTTTAAGCTTCACTCTTCCAATGATATTTTCAAGCTACCCTTTAGTGAGCACTTACTGTGTGGTGGGTAATCATTATTTCACCTATGTGAAGTCTTTTAATTCTCACAGCAATTTCTATACAGTAGGTATTATTCTTTCTACTTTAGAGATGAGGAACTCAAAACTCATAAATTATGGGTAATGCAAAGTTCAGTTAGTTAGTAAGCTCATGCTCACAAGGAGCCAGAAATTAATTGTTGCAGCTATATTTTTAGACAAACTTTGAAAACATCGAAACGTAGTAACACAGCCAAGGTTGCAAATAATCTTAAAACCGAATTGTCAGCTCCTGGATAATTCAAGATATTCCAAATATGTAGCAGTTGGTAGCTGACGACCCAAAAGATATTTTTTTGTTCAGAGTTAATTTCTTTACCAAAATCCTCTTTAAACAAATAACCCCGCTGGAAAATATTTTCAAAATCTTTTTTTTTTTTTCAAGGCAACAAAAATAAATTTAGACAAAGCAAAAAATAATTGTCAATTTTGATCTCAGCAGAAGATTTATCTTCATAAATAACCCAGGGTGGTATGTGGATGTGTGGCTCAAAGTGATAAGATTATAAAATATCAGCTAGAAACAGTCACAATAGTGGAGTCTGAGAGTGCAGGTTTTTTAGATTTGGCATATTTGGAATAGCTCTATTATTATTATTGTTTTAGCACATTTTGGAAGTGGAAACAGTGGGCTAGGACAGGATAATACTGTTGCTACGAGGGGCTTCGGTTTCTCTGTAACTCCCACTATAGGAAGAAACTCTACAATCCAATTACTTGTGTTGAGAAACCAGTTTGAAGGGGCGCCTGGGTGGCTCAGTGGGTTAAGCCTCTGCCTTCAGCTCAGGTCATGATCCCAGGGTCCTCGGATGGAGCCCCGCTTCAGGGTCTCCGCTCAGCAGGGAGCCTGCTTCCCTTCCTCTCTCTCTGCCTGCCTCTCTGCCTGCTTGTGATCTCTGTCTGTCAAATAAATAAATAAATAAAAATATTTTAAAAATTTAAAAAAAAAATGAGAGTTTGAAGAAATATGCCTCTCTTTCAGTGAACCTTCTCTCAGTGCCACAGAATGGGTGTTGTCGAGATGCTGAGAGCAGCCTTCATCTTGAGGGACCGCGGTTAGCTATGCCGAGACACCACGCTTGAGCCTTACACACAGCCTCCTTTGCCCAGAGCCCAGAAAAGAGAAGTAGAGTTCAGAGAAACTGGTGAGCAAAACCTGACCTTCCTTCCAGCCCCTCCCTGCAAAAATGCCCCACACAAACGCAAAAAAAGCAGAGTGGAGTCCAGGGGAAAGACGGCTCGAGAATTCCGTGATCAGAATTTCCTCTCTCCGGAAAACGGTTCTTGAGTTGGAAGCCATAGGCCAGAAGGCCCTGCAGAATCTTCCGGGACAAACAGAAAAGGGAGGACCGTAACTTGCCCATATTAAGTCAGTCGGCAGCCGGTGGAGATTTTAGTCCAGGGTTCCAGACCCACCGGAAAGGGCAAATCTCTGTGAGTACGTAGTGCCCGTGCCGTGAGGCCTGGCGAGTGGACCTGGAAGGTGGGGACAGAGCTCTCGTCACTTTGTCACGTGGCAAAATGCAGTACGTAAGCAAACCTGCCCCAGAGCGAGTCACTGCAGATACAAGCCCCGAACACTCTTCAGTCTGGAGGAGGGAAAAAAGCAATTATTAGTTTTCATCTTGAAACAAGATTTACTTAATAGGACTTACCCAGTTCGTGTAGGTATATGTGCGGCCCCAAGTACAAAGCGAAGAGAAGAGTAACTAGAAACAAATTCAAAAATTCGAGTTCTGCCATCTACCAGCTGCGTGGCCTCGAGCATTTTGCTTCACTTCTGTCATCCTCAGTTTCCCCTTCTGTAAAACAGAGATAGTACAAGAATCTGTTAATAGGCTTCTTGTAAGGACCGGGAGAAGAGGTTCACATTGCCTGGCACTTAGTATTTCATCTTATTAAATATTATAATTATCCTCAAAGATCTCCTTTGTATATTTAGACAATAAAACTTGCCTTTAAATACACAGGGTTTGCCAAAAAATCATCCTCTGTCTGTCTTTGTCTCCATCCCTCCCTAGTTATTTCCTAGCCTTGAAGGATTTCCCCGGAAAGTCAAGAAAGTCTCATTTCCTGCAGCTGAAGTGAGTATGTCCCTTAGTAGGTTCCCCCTCACACATTCTCAAAAGAACCTCTCTTGAAACCCCACCAGAGCTTCTCCAAGGAGGACCTAAACGCACACGGTCAGTTGGTACCCCGGTTTCCAAGCAGAGGCAACAATTATTCTACAGTAGTTTCGAGAGGGCGGGCAGTCTCTTTCTGTGAGTCCCTTTTGCGGCTCTTAGAACTCAGCTCTTGGGGCAAGCGTGAGTGTTGGTGAAGATGACTGGCAGCCACGGGGGTGGGGGAGGGGTGAGAACATTCTTCTCCAGAGACTGGCTCCACGACAGACAGCAATCTCTTCCTGATGTTTCTGATGCAGGCCAGGCAGGCAAAAAGGAAGTAGAAGACACCATCATACCTAGACTCTAGAAGGCTTTTATCCCATTTGGATGAGCTTGAGAGGATGCCCCACTCAAAGAGGGTTGACAGAGAATCCTGGGAAGGGCCCTGGAGATCTGAGCTGTGGATCGTGGCAGGAGTTCCTCCCTGGAGCTGGGCTGGCACTCTTCACACCGTTCTCCTGGCAAGTCAGCCCAGTTCATAGTTTATCCGACCTGCCGGCTCTTTCCTTCCTTCCAGGCCATTTCTGACATCTTGCTTCCACGACCCTGCCTCGTGGGCAGTGGCTTCTGACCTCAGCTGTCGCGGGGTCCAGGCTTCAATCAGGATGCTCACCAGCTGCTTCCAAACCCCCAGGAGGACTACATGCTGTGCTCCAGGCGGATTCCTCCCACCTTCCCTTCTCTCCTCTCTCTTTTCCCCTTTTCCTCCTTTCTCCCCTCCTTCCTTCCTTCCTGCCAATATATTTATTGCTAGATGCCTGGCACTGAGACTTTGTTCATCATCTGGGGTTAGGCTGAGCTCTTACGTTTAAAGATGCCAGTGAACAGTATTGAAAGCACCCTGAGGGAGAAGAGCATTTACAGGGTGTATTGAAGAAATGCACTCAGCCAATCGGAAAGATGGTGAAAAATGGTTTGGACTTGAAGCAGACCGGGGTAGGAGAGGGGCAAACAGCAAAGCACCAGGACAGTAGGTGCACAAAGAGTGAGAGGGTCAAGCTCAAGCAGCAAGGCATACCCAAGATGATGGTAGAGCCGCTCCTCCCGTTCCTCCTGCCCTGTGCCAGAGACAAGGGGAGCAGAGAGGAAACTGAGAAAGACTGTCTGGGGAGGCACCCGGAAAGAGCTGCCGTTCTGGAGCCTCTGACCCAGACACTACGCATGGATTCCCTGGGGATTTCCAGGCGGGGGAGGCTGGGAAACAGGCACAGAGGGTTAGTGGTTTCCCAGGAAAGAATACAGTTCCTGCAGTGAGTCACCCTGTGTCAAGGAGGATATTTGTGACGTCAGCTTTCAAGCATATCACGGAGACTTCACCACTCAAGAGGGCACTGGCGCATACCACCGCCGGAGCCCACACTTGATGTTTTCTTTCTCGTATTTTCCAAGGGGACATTTGGACCAAGAGTGGCCTGTGGCCCCTGGAAACTCTGAGTAGTGGCTTGGCTTCTTAGGAATCTGTCTATCGTGCTTTGTGGAAGAGTCTGGAAAGGTCTAATTTTGTCTGGAAAACAAAACTCATGGTTGTTACTGTCAAAGTGTAACCTTGCTTACTCCCTTCTAATAAATGCCACAAATTCAAGATAATATGAATTCGATCTCTTAGATATCTAGATACATCACTTAAGATCAATTTGCTTCTATTGGTTTAATTATATTAACTTTGGATTTTGGAGGCACAGTTGCAATGCTTTGCAAGTCCTTTCAAATCCTCAATATATTCCTTTTTTATTCCCACTTTTTTTTCCAGTGAAGCCTAATGTCTTCCAGCCCCAGGCTTGTGGGTCCGTGTTCGTCTCTGTGACTGACCCCATAATATTTACTTATAATGTTCATAAAAATACCTTGCATGCCAAAAGCTGCTAGCTGCAGGAAAATGATAAAATATAAAAATATTTTATCAGCCAGTGGGAATTCCCTTATGCGTTAAATCAAAGGGTTTCTCAGAGGGTTCACTGTGACCTTGGACAGCCAGCAGATTCAAGTTGCCCTGAAGGGCCCCAGCGGGAGGGAATGCCTGCGAAGAACCCTCTCCTGGGCAGGGCCCCTTCATGTCCTCTAGAAAACACATCCCGAAGGAGGTTTTGGCTTCATTGTCAAGGAGCTCAGGGGCAGGTGCGTGGGGGCATGGAGGGGTTTTTCCACTGGGGTGTTCATAGTTTGCTGTGTCTCCCCCAGGGCCGTCTCACCTTGTGTTCTCCCAGTCTGTTTCTCTAAAAGGGGCACTGGGAAGGGTTTCTTTTTCCTTTTTATTTCTTTTTTAATTTTTTCCCCAGCTTTACTGAGATATAATTGGCATATAACACTAGGTAAATATCAGTCGTGCAATGTGATGATTTTCTACATACACATATTGTGAAATGTTTACCACATTAAGGTTAGTGAACACGTCCTTCACCTCAGGTGTGTGGAGGGCTTCTAACAAAGGGTTGCTGGAGCGATAACAGGAGGAGTGATGTGGTGGGGAAAACACTCCAGGGGAAGTAGGTCTGCACCCAGCCCTGACTGCTACGAACCACCTTGCACAACTCATTGCACATTTCTGGGAATCAGACGTAGGGGCGCTTTCCAGCTCTCGTGTTCCACAAAGTACCCCTAGGTTAGAGAGAGGGTGACATGAAGCTGTTGGGCTTCTAGGCCCCTTCCGCATTCCCATGTCCATCAGCTCTGCCTTATCAATTTTATATTTGGGATTATACATATTTAATTCACAAAAAGCATCTTATGATTAAGAAGGAAACTTTAAAAACCACTGGACCACCAAAAGATTCCTGTTGAATATTAATATAATTTGGAGCTCAGTAATATCTCAGACTCCAATTTCCCTCTCCTCAGCATTCTCTACTAAAAGCTGGTCAAAACTGGTTAGTTATGTCTGGTGTCCACGAACGAGCTGGTGAGGTATAAGCGAAAGGACAGGATCCATCTGAGAGGTGACACTGGGTGGCAGGATTCAAGGATGGTGTGGTTTCACACGCTGCAAGCTGACCCACATGGCAGGATGCCTTTCTCTCCTTCTGGGTTACTTTCCACAAGAATGGTAACAAAGCAGTATACCATGTTTTGACTGCCTGCCAAAGTTGTGTTTTTTTTAACTTTAAACTAGTCAAACTGTTCAGAAGCTCAAGAAATCAGAAATGTTAAGTCCCCTCATTCTCTTGTAATTAAAAAGAAAATAGATTTTTACTTATTTCACCAATTATAATGCGATAGTTCAGAGCACCCAAACTTGATAATGATTTACTGAGTCCAAAATGTCACTGTTGGTTGTTAAGAAGCAAGTTTCCTTCACTTAGTGGTCTCTTCTCTGATCTTTATGTTATTTTTTCCTCATGCCTGCAGAAGCTCCATCTTCCAGGCTCCTCACTCTACCCTTGAGTCTTCTTTCAAAGCAAGCCACAGGGCTACGACTTCATCCCTCACCAACCATCTTGGTTCCACAGTTCCTTCAAACTGGTGTGGAAGTCCTGCTTTTCTCCATAAGGCTCTAATGGGTCACGTAGATGAGGACCCAGAGACATTCTTGTCATTCTTCATGCCCTTCTGTAATATTTACCCTGGCAAATTCCACCCAATTTCAATCACCTCCAACGTGCATAGAATCTAAAGGCCTTTTAAAGATACACTTTATTTTTGGATGAGTTTTAGATTAGCAGCAAAGTTGAGAAGATGGTGCAGAGAATTCCCATTCAGGATTTGTTTTTGAGGTGAGAATTTCTATAATACTTTTAAACCAGGATGTCTTTTACTTGGGGAGATATCAGTATGCTCTTCACTCGTGCAGACATTTCAGGGTGACTTCCTTTTAAAACATTGGCTCCCAAAAAATGATGAAATTCTCTTTTAATGGTGCCATGTTTTTAAATTAAGATACAGAGTTCTTGAGGGCGCCTGGGTGGCTCAGTGGGTTAAAGCCTCTGCCTTGGGCTCGTCATGATCCCAGGTTCTTGGGATCTAGCCCTGCATCAGGCTCTCTGCTCAGCAGGGAGCCTGCCTCCCCCCTCCCCCACTGCCTGCCTCTCTGCCTACTTGTGATCTCTGTCTGTCAAATAAATAAATTAAGATGCAGAATTCTTAGTGGTGTATGCTGCTGCTGCTGCTGCCGCTGCCACTGAAGACCATATTTCTGCTTTTGAAGATACTCTTAAGGTAATGTTGCAACAAATCCAATTACCATTCATTTGAAGAATTCTTTCTTTCCCACAGTTCTCTTCTTCCTTTATTACCAAGACATTCACTTGTCCCTACTTGGTCAGTTTCTTTTTCTGTTTATCTATTTTTGGATGTTGTATTTAAAAAGATCCTGGTGCTAATGCTGAATATGTATTATTAATTTCTATAGTGGCCTAATAATTTTTTTAAGTAATTCTCTTTTCTTAACACACACTGGCATTTTACTTGAACCAATGATTTATGAATATCGATGCAGATACACTTATTTGTATATCTGCTATGATGCCTGAATGTGCCCCCAAGTTTGAAAGCAATTCAGAAACAATTTGCCTGTTTGGGTGGCCAAATTGTTTATTCCCAGAGGCATAATTTGAAAATTCTGAGATGTATATTAAATTTAATTTTCCACCAGAAGGCATCAATTCCCTTATTTTGTTAGGTGCTTCCCTGGGTTTTTATTTTCAGTTCAAGGTCACATTTGAAACAGAAGTGCCCAGGAGTTGTCATACCCCTTCCCTAGTCTCACAGTTTGATGGGGTTAGTTATAAAATGAATGTTTTTCAGAGTGGCGAAAAAATGACAAAGCATGCTAACAAGTAACTCTCTGTCCCTCTGAGGAATTTTTGTTTGTTATTGTTATTGTAGAAGTGTGATTGAAAGGAAAAAAAAAGAAAACCAGCTCAACTGGCACTGTGAATGCACATGTAACTGAAGCATTTGAGAAGAATACCTCCTTCCAGAATGAAATGTGATCTAAAGGATCAAAGGTCATCAAAGAACCCATGAAAGGGAGTGAATAATGGTGGTTAGGCAGAATTTGATTCGTCATTGCGATCAAGAATTTCCCATTAGGGATGCCTGGGAGGCTCAGTTGGTTAAGTATCTGCATCGGGCTCAGGTGATGGTTTCAGGGTCCTGGGATCGAGTCCCACATCGGGCTCCCTGCTCCACAGGGAGCCTGCTTCTCTGCCTCTGACTCTTCTCTCTCTGTCTTTCATGAATAAATAAATAAAATCTTAAAAAAAAAAAAAGAATTTCCCATTAGTCTTATGCTACAAAGATGTAAGGATTGGAGGGACACTTCCAACGGGAAATAATAATTTAGTGCGCCAAAAATGGATTGGTTCACTTGGAAATATGAGACTACAAGGAATCAATTGCTGGGCATTTGACGAATTAATGTAATATGGCCAGGTTCCAAAGAACAGAAGCAAATGTCTTCAAAGCCGTGTATGACTAGACACTAACTGAATCATAAGTAAATGAACCCAGCATCACCTGATAGATTCAATTCCCATGACATTAAAACTATGTGAACTGAAGTATCAAGTTCAAATCTGCCTGTTCACTGCCATCTCCTCATTCATTCATTTAATGAACTTATGTTCATTGAGCACCTACTGCATGCCAGGAAATTTCTAGGCACTGGAGTGTAGTAATGAACCAGACAGCAAAAGTTGATTAGATAATGATGTATATTCAAACAGGAAATACTTACTTTAGGAAACCAAACAAGGTGGAACCAAAGACCAGGGACAAAAACTTTGAGAGCCAGAGAATACCGTAACAGATGGAGGACATATCTGGGTTGGCCATCCATGAAGAAAATTCTCTGAGCTAGATGGGAAGTATAGTCTTACTCTAGGAGGCCAGGAACTGTCTATTTCCCTGAGTGTATTTATATATGCGAATTAATTGTGTGTGTGCATTCCCTATGCCACCCCTCCCCCCACCAAAGAAACCTAAATTCTAATCCTCATAGCAATAAATGTAACCTGATATGGCAAAAATGGACTTGGCAGATGTGACTTAAATTACCAGTTTTGAGATGGGAGATTAACCTGGATTATCCAGGTGCGCCCTAAATGCAATCACAGACCTCCTTGTAGGAGAGAGGCAGAAGAAGATTGGACCACGTAGGGACTGACCACAGGCTATGTAATGCTAGTCATCAGATGCTGGAAGAAGCAAGTAACAGATTCTCTCCCAGAGCTTCTAGAGGCAGCATGGTAGCTTGATTTCAACTTAGTGAAACTGATTTGGGAATTCTGGTTTCCAGAACTATGTGAGAATAGATATTTTAAGCCACCATCGAAAACCACTAAGAACTTTGTAATGTGTTGTAATGTGTTACAAGTTTGTATTAGTTCTGTGTCTGCTGTAACAAATTTCCACAAATGTGTGTTTATCTAATGTATCCATTTATCCACTAGACATCTCTAATATAAATACCTAATGACTTGATTATCATTAATCAAGTCTCTATCTCAGTCTTTTTCATCTTTGGAAATGGCACAATTATTTACTACTTCTTCAGGTAGAAAACTGGTGATCATCTTGAGTTTCCCTTTTCCCTTTATTCCTACCCCACTCCTAGTTTCAAGAAATTATCAATATCTTTTAGTTTTATTTCCAAGATATGTCCAGAACGAGGCCATTTCTTGTCACCATTATGGTGACACCATTACATAGCCACCATTATCTCTTGCTTGGAGCACCAAAGTAGCCTCTGAATTTATCTCACAGTTTCTCCCTTGTCCCTGCAGTCTGTTCCCCCATAGAGTAGTTAGATGAAACCTTTAGGAATATAAATCAGATTGAATCACTCCCTGATTAAGCCACCACTTGTTTCTCATGGCACTCTTTGTTAAGTCATAAGTTTTCCAAGGTCACAAAGCCCATGTGATTGCCCCGTTTAGCTCTTTGGCCCCTCTCTCACTACATCCAGTCCACTGGCTTGCTTCCTATTCCCTCAACAAGCCCAGCTCCTTCTCGCTACAAAACCCTTGCAGTGCACTTCTCTCTACCTGGATGAGATAAATGCCCAGAGGCAGTACTTGTCTCATCTGTGCTCTTAATTTGGAAGGAAGGAAGGAAGGAAGGAAGGAAGGAAGGAAGGAAAAAAAGAAGGAAAAAGGAGAAAGTAGGAGGAGGTGAAGGATAGGAAGGAGGAGGCAGATAAAAAGGAAGGAGAGGGGAAAAGACATACTATTTTTTCTATACTATTAGTTTTCTATATCATTTCTTTTGAAAAATTCCAATCTTGCCTCTAAGCAAAATGGTGAGAAAGAGGATGTTCAACACAATGGATGATCAAGTATGGAAAGCAGCAGGTAACCCAGTGGTCAGCTTTTTGGTGGCAGTGAGATTGAAAGAACAGGTGATCAGAAAAGAATAGAGAATCTGATGTTGACTATCCCAATTAAACATAGATAAGGACATTCAAATGTATGCCCCTGAAAAATTCCACACTATGCCAGTTTTCATGCTGAAGTTAGAAGTAACAGAAAATGCCAACTCAATGAGATTAAACAATAAGGCAAACTTATGTCCTCATAACAGGAAGTTATGTAGAGCAGCTCCTGGGTTTGTTATTTCAGAGGCTGATATTATCAGGGACTCATTCTCTTCTCATCATCCTAATTAACCTCTTGCAGTATAGGGCTTGTCTTCTTGCAAACCCTGGCTCTGTGCCACTGGTGGGCTGCAGGAGCTCCAGGCATCCCATCCAACATTCCCACCCTAAAATCCATTGGCAGAAGAGTAAACCACCCCTTCCTATACATGTCTTTTTGTCAAGGAAGCCTGTCTCAGAATCCATCCATCATATTTCTCCTCACATCTTTTGTCCAGAAACAACTTCTCCTTGACCAAAGATGACCACAGGTGCTGCTTCATTGCTTAAGATTATATAGGACTTATCCTTGAGCTAGGGTGGAAAAAATTTCCTGAAATATGGATACCTGGGCAAAATCAGAATACTGTTAGCAAGGAACAGTTAAGAGAATGGATTTTGAGTAGACTACTAATAGGGTCTGCCACATATGCTTCCTGTTATTTTTCAACTCTTGCCTTCCTTCATTTTCACCCTAATAAAAGTTAAGAGTTGATAGTCCCATTCCTTGAGTGGGCATTTGATGAATGAGGCTAGCTCAGGAGAGCAGTAGGAGTTGGAGGTATAAATCCAGGAGCCCATGTTCATGAGTATGGCATTTAAAGCAATAAGACTCAGTGAGATGAGCTTTGAGTGTGGAAGAAGAAAGAGAAACATTCCAATTTTTAGAGGCCAGAGATACCCCGTGAAACAGCCAACAGGACTGAAAAGAAGTAACCAGAGAGATAAACAGAAAACTAGAGAGTGATAATGTGGAAGTCAAATGAAGAGATAATTTCAAGGAGGAAGCAGTGATTGACAATGTTGTTTATAGTTTAAATAATATGATTAGGTTTTGATGATTGGATTTAGTAATATAGAGGTCATTGGTGCCCTTGACAAAAGCAGTGTAGGTAGAAGTGAGAAAAGAAGCATAACTGGGGTAGATTTGAGAGAGAATGGAAGGGGAGGATTCGGGGACATTGAGTAGAGGTGACTCAATTAAGGAGTTTGACAGTGAAAAAAAAGATGGGACATGTAATAGCTGATGGAAATTATTCAGTAGGTGGTAACAGGGAAACTGACTATTTAAGAAGGAGAGGACAGAATTGCTGGGTAATATCCTTGAGTCTTCCAGAGAATGGACTTTCAATTTCACATACAAGTGCAAGGGTTGCCCTTTGCACTTGGCAAGGAGCCAGTATAGTACACCCATAATAACAGAGAGGAAGGTGGACTGTAAGGTCTCATTTGCAGGGTTCCTTAGATATGCTATTGGACACTTGTGGAAGGTCTCTTGAGATCACTTTGATTTTCTCAAGTAAACCATAAGCAAGTCATTAGCTGAGAGTATGGATCGGGGTAAAAGGACGAGAGGCTTGAGGAAAGTAACAAAATATGGAAGAATTGTCAAGGAATGTGGGAAATAGAATGGACTAAGGGATTATGAAATGGAAAACTCGTTTACTTGAATGTTGCTACATACAGAATTGCAACTTGATAAAGTCTAAAACAAGCTCACCTGGGCTTTTGCTTGCAATGGAAATTCAACTGAGTTATAAGTTTCCAGAAAAATGTATTTCTGTGGTATCTCAGGAGTTGGGAAGCCCTCTCTGTGAGAGAGAGGAACTACTGCTCGATCCAAAGCGGCCTCCCAGAGACGTTTGTTTTAGTCCTAGACGGTTGGTGGTATTTATACTAACAAGATAGGTCATGTTAGCATGATGTATTTCCAACTCTCTTCCCAGGGTGCTCTGGCCTTTAATTTTGTCAGGCACCAGTCACATCTCCTTGATAGAGTAGGCTTCTCCAACCACAACTCTGTGGGGCTTGGTTCCCTGGAAACACACATCAAACTACCTAAAACTACGGGCTCGGGTGGAATCCTGACTCCATTCCTTTCAGCTGCGTTGGGAGTGGAGCCAGTTGCTGAACCTCGCTGTGTCTATTTCCCTCAAAGTAAATAAGAATCCAAACAAGGTTGTTGTGTGTATTGTTGAATAAAGAATGAATTAAAACATTCAGAACAGTGCCAGCACATGGTAAGTACTCATAAATATGACCAATTTAAGACTATTGGTCATTGTTCAAGAACTGAAGGGTTCCTGAAACTGGTACCTTGGAAGAATAGGTCAAGGACCAGCCCTGCCTAAATATGAAGACCGTGACTCAGTAGGAGTCACGTGGGTTCTGGTGCTTCTCCTTTAAGTCCAGAGGAAACTATTTTGCTTGGGGCTTTCCACACAGAGCTATTAATTTAACGATAGAAACGATATCGACACTGAGTTAATCATATGTGAATATACATAATGGTTTTAGATAGCTAAACTTACAAGTGTTGGTATTCTTCAACTTCCCTGCGAGAGCATCTCACTGTGTAGGAATTTGCATAATCTAGCTGCGCTGGACCAGAGGAAAAGTCTCAGCCTGAGTTGGCTTCATGCGTCTTTGGTTTCCCCAGGTTGCTATCTGGGTTGGTTGACTTCTTGTCACACTATCTCTGGCAATGGGGACTCCTGACTTTCTTTCCACTTCAGATGAAATTCTCACCTTCAAGGCTTTTTGCAAGATGTACTCCTTCTAGTCTGCCCCCAGTTGCCTTGTCTCTTCCATATTTCCTTCGTGTTGTAGTACATTTTGCTTCTGCTGAATGAAAGACACCTCTCCTCTCTCTCTCTCTCTAGATCCAGGCAGGAGAACATAAAAATTCTCACTCTGTCACCCCTGGTTCCCTCAGTTGAACCAGCTGAAGTCTGTTCACGTCCAAGGGTAAAGGGCAACATAGATAAGGAGCCTGCTTGATGAGCAGGGCGCACCCACCTTCCCAAAGGTACATCCTCAAACTACCTTAGCATAAAAGAAGCACAGATGCGTTGTGCTCAATGTTCCTAATTATTGAGGAAGAAACACACAACACCCTAAAATTCCACTTCGTGAAGTCAGGCACCTCAGATGATAGCGCCAGCATTAGTTCACTAGTTTCTGCTACCAGGCATAGGAAGGGTGAGGCACAGCCAGGGCTGGCCTCGGGGCCACCCAGATCACGTGAGAAATGCAATCCAGTGATGGTCATGAAATCAAGAGGTGGGAATACCGCCAACCCCATTTTGCCAGATGTATGCCAGGCACTGCCCAGGGACAGTTTCCCGGACCACTGGAAGGCATGCCATGCTGTTAGCGTCACTCGTGTGCAAATCGCCCGACGATTAACTCTGGGACCGCGACAGCTGTGACAGTCGTTAAGCTGACACATCTCCCTAAGTTGTCACCCTCTCCAGAGTTGGCCTCACATCCCATAGCAAGACTCATCAGGGAGACAATGAGGGTATTAATTACAATTGTAAAAGTAGTGCCTCACCCTTGTGCTCAAGCTTCACAAGTTTACACAGCCTCTTTTCACATTAGCTCGCATTATCCTCACAACAGCTCTCCGACAAGTACTCTCATCTCCATTTTAGAACTAAAAAAAAAAGAAAAAAAAAGGCAGGGGAGTGGGGGTTGAGGAGACGAGGGGGAGTTCCACCAGAGAACTCTCTTGACAGGAGCTGGGATTACACGCATTTGTCACAACTCAGCAAAAGGACCCTTAAAACGTATGTATTTTAATGTATCTGCATTTTTTTTTCACATCAGAAGACGAAATCCTCAGCAAATCTTCAACTCTTAACTCATTACACACATGCTTAGGTATTTAATGGGAAGTATACCAATTTCTTCAAAATTACTTTGAAATCCATCAAAAAATAAGATAGATTAATGGATGGCTGGAGAAATGGATCGAGGTGTAGACACGTGACGGAGGTAGTAAAACGTTAGTGGTGAAATCCAGGTGGTGGGATTGCGCATGTTCACTGTAAAAGTCATTTAGCTTTGCCTTTTGTTGGAAATGTTTCATAATAAAATGCTTCAGGGGTAGGGTGGGGAAACAGGCTTAGAAAGATGAAATCCGCCTGCAGGTGAGTCTGTGGCTGGACCGAGACCCAAATCCAAATCCGACCAGTTCCTCTGGTCCCGGTTCCCAGGTTGGACAGGGAGGTTGAGCAGATCCTGCCGGCTCCAGGTGTAAAGGCGGGCAGCAGGCGGGCAAGCACTCAGTTCCCGTTCACTGAGAGCTATGCAGAACCGGGGCAAACTCTACCATAAAAGGATGCGATTCAAATGGGAGTCTGCGCGCTTCAGTCCCACAGGAATTCAGCTCAGGGAGCATCCCCTGGGGGTAGTTGACATTTACTGTAATGATGCTCAGAGCCCTGCTGCCTCTCTTCAGGGAGTACTTTTCTGCACTTGAAGCACTTCACACGTTCACGACGACACACCTTCGTCCTCTTAAAAGATCCAAATGCCCCCTGAATCCCAGTCGGGTGAAAAGAAACTCAAGGTTTACAATATCATCTCTCTGTAAAGCTACCCAGTGATTACAGAGTGTCAAAGGAGGATTTGCGTTTGTCCGTATCTTGTTTTTCTTGGATGGAACGAGCTGGACCTCCACACACACAAAACTGGTTTTCTCGTAGGACACGGACTTCCTCTCTGGGACTGCTCTGTGCCAGTGTTCCGGCGGTGGCAGTATCTCGTCCATGACAGAAGCCACCAGTCCTTGTCACAACCTCTTGTCTAGCACGTGGGTCCCTCCAACAGACTGGAAACTTCCCAAGGGTGGGGCCCCTGGAAACTGTCCCTGTTCCTTAATACAGGACCTGTGGCTTTGTTGACAAAAATAACTAATAAAGGCATTAGTTAATGGGTGAAAAAGTAAATCAATGGATTGTTTATGTTAACTGATTGGAAAAACTGTGAACCTTTTGATGGTGTCTGGCCCGACATTTCTACTGTAATTTTGTTTCTTCTGTACCATAGCCCGGACAGATTATGCTCTGCATGGATTGAAAAGCTGACAGGTTTTCCACAAATTTATTTTTCCATCTTTTAATTACCACGAATCATTTTTGGTTACCATCCCTCAATTTTCTTTTTTTTTTTTTCTTTTAAGATTTTATTTATTTATTTGACAGAGAGCAGGCATACTCGGGGGCACACAAGTAGGCAGAAAGGCAGGCAGAGGGAGAGGAAAAAGCAGGCTCCCTACTGAGCAAGGAGCCCAATGAGGGACTCGATTCCAGGACCCCGGGATCATGACCTGAGCTGAAGGCAGGTGCTTAGCCAACCACCCACCCAAGCGCCCCGACCATCTCTCAATTTTCTAAGTAGACAGTTACATCTTTTGTAGAAAGCATTCTTGCATTTCTCTGTTGGCTTATTTTTGTTTCTTTCCTGCACTAGTAGTTAGTCACAGTACAGGTCACACCAAGATAAGCAGTGCTGGCCTGGGCCCCTTGGTCCTGCTGCTTTCAACTCGTCTACTAAATACAGTAATAACTCTTGGATTAAGTATACAGTACTGTATACTTTATTGTGTCCACAAATGCATTTTTTTATTAATAGGTGTTCAGAATTTTATTAGTAAATGGATTTTGAATATGACTGGATTCCTTCTCACTGTCTTTTAAGCTAGCTTTGCGTGCTGGACCGTGTTCCTGGCTACTGTGAGGAAATGGTACGATAGGGATGATAACACCCACCTTCCGGAAAGCCATGAGGATTGACAACAGATGCGCAGAGCTCCTGGCGTTGCAGGTTAGCGGTGGATGCCCGTGAGAGATTCCCATCATCTCCCTTGGATTCTGCTCAGTTCTACTACTGAGCTGTCTCTTCCCCGTGCCTCCACTTATTTGTTCCCAGTTTCTGCCCCTGTTCAGGTGTTGTATTTGGCATTTCCATTCCCGGTTTGGCATTCCTCTGGGTTCTTGGGTTCCTCGTCTTCCTTCATCCCAGACGCAGACTTGGCTCTTTTCTAGACTGTGGCAACTGCCCTGGCCCTTCTCAGTTCACTTCCTGCCTTCCTGGTCTGTCCAGCAGGTCCCCAAGTCTGTACCTGAAACACTAGCCAGTGTTCAAGTGAATTCTTTGCTCTGAGCTCATAGCCGAATCGCCTCTTTTTCTTTTTTCGTTTAAAAGTTTTTGATTTTTATATACCATTTAAATAAGAAATTCTTCCATTAAGGAGAGAAATACATTTTGGTTCAGACATATAATTAAAATCATTGGGAATATCTAAAAAACTAAAGCATTTTTCTAAAAAGCACTGAGTCCAAACATGTGTTAGGGTATCCAAGTATTATGGGGTCCAAGTACCATGGGGTCCGAGTACCACGGGAACCTAGATGAGACACAGAAATAATATCACAGTTTAATAACTGGCTGTCCCTCATGTCTGTGGCATACCAGCTTCTCTAACTTACAGAGATCTATGATTTTTGATATACTCACTGTCACCTTGGGGAATATTTCCTCTCATCTCCACTTCCCATGTGACCAGAAAGTTTTTTTGTTGTCCAGCTTCCCAGTGAGACTGCTTACTGTGGCATATTCACCAGACTTCTGTCCCTTTCTGTTTCTTTAGACCAATCGTGTCCTGGATACATCTTTTACACCTCCCGAGCTTCACGCCTGTGTCATTGGCCCTCTGGATGCCAACACCTTTGTTGTTTTGCCCACCTGCCATTGCAGAGTTTTACATAATCCTATTTCTTAATTGAATATCTTTGTGTTTTACTGTTATTAAAGTAGTAAAATTTCACTCAATCATATAATAACAATTCTCAGCAACTAAATGAACAGTTTTTTGCTTGGTTTAAAGCCTTAGCAATTTCTACTACAATTTTTCATGGGCTTAATCCTTATAATGATAAAATAATAGTAGAATATTAATGAAATATGACCTTTCCTGGAAGTAAGGGCTTTTAAATTTCTACTTAATTAATTAATCAGATACATCTAATAAGCTCATGTTGAGCCTACTAGATATAATTGCTGGTGGAACATAAGATAAAAGAGGCTGAGAATTCCTGTACGAGGGCATGCAACTGTAGAACAGTAGATTTTTGTTTCATTACTTTGTCAATAATTCCTCTGTAGACAAAAATAAAAGGAAAATCTGTCTCATCCCATCTGACAAATACTAAATGATGTCCCTCTAAAATCCATATGACACACTTGAAGTAACCATTATCAGATAACTAAATATATCCATTACTGGTTTATGTGCTTGAATAAATTATATTTTTTAGAAGTGTGGGAGCCATAAGGGTTTTATCATAAAATGACTCAATCTCTTGAAATTCTGAAGTGAGAGTAAGCAATGTCTGTCGATATCTAAAGTAAGTCATTTGTCTGGTATTTGTGTGTGTGTTTCAAAGTAAAGTGACCTTTGAAATTCAGGGAGAATTTTGGAAAGAAAATTGCCGTCTCATTAGATGCAGCAACTTTGATCAGCCTCTTTCTGATGCGCGTGTTCTTTCTTTGGATCTGTGAAGATCTTAAAGTCAGCTTCAGATTTAAAGTGCAGAGGTATGCGTGTGTGATGGTGACGTAGGAAGTGGGCCTGTTGTTTATGTAATTTAAACTTCAGAAGAGCAAACTTATTTCTGTGTCCATCTTTAGGGGACCGAGGAAGGGGAGAAAAGAGAACAACTTCATTGTTGGTCCCATGTTTGTTGCCCATTCATCTCTCCTGGATTTTCCCCATTTGCCCACCAGATCCACTTTCTATCCCTATGCATCTGTTCTCTGAGTCACGACACTGAATGCAATGGACAACTTCAGTGGGCCCCGCAGTCCCTGCGCTAGGGAGATCAGGAGGGGGCGGGGAGCGTGGAGTTCTTGCTGTTCCCCCAGCTCCTTGCCTGTGGGGGCAAGGCTGCCTTCCCTGAACTGGCAGGCTCAGGTAGAGGCTGGTAGAGGCTCAGGACGTCACCAGCCCCACACACCAGATCCACCACTCCCTGGCAACGTCTAGCATGGAGTCCTTTTCTCTCTCCTCAGACTACTCATCTTGAATGTCTCCTCCATTTCTCCCTGGCATCCTGACTGATAAAAACATTATCTTCACTGGGTCATGCAAACTCTATCGTCTCTGGTCTCTTCCAAATTAATGACACTGGGATTCCATGATCACACACGACTAAAACAGTGGGTCTTCTAATGAAGAGTTAATGTCTCGTTTTTTAAAGTGTAGGAATTTAGAGAGAAATGCCAACTGCCTAAAGACGTACAATTACCTTCTTTGTCCAAAGTGTAATTAAGCTTTGAATAATCCTCTTCTTTGACGTGTGAAATCATATCTTTTTAACAGAAAAAAAGTCTTAGATGGAGTGCTTTAGACCTGGGGAGAGGTACAGAAGCACTCCAAATTCAGGCTTGAAACATTTCAAACAGATGGGGGAAAAAGCCTGGATTGTCTTTCTGTTAGTAGTTTTTTGCATTATTATTTCGGATAATAATATTAACAATATTAACAATGATAATGATAATAGGTAATCGTCGTTGAAAATTTAGTATATGGCAGGGACTGTTTCAGGTGTCTTAGATTATTAAATACCCCCAAAAATCTGTGAGGTAAGGACTGCTATTATTCTTTTTATTTTTTATGATTTTATTTGTTTATTTGAGAGGGAGAGAAAGCAAGCATGGTGGGGAAGAGGCAGAGACAGAGGGAGAAGCAGACTCCTCGTTAAGGGAAAGAACCTGATACTGGGCTTGATCCCAGGACCCTGAGATCATGACTTGAGTCCAAGTCAGACACTTAACCGACTGAGCCATTCAGGCGCCCCAGGACTACTATTATTTATTCTTACTCTACAGGTCAAGAAATAAAATGTGCAGGGTTAAATAACTTGCCTAATATAGGTCTGTATGTTGTTGCCTTCAATGGACTTTAGACTATACTGAGCAATGATTCTTGCCCAGAAGAATTACATGTCCTAGCACTTTTTGGAAATTAAAAAACATGCTTATTCCCACTTCCCTAGTGCTAACCGAATTCCAAATGTCTGCAGACCTGGCTGAAATAATCATTGAGTTACGCCATTTTCTTAACTTGGATGTTTGTATCCAAATCATAAGTTTGTTACTTTGAGAACTTCAGCAGAAGAGGTTTACATCTGTGAGCATTTCTGTCCGTGTGCCCCTGTGTATTTGTGCTGGAGCTGTGGCGGGCACAATGTGAAAAGTAAAACACACTCTTCAACATCATTTCAAAGTTAAACTAATTTTATCTTAGTTGATGTGAAAAAAATCATCTTGCTTAAAATTATCTTGGGCAACCTATAGATTTGTTTTGCAGTGGCACTGTGTAAATCTTTTTATCGTCCGGGATGTTATTTTCTAAAAGTACCAAAAAAGAATTTATTGAGGCTATGAATCTTTAAAAAGTTAAACTGTGAATACATATCCCTTTAATATATTTTTGTATTTTAACTGAGTTTTTCAGGTTGCAGTCGGTGGTCTGAGGAGCACTGGTCCTTCCATGGAAATGTGGAAAAGTAATTCACCTGCCTTTTTTGTCTGGTTCAGGTAAACCATAAGCCAAAGATTGTTACTGGAAAGCCAGAGTGTTACTGGAAGCTCATCTGCCTGGTGGCTGAGGTTAAACCACACAATCAGATCCTTTGTTTCCGGCAGTGACTGTCACTGAAACATAACTTCCCACCAAAAGAGTCCTTGCTAGTACAAAAAAGTAAAAGGAATTAACTCTATGTTCTTGGTTACTAGTGAAGTCTCAACCAATATATATATTAGTTTCTAAATCTTTGCTATGTCATCAAAGTATTAAATGATAACAGTATATTTTGTTTTTATCCCAGAATTTTGGTCACAGTGTAACTTTCAAGACACTTCTTACACAAATACAACCATTATGACTCTACCTCCAAAGGACTGTGTGTCTAAAGGGAAGAAAGTCAGGGTATTGGTGAGGATCTTAAAGATGGTCTACTTTAGAAGGTGAGATCAGTAAAGATAAAATAATTAGCCAATGTATTAATGGAAGACTGTTTTCTTTCATATTAATAATTTCAATTATTTCTTGTTTTTGTTCTGTCTTCTAAATCTTCTGGTCTTTAGTCTCACTAAACCGAGCTATGACGAGTGCTTGGGACTCCTAACCTACGTCCATATGTGTTACATTTGTGGCCTTTTCACTCTCTCTCAATATTACACATAATATACCTTAGCCGCAAGTAAGATGTAAAGCATCAAAAAAAGATGTAAAGCATCATTTAAACTGATAAATGACTGTTCTTCCTAATTTTCAAAAAGCAAGATGCCCAATTAATAATATGTTCATTGTTCTTCTCTATTTAACTTTAGTCTCTTCTTTAGCCTGGAATAGAATTAGCTTCTATTCAAAGGTTCCAAATGTGTGAACTCGTTTATACTGATAATGCCTCTGTGAGAAGAAATGTTTCCTTTCATCAATGTCTCACCATGATAGTGTAAGAGCCAGACCTATTAACTTCCCCAAGGTCATGCCAAGGTTCCCCGGACCAGTCTAGGCAGTCAGAACTTGTGGTCCCAGGTCCCAATTTATCTCTGATTTTGACAGGAATACCAAGAATGTGTCAGGATAAGATGAATCAGAATCGCCCATCTTTAGCCTATCACATGTCCTTTGACATTTATCACTGAAAAAATGTGAACCAGAACTTTTTGTGTACTTGGTAAATCTTTGTTGACTGTGTGATTTAATTAATTTCTAACAAATTAATTAATTTAATTAGGTAATCCTAAACTCTTTTCAGTACTTTTTATTCTGCACTTTGACCTCTGTGTCCGAAATAGACGCATGAACAATAGATGTTTAATCTGTTTTTGGAGGGAAAAAAATGGATTCTTACGACTTCATGAAATGCAACTGTAGAAAACATCTGTAAAGTCACAAAGTGAATCAGAAGTGTTTCCACCACCATCAAATTGGTGATTAACTCTAAGGTGGGTAGAAAGAGAAAGGGAGCCTAGAAGAGAGGCTTTAACTATACATGTGAAATGTTTGACACCTTAAAAAAAAAAAACAAGCTAGAGATCAGAAACAATACAGCAAATCTGCCAGATTTGATTAATGGGCTCTTTGGGTGTCATGCCACTTTCTGAGATTTCAAATATTTCATTTTTAAAATTTTTAGTAAAACAATGTTTCTAAATTCTAGTAATGAAGACACCTTTTAAGGGGGAAAAAATTGCAAAGCTCCAAAATATGTCTGCAGGCCTAGTTTGAGAAAAACCAAAATAGAATGCTTTCTGGAGAAAAGCAAATTAAAAACAGCATTTGTTTTTCTTCTGTATGTTTTGATGATTTATCCCTGAGTTTGGAGTTGCAGATACCAGAAATGCATCCACATCTAACACCTGTTATTTAGGGCTTGGTTGCTACCTTATTTTCATCTACTCTCGTCTTACTGAGTATTAGGCCCTCAGTCTTTTTTGTGCATGTACAATTAATGTCAGTTTCTTTAATAACCCTAAAAAAATTGTAAGTATAGGGGGCACCTGAGTGGCTCAGTTGGTTAAGCATCTAACTCTTGGTTTCGGTTTGGGTCATGATCTTGGGGTTATGGGATCAAGCTCCATGTTGGGCTCCATGGGGAGTCTGTTTGAGATTCTCCCTCTCCCTCTGCACCCCTTCCTCTCTCTCAAAAAAAAATTATAAGTAAAAATAAGAAAAGGGTATGTGGGAAATGAGCCTAACTTTTCATTGTAGTTGACATTTTAGTTGTGATATTTTAGAATTTTTAATATGTAGTTTTAAGAAGAAGAAAGAGAAAAGGGTACAAAAAGGAGAAACAAAAAGGATGGGAACATAAGGAACTGGAAGAGGAGAGGAATAAAAATGAAAACGAAAGAAAAGAAATCGTAGTGGAGAGGAGCGGAATAGGAGGAGGAAAGAAAAATTTTAAATTTCATTATTTTCAGAAGACAGAATTTTTTAAATATTGATAAGCTTTCTACTGCTCTTTGTATATGCACAAGTGTGTCAGAGAATATTCTATTAGGAATCGCATGTAGTCTTGAAAACAAATTAAAAAAATTCACCTACTCACATTTTACTACTTGAACTCCCTTTCCTAGAAGAATGTGAGAGATGAAAGCAGAATTTGTTACATTCGTTTTTACTGTAGATAAGTGTATAAGTAGCTATTTCCTCAATTCTAGCAGGATTGAGAATTTATTCCACATTACTGACTTTTAAGAATACAAAGCCAGGGGCACCTGGGTGGCTCAGTCCTTTGTGTGGGCTTTTGGATCAGGTCATGATCCCAGGGTCCTGGGATCGAGTCTTGAGTCGGGCTCTTTGCTCAATAAAGAGCCTATTTCCCCCTTTCCTCCTGGCTTGTGCTCTCTCTCGCTATCTCTGTCTCTCTCTCTCAAATAAATAAATAAAATCTTAAAAAAAAAAAACAAAGCAAAGTCCCAATAGTTTATATTTCCTTTGTTTCCTTTGCCTCAGGAGATGTACCTAAAAAGAAGTTGCTATGGCCAATGTCAAAAACGTTACTGCCTGTGTTCTTCTCTAGCATCTTGTGTTTTCAGTTCTCAGCAAAGCAAACTGTCAACAAAACTAAAAAGCAGCCTATGGAATGGGAGAAGATATTTGCAAATGACATGTCTGATAAAGGATTAATATCCAAAATATATAAAGAACTTATAAAACTCAATACCCAAAAAATGAATAATCCAATTAAAAAATGGGAAGGAGACATAAATAGACATTTTTCTAAAGAAGACATCCAGATGACCAACAGACACATGAAAAGATGCTCAGCATTGCTGATATTCAGGGAAATGGAAGTCAAAATTTCAAGGAGATATCACCTCTTACCTGTCAGAATGGCTTAACTCAACATCACAAGAAGCAAATGTTGGAGAGGATGTGGACAAAGGGGAGCCCTCTTACACTGTTGGTGGGCATGCAAACTGGTGCAGCCACTGCGGAAAACAGTATGGAGAGTCCTCAGAAAGGTAAAAATAGAACTACCCTAGTATCCAGCAATTGCACTACTAGGTATTTACCCAAAGAATACAAAAATACCAATTCAAAGGGATGTTTATTGCAGCATTATTAATGACAGCCAAGTTATGAAACAGCCCAAACATCCATCGACTGAGGAATGCCATTAAGAAAATGTGGTATATACACACAATGGAATATTAGCTATAAAAGAATGAAATCTTACCATTTGCAATGACACGGATGGAGCCAGAGAATATTATGCTAAGTGATATAAGTCAGCAACGAAAGACAAATGTCATATGATTTCACTTGTATGTGGAATTTAAGAAACAAAACAAACAAGCAAAGAGGAAAAGACAGAGAGAGGCAAACCAAGAAGGGGACTCCTCACTACAGAGAAAAACACTGATGGTTACCAGAAGAGAGGAGACAGGGGTGGGTGAAAGTGATGATGGGGATTAAGGAGGGCACTTGTGATGAGCAGCCGGTGTGCAAGTGTGGAATCACTATATTGCACACCTGAAACTAATATCACACTGCATGTTAACTAACTGGAATTTAAATAAAAACTTAGGGGTGCCTGGCTGGCTCAATCCATTGAGCATGTGACTCTTGATCACAGGATCAGGAGTTCAAAGCCCCACATTGGGCACAGAGCCTACATAAAATTAAAAAAAAAATTATTTTAATTAAAAAAAAAACTTAAAAAAGAAAAAAGAACACAAAGCTGATAAAGTTAATGCTCCAAGACCCTTCCAAAACCCTGGTAAAGGACTTGGTGATGTGTTTACATGTCTTATGTTTATGTAAAATTTGTAAAAGAGATTTTTGTATCCATTTTCTTTAAAAGGAACCCCCAAATTTGTATGAGCTCCAGGCCCCACAAAACTTGGATCTGTTGTGTAATAGGTTATTCAAGGAGACTGTCAAATCTGCTTTAGGAAGTTTTAAGAAGAAAATTGTGCAAAATAATTCCAGAAGTCCTTCGTGTGAAGTCCTGCCTGAATATGAGGGGTGGTTAGAAAATTAGTCAGCTTCTCAAGGACTCTTCCAGATCCTTGAGACTAGGACTATTTTTTGAAGGTCTTCTAATAAAAAAGCTTATTTGTTATGAAGCAGTAGTTTAAAACAGGTTTATCTCACTTACGCTAAAGCTTCATCTTACACATTTTGAAAATAGGTAAATAGATACAGATCTCCAAAACAATTGCAAGTGTCCCATTTTTTTTTTTTATAATTAACCATGCAGTGTTTCAGTCTTGGACATCACATGATAAAACACAACCAATGAAAGCCTCCAATCCTGCAAGGCCTTATCAGGCACCCCTGCAGTGTATAACTGATGCCCTAATACCAGGACTACTATAATCCCAAGATATCTGTGCACCATGAGTGGGTTATGATGAGTAATATAGAAGGTTGAATACTTCCATTTACTTGAATGCTAAATATAGCATAATAAGCAAGTGAATTTAATATCTCTACAATAAGCCTCAAACAATACACTTATTGGCTCTACCCTAGGCTTAGACTAATTCACACAACTTTGAAGGGCACTGTTTTCAAGATGAGGAAGCTGAGTTCTAGACCAGAGATGGCCAGTAAAGGCCTGTAATGTAACTATCCTTGTTTCCCACCGTGTGGCCGACATCAGTATTTAATCATCAGATTCTCTCCCTCATTCCAGGCAGCCATTACCCACTGTGATCCAGGTGGACACATCAAATAAAACCTAGTTAATAAGCCACGTCTATACCCAGAACATATAATGACCAGGGAATACCAAGGAAACAGGATTAACACCTCTTACCACTCCCACCCACCCAAACTTGTCACTACTGCTTCTTATTTTGATAACCCTTTTCGTATGATGTCATTCTCATAAATACTCTTCTTCAAGAAAAATAATCCATTTATCCAGTTTATGACTAAAACCACTCTCCTTTCCTCTTGACTCTTTGCGGGTGATGATGACTGAGAATCCTGTCTTCATACTTGGCTCCCCCCATGACCTCACGAGGTTGGTGCAAAAGTCTCCACTTGCTCCCCCCGGGGCCTGGTGCTCCAGGCGTGGACTTTTGCTTTCTCTGGCCAGCAGCATTGCCTGAAGCCATCTGTCTAAACATGGAATCCCTGAGCCCACATTCCCTCATGGCTCATGTTCTGCCCCTCTCGACCGTCTGCGGCTTTGGGCTTGGCAAACGCCAGGGAAACTACTCAGGGCTTTACCTGTATTCTGAAGTATTTAACCACGGAAAATGAGATGTTTCATAACAAGGGGGCTTTTCATCTTCTTTGAGGAGGCTTTCCTTTCATCACCTTCTGCTCTCGGAGCAACAGGCGAAGACACAGAGAAAGAAATAGATTATTTTGAAGGGGGAACAAATTGAATAACAGTGATGGATACGTAAGTCTATTTTTTAGCTTTAAAAAAAAAAAAAGCTCATGGAAAGTACTCAGTACTACAAAATGGCAGGTGGGGAGTGGCGATCCATCTTCCTCCAGTCGCCCTGATGCTTGTCCCAGCACAGATTTCAAGGGCTCATCCTCAGCTATCTGGGGACACATTTTGTAACACCGTAAATTTTCCTTCATACTTGCCAACAAGAGTTTTGACAAATATCTATTTTCTTCCCATTCTGATGAATTTAAGCTTATATATAGAACAGTAGTCCCTAACCTACTAACTAACTAATTCTAACTAACTACCTACTAACTGACTAATTCAAAAATAAGAGGGAAAGGCCAGAGCCACAGCCCTTCCCTTCCACTGCTCTTCCTATGCTAACATTATATAAACCTTGGACATGTGTACAAAGTGTTAGAAATTTGGGTGACGAAGCTGACTGGGTTATACAATGTGGCCTAAATGGATTTGAACCCAACCCTGTTCTTCCCCCATATTACCTCAGCCCTCACAATTGAGTGAAGAAACCAACATATAAGAATATGTTTACCTTCAGAAGGATTAATGCCATCATGAGGTATGCACATGACGCTGAGGCACATGGTGGAGAGTAACATTCTGATCAGAGACTTCTGACCCTCACCTGCCCTGATGAGTCAAATGCGGGAGACCCCTAACACAGGGATCAGAAGCATGGTTTTCTTTGTTTACAATTGCATGCAATTCCCAAAGCAGCCACCCCTGCGCAAGTTAATGGTCTGGTAAGGGTTTTAAGTTTTGTACAATTTCAGCCCAAAGAACACCTTGATGATATGTCTCCTCTAAGAAACTTAAAAGGAATGCCAATTCAGCAAACTCATCCAACAGAAAAGCAACAGTTACTCCAACAGAAATCCGGTCTGAGTAACCATCCTTTTATCATGCTTACAGAGGCCATGAAAGAAGCCAAAGTATTTCCTTTCAAAACTTAAAGTATCTTGGTAATCAACATCTGGTTAGTTTGCCAGGAAAAACATATAAATTGTAAAAAGCCTTTAAATAATGCTTTAGGATAAATTAAATTAAATTAAATTAAATTATTTAGGATAAATAAATTAGAGTAGTGCATTTTCTTGGCAGTCTTTGTCCTCTCCCCCCAAAAATGCATCAACACACTACTGAAAGGAATCATAGAAATAAACTGTTAGAAAATATCATTTTACTATTATAACTGAGTATTATCATTATCAAACTCCTAACTCAGGAAGGTCTCCTGCCAATTTGTTTTCTTTCCAGGACGTGGAGGAAAATGATAGCCAGCATGCATTCTCTGGGGACTAGGGTGGGACCCACAGGCTAAGCCCAGAACCGAAAAAAGCAGCATTATTTGTATGAAAGGGGAAGCACGATAATCCCATAACACTGAAAAATGAAAGTACCTCGTTCTAGAAATTTTGCTTTCCCATGCTGACATCACTGGGAAGCAACCCTTTGCTCCATTCTCCGTTCCACATTCTCAGTTGGTATTTTCGGACTGGCAGTATTTATTTTCACTTTAGAACTTGAAAAATAAAGGAGCATATGTCTGTCCTGCGGGTGAATGGAATAAGGGCAGCAGAATGCAGTCATTAGAATGGCTGAAGCACTCGCGAGGGCTAGACCGGTGGCAGAGTCAAGGCTCATGTCCCAACCGTGTGGCTTCCTCAAGCAGCCACGCCACAGCCAGTTACGTTCACCCAAACTTTCAGTTGATTCAGCTGTAGCTGTTTCTGCTTAGACATGGTCTTTCCCCACAACAGGGACCAGCCTGGAGCTCTTTCTACATGGCTGGAATGACCAGTAGCAAATCCACTCATTCAGACCACGCCCCGAGTCTAGAAAGAGCCCTTGATCGCAGGCTTACATTATGGGTTGAATTGATGCAGTGTTTCTTTTTCCAAAGTGGAAAGACTGAATAACCTGTGTTTGTTGTTTTGCTATTTTCAGCACAGTGGAATGTTTAATACTCAGTTGATTTCACAACTTTTTGCACATGTTGATACAACAGAAGCATTTATATGAAGACTATTTTTTTTTTAAATAAAAGATTCTCCCTTCCACACCCGTCCAGTACCGACAGCTGATTGCTGGGACTTTCCTACATTTCTTGAGCTGCATATCTCATCCCAACCCCACCAGCATGTTATGCATGGTTCTTCCAAATCTTCCTGCTCAAAAGTCTCCAGGCCCAAGACTTGTCCCTAAGGGACTTCCCCAGAACACTCTTTAGGTGACCACTTACAAGTCCACCTGGCATCTTCTGGCTCTAAGACCTCCACTAGTTGTGCAGGAAACACAGGTAGAGTCTGACCTGACATCTCCAGTTGGACAAACTGATCCGCAAATGATGGGGAACAATCTCCACTCAGTTTCCTCCTCCAGCAACTTTTCTTTCCTTCCTCCTGTTCCTAACCTCCAAGAGTCAAGCAGATTTCTCTGCTTCTGCTGTGCAAACAACCTTGACTGTGACCATATTTGAGTGGCTCCTTGCAATGTGGTCACACAGCTCTGGCTTAGCCTTGGCATCCCTCATCCGGTGCAATTCTGCTGTTCACCCCGATTTCCAATCATGAGTATGGATCATGCTAGAAATAGGCCTTTGGAAAATCACCTAAAATTATTATTCTAGAACAATCAGTATCTGACTAATCAAGAATGTAACATCAGATAAAGTTAAAATTTTAAGGAGAAACTACAATTAGTGCTCCCTTTTCGTTACTATGGCTTTACTATTGGAGAAAAAACTTATCTCCTCGAAGAGCTACATTGACTTTTTCCTAGGATGGCAAATGGTATCCTTTTTCGTGTTTATCTGATGATATGTTCCAGGATGTTTGATTCAAAAACACTGGAAGAGATGTCACGGGATATTATCTGAATTACTGTCCACCAAATGGTGTATAGACTTGCTAAATCTTGAAAAGAAAAGAAAAGAGAAAAGGAACAAACATGTTTTGATCTTTTCTGGGTAACTGGCACTAGGCTGAAAGGGTGACTAGGGGCTTAAATCACTTGGAACGATCCACTCTTGGCTCCTCTCACGGTCTCACACCTTAGATCCAATTCCCTCCATTGTTGCTTCTCTCCACGGTCACTGCTGCCATTCTCCTCCATCATTTTTCTCTGGATTCCTTCCACAGCCACCTGATGGTCTTCCCACTTCCACTCCCATCCTCCTCTCATCTGTTGTCCTCCTAGCTTTCTAAAGCATACCTCAGCCTAAAGCATACCTAAAGCAGACAGAGCTGCCCGGTGCTCTATCCCCACTACTCTCAAGGAACACCTGGCTTCTCCTCATTCTTCAGGTCTTTGTTTAAATGTCACCACGCTCTCTGAATAGGTTCTCCCTATGATTCTGTCTCCTTGCTCTTTCCTTATTACTTGTTTGCTTTCCAGAAAAGTGTCTGCCTCCCTCTATAGGCTGGAAACGTCACAGAGCAGAGCGCATGCTTGTTTACTCACCAGGGGGTACCCCAAACCCAATATGCCAGCCGGTAGGTAGGTACGAGGTAGTCAATCCTTGTGTGTTGGATGAATGATAAAGAGGAACCTGAATTGGAGGTTGATGGTAGAAAGGAGCTAGCAGTCAGAGGTTAAGGCATCATAATTATGTTGGTAAACAGGCAAAGATGAAGATGAAATAATATAAGAGAAAGAGAAGTAGTAAAGTGTGGGAGGGCACCAGGAGCAGACCGAAACACTGACGTGGGCAAGGAGCAGCGTGAGGTTGTTTGAAGAGAGTAGGCCAGGTGTGGGGGGCATTGTTGCTGCCTCACCTCCCACCTTCTACTGGCACATATTTCCTACACAGGGGACATCAACTTGGACCTCACAGAAGCTCAGGGTCAAGTCCCAGAGAGAATGTCATGGCCGATTTTCAGAAGCACGTGCCCGAATGTGCACTGTCACACATTTTGAGACATTTCACACCCCCAGGATATCCTATTCATTCAAAAGGGGTGTCCCTTACATCCCTCGTGAGGCTGTTCCTTAAGAGCATTATAAAGAAGATCTGAAAAGAACATTTGGAAAGCTCTTCAGAATGCAAGTCCCTACAATCAGAAAGGGACATGAGAAGAGTATCTCCTGGGAGCAGTGGTGATACATAACCCAACCATTTACTAGAAGTATGGACCTGGAGGTGGGAATCAGCTCACAGCTCGAGATGTCACTGAGCTCCCATTTAATTCTCTACTTCTGTTACTCACCTGGAATTACAACAATGGGGCAACAGGACACCCTGTCTATTAAAAGTCTCCAGGGAGGAATAAATCACAGTGTTTATAGTAAATCTGATCTTTGTCACAGGATCTCCAGCCTGATTTCAACACCGTAATCCTATAGTAAGAAAGCCAGGTGGATGGGACACAATCCTTGTATTCACAGTGTTTCAGATCACCGGCCAGTGTTTACTGATTTGATTAAATGTTATCTCACACCCAAGACACTTGGTACCGATGGTGGTTAGGAAAATGAGACTGGGGTGCTGGTGTTGGGTTGAGCTTCTTAGGCCAAGGGAAAGTCCTTGACCCAGGAAAAGCAAAGCTAACAATAAAATTGCCGAGGAACAATCTTGGCCTTTATTCCTTTGATAAGAAAGGGCAGGTATGGGAGAGTAATGTTGGCTTAGTTCCTGAAATGTTTATTAAGCTCCCAAGGAGAATGGTATTGGAATTTTAAGTACGGTATTGTGTGAATTGTTCACCTGTAGGAAATTGTAGACATATCCAGAAATACCTACATTCTTTCCCCCTTTTAGCCAGCTGACTAATGATTTACCATTCTACTCTAATATGTTAGGACACGGGTGTGCCAGGGTACAGCCCAATAAAGTGCACGCCCCAAAGATCTGGAGGGTCTGATACAGAGAGTTTTATGTGAAGAAATAAGAAAAAAAAAAGCTGCCAGTAATTAAGGATTGGGCTTTAAAGTTTAAAATGATGCATTCTCATAGTCTTTTTAGAGCCAGACTGGTGATTCAGGTTAAATAAGAGTGCTAAGGCGGCCTAAGAAAGGACTTGAAATAGCATGGAAGGTGCATTCTCTGGAGAGAATGTGGCTAGAAAAGCCACCTCTCTGTTCCCAAAGTTCAGATTCAATACCACAGACTGCAAATAGGAGCATCACACTTGCCCTCAGAGATAATTACTCTCTAAAATGCCCAGTTTCCAAGCCTAGTATCCAGAGGAAACAAGATTGATTCTTCCTCAGCCTCTGAGGGCCAGGAAGGAGAGATGAGATAAAGGTTTCCCTCATCATATATAAACCATTAACTGGGATAGGGTCCTCCCATGGGCTGTGAGTGGCTCACCTCTACCCACGCAACTCCCATTCCATTAGAGATGCACAAAAGACTTAGATGACCTTTCAAGAGGCATGTACTTCTGCTGATTCCCACCCAGGCACCTTCGTGATTTTCTTCCATAACCCATTAAACTAACAACAACCCCCTTCTCAAGAACTCTGGCAACACATATTACAAAAATTTATTGATAAAAAGAACATTAACAAATACGACATACCCTGAGGCTGATGCATTATAGTAGATTAAGGTCCCAGAACTCATTAAGTTCTCACAATGAACATTATCTAATGTCACTTAATCTCTTAGGAAATATTGCTGGCAGAAGTCTCAGCTTCTCTCCATAGAAGGCCAGTGATTGCAGCTCTACTTGGAGAGGCCACAGCTCTAGAGAAACAGTGCCAGAGCAGGGAGTCCCTTCCTTAAATGGTGACAGCTAATGGTAGAGAAGAGTATGCCCTCTGTGTACAACTGGCTGCCTCCTCACATGGAGGGACTCAGGCAGCAGAGGGCCATTATAATAACTTCTGTTTCCTCCACCTTTGAATGCCTGGGACAAATGCTATCCACTGTGGGTATTAGGATAGATAATCCCACCACATAGGTTTTTCTAGTGAAGTTCCAGATACAGGCTGCCTTGACCTTGGCCCTGAGACCTCTACAGTGCTAAGAGATATGGGGGAATGGGAAGCGACCAGGACAGTAACAACTGGCATATGACTGATCGTCTGTCAATACTTAAGCTTGTGTAGAACCTGGCACACTGTCTCCTTCCAGGACACCTATTTTTAATTGCCTATATGTACTCATTTACCCCAATCAGGTTTTTAAATTAACTTTGTGGGTGGGACACGGGCTCTGCATTTTAGGTAAAGTTTCCAAATTAACAATATCTTGATTAATTCAGTTGCACTAGTGTTAGCTCATAGATTGTGGGATTCCTGCCTTTATTCGTGAAATACCTATTTATATCAGAGAGGCACAAGAGATATACGTTGTCTTGGAAGGACATCTCTATTGGTTCCCATCCAAGCACCCTCAACAACAACAACAACCAAATCCTCCATAAACCTTGAAGTTACTTCTGCTTTTTGAAATGTCATTTTATCTATTCTCTTCTCCAATTTCTGTATCTGGCCATTTTGGTTTTTCCACCACTTTGGCAACTTAAAACGAAGGTTCTCGTTGTGCCCCAACTCTCAATGCTACAGCTAAGGCCTTCACACAATTACACATAGTAACAGAAGGTCTTGCATTTTTAAAGTAAATTGCACGTCTGAAGCAACACCTAGGTATCTTTAATTAACACGTCCCCTTTTTTATGTCGGTACCTGTCCCCATTCTCCTGCTAAGGTTCTTCTTCACACAACAGCCTCCTCCCTTGTTAAGGAGAACCGCAAAACAACCATTTTTCTAGTGGGTTAATTTAGATATAAATTGTCAGCCTGATAATTTTTTTAAACTCAGTATCCCAAGTTTTTCTCGGTGTTACTCAATTTTCCCCTAACCTTATTCAAAACTCCCCCCGAAGAGGACTGTCTATTCTTCTGCTATCATCTTGGTAAGATGGACCTTTGTGTTTCTTGAAATTTTATGTAAACAAAAAGCACTACATGTAAAACTGTTTGAAGAAAAGCAGTGCATAATATAATACAGTGGTTTCTAAACCCAACTGATATCACTCGAGAAGTTTGTAAAGATGGAGATTCCTGGCTTTTATCCTATAAAATTTTCATCAAATAGGTCTGAGATATGGTCAAGGAGTCTGTATTCTTACAACAATCTCCCCCCCCCCCCAATAATTCTGGCTATTAGTTGGGCTTGGGATCCAACCTAAGGTATTATTACAATTTCTACAGTAAAAACTGACTTTCTGGGAGGTTTTGTTTCATTTTTTAAAAGTTTCTATTTTGAGATAATCATAGATTGACTTGCAGTTGTGGGAAATACAAAGAGATTACATATATCTGTCACCTAGCTTCTCTCAACAATAATGTCTTGCAAATCACAGAACAATATCACAACCATGATGTTAACATTAATATAATCTGCCTATCTTATTCAAATTTGCCCAGTTTTATTTGTACTCGTGTATGTGTGTGTGTGTGTGTGTTTAGGTCTCCTTTACCTATGTGTAAGTTTGTGTATGTAGCATCATAATCAAGATACAGAGCACCTCTAATATGACAAATGTTGTCCTTTCAGAGCTACCCTCTCCCTGGCAACTATCCCTCTGTTTTCCAGTTCTGTAATTTTTTCATTTAAACAGCATTTTATAAATCAAATCAAGAAGTATATGTGATAGGCTGAATAATGGTTTCACAAAGATACCCACATCCTAATTCCTCAAAACTATGAATACATCACCCTACATGGTAAAAGATACTTTGCAGGTATGATTATGTTCAGGATCTTAAGATGGGGAAGGAGATTATGGTATCTGTGTAGCTCAGTTGCCTGAACATCTGCCTTCAGCTCAGGTCATGGTCCTGGGGGTCCCAAGAGCAATCCTGTTTTGGGCTCCCTGCTCAATAGGGAGCCTTCTTCTCCCTCTCCTTTTGCCCCTGTCCCCTTCTCGTGTACTCTCTCTCTCATTCCCTCTTTCAAATAAATAAATAAAATCTTTTTTAAAATTTTTTTAAAAACTAAAAAAAGAGAGAGATTATCCTGGATTGCCTTGATGGGTCTAATATAATCACAAAAGTCCTGATAAAAGGAGGCATGAGATCAGAGACATAGTAGTAGGAGAATGGGTGATGGAGATTGGAGGGATCTCCAGGGAGGGCCATAAGCCAAGTGATGTAAGCATCCTCTAGGAGCTCAGAAGGTCAAGGAGATGAATCTTCTCATAGAATCTCCAGAAAGAACCAACCCTGTCAACACCTTGACTTTTCAAGGCTTTAGAGAATGGTTGTGGATTCCAAGTTTCCTGTAAGATAACAAAATTATGTTGTTTAAGCTGCTAAGTTTACAGTTATTTTTTGCAGCAGCAACAGAAAACAAATGCCAGTTAACTGACCTGTTAGGATATTGACTTTTTCCCCCCTCAGCATAAAGCCATTGAGATTTACCCAGGTTGTTGCGTGAGTCAGTTGTCTTCTTCCTTGTGTTGCTGAATAGGATTCCATGGTGTGGATGAATGACTGGATGTTTGACCATTCACCTGCTGAAAACAATTTGGGTTGTTTCCACTTTGAGGCTTACATTAAACCTACTCTAACCATTCATATATGGATTTGGGTCTGATCATAAATGTACATCTCTCTGGGATAAATGCCAAAGACTGGAATTGCTGGTCATATGATAATTGCATAGTTCCTTTTCTAAGAAATGGCAGAACTATTTTCAGACTGACTCTCTCATTTTAAATTCCCACCAGTAATGTATGAGTGATCCAAGTCCATCTCCCTCAGTTGATGTTTTATTTATTTATTTATTTTTTAATTGTATCCCTTCTGATAGGTGTAGAGTGATAACCTCATTAGGGTTTTAATTTTCATTTCCCTAGTAGTTATTGAAGCTGAACATCTTTTCATATGTGTATTTGCTGTAAATCCTCTTCGATGAAATGTCTGCTCATGTCTTTTGCCCATTTTCTAATTGGGTTATTTGGACTTTTACCATTGAGTCTTTTTGTGTGATTTCTTTCTTTTTTACCTTTTTATTACATTCAGTTAGCCAACATATAGTATTTCATTAGTTTTTGATGTGGTGTTCCACGATTCATTAGTTGCGTATAACACCCAGTGTTCATTGAGTCTTAAGAGTACTTCATAAAGTGTGCACACTAGTCTTTTGTTGAAGTGTGGTTTGCAAATACTCTTATTAGTCTGTAGCTTGTTTTTCATCTTAAGAGGGTCTTTTGGAGAGTAAAACATCTGCATTTTGATGAAGTCCATTTTATCAGCTTTTCCTTTTATGGATCATGCTTTTGGCATCAGATTGAAGAACTTCTTGCCTAGTTTCAGCTCCTGAAGATTGTTTTCCTACGTGTTTTTCTGTAAGTTTTAAAATGTTACACTTTATTTTTACATCAGTGATATGTTTTGAATTAAGTTTGTATGGGTGTGAGAGGCAGGATTAAAGTGTTTTTGTTGTTTATTAACCTATAGATGTCCAGTTACTCCAGCAATATTTTCTGAAAAGGCTATCCTCCTCCACCGAAAGGTTTTTGCACTTTTCTTGAAAAAAAATCAAAGGAGCACATTTCTGTGGTTTTATACCCAGGTCTTCTATTCTGTTCCATTGATGTTTATGTCTGTCCCTCTGCCAAGACCACACAGTCTTCATTATTATAGCTCTGCAGTCAGACTTAAGAGAGGGTAGACTGATTACTCTCTTTAGTCTTCCTTGTCAAGATGATTTTAGCTATTGTAGGGTTTTACCTCTATATACAAATTTTAGGATAATGTTGTCCATGTTTGGAAAAAACTTTGGCTGGTATTTTAATAAGAATTACATTAAACCAAAAAATTAATTTAGGGAGAGCTAGTATCTTTACTATATTAGATTTTCCCATCAAAGAGTACAGGATGTGTCTCCATTTATTTAGGTATTCTTTGTCTTTTATCAGCATTATATAATTTTCAGTATGCAGATCCTCTACATGTTTTGTTTAATTTATACATAAGTACTTTTTTCAGGAACGGGGGCACTTTCTACATAGATAATCATGTTTTGTGTAAGTAAGAACATGCAATGACTTTTTTTAGTCAGTGAGAAAATTCTAAAAGCAAACATACAGGATTTTGGACTAAAAGCTGCTACCACATCATGGTTCTGAAAGAGAAGTGATTTGGCTATAGAAGCAAAAGGGCAGAATTTAAAAAGAACACTTGTCTCTATTTAAATATATGGAAAAAACTGTCAGTCCCATAGCACCGAATTTCTTCTGTGTTGAGCTGGTAACTATGTCACAAGATAAAAAGTAGGTTGGCTTTGATTCCCATCATTGAAACCAGCCCCATCAGGCATGATTTATGCCGTCCTTGTTTTGTAGACAAGGAAGTATGGGCCAGCTATGGAATTAGCTTTTCAATCTGCATGGGCTTAGGACTCCTCCACTTTTAAGGGCATCTTCTTCCATCAAAGGGGTCCCAGGGTGTCAAAAGCCATGTTCATTTAAGTAAGAAACAAACCTAGGCTCTTGGGCTCTCAGGGTGACATCAGGGAGCCAAGGGCTGAGTCCTCAGAGTCATGTCAAAAACAGAAACAAAACTCCTGACATTTAGTCTGCCAATCTAACCACCAGACCGCATTTCCTCCTTTTAATTTCCACTCTGTCCTTCACATAATTACATCAATGCTTCACTGTGTTTATGACACATGGCACGGATTGGAGAGCTGATGTGAAATGCTCTGCCTGAGAAGGCAAAGGACTTTGAACAATTGTTTCATTTGGACTGAAAGGTGATCTTAAGCACCCTGAATTCAGGTTCATCTGTGAGTCAGGCTCCAGGGTGGGAGCCCAGAACTCAAGGGCCAGGGGACCCCAAGAACCCAAGAAGGATTTAGAAATCTATCAGGACTGCCTTTAATTCTTGCCTCTTCCCCCAAGGCTTTATTTTAGATTCCCACCCCATCTGTGTGTGTGTGTGTGTGCGTCTTCTGACTGGAATCCATGTGAGGATAAACCATAGCCCCAGAAAGGTACCGACCACAGGCCTATTCACTAGAAAAGACCGAATTTCCCTCTGCCCATGACTGTCAGGGAAAGGATTATGACTACACTGCTTTCTTAGGGGGCCCACCCTGAGACCACACACTGGGGCCAGGGGAGTGGGAATTTAGCGTACAAAAAGACTTTTAGGAACTATTGAAGGGTAAGATGGGAAGAAACTCAGTAAGTGCTCCACAAATAAATAGTTCCATTAGAAAAAAAAAAATTGGAACTAGAAATCTCCTATCTATTAAGTCAGTTTGTTTATGAGGTATCGAGGTATCGAGGCTGAGATGCTGTCAAATCTTTCACATCTTGACTCACAACCCAACAGACTGGTCACAGTTTTGTTTCTGCCCTAGAATTGCAAAACTTGAAAAATCATTATATTAAGATTTTAAGCAACTTGGCTCAGGAAGTACAGACAAATTCAGTGATCTGATAAATCTGATAAAACTCTGGCACCTCAGAAAAGTGAAAGACTAATTGACAATTATCACAAATCAAGGGCTTGCAATACTCCTTTCAAGACTGTGACTGAAAATAAATCATTTAACCTTCTTGGTTCTTCATTTCTTTACCTATGAAATGAAAAAAATGGTATCTACCTGGTTATGTGATTTGTCTTCTAGTATTTTTGTATGTAACGAATGTAAAGAAAAAATGCTCTGTAAACCCTAGAGTTCTGTAGAAATATAAGATATTACAAATTATGCTTGTCTTGAGATTCATGTTTCTGAAAATAAAAATGACAATCCTACACAGTTACCTTGTGTTTATTTATTTTAATACAAGGAGGAAAAAAGTAATTTATGTAAATGTCCATACCAATTTTTACAAGACCCTGTAGGGTTATTTGGGGCAGAAAATAGTGTCATTACTTTGTTGGAGGCTAAAATGAGGACCAAATAAAACTATTTGCCAAATGTCACATAAAAAGTCATGGAACAAGACCTTTGGGCTGGGATATGATGTTAAAGAAACCAGTGTCAAAACCCTCGTCCAGGTTGCCATCCTATTTACATAACAGGGGAAAGGTGTTTGTTAGCTTCAAACATTCTGGGGAAATGACCGTTGCGCCTTTTCTTTTGGAAGCTGGAAGCACTGAGTTGGACAGTAGCTCTCCCAATTTCGTGGTCGCCCTCGTCCTGTTTTCACCTAACAAATGCAAAGCACCATTATAGTTTGGATCCTCTCTAGACTGACTGCAGGATCCTTACAGCTCTCCAGCCCTCCGGAGACTGTGCACAAGTCTCCAGCTTCTAGGATTTAATTGCACGCTCGGAGTCAAAATGCCCCCTTGGGTGCTTTCATGCTCCTCCTACTTGGTGCAAAGATTCCCGAGAGGCCGGAAACAGCAACGTACCTATCGCCTAAATTTTATGGAGTGAGGAATTTGATTTCTGAGAGAGAAGCACCCATTAGGTAAGAGTGTTTTTGCCTATATTCTCTTAACAGACGAGCAGAATCACACGAAACTTTTACAAATACCTCCTCAGAGACCAGAAATCTGCTATTCTAACACACCTTAAAAGGAAGACTAGCTTCAACTCCTCAGAGAGTAGAGCTGAAACCAAAAGCGGATTTTCCTGTAGATTTACTCCATCGTGTTTGTCCTCAGTGGTGGTGAGTGGACTGTGTTTATCGCTCTTCACTTTAATAACTGAAATAGCTCTGAGAAGGTCTGAAACTGGAAAAACCAAAAGCTATTTCATGGCAATGGCATTATTAAAAGCATCTCTTGTTATCTCTTTATTAGGGTGCATCCTACAATGAAAATACCCAAAGAATCAGCCTGTGTCCATTTATTATCCACACAGGTATCCCAGATTGATTCTGCGGTATGAGTTTAATTGGAACATTATTGAGAAATGCAGGTTTCCAATGAGAAGGGATTGGAAGTCTAGATAAATCACCCCAAATAACATATGGCTTTTTCCTATGAAGATCATAAGCAATTTTTATGCCATTTGTTTTCCAAGGACAGGGGGGTTTTTTGGTATTAAACTGAAATCTAAAGTAAGGTACATTGATTTACAGGAAATTGTCCCTTTACACACAAATTCATCATTTATAAATACTATTTCAGGGGCCAGCCTGAAGGAAGGCTTACTTTTTTCTGAGCCAAGTATGTCATCAACCATGTCAGTATCTGTTTATAAACAGTTTTTCCCAATTTGAGGGTCCAAAATTCACAAAAATATTTGTTTTAAATCATTTCGAATAAGCGGCCTAAAATCAGGGTTAGGGCTCACTTCCAGGGAAAGCTGTCTTCACTCATAGTTCACAGAAACAGAGAACGGTGGGTGGTGGCGGTTAGGGGATAGTGGGGGTAGATAGTCAGTTAGGAGGTAGTGCCATTTTCCTGGGGAAAGGGATCCGTGTTTTCTTTCTCAAGCTAAACACATCAGCACATAGAAATGATGTGTGTCCCGGTCTCCTTTATTGTGAGAACTTTGAAAGTCCCCCAGAATTTTCCATGTGCAACTCTGAGCTTACAGACAGCCCTTTTATTACCTAGCATAATTTATTTGCAGATCTTAAAATGTCCATATGTCATGGAAGTTTTGAGCCTTTGGTGAAAGATCCTGAGATGTGTCCAAGAGCTACTTTTCCAGGGCCCAGTGCCTAAGGTCTTGATTTAAGGGTGATGCACCCCCGTGGGGTACAGTTAAGCGGTGAGTACCGCCAGGTGTTGGGACTGGACCCCTCCACACCGCTCTTCAGTTTCATCTGAGACAAGATTAGCAATGGGGACAGGACACTCTGTTTTTAATTCTTCCCATCCAAAGCCTTATTGCTAGGAAAGTGTTCTTCTTTCCGGAAAGGGACTCGAAGAAAGAAAAGGTGTTGAAAATGTAAAGATGTGGGAGAATGTGTCCATCTTCCCAGGTTAGGTCAACCTGTTGTGCCTACTGTGGAATGTGGTATTTTCAGTGCCGAAAAGGCACAGTGGCAAGAAGAGGAGGGGAAATCTGTTTTGCTCTCTGTGAGGTCTGTCCTCTTGAGTTTCGAAGAAAAAGATTCAATATCCAATACATGTGTACTTTGAACAAGCCCGATGCCTTCCCGGAGGCCACAAGTCATCCGAGTGCAACTGAGAAAACAACGTCTTTGACACGCTTCCCAGTATGTGACCAGGATGCTGGTGAATTTGCCGGGGTTGAGCCGCTGCTGAAGTGGAAAGAAGGAATAAGACAGCCTCAATTCTGAACACTTAGTTTCTGTTCACACTGCCTTGAAAATATGGTTTGATCTTGGTTGGTTCCCAAATCAGTGATTTATGACGACTCACTGCCCTGCGTCCCATCTCCAGCATTGGATTGGAAATACAGGTACTGACATAGACAGAGGACGGCGGCAGGGGAGCCTTTCTTTAGAGTACGAGCAACACTCTCCCGACCCCATCATCTGCCCACTCCGCTGCCCACTCTACCAGGGACAGGAAACACACGACAGAGACATGTGTCCCTTACCACCCCCTGCCTACTTTCCCCAAATGCCTCCATCACACCTCTGCCCGCCACTCCAGCAGCAGCAAGGAAACACCTGCTTTGTTCTGAGGTCCCCTGCAGACACACTGGATGGTTCTGAGCCATGACTCACTGCGTTTTACCTGGTCTCCACCACCCCCCGCCCCGCCCCCGTCCCCATCTCATCCCGTGTATTCTGAGACCACGTTAAGAACTGCTCATTAAGATTGCAACCGCGAGAAGCAACCAGATAACCATTCCATTTGGGCTTAACTGTCTGTGCAATTCAAACAATCTATTTGACTGGGGAGGGGAGATGCGAGGCTTTTTTTGGCTTGTTTTAGGTTCCGTTTTTTTACTCTAACGAAGTGCATTTTCTGTTGTTTTTTTTTTGAGACTGCCTTTGCATCTATCCCCTATACTCCACTCCCCTCGTGCCTTTTGCTTTTCCTCACCCTTTCTGACTATGTCGCCTTTTGTTTGCGGACAGACATATATTTCTCGTCGGCTCCTCTCATCCATTTCCACTGCCACCCACAATCCAGCTTTTTCCTGATCTTGTGAATTCCGTACTTTGTAATCTATGGCCATCTCTTGAGGTTTTCAGTGCATACCCGAGGTTGACTTACAGAGATTCCCAGACGCCCTGTCTGACCGCCCGCACCCCTGAGGCACCCAGCACCCCAGGCTCCTCTTCCACACAATCTTGTTTCCTTGCTTTATATATTCCCTTCCTTTTGGGGGGCGGGGGGACACTACATGTTTGGGTCTTGCATTCTTTTATTTCAAGCCTCATGTACTTTAATTCTCTAGCTACACTGATCTTAACTCTGGCCTGGAGTTTCTTCAGATGGCTCCATTTGTCCCTTCCAAGTATCTTTGATACATTATGCTAGGATAACACAGTGGGTTGTAAATTAGTTTCCATTTCTTTCATTTCACAAATGGGGAAACTGAAAGCGGAGAGAGGCTGAGTGTGGAGCACGGAGCTTGAGGTAAGCAGTGATTCAGATGCCCAGTCCTTGCTTCTCGCCGCTCTCACTGAGAGGTAGCCCTCGTCGTTCATTGCCAAGTCCTCCGTGGAGCTCCAGTGACTAATAGAATTCACTGCTCACAAGGTCTCATTGCATGCTTGACAGGAACCTTCCCTGTGTCGACCAGATTCTTTCCACCTTTTGTAGGGACAGATGCTGTATCCAAGGGCACCTGAAACCTCTCCATCAATGTACACGATTATGCTGGGACCCCCTTTGGGTTCAGATAAAATTGTTCTTTAATTGGTCTTCGATGGTTACTGTTTCACAATCCCTGACCTCCTTCCTCCCCTTCCAGATCCCCGAGAGCCAAGAAAGCATATGATCCCTTCTTCATGCCATTTCTTTATTTAACCTTCCTGCCAATCACACACTTAGAATCTGTTTCAGGTCATGACAGAAAATTTAACTACAGCGATTAGCCACAGCTCATCAAGAGCTACAAGGACCTGCTGGAATTTTCCTCAGAAATCAATGCACTCAACTGTGACATGCTGATTGAGATAATGAGCTGCAAGATGAAAATTAAGGAATAATAGAATGGATATCTTTTTTTTTCCCCTCCCTCTAAGACACAAGAGCAAAGCAAAATGAAAAAAAAAAAAAAAAAGAGAGAGAGAATAGAGAGGCAGCTAGGAGCTTGAGCTGATTTTCTACAGCATTCCTTGTTTAATTTTTCCCACCTAAATCTGACGAAGTCCACTGCTATCCAAGGCATTTGCAGATTTCCACCAGTTGTGGCTTTCGGTCTGAGGAATGTCTTTGGAAGAATGCAACTGGAATTTGTCTTAGGCTATGTGAGTCTTAAGAGCCACAGTGCTAGCAGCTTTTCTCCAAATCCCTTTTCCTTTTACCCCTCCTCTTCCCAAAGATCGCCTTTAATATTAGCTTTTGTTTGGCACCAGTACTTTGTATTGGATGTCTGAGCTTTCGTTGTTGGCATGCAGACATGGCCCCCAGTGCCCATTTGCCATTGTCCCCCTGGAATTCCAGAGGCCTCTGGGCCACCTGGCCCTGCTGCCCTCTCAGGGGAAGCGCGACCTCCACCCAGGGGATCCGGTGTGTGGAAGCCAGTTCCCACGGCTCCTCATCACAGCCTGGCCCCCCTTCTTCCAAAGGAGGATGGAGGGGGGTGGTGAGGCACGAAGGCTGCCAGGAGATTTTGTTCCCTGAAGTCCCAGCCCATCTCTTAGGGAGAGCAACTAAGTGGCAATCATTGCACCATGAACTTTAGTTACGAGATCGTAACACTGCAGCAGAGGGTTGCGGGGACAGCACGTGGGTGCGTGCTGTGGGTGTGTACTGGGAGGGTGGAGGCGAAGGCGGAAGGAACAGTTTCTGCTAAACATCTCAGAAAAGAGTTCTCTGGCAATTCCAGATCACTCACATTCAAGACACTTTGAGCACAGAGATGACAGCCCTTACCTAATCGTAATTGACCCTGTGGTGTATCTACTGAATTGCCTTTCATCTTAATGGGTAAGTTTATGTAGAGGTCTACATTAAACTTTCATGGTGTTTGTTGCACAAATGACTCTATCACTCACCCCTCAAAATAGAAGAGGCATGTGTATAAGCGTACATATCAACAGCTTGAAATGAGACGGAGATACAAAATCATCAACATCTTAAATCTAATTAAAAATGAAGAAGTATAAATTGATTAAACTTCACACAAAAAACAATGCTTCCCAAGAGGGGCACCTGGTTGGCTCAGCTGGTAGAACACGTGACTTGGGATCTCAGTGTTGTGAGTCCAAGCCCCACGCTGGGTGTAGACCTTACATTAAGATACAAACATACAGAGCACCTGGGTGGCTCCATCAGTTAAACACCCGCCTTCGGCTCAGGTCATGATCCTGGGGTCCTGGGATCGAGTCCCACATCAGGCTCCTGGCTCAGTGGGGAGCCTGCTTCCCCCTCTCCCTCCGCCTCTCTCCCTGCTCATTCTCTCTTTCTCTCAAAATGAATAAATAAAATCTTTTGAAAAATACATACATACATACATACATGTATATGTAGTAAATGCACATATATATTAAATTCATACATATATATGTAGTAAAAGAAAACATTAACATTCGTGTGCACATTTCCCCTTTTCTTTCCAGTTCTCTGTCATTTTCTTCTATTTTTTATAACTGACCTTCTCTTACCCAGAGAAAGACGCTGCGGAAGAGATAGGGCAGCCAAACTAAGGGGAGAAAGCATGAGATGTAGCCCGGTGGGCTACACTGCCACCCTCTCCCGGATGAGGCATGTGACCTCAGCACAACTCTTTTTAACTTCTGTGTCTCAGTCTTATCAACAAGAGAGCCTTTTCACATTACATGGTGAGGAGATGATAGTAGGGAGCTCACAGCTTTGCAAACCTCTCCATGGAGATCCACGAATTCATCAACGCTAAGGTCTGTAACGTTGCAATCTCGGAACTTACAGTTCATTTTTACAATGGATGATGCATCACACCTAATAGTAGCATCTTTCCCCCCACCAAAGCTACATAAAACAACAGTGCTTCTTACAATTGGTGATGTCTACATTTAATAAAATACAGTTTGGTTTAAAAGTGATTGGGATTAAAAGGTGTACGGTATTATGCAAAAATCACATTTTCTCGTTCAGACAAGATGGATCACAGAAGTACTTTCCCTGACCTGTTCTGAACAATTAAAGACATGCACCGAGTTACAAAGTAGCCAGCTGAACCAAAAGGAAGGACTCCATAAGTAGAAGGAAAATACGTCTCTCTGTAAAAATGTCATGCTTAGGGGCATCCGGGTGACTCAGTTGGTTAAGTGTCTGCCTTCGGTTCAGGTCATGATCTGGGTCCTGGAATGGAGCCCTGCCTTGGGCTCCCTGCTCAGTGGGGAGTCTGCTTCTCCCTCTCCCTCAGACCACCCCCAAACGTGCTCTCACTGGTGCTTTCTTTCTTTCTCTCAAATGAAAAAAAATCTTTAAAAACAATGCCATGCTTAGAAGAGCTCCTCCCTTGGTTTAATTGTCACTATCCTGAAATTCTTCATAAGTTTCGAACAAGGGCTCCTGCTTGTTCATTTCACACTGACCTAGGAAAACGATGTAGCCCATTCTGATGGGAAATTTATTTGGTTAAAAAGAATTAAAGGCTGTTTGATTCTTCTTACCTTTCAGCTTCTGGCCTCTAGTATGGGAGACGTTCAATTTCTCAAAAAGGGTTATGAACTCCGTGAGGACTTGAATCCGAGCATTTCAGGCACACCGTGTTCTGTTTTCAGAGTCTGTAGCGTCTCAAGTTCACACTGGAGAGCACTTACGTACTGGATTTTGAAGGTTAGAAAGTGATAAAATATTTCAAAATCTCTATCTTTTAAAATAAAGGGCCTTAGGGGAAAGTACCATACTTTGTTACAATTTGAGGGAGAAATCTCCCTGAAACTCTAAGACAGCTTTTCATATATCCATGTTATATATGGCATATCATGAAGTGTTTTTTCCTAAAGAATATGATTAAAAACAGAGTTACTGTCAGAATCTATTCTGGTTCTATTTTTTATCTTCAGCCAATATCTACATCTTTTGTTTTATTTGAAACCAATATGGTCTAAGCACTTGGACAATTTTCTCTGCTAAAACCAAGGGAATTTAAGTCCCTCCTTTGAAATTTGTCATCTAGAGCCAAATTTGATTCAGCAATAAATTGTGAACATGAATCTATAAAATACATACCTAAACTCTGAATTTCTGGGTGATCTGAGGGAGGATGTTGATGGGATGAAATGAATAGACTCACCTAAAACATGTGGAGTTTGTAAAATCTGCTCAAATATATAAAGATCTTGCCAAAGTCTAAGATTAAATATTGTCACTTTCAAGCTTGTTTCAAAATTGATTATTTCCAAAGGTTTCACAGGTGTGATTGGCTTGTCTAAAAGCTTGAGGAAGTGAGAAGATACATAAAGACTTAAAACGTCTCTGTTGCTTTGGGAGCTACAAAGATTCAACTAAGGAACAAGACAAAGATAACCCTGTTAAAAAGGAAAATAATCAGTGAAATTAAAAAGATATCAATGCAGACGATACCAACAATGCCCAAATCCAGTCACTTCTTTTTCACTTTATTTCAAGGGAAATAGATCCATGGAAGACAATGTCAAGGGGCACTCTCATGACTGCTAACCTGTGGGCCCAAACCACAATGTAAACCGAAATGAATTAGACTGGATTACTCCTTTTGAGGATTTCCCAAACAGATTTGGTAATGTCTATCTTATCTCAAAGATCGAGGCACAATCTGTGTGATATTAACAGCTTAAGAGTAGTGTTTTTTAAAAAAAAATTGTATAAACAACAGAGAGAGGTAAGGGGTATGTTGTAGGATGAGGAGGAATGTAAAATCAGGGTTCTTGGGTTCTGGTTCCTTAGTTCTGTCACATTGGTTGTTTGGATGGTTCCTCTTGTTTCCTCGCTGAAAGTTACTTCATGATACTTGAGATCCTTCCTTCCCACCAAAGCCACATTTCTTATGGGAGCCCCTCTCTATAGCCATCTCTAAAATTTTAGAGGTCTAGGGCGAGTACCTAAGTTCTCAGTGCGTTCTTCTACAGGACAAATAAATATATAAAGAGGACATAGGCACCTTCTTCCAAAATGTTTAATAGTATATATCACCAACTCTCTGCCCCCCCACCTCTTTGAGTTAGAATTTACTCTGGCTTACTCATATTACTTTCCCTCTTTTTTCTTATATTTAGCAATATCCCCCAAATGTAACATTACACCTTCAACCTTATAGCAGCAAGGACCACCTTCATTTCCTTTACTTTGTCTAGAGGTTCTGGATGAATTGGGGTAGGGAGAAGAAAGGCAAGAGAAAAATAATGAGAGCAAGTATCCTGTGATACTCTGTGAACTGATCCTTTAAGAAAAAATGAGTTGTCTTTCTAAGGCAGTCAGTACTGTTATATATTAAAAAAAAACAGCATTAGAGAAATATAATACATATTAGAGGTCTTCAAAGTGTAAAGCTTTATCAATTCCCTTTCGAAGGCAGGAGGAAAAAAAAAGTTTGGGAGCCAAGAATTTAGGAAATTTTATCGTAATGAGTAAATGCATCGAACATTTCAACATTTATTTCAGTGCTTCTCTTCTAGGAGTAATTTTGCTCCACACTCTTACCTAAGTGGCAATTTGGCAATGTCTGGGACATTTTTTATTGTCACAACTAGAGCGGACTACTGACATCTACCAAGCAGAGGCCAGGAATGCTGCTGAGAGCTGTCCAGTACACAGGACAGCCCGCCCCAGCCAAGAATGGTCCCAATGAATCTGGTCCCAAATGCAAACAGTGCCAAGATAGAGCAGTCTGGCTCTACTTTAGTCACAGATGAACAACAACAAGAGCAAGGACGGACTCATTAGTTACTGCCTTCACAATCCCTATGGTGGGTGCTCCAACCACAGGGGAGGCATCTGCCCAGGGGTTGTTCTCATGGAGACCCCGAGTCCAGTCTTTCTGATCCTCTCTTTTTCCCTCTTTGTCGCTTTAACTACTCCAACTCCCAGAGGCTCCGTCTCCCCCTAGTAATTGGACTGACTCTGCCCCTGTCTATGATTTAAACAGCTGGAAGCTTGACTTTGACATGCAGAAATCAGACGTCCTGAAGCTCAAGAAAGCAAAAATCTGTGCAGAGGCTTAAAAATAGCCTGGTGCAAAGAGTGTCAAGAGGTAGACACTCTAATCATAAACATCAGGAAGCGTATTCTAAAAATGTTCCAAGCAGGATCTGAAAATCTGACACAAAGTCTTTTGTCGGTTTGATTTTACAGGAAAGTCAGAGTTTGAGGCAGTCAAGTTTAGAGTGGTGATTTGTAAGAACTTTCAACTAGAATACCGTCTTGCCTTCCTCCTTTGAAGTCTGAGCCACAGCCCCCAAGTGTTTTGGTTCTTTTATACCATTCACTGTTCTCATACTTCTGCTTCGACTTTTTTTCTTCAATATAATGTGGGAAACTGATTTTTGTGGACATTCCTACTGTGAATATTTGCATTTTTGAACATTATCTGAATGGCACCATTTTCCTCAAACAACTGAAATCACAGAGCCTTGCAGGTAGCAATCAGAGTAATTTCATACGGACAGAAATTATTATGCTGAGCAGAAAATCATAGTAAAAGCATTCTAAGGATAAAAGAAATCAACCATAAAAGTGCAATAAAAAGCAAACATTTGTCTAAAATAGTAAAAGAGAGAGAGAGAGAGATTAGTGTTTTATCATTGTATTGAAGTCATTTGTATTTTTCTTGAAAAGAAATATATGTTTATATGCCCATGAATATACATGGACATGTGTATACATACACCTGTAGAACACATATCTCTCTCTCTGAAAACTTCAGTTATTAACTGATATTTATATTCTTGTCAACAATAGTAACAAAGTGCAGAGTAGTGAGTATCGGAACAATGAACGCCTTCTAAGGGATCTGAATATTGTCAGAAGCTGAATAATCCATTCCAAACTTTGCTCACCACACCTGAAAAGGGACAAGTCTCTTTTCAGTGCACATGACATATTTTCATACTAAAATTTTGTTTTTTTAAGTATATATTTTTTTCTGCGGCCACCTGGGTGGCTCAGTCAGTGAAGCATCCGCCTTCGGCTCAGGTCATGATCCCGGGGTCTGGGATGAAGACTCACATCGGGCTCCCTGCTCAGCGGGGAGTCTGCTTCTCCCTCTTTCTCTGCCCCTGCCCCCATCCGCCCCTCTCATTCTCTCTCTGTTTCTTTCTCTCAAACAAATAAATAAAATCTTAAAAAAAGAATATATTTTTTTTCTGTTACACAGAACAAAAAGGAGATAGTGTAAGTCATTCTTTCTGAAGTTACTGCCAAGTCTTCCTTATTCAATATCGATAATAAATGAGATAACCCTGCCCCAAAGAAAAAGAGAAAATGTGGGGCAGGGGGGTGAGGCGAGAAATAGTAATGAGAAGGCAGTGATGTCCCGTGGGACCTGATCTTAAGGAAAGGGTCACAATATTACAGGGTAGAGTTTTCTAGAAGAGTTTTCAAAATATCTGTATTTTTCCTACCACTTTAATTTGGGATCTCACTTTCCTCACCTGTACAATAAGGTAAGTAATGTCATGTTAAGTTGCTTTGAAAATGCCAAAGAGCAACATACATGTCATTTAATGTTTAATATGAAAATTGCTAGAAGGAAATTATTTTGGCTGGAGTACTTTCATGTTTAGAGGACAAGACGTACCTGTGATGAAGAATGGCCATTTGGCATCACTCTGAAACTGGTCAGCTTCCGTGAGAATTTGTGCCATGGAACTGGCACCTCTGTCCTCCCTTCCCTCATGATTCGGAAACAAGCAGTCATCAGCTGGAAAGGAAGGGATCCACACCAATGAGTTTCACCACTTGGTCGCTGGTCCAATTAATACACTTGGAAATATGACACACACTGCTATGAGCTATGGCAATCCCCTCTCTGGCCAAATACGGTGGTGATGATGGCAGCTAATAATTCTAATCTACAAACAGTAGCTAATATTTATTGACTATTTGACAATGATCAAACACTGGGCTAAATTCTTCCCATTGATTTTTTTTCATTTATTGCTCACAAAAAGTTTCCAAGAAAATGTTTATTATTACTCCCATTTTACATATCAAAACAATGGAGGTACAAGATTAAGAAACAGGTTGAAGGTCATACAAAGAGTAAGCTTTGGAAGCACAATGAGAGAGTTCTAGAAAAATTACGAAATTACCCAGGCTCTGCAGTGAAATGTTAATGTTCTATCTGACATCCAGGATAGAAGGGGAAAGAGACAGGAGAAAAGAACATACCTAGGTTTTCTTGGCCGAATCCAATTACTAAGTCTTTGATGTCGGGGAACACATGTCTGATGCCTTTAACCCAGTATGATACCAGGCACATAAATAAATTCTCGTCTGCTCAGCAAGCAAGTTTTTCACGAAGACCTGGAGGTGAGGGAACTACATCTTTCTCTTGCTGGTTCATGTCAACAGCTATGATAGCAGGACATCCTCGTGTCCTTTAATTATAAATGGGGATCCCCACGGCTCCTTCATTCTCACCAACACTCCTTTGGGCTCCTCTGTGGGATTCCTGGCCGTTGTGTTTCCTCCCCCATCCAAGCCTTCTTTAGGACCATCCACTACCCAAGCCTCAATTCCCTACAGCAGCATTGCCTCGGAATGCTTGCCTTCTCACCCTTGCCTCGGAAATCCATGGTTGAGCTGTTTCCCACTGCTGAGTGCCTCTGAGCATCGTTGCTGTGACCACCACCGTCAAGCATCGTGGCTTGGACCCGGCCCCCCAGGAGACTCTTCCGTGCCGCCCACCTGCCAGGCCTGAATGTCTGTGTTCCTTCTCTGTTGACACCCTAATCCCTGTTGGGATAGCATGTGGAGGTGAGGCTACTGGGCGGTCATTAGGTCATGAGGACGGAGCCCCATGATGGGATTTGTGTCCTGAAAAGAGGCCCAAGAGAGCTTGCTTCTCCTCTCCCTCTCTGCCGCGTTAGGACATAGCAAGGAAGAGAGCTCTCACCAGGAACTGCATCTGCCCGCACCTTGGTCTGGCCTTCCCAGAAACAAGTACCTGTGATGGGGCCATCCAGTCTGTGGTATTCTGTTACCGCAGCCAGAACAGTCGAAGACACCACTTTTTCTGCTCTTGTCCCGGTATGACTGGTGCATCCGAGCCGTGTTTTCTGGGGTTAATAATGGAGGCCACACAGAGAATCCACACAGAAGTAGGGAATTGCCTCTTCTCCCAAGTGTGACCTTTGGGTACATGCACGCAAAACTTTCATGGCAAAATTACTCTGGTGGCTGGGGGTGGGGTGGGTGGGGAACGGATTGGCTTCGTGCTGTGGTGCGTGACTGCCTAATCAGCTGTCAGACAAACATCCACCAGCCCACGTTCCACGACCTGAGATTACTGGAGAATATAAACGCATGCCTACTGGGGTCTCATAGCTGTCGTTAAAGGGTTTTTTGCTAGTTTGCCTTCCTTTCACAAAATCAGCATTTCCATTTTAATGGAAAGAGCATGTCCCATCCTGATGTTGGGGTCTCTTATCCAACTACCTTACATGCCCCAAGGTCATCGGTCACTGGGGATGGGGAGATAAGACGGGGATCATCGCAGGGATAAGACCGTACCTAGAGTATGGTGGAGGGAAATGCTCTCCCCTGGCACAGAGCAACACCCGCAAGGCCTCCCTAGAGCCTGTCATTTGCGACTTACCTTCTCAAAGAACAAAAGGTAAAAGGCATCCTTCCTCTGGGGGGCAGGAGGTGCTGGGTAAGAAGCCGAGGCCATAGAGCGCTCAGAGGGCTTCTGGTCGGGAGCTAGAAACCACTGGCCTTGGTCTTACAGTGTTGTAGGTCCAGTTGGGACCAGGAGGCCAAGGTGTAGTATCAAAACAGGGGCATTGAAGTGACCCGGACAGAATTCTCTAACTTCCTTGACAGATGATAATGCCTGCCTCAGACAGCTGTTTGAAAGGCTAGAACGTGACAGTGAACCTACGGCCCTTGTACCGACTTGCCACATGGCTCTTCACGTTTATCCTCCGTTTATGCACTAAGCCTGGCTTCAAAGGACCTGTCCTCGGGAGCATCAAGTAGCAGGGCAGGGGAGGTACTGGGCCCACTCTCCACTACGTCCTGGGGAGGGACGAGGAGGACGGGGTGGATATCTGTGCGGGAGTGAGTTTTGGAGGCAGCTACGCGGGGATGGAAACAACCTCAATCTGCCTGGGAGCTGCAGGGAAGGTAGGGAGAAGAGGCTGAGCGTACAGAGTCGGCCTGTCTCTGAGAAGTTCAAGTGTAGCCCTTCAACCTCCTGGGGAACACCTCAGACACATAGGCGCCACGCCTTGGGTCTCTGTGGACACACTCTCTCATTCTTCCCTTCATTCCCTCCATCTCCCTTTGCTTAGCCATGGGCCCTTTCTACACGTGGCAAAGGCTAAGTTAGAAAAGATTAAGACGTGCTGAAACTGCAGCCCACCTCTGGGTCTGAGGCCTAGCTGCTCGGTTAGCAAGGTCTACTGAGTCAGCGAGGTCCAACAGTGACCATTTTCAAAACTGTTATTTATAGATTTCCTCCATCAATGTTTTCTCGAGCTCTCTCTTTCCATGAGAAAAACAAAACAAAACAAAACAAAAAGGGTAGTTTTATTCCTTCCCACACAAAGCATCTGTAACAAAGCAAAAGTAGCATTTTAAATGACAGATTCACCCAGGGGGGTCTCTCTAGAATGTTTAGTTTTTGTGAGCAGAACCCACTGAAGGAGAAGCGCATGAGGGCTTAGATACATAAAAATTGCCAGCATTAAGGAAAAGGCACAGGCTCATATTATCTGTGCTGATTTGTGGTATTATATAATTTATTGTACTTTTCATAAGTGTGCCGGCCTTGTGAATTGTCTTTATTTCGCTACAGAAGCTGCAATGAGTCATTTGCTATCTTGGCGCAGGATTTTCTTTTCTGTTTTCATATTTGTGAATTTGTCCTCCTGGAAAATATCAAGGTCAATTTCTGCCATTTGTTGCAAAATGCAGAAGGTTTAACTGAAGGTGATGTTGATTATGCATGCGTCCAAATATAGATCTGGGTCTTAAATATTTATTTAAAAACTGAAAACACTTAGATGGGAACACGTACAAAGGCACAAAGTAAACAAAACAAAACAAAAAAGTGAAACGAAATCTGAAATATGTTTTCTTAACCCACAGCATCATTCCTTATGAGGCGGGAGGTCCCAGTCTCTGCAATGACTCATTCTCGGTTAATAATAACAGTTGAGAAAGAGACTATGAAGGTAACAAACGATAGCTCACAAATTAAGTTTTTGAACAAATAGGGATTTTTATTTAATTGGTGTTTTGCTTTGCCGGGGATCTACTTTTATATTTCTAGAGAAATAAACAGTGACTCCAACTCCAACACTATTATGAAATAAAGTGCCAGGGAAAACTAAAGACTATGGACACTTTCCTCCACCCCTTTTAGACAGTCAGGTTATAGCTCTGGAGTTCCAATAATTTCCTGGGCACAGCAAGGAGCAAAGAATGAACCCAGTAGGTAAACATGGGGAGAAAACATCGGTTATTTTGTTAATTTTACAAAAAGAGGGAAACAATCTTTTTTCTCCTTTTCGTTTATTTTTTAAAATGTATTTCTTTAAATTCAATTAGCCAATTTATAGTGCATCATCAGTTTCAGATGTAGTGTTCAATAATTTCTCAGTTGCGTATAACATCCAGTGCTCATCACATCACGTGCCCTCCTTAATGTCCATCAAACACTAACCCCACCCTTCCACCGCCTCCCCTCCAGCAACCCTTTGTTTCCTATGGTAAGGAGTCTCTCATGGTTTGTATCCCTCTGTGATTTCTTTCCACTCACTTTTCCCTCCCTTCCCCTATGATCATCTTCACTGTTTCTTATATTCCACATATGAGTGAAACCATATAATTGTCTTTCTCCGATTGACTTATCTTATTCAGCATAATACTCTGAGGGAGACAATCTTTCTGTTGGAAATTAGAATCAATAAAACCAAAAAATACAGCTCATAGGTTGCTGTGGAATAACTACAACGCACTGACTTGGATGCTAGAAGTAAATGGAGAAATGCCTTGAGTATTCAGAGGAAGGCTGAATTGCAATTCAGCAAAGCACAAAATAAAGACATCGGAGAACATGCTAGGACTCAGAAGATTGAATACCCATGCATCCTTTCACAGAGAATATTGTCCACCAAAACAAGGGAATAAATAAAGACATAGATTATGGAAGCAGTGGGCTCCAACAACAGAGCTGGGAAGGGAAATCCCCGAATGACCACTAGGTCCCTGGAGATCAATGAATCCACATTAGAGAAGACAGAGGCCACCAGGAGTGAGGTTTTCAGGAGCAGAAGGAAGCTGAAGGGTCCTCCAACTTAGTAGAACCTTTCCTCCCCCCAGATTTGACTCTTTTGGGGGACAATTTTATTTTTTATGTTAAAACATACATTACACAAAATGTAAGATTTTAGCCATTTTTAAGTGTATGGTTTCGTGGCGTTAAGTACATTCACATTATTGTGCAACTGTCCATTACCATCCATCCCCAGAACTTTTTTCAACTTCTCCAACTCAGACTCTCTATCCTTTAAACACTAACTTCCCATGCACCCTCCCCTCAACCCAAGGTAACCACCAAAGTAATTTCTGTCTCTCTGAGACTGACTAGTCCAGCTACCACATATAAGCAGAATCATATTCATCCTTCTGGGTCTGGCTTATTTCACTAAGCATAAGGTCTTCAAGATGCATTCATATTGTAGCACGTGTCAGAATTTCTTTCCTTTTTAAGGCTGAGTAATACTCCATTGTCTGGACCTACATTTTGTGTGTCCATTTGCTCATTGATGGCTGCTTGGGTTGCTTCCACCTTGTGGCTATTGTGAGTAATGCTGCTATGAACATCCGTGTGCAAATACCAGTTCGTGTCCCTGATTTCATTTCTTCTGCATATAGCCTACATGGTAATTCTATGTTTAATTTTTTTGAAGAATCACCATACTTTTTTCCAACACGGACCCATGGTTTCAGATCTCACTGGCAATGCACAAGGGTTCCAATTTCTCTACAAGCCTGCCAATACTTATTTTCTGTTTTTTCAGTACTAGCCAAGCTAATGGGTGTGAAGTTGTATCTCATTGTGATTTTGGTTTGCCTTTACCTAATAATTAGCGATGTTGACTCTATTTTTATGTGCTTATTGGCCATTTGCATATCTTCTTTTAGGGCGATATCTATTTAAGTCCTCTGTGCAGTTTTTGTGGTTTTTGTTTTGTTTTCTTTTGATTTAAAGGGTTTTTTAATTTATTTGACACAGAGATAGAGAGTACGAGTAGGCAGAGCAGCAGGCAGAGGGAGAGGGAGAAGCAGGCTCTCAGCTGAGCAGGGAGCCGGATGTAGGGCTTAATCCCAGGACTCTGGGATCATGACCTGAGCCAAAGGTAACGGCTTAACCAATTGAGCCACCCAGGTGCCCCTCCTCTGTGCAGTTTTTAATTATTTTGTTTTTGTTGGGTTGTGAGAGTTTTTTATGTATTCTGGATAACAATCCTTTATCACATATGATTTGCAAATATTTTTTCTTATTCTGTGGGTTACCTTTTCTCATTGATAGTCTTTTGATGTACAAAATTTTATTTTGAAGAAGTCTGACTTAATTATTTTTTCTTTTATTGTCTGTTTTTTGGCATGATATCCAAGAAATCCTTGCCAAATCCAAAGACATGAAGCTTTCCTTCTGTTTTTTCTTCCATGAGTTTTATGATTTTAGATCTTTTTTTTTAAAGATTTTATTTATTTATTTAAGAGAGACAGAGAGAGAGCATGAGTGCAGCGAGAGGTAGGCACAGGTAGAAGGCGACTCCCTGCTAAGCAGGCAGCCCAATGCAGGACACGATCCCAGGATCCTAGGACCATGACCCGAGCTGAAAACTGACACGTAAACGACAGAGCCACTCAGGCGTCCCTGATTTTAGATCTTATATTTAAATCCATTTTGAGTTAATTTTTATGTATGGTATGAGGTAAATGTCTGACTTCATTCATTTGTATGTGGGTATACAGTTTTCCCAATACCACTTGTTGAAAAGACCATCTTTTTCCTATGTAATGACTTTGGTCTCCTTGTTGAAACTCATTTGATTATACATATGAAAGTTTATTTCTGGGCTCTCTATTCTGTTCCATTGGTCTCTACGGTCTGTCACTTATGACAGTTTCATGATGTTTTGATTGCTGTACATGATAGTAACATATGAAATAAAAAAGTGTGAGACCTCCAACTTGCTTCTGTTTCAAGATTGTTTGACTATTTGGGGTTCCTTGAGATTCCATATAAATTCTAGAATAGATTTTTCTGTATTTGCCAAAAAATCCTAGGAATTTTGGTAGGGATTGCAATGAGTCTGAAGATTGCTTTGGGTAGTAATAATATCTTAACAATATCAAATCTTCCAGTCTGTGAATACAGGATACCTTTCTATTTATTGGTGTCTATAATTTCCCTCAGCAAAGTTCTGTAGTTTTCATAGTATAAGTCTTTTGCCTCTTTTGACTAAGTTTATTCTCCAGTATTTTACTCTTTTTGATACTATTGTAAATGGAATTTTTTTTCAATTTCCAATTTGGATTGTTCACTCTTAGTATGAAGAAATGCTACTGATTATCATATATTGATTTTGTATCTGGAAACGTTGATAAATTTATTAGTTCTAACAACTTTTTGTGGCCTCTTGAGGGTTTTACATATAAGATTATCTCATCTGTGAACAGAGATAATTTTACTTGTTCCTTCCCAACTTGGATTTATTTTATTTCTTTTTCTTGTCCAGTTGCTCTGGTTAGGACTTCCAATACTATGTTTTTGTTTGTTTGTTTGTTTTAAATATATTATTTACTTATTTGAGAGAGAGAGAGAGAGAATACAAGTAGGGGGAGTGGGAGAGGGAGAAGCAGGCTTCCCGCAGAGCAGGAAGCGCAATGGGGGATTTAATTCCAGAACCCTGGGATCATGACCTGAGCCAAAGGCAGACACTTAATGACTAAGTCACCCAGGCACCCCTTCCAATACTATGTTGAATAACATTACAAAAGCAGACATCCTTGCCTCGTCCCTGATCTTAGAGTAAAATCTGTCAGTCATTTATTTAATTTATTTATTTTTAAAGATTTTATTGATTGATTGATTGATTGCAAACTGGGAGAGGCAGAGGGAGGAGGAGAGAGAGAATCTCAAGCAGGCTCCACTCTCAGCACAGAACCCGACATGGGGCTTGATCTCACAACCCTGATATCATGACTTGAGTTGAAATCAAGAGTTGGATGCTGAGTGGATGGAGCCACCCAGGCACCCTAAAAACTTTTCAGTCTTTTAAAATTGAGTATGATATTAGTTTTGTGTTTTTCAAATATGGTGATTATTATGTTGAGACAGTTTCCTTCTATTCCTAGTTGGTTGAATATTTTTATCATGAATAGGTGTTGAATTTTGTGAAATGTTTTTTTCTGCATCAATTGAGATGATCACGTGACTTTTATCTTTCATTCTATTACTGTGATGTATTATACTGATTCACTTTGAAATATTGAACCACCCAAATGTCCCAGGAATAAATTGTAATTGATCATGGTGTATAATCTTTTTAATGCCCTGTTAAATTCATGAGGATTTTTGTATCAATATTCATCAGGAATACTGGCCTTCAGTTTTCCTTTCCTGTAGTGTCTCTATCTTGTTTTGATATCAAGATAATAATGGCCCCATAAAATGAATTAGGAAATGTTCCCTCCTCTACAATTATTTGAAAGAGTTTGAGAAGGATTGATGTTAAGTCTTTAAATATTTGGTAGAATTCGTTAGCAAATTCATCTGGTCCTAGGATTTCATTTGGGGGAGGTTTTGACTACTGATTCTACATACTTACTAGTTTAGGTCTATTCAAATTTTCTATTTCTTCACAGTTCAGTCTTGGCAGGTTGTGTTTTTATAGTAATTTTCAATTTCATCTAGGTTATCCAATTTGTTGGCATACAGTTTTTCATAATACTTTCTTATAATTCTTTTTACTCTTCTAAAATCTGTAGTAATGTCCCCTTTCATTTCTGATTTTAGTTATTTAAGCCTTCTCTATTTTTCCGCCTTTGGCAATCTAGCTAAAGGACTGTCAATTTTGTCAGTATTTTCGAAGAACTAACTCTTAGTTTCATTGATTTTTCTCTTCTGTTTTCCTGTTCTCCATTTTATTTGTCTCTGCTTTAATCTCTATGAATTCCTTCTATGAGCTTTGTAGTTAGTTTGCTCTTCCTTTTCTGGTTCCTTAAGGTATAAAGTTAGGTTATTGATTTGAGACTTTTCTTCTTTTTAAATGTATTTATGATAATAAATTTTTCCTTTAGTACTGATTTTGTTGCATTCCATTAAGTTTTGGTGTGCTGTGTTTTCATTTTTATCTATCTCAATATATTTTCTCTTTTTTTTTTATTTGACAGAGATCATAAGTAGGCAGAGAGGCAAGCAGAGAGAGAGAGAGGAGGAAGCAGGCCTCCTGCCAAGCAGAGAGCCCGATATGGGACTCGATCCCAGGACCCTGGGATTATGAACCGAGCTAAAGGCGGAGGCTTAACCCACTGAGCCACCCAGGCACCCCATCTCAATATATTTTCTTAATCCCTTCATAATTTCTTCTTTGACCCATTCATTGTTTAAGGGTGTGTTGTTGGAGATTTCCTTATGCTTATGAATTTTTTAGTTTCTCTTCTACTGTTGAATTCTAATTTCATTCTACCATGAGCAGAAAAGATACATGGTATGATTTAATCTTTTACATTCCTTTAGACTTGTTTTGTAGCTCACAGCATGGTCCATCCTGGAAAATAATCAGTGTGCAATTGAAAAAAGATGTGTATTCTATTGTCATTGGGTGGTGTTCTATACATTTATCAGGTCTAATTGGTCTCCATGATGACTCATTTTTCTCTTACTGCTTTCAAGACTCTGTGTCTCTAGCTTTGACAGTTTGATTATGTCTCTTTTTGGATCTCTTTGGGTTTATCCTACATGAATTTCACTGAGATTCTTGGATTAATATTCCCATTTCTTTCTTCCAATTTTAGAAGTTTTTAATGATTAATTTAGCCAATAATCTTCCTGTCCCTTTCTCTCTCTCTCTCCTTCTGTGGTTCCCCTAATGTATATATTCATCTTTTGATGGTATTCCATAAGTCCTTTGGGCTCTGTTCACTTTTCTTCATTCTTTTTTCTTTTTACTTCTGAGCTTTGATTATTTTAAATGACCTGTCTTCACATTTGTTGTTTCAGACTTTTGTTTGTCTTTGAACTTGCCTACCGAGTTTTCCAAATCAGTTATTGTATTTTTCAACTCCAGAATCTGTTTGATTCTTTTTAAAAATAATTTCTATCTCTTTCTATTCTCATTTCAACTATTTACTGTTTTCCTAATTTCCTAATTTCCTTTAGTTCATACTAAACATACTGAACATATTTAAGGTTTTTTTAAATTTTTTTTTCAGTGTTCCAAGATTCAATGTTTATAGTTATCTTAAAGTCTAAACCATGTGGTTCTTAAAAGACTGTTTCTGGATATTTATTTTATTCTTTTGAGTGGGTCACATTTCCCTGTTTCTTTGCATGACTGTGAACTTTTGTTGAAAATTGGGCATTTGCAAAAACAGCTACCTTTCCCAGTCTTTGCAGAGTGCCATGGAAAAACCTCTACTGATTTGCAGGTCCCTGAACCTTGATATCAGTCTAGGGTGATAGCTTCAGGCTTTCTCAGATCTTTTTGAACATGTATCCTGTCTGGATCTGTGTATGTACTTTTTTTCCTCTACAAAAAAAATCAAACAACAATCTCTAGTCTTCAAATTCATCCAAAATGCACCTTTTATAAAATATATATATATGTGTGTGTGTGTGTGTGTGTGTGTGTGTATGTTTTTTATAACCTACAGGTGTAGGAACCTAATATAAATATATAGGTATAGGTACCTTTAATATATATATAGGTATAGGTACCTTTATATATATATATGAGTCAGCATGTTAGGTGTCTAGACCCTTTCATTAAAAATGTGTGGTTAAGGCTTTGGTTGTCAACCCTGGGAACTTTTTTAAAATACCAGTTTGAGGCCCATCCAAATCAATTAAGTTAGTATCTCTGGAAATTAATATTATTTCAAAAATATTTGTTCAACAGATGATTTTAATGTGCATCAAAGGATCGAAAACCACTGGGTTAAGAAGGCAGGATATAAATAACAGAAGTCCAAAGTAGAAGTGTGCACATAAGGTCACTATTGCTTAGTAGTGTCAGATGGGCCAGGTTAGATTCTTGGTACTAATGTTAACTATCTATATGATCTTGTATAATGTGCTTATCCTCTTTCATCCTCAATTTCCTTAAATTGGAAATTTATTTACCATACATTGGGATAGTAATGGTTCCATCTTAAAAGAGCCGTTCTGAGGATTAAATGAGGTAAGGCATGGAAAACACAACTCCTGGCACCTGGTAAATATTCATTAAATGTTAGTATTATTAATTGCACTGCAGAAACTCACCAGATAAGGTATGAATTAAGCAAGTCTTGCAGGGTGGGGGGTAGGGTGGAAACATTTCAAACGAATATTGGGGGAAGATAAGATTAATTTGAAGGTAATTACAACTCTATCGCCCTTACAGAAATTGGCTTAACACAGTTGAGGGGTGTGAGTCAATAGAGTGTTTTTGTTCTCGTGTTTGTTTCGTTACTCCTGGATGGAGAAAAGGACCTAAACTAGTAGATTTGGCTGAACAGAAAGGGTTTTGGCTACTGTTGATGCGTTCTGAAAGGGTTTATTGATCTCTAACACTAGACCTTTCATGTCTTGAAAAAAGGGCTCCCCTGAAACCATGACAAGCCAGGCTAGCTATACGGCATAAACAGTCCAGTTTACTGTTAGTATATAAACATTGCTTTGGCATTAATATAGAAAATATGAATCAGAGGGTCCTATTCATAAATAAAATATTTGGATAAGAAGTGAAGACACCACAGAGTTAATCTGTCCATAAAGTCAAAATGAAACAAGAAGAATAAATAGAAAAGTTGGTGTCAGCATCAGGTAGGACTTTGGATATATGGCAATTACCTGGTTAATTTAGTCAGTGTGGAAAAATTCAAGAACTCTTCCAAATTGGCTATTCACATTGACTGAAGTATTCAAACAATGAACAAATCTCTACTTTGTGTTAGGTAGAAAGGTAATTTTCAAAATACGTCACAAAACAATAGAGTACGAAAACTCAACAATCAGAACAAACACTTGCCCAATCAAATCTGATGTCATCTGTAAGTATGTGCTTCATCTCTACCTGTGTTTACCCACTAACTATCAGCTATGGGGGAGGTAATGTCTCTTGTCTCCTTTTTCTACCACTCCTCCATGAAAATTGACTCTTCAAGGTGTTTTACCTCAACTTTCAATGATCCCAGCTGGCTCTCTGCTCTGATCACTCTAACCACTTAGCCACAACAAAAAAATGTCTCCATTTTTTTTTGTTGTTGTTGTTGCAAAGATGTCTGAGATAGGAAGAAAGAATTTTTAAAATTATTAATGTTAATGCACTGGGTCCTTTCAAAATAGATCATTTAAAATACCACTGGAGTTGGAGAAAACAGGGGAGTAGAAGAACAAGGAGAAGAAACAGGGATGTAAACTCCATCTAAGGCAACCTAGGAAGTATATCTAATCATGAATATAGTACATAAGAAAAGCTGACAAAAGCAGTGAAGATATAGATACCCACAGGGAATGCTAATGGTCACAGATCTGAGAATCAACAAGTAATCAACAAGTATAGTTCTATGAGATTTGTTCCTTAGAGGGGCAAAAACAACCATCTTTTGTTTGAAACAAGAAGCATAGATACTCTTGGCAGCTTTGGGAAGCTTGGAAGGTAACACTGAATGAGGAATCACAGAGACAAGACACTTTGAGGAAGTGAAACTAGGAAGCAGATAACTGAGTTCACCTGGTGGAGAGATAACAGGCTTCAGTAATTCATTCACAGACACATGCAACCACAGATATTAAGAGAATTTCTAGTAGCTTGAAACATGGCACTGATTCTTCTTTCACATAAATCTGTTACAAATAGCTCATCCGGAAAGAATTTATCTCCTTCAAAGATACCACAATGGGGTAAAGGGATTAATTAGAAATTTAAAATATACAGAAAGTGCTTACATCAGAAAAAAAAATGCATTTGACAAATGAGAACTTTAACTAAATATATCATGACAAAGTTTTAAATCTTTAAGAAAAAAACACTTCTCTAAACCAAGAGCACAGAGCAGAAATGTGAGAGCTCAGAGAAGCTGTGACAGGACAATAAAAGGAGAAGAAACATGAGCTGATGTAACTTAGAAAAAAGGGAAAGCAAAAACTAAAATTCTCCCATAAAACAAAGGCTAAACTAGAAGCAAACAAATGAGAAATACAGTAAGGATTATAGAGTAGAGAAGAGAAGGGAGAGAAGCAAGTAAAATGAAATGAAAATAGCTTATACAGATTAGAAAATCTGTATCTATATAAGATATAGATATATACAGCAGAGTAAAGTCAGAAGGGCATAACTAAAGTCCCTGAAAAAGGGAAAACCTGGGGCACCTGGGTGGCTCAGTTGGTTAAAGCCTCTGCCTTCGGCTCAGGTCATGATCCCAGGGTCCTGGGATTGAGCCCCGCATCGGGCTCTCTGCTCAGCAGGGAGCCTGCTTCCTCCTCTCTCTCTCTGTCTGCCTCTCTGACTACTTGTGATCTCTTTCTGTCAAATAAATAAACAAAATCTTAAAAAAAAAGGGGGGGAACCTAATGGGAAATGGAAAATACTTATCGATATATAATTTTTTTAACTTTCAGAATTAAGTGAAGATTTGATTCCACAAATGAAGGCAATATATGGCCCAGGAAAAACTGACATAGAAGAATCAATGTTGAGGCAGCCTAGTAAAATGACTGATTTCAAAGATAAAATATTCAATCACCTATGGTAGAGGGGAAAAAAACTCATGTTGTCATCAGATGATTTTATTCCAATAGTCACTACTGAAGGACGTGAGCAAGGCCTACAAAGTCCTCAATGAAAGAAAGTAACCTAAGAATATTATTCTCAGATCGAGTGACCTCATCCTAGTTTATTCAGGGTAGCCCTAGTTCTTGCACAGTTGGTCTTACATCTCAGGAGCCCTCCCAGTTCCAGGCAAAGGCTTCACTTCGAAGACTTCACAGTGCTTATTACAATGTTGTGCATTAGGCCACGATGTGAAAATTCATTAATTCCAACATGTAGAAATAATACAGATAACATTCTCTGAATGCAAGAAATAAATCTAGAAATTAATTCAAAAACTAAAAAATAGAAAAATCTCTGCCACCTGCCAAATAGAAAGGGAAAATCAAAATGTGAGTTGCAGAATATTTAGGAAATAAAGACATAAAACACCAAATAGAGAACCTATTACTCACTGGTAAAATACACTTGTGATCTTAAATATGTAGAATTTAAAAAGCAGAAAATTTAAAATAGTCATTTAATAATTCTTAAGAACATATTTTTATTTATTTTTTTAAGATTTTATTTATTTATTTCACAGAGATCACAAGTAGGCAAAGAGGCAGGCAGAGAGAGAGAGGAGGAAGCAGGCTCCCTGCTGAGCAGAGAGCAGGATGCGGGGCCCCATCCCAGGACCCTGAGATCATGACCTGGGCAGAAGGCAGAGGCTTTAACCCACTGGTTAAATACCACCCAGGTGCCCCAGTCCTTATGAACATAGATGCAAAAACATTTAATAAAATATTAGTGAATTGAGTAATAGAAATCATTATAGATACAAAAACTTGAACAGAATCATGAGAGAGTACTTCAACTCTCCGCAAATCAATTTGGAAAGTGGGATGAAATGCATGGTTGTTTATTAAAATAAAAATTTCCAAAAATGACACCAGAAGAGATAGAAAAACTTAATTTAAAAATATGTTCTCATTTTCTTTTTTTTTTTAATTTTTAATCTATTTACTTGACAGACAGAGATCACAAGTAGGCGGAGAGGCAGGCAGAGAGAGAGGAGGAAGCAGGCTCCCCGCAGAGCAGAAAGCCCAATGCGGGGCTCGATCCCAGGACCCTGAGACCACGACCCAAGCTGAAGGCAGAGGCTTTAACCCACTGAGCCACCCAGGCGGCCCATTCTCATTTTCTTATTCAACATTTTTTGTACTCTCTAATGAGAAGGTATTTTCAGATATATAATCTACTATATTTTCATAACTAGAAATCTGTAAAAATTTCTTACAAAACTAACCCACAAAAATTTCACAAAGATAACATACCAAAAAAGGGAACCACAGACCACATTTACTTATAAATATTGATGCAAAATCTTTAATAAAATAAAAACAAACAGAATCCTCTAGTAATGTCTCAATAATTCAATATTAGGAAATCCATTACTACATTACCATAGATCATCATATTAATTAGTTAAAAGACAAAATTTATTTTATTCTCTGTACAGATACTTAATATTATATAATATCCATTCCAGATTTAAAAAAATGTTAAATACTAAATACTAAAAATAGGTACTTCATAACATGAATAACATACACATATACATTTCTGTATCTAATACCTATTTCAATATAGGTGTAGTATATATGTAGATACAGACAGAAAGAGAAAAAGAAAGGGAGAATGTATGTATGCATGTATGTACGTGTGTGTGTGTGTGTGTGTGTGTGTGTGTGTGTGTGTGTGTGTACGTATGCATGTATGCATACCAGCCTTCTGCTGAAACATTATCTTTAAAATCTGGAGCAAGGTGCTCCTGGGTGGCTGTCCGTTAAGTGTCAGACCCTTGATTTTGGCTCAGGTTATGATCGAGTCCCACATCAGGCTCTTTGCTCGGCGGGGAGCCTGCTTCCTCCTCTCTCTCTCTGCCCTCTCTGCCTACTTGTGATCTCTCTCTGTCAAATAAATAAATAAAATCTTTAAAAAAAAAAAAAGAAAGAAATCATAGAGGTCTAAAATTTAAGGAGACAAAATTATTTATTATTTATTATTATTATTAAAATTATCATTTGATGTGACTACTTCTCTGGAAACAATTGTTTTCTCTGGAAAACCCAGAAGATTTGACTAGAAATATATCATCAATAATAAGAAAATTCAGTAAAATAACTGAGTAAAAATATAATAGTCTTCATATACATAAACCACAACCAGGTAGGTGATCTAATAACAAAAAGCAAATGGAAATAAACCTATTCCCTAAAACGCTACTGAGGAGCATAAATAAAAACTTTAAGTACGGACACACAGTCACATCCTGAAGAGTAAATATTATAAAGCTTCCAATTCTCCCTAAGTCAATACATATGAATTTAACTTATTCACAACAAAAATACAAACAATTCATTTTTGACTATACAAGCTAATTCTTAGCTCATGAGAAATTTTTTTTTTCCCTAAAATTCTGGAAGAGAAAAGTAATGAGGAAGGAGAGAACCTGGCAGATATTAAGACATATTAAAAAGTTACATTAATTAATTGACCAATCCATAGAGCTGTGAACACTAGATTCATGATTCATGAAGAGAAGAACAGGAAATGGAAACATATTACAAAGGCCAGAAATAATAAGTAGAGAAACAATAATAGTTATTTAGAGTTTATTATATACCAGGAAATGTTGCAAACCCTGTACAATATTTGCCTTGCACATGTTTTCCATCATCCTGTGAAATTGCTTTCATTCTCATTTATTGGATGAAGAAATGAGGGAAAGAGATGCCTAAATTGTTAAGTTTAAACCATCGGTTTGAAGAGCTTAGGTTCAAACCCAGACAGGCTGCTGAGCGCACAGTGAAATGTTATGTTTTACTGCCTAAACACATGGAAGAATTTAGTATATGATAAAAGTATACTTCAGATCATTGGGGGAAAGATAGATTATTTAACACATCATATCTGGTTAAAAAGTAAAGTTGACGGCACCTGGGTGGCTCAGTGTGTTAAGCGTCTGCCTTCAGCTCAGGTCATGATCTCAGAGTCCTGGGATGGAGCCCCACATCGGGGTCTCTGCTCAGCGGGGAACCTGCTTCCCCCCATCTCTCTCTGCCTGCCTCTCTGCTTACTTGTATTCTCTGACAAATAAATTTTTTAAAAATCTTAATAAGAAAGAAGAAAGGAAGGAAGGAAGGAAGTTAGTTTGTTGGATCCCTGTCCTCTACCTGTTGGGCAAGTCAATACCGGGTAGATAAAATAGTTCATATTCAAGTGACAAAACATTAAAAGTAAAGAACGAGTGTATCACTACAACATTACCTATAATAACAACATCAAGATGTCCATTCTTGTGGACTAGATTATAAATTAGAGTGCACTGTATTGTGGAATACTATATAATTATTTAGAATATTGGGCCATATTATATATACATCTAAGGAATATTAAGCAAAATACATCCTGAGTACAGAAAGGAAAGAACCACAAGCACACAGTGTATGGCGTGCTGTCACTTGTTCTCAGAGGGGTGTGTGTGTGGTCAGAGTGGGCATGCGTGGATTCTCCCTGAAGCCTGCCGGGATTACCTTCAGGGAAGAAAATTTGGATGGGGAAGTTCTTGGGGGAGAGACTAAATTTTCACTGTATATCCTCTTGACCCTTGTGACTATTTTGCAGTCTACACATTATCTATTCTAAACAACAAAATGTAAAATCGACAACTAAGAGGGCAGATGTTTTAATCACCCCCTGCATGATACTCCCTCTGCCCATTGAAGCAAATAACCTTTGTGAAAACACAAAAGGGAATCATGAGGTTTAAGAGAAAAGGAAAGAGTGGCAGAGAGGAGAAAGTTGTTCAGGGAGTGGATCTCCAGGGCTGAATTTTCTTCGGGTCATTCTTTTAACAATCGACAAAAATGGAAGTCATTTAGAAAATAACCCATTTAAGACAAGGATATCAGTGATAATAAAAATCACAGGAACGACTCACACTGGCTTGGTGCTCCCAGCTCGTCAGATGCTAGTGCTTTGTGTATATTTGACTCGTTTAACCCCCGCTACCACCCTTTGTGTCATACGTGCGTACTATTGTCTACATTTTTCCAAAGAATAAATTCGAGTTTCCATTTGGTTCGTTTCCATCAAATGAAGAATTAGAGTGTATAGTGTAGACAAGGGCAGATGACAAAACCATCTGGCCATGTTTCGACAAGCCAGGCCGCTGGGCAGAGTTTTCCGAGACCTCCCCTCCTCCCACACCTGGAACGGCTCCAGAAGCACAAGGTCCTACGCGGGTCACAAGATGATGATGATGATGGCCCCTGGGGTGGCCTGACCCTGAGCAAGGGTCAACATTCAAAGACAATGTTGCTGATGGAGCAATTTCCTGCTCGGAATGCTCCACATTCCTGAGTACTCACAGTGAAGGCTAATATAAAGATTTATCTGGGACGGCATACTGAGTAGCATGTGGTGGGGGACTTGCTAAGATGGCGAGGGCAGTTGGGTACCACGCTTACAGCTGATGATTGCCTAGTGCTGACAGTTGTCACACACGGAAAGCATGGCACTTTGAGAAAAATCTCACTCCGTAATATCTTTTCTCCACACCTCTGTCCAAAGTGCCTGAAGTTCCACAAGGAAGCATTGCTGTCTGCCGGCTGCTGGCTGCCAACTCCGTTTTTTAGATGGAAATCCAAAAATACACACACACACACACACACACACACACACATATATATAAACACTAAATAAAAGTGAATTATTTTAAAAGTGCAAAGCATGGAAGTCAATCTTAGATGTTTGTTCTGAAGTTTCCTGTGCCTTTTTTTTTTCCCCCCCAAAAGCAGGCTCCATGGCCAGTATGGAGCCCAATGTGGGGCTTGAACTCACAACTCTGAGATCAAGACCTGAGCTGAGATCAAGGGTCAGGTGCTTAACCACCATCCGGGTGCCCTTAAACTTCCTTATGCCTTTTTTTTTTTTTTTTAAGATTTTATTTATTTATTTGACAGAGAGACAGCAAGAGAGGGAGCACCGCAGGAGTGGAAGAGGGAGAAACAGGCTTCCTGCTGTGTAGGGAGCCCGACACGGGGCTCAATCCCAGGACCCTGTGATCGTGACCCGAGCTGAAGGCAGATGCTCAACTGACTGAGCCACCCAGGCATCCCTTCACTATGCCTTTCAATGACTCCATGGCGTCAGGCAAACTCACTTCATTGGAGTTAGTTTCCTCATCTGTGAAATAGGTTTACTAATTCTCATTCCTTAAGGTTGTTGTGAGAATTACATACAGACATACACATGCCACCAGATACAGAATCCAGTTAAATGCTGAAGCCTTCTCAGTGAAATGTTCCACTAACATCAGTTTCCTCCTACACTTTCCTACTCAATTAACCCCGTCTTCTTGGCAGTCGATGCGAGAGCATTGTGCCGAAACCAAACTTGACCGTCTTGCCTGGAAGCGGCCCTTTGTGCTGTAACCACCCATGCATGCCCTTTTGTTCACTCCACTCCCAGGACCCCTGACCCAGTCTGCTCACTACAGTTCACAGCGTGGTGAGCCAATCTCACAATGAAAAGGGACATTTCCTACCTTTGAAAAAAAAAAAAAAATGGGCATAGAACCAGCAGACTTGCGGTGCCTTCCATTTCCCATATGTAAATTTCTCAAACTACTTTCCAGTAAGCAAACTCTGAGGGCTCCTAAAGTGATTAATAATGTTAAGTGTCTCCTTTAGAATGTCAGGGAGAATAGCATCTTAGGAACGTATAGTCATCGAGTCACAAAAGGGGGATGGTCTGAGCTGTCCTCGCACGCATGCTAGAATCTTCAAAGGGAACATCTGAATCAAGCAAGCCATCACTGAACAAGTAAAAATGTTGCTTGAAACCCCAGAGTGAATAAGAGTGCTGCTGAGGGGAAAGTCCGGCGTCACCTCCAGAATCTGGAGACCTCAACTCAGCAGGACTCAAGGGGACAGACATCTCACAGCGGCTCTTCCTAGGAGCACTTTAAACCCCGCTTTTCAGGTTCCTATTGTCCGAAATGTCACTGCTGTCAGGCTGAATCTCACAAGTGCCAGTGTGAGTACGGTTTCTCTCTCTGCCAAACCTGTTGTGATATCGCTTACCCCGGGGCAGGGTCGGGGAGGGGGATGGGCATCATGTTCTAGAAATGTGCCCTATAAAGCGGCCCGTGCTAGCCACTGTGCTCCCCGGCCCTGTTCCCAGCCACTGGCGACAACACCACCGGCTCCCACTATCACCAGCAGAGCCGCAGGCCCTTTTCCGGGCTTCCACCATTCGTCTTCTACTCCGCTTCAGACAGATGAAAACACAGGCAGGGCCTGTGTTCCAGTCACCCTCTTTATCTGCCTTCACATTCCTTCCTCTGCCTATTCATGCTGCTGCAGAGGTCTGGACCAGCTTCCTGTCATCTCGGAGGGAAAATTTCTCCCTGGAGCAGGGCTTTGGAGCTCAGTTGTTTTGGGTAACTGATTTCCTCCTCTCTCCTCACAGTTCGCATAGCTCCCCTTGCCTGGCGTGTTCACCCTCCTCCGAGGACGGCAAGGAGTGTCTTCGAAACCCTAGGATTTCAGCCTGCTCCCTGTTTCCTGCCGTCGGAGTGCAGGATTTCCGGAGCTGGGATATACACAGAGCTGGAGGCACCGCTGGGCTCTATCCCGACCACACCTCGAAGAGCCCATCGTCCTCTGTACAGCACGTTATATTTATATCCCAGGGCGCTGAGGTCGTCCTTGCTTTGATATATCATTTCCTTCATTCCCCAAAGCTGAGCAAAGTGGAAAAACCTTTTTTCTCAAGCCCTTCAGCCCCTACCTTCTCCCTGGTTAGATTGGACGGTGGTATTCCTGCCTTAATCCCTAAGCTGAAGGGCTTAGTTAAAATTGAAGATCAGCTAATAGCTAGGAGAGCAAAATGCTGCAGGAGATGGAACCTCCCTGCTGAAAGTTCTCTGGAGTATCCTAAATATTGAAAACACGGAATCATTTGAAGGTAAATGGATTGGTAGATATATCTGAATTAGGGTTGGTTCTCTGATCCTTTTTATTTCTCATGGAGGAGGGTAAGTAGAGACTTTCAACAATTTACAATATGGATTGCCTCTATGAGTCATCAGAAAACGAACATACAGGTAGGTCCATTGTAAGTCTGGGAGAGTGGCATTTACCAGTGGAGAAGCAAAATAAAATACATCTCTCACGTGGTCCTATAGCAGGAACACCAGTGCCTTCACTTCCAGCCACATCCTCCTCCAGGTGCCTGCCTCCTTACCAGAGACCTGATACAGCAGAATTCCCAAGCGTTTACTAGAATCCAAAGGTGATTCCCAGCTTTCCAGCCTCACTCCTGGAGCAGGGACTCAGATGCCTGCTCGAGACACCTCCAGGGCTGTTTCAAAGACACCAAGCTGCCCCATATGGTCCTCCGGTGGCCAGGACCTAGGGTTCTGCAGTTGGTCCTGACCAAGGCCGTGGGCCTGAGCCTAGGCCTCCACTCCAACCCCCAACCAGTCTTGTGGTTTGCCAAGCTCCTTGTCCTCTTCCCAGTCCAACGCTCCGCTAGGAGTGCCCAGGACCAGATGAGCCGACTTCAAAGCAGCTCTCTCAAACTTATTTTCTCGGGCATTTCCTCGGCCCTCAGGACTGCCCCCCAGGGGACCTCTGCAGCACTCACTCTCTGGGGGCTTCCGAAGCTTCAGCAGTCGACCGGAGACCTCTCTTCTGTTCTCTCGAGGACTGTTTCTGGGGAGACCCACCATTGTGCTCTGTTCCTGGGCCTCGGTGAAGGACATCGTCTTCACCCAGACAGGTATCCTTAACTTCGAATCTAAGAGAAAAGCGGTAGGAAGCCTCTTGAGGGGTGTATGGACAACGGCTCTATGAATCATTCACTCTCTCCCGGTGCACTTGAAGCTCTGATAATCGGCACTGTTGTCTAACTGCAACTCAGTGAACAGCCTCCTGTGTTCCAGACTGTGAATTCCCTCCGAATCCAATGCTTACGGCCCCAGCTGCAGGATCTTGTCCGGCAAATCCTGGCTGCTCCGACCTGGTGCCTGGTGGCTGTGGTCTCCTCTAGCTCCTGTTGCAGTCTCCCCGCTAATCCAAGCCCCTACTTCTGGGGCCGGCTGCTCCCCTCTCACAGCTATTCTAAGCAGCACCCTTGCCCTCGATGCAGGCTCCCATGAGGATCCTGCCTCCCCGAGTCCCTCTTTGCAAGTAAGGTCACGTGGGCTGTCCTCCGATCTAGGCAGACTGATGCTCACAGCGATCTCCCAAGAGTGCTGTGAACACGTAAGCTCTCCGCTCACCACGCAGGTGATGGCAGCTTTGCCCGTACTACTTTCATGGGAGATGTCGTGCCCGGAGTGGAGCAGGCAGCGCCAGGCCGAAGTCAAGCCCCCGCCCAACCACCCTGCCTCCCTGCCTGCCACACACCCACCTCCAGCCCAGCCTCCACTTCCTCTAGGAGAGTGTGAAAAATGACCTCACTTGGCTTGAGGTTACTCTGATTTCCGAAGATGTTCAACGAGATAGGAATGAAAGATGCACCTCACTAAAGCCCGAAGTCGAATTTGTCTATGAACATGGATTGACTTGCTAATCCTTGCTTGAGGGGCACCCAGGTCAACGGGGAAGATGGTGTTCGGGTGTCCTGGGATTTAACGGAGACAGATTCGGGATCATTTGCTGGTGTGGAGTCAGAGTCCAGATCGGGGACTGTGTTTCATAATATTGACAGTGTGGTCATTTAGCATCAGTTTGAATTGGCACGGGGTCTCCCAGGGCTCTGGGAAGTATCGTCCTTTCCAGTCTCATAAGCAGACGAGTAACACTGCCAACTGCCATCCTCGTGAAACAGAAAAGATAGTTCCTGTCTCCCAGAATTTTACATGAAACCCAGAAGACAGTAAAAACAATTCTAAAGTAAGATCCCGTGTTCGCTTAAGGCATTAAGAACAGAAAGAGGAAAGCTGAAACAAACAAACATAGTCATGCGGCGATTATAAAAGCCAGGCTTTTATGATGCTGAGCTCTGGTAAATTTCTAAATAGTGCCATCCAACTAGCCCAGTGGCCACCATGCCCTTGCCAATGAGAATATTTATTTCTGTTTGGAAAGTAAAGGTTTCCTAACAAAGGGCACAGGATTGAATGATACAGCTTTGTCTCCACCTGCAGGAATGAGGAGACTGAATTCTTTCTTAAAGTTATTTGAAAATATGCAAGGCCTCTAGGATTACCACTAAAAATATCAGGCATAATCAGTACTCGAGGGTTAACTACACATTCTTCTGTAATAAAATAGTAATTGGATCAAAACAGAGTCAATTACAAGCCGCAGTGAATGTAGACCATTATGCTTACTTCTGTAACCTTGTATTGAACTATAATATCCATAGAGAAATGTTCACCATCCTCAACATAGAGCTTGATGAACTGTCACAAATTAAGCACACTGGTAACCATCACCCAGATCAAGAAATAGGACATTAGCAGCCCTAGAAGCTAATTCACAAACTGCACTGATTTTTTAAAAGCGGGATTGAAAACCTTAGTCTTTGACCCATCTATCCGTACATTCCTAAGGGAGGAAGGAAGCCACAGGCTGCAGACAGACACTTGCCCCACAAGAGGATGAGGGCCATTGCCTGCCCTGCTGTGATGGGGAGGAGGCAGCCGTCTCTGACTTTCTATGGCTCCTGTCTCCCACAGGGCTCCAAACACGATCAGCTCATGCCCCTGTTCAAGGTAAGGTCTAGCCCTCGTTCTCATTACGCTAAGATTCCAGCATAAGACTCATATGAAAAATGAAGCAGAGACTGAGGTTCATCCTCATCAAAACCCACCACCTCTCATGGGCTCCTTGCAGAACCCTGGCCCGCAGTCCTCAGGGAGAACTCCTGTCTGATCCCAACAAGAGTGGAAGTGCCCACAGGTTATCTCAATCAGCACTTTCCACATTCGACACCCAGACTAAGTAAGAGGACACACCCCTTTGCTTATGGGCCAAAGTCCAACTTCTAACAAAAATAAATCTGCCTCTGATTTAGGTTATCCCAGCTGCTTATCGTCTAGTGTTTTTAAACTATTATTTTATATATAGGTGTGGTCCCCCCTCCGCCCCCCCTCCCCCGCCTTTGGTTGTTTCTGACAGGAGAGTATACCAATCCAGTCCCTGTTACTCCATCTTGGCTGGAAGCAGAAATCTGAAGTCACATTCTGGCCATCTTCTGGCCTCTGGAGAAGAATAAGGTTTCTAGAAATACAAAGCATTTTTATTATTTTTATGCTCTGCCATATAATGGGAATTATTTTTTTTTCTTTTACCACATATGTGTGGTTGCTTGTTTTTGTGATCACAAAGTCTAGATATCTGCAGGCTCAGATTTAAAAGCAGTTAATAATCCCACCTCCTACTGATTCAGCTAGAGAAGAACAAATTCACATTTTCATGTTAAGAACCCATGGGAAAAGGAGACAAGATGAGAGGAAGAATGGAAGGGAAATAAGAAAACTTAGCACAATTTAACAAGCTGCAGGGTTTGTTTTTTTTTTTTTTCAGTTTTTAAAGTATATGTTAAAATAGTTTGTTAGACTCTTTCTAATATTTGTTTCAATCACTGTAAAAACACATTCGGATGGCTGTCACTCAAAGAGCTAAGCCTGACTCCACGGGGGGGGGGGGGGGGGGGACGGGACTTGGGAGGCTAGTGACCCCGCCAGGTGCTTTTGGTAAAAAAGAGGTAACAATGTGTCTAGTACATATTGTGGGCACACTTCAGCTATTCAAACCCAGACAGAGGAAATGGGGGAATGGAGCTGGGGGAGGGATGGGGCTTAGAAAATGAATAAAGAGAGAAAATGGCCCCAAACTCTCTGCTGTGGCTCTTCATGTGATGAAAGCCTGCATTGTGTGAAGCTGTGAGTCAAAATAAGAAGGTTATTCAGCGATCACAGGCTGCATCTGAAATATGAAATACTTCTATTCCATCCATTTAGCTTCTCAGCCCATCAAAAAAAAAAAAAAAGTCCTCCTCATTAGCTGTCATTAGCTACCACTTTTTTCCTTCTGCACAAAGTCACCTCATGTTTTTAGGAAAAAATTAATTTTTTAAAACCTCTCTCTTCTAACCTGTCAAATGAATCTGCACATTCCAGTGGACTGGGGTGAATGTTTGAATCTAACCTGATGTTTGCCAAAAGAGCCCTCTGGCCCCTTAATAAGCATCCAAGCATTATGTGGGGAACAACCGTCCCAACCCTTTCACTAAAACAGCTCCCTTCTGCCTCCCTGTCCCCCTCCCCCAGGTCCTTCACTGCCATCTATTTTCCTTGGATGAGAGCCTCCCAGTGAATAGGAAACATTTTTAAGAGAGGGGAGGAGGGGTTGTGAAAGAGATTTAGAGGCCAAATGGGGCCTTTGGAGGAAAAAGAATTCAGAATCGTGGATATAACTCAATGGCATTCACTGTTGCAGAAAGTAATGAACGTTTTCCTTAGCCGCAGTTCATCTAGTGTCCTAGCCTAATTGGAGGCCATTTTCCAAGAAGAAAAGAAGGGTGTGCGGTTTACAGCCACGCATCTGTGCCCAGTGCGGAGGGCCGTCCGCCCTTCCTCGTGCAGACTTTTGTGCAAGGAAAAGACTCATCTTTGTTCCTCTGTCTGGTTCCTTGTGTGGCATTCTCTCATAGGAACAAACAAAGGGAAATTAGATAGTTTGTGATCCACTTTAAAAATGCACAATTTGCCTGAAAATTATGTGCTGTGACTCGATCATAGTAGTCCACGTCCAAATATCCTCAGACCTCCCTAAGTAATAGAGTGTACAGAAAATATCCAAATAGGGATCCTGAAACTGAGTCTCCTGTTAAGCTGAAAATGTGATCCCTTGAGAAACGACGGGGACTCTTTTCTCATTTCTTCCATATCAATAAGAATACTTGACCAGAAATAGTCATTTTCATTTGTTGGTGTTAAAATCTATATATTACTTTACCCTCAATCCTGCCTTTGAATAGAAGGGACATTTCTTTCAAGGACGGGACAGGCAGCAGGGTATGAATGCTGGAGGGTGACATTTATGGTCCCTGGTGGTGTGGCCTTCTGTGGAACCAGCCCCTGTACTGCTTAGCTATTCAAAAGCAAAGTTCTGAACTTATAACTTTCATTTCGTTCGCTTCCCCCGCCCCCAACCCCGTGAACACCCCATCGAATTTCTTCTCTCTTTTTGAAGGCAAGTTTGCTGGTTTGAGAGCTGAAACTGTGAGCGTAGGAAGTGATTCTGGGTTTCTGGTTTGAATTCAATGCTTTTGTTAAGTAAAAAAATCAAAACTCTCCTTATTTAACTTCCTGAGCCATGTTCTTGGAATATCACTGTGAATTTTGACTGTAGCAGATAGAAGTAGTGTCTCTAAGATCCTATATGGGTTAAAATTCAATTCCTTCCTTGGCCATCACAGAGTTTCTTTTAATTTAGGAAATTCTGTGAACTTGCTCATAGTAGGTACTTAATAAATATTGATTAATTTCATTTAAAATCTAGGCTAATACCTCTGAGATTCTTGAACATTCCTGCAATATTTGTTCCTGATAGTTCAATTCTTGGAGGTGGAATGGAGGTGGGTGATTTTGAAGTGATTTTCATCTTTGGCTCCCTTTCCTATAATATTAGAGACACAGCTTTGTGAGGTGACTTTAGGACAGAGTCCTAGAGAGGCCCTCACTCAGTGATGCCACCCTAAGAATCTGAAAGGATCCATTCACGGGTTTTTGGATGGCTTTTGATGTCTCAGCTGAGATTTGTACCTCTGAGTTCAGCAAGACCCCCAGGTGCCATTTGGTCTTCCTCATCTCTATTCCATTGAGCCTGAGGAGTCACGTAGTCTGGCTGGTGCCTTTCCAGACCACTTCCACTAGTGAGGAAAGAATAAAGAGGCTTTATTTTAAAAAAGGAGAAGAAAGCGCGCTGCTGGTCCTAGATCGCCAACCTAGACAAAAACAGTATCTAAGTTCATCAAAGCCCAACAAGATCCCGTGAAGATAACTCTGTTGTTTATAGAAATGATTGACCCAAGGGGAAGCCTATGGCTGATACCAGCATATATGGTTCTTGCCTCCAGATTAGCTCTGTCGCAGGCCACAGAGGTCTGGAACCCAATTAGTGATCAGCATAACAACTGATCAAGCTCTCATCATCTATCCCGCACTCTTTTAAGCTCTCCACTAATTCCTTTTATTCTTTTTTTTTTTAAGATTTTATTTATTTATTTGACAGAGAGAGATCACAAGTAGACAGAGAGACAGGCAGAGAGAGAGGAGAAAGCAGGCTCCCTGCGGAGCAGAGAGCCCAATGCGGGACTCGATCCCAGAACCCTGAGATCATGACCCAAGCCGAAGACAGAGGTTTAACCCACTGAGCCACCCAGGCGTCCCAATTCTGACAAGAACTCTATAGGCAGATACTAAAATTATTTTTCTTTTGCTGATAAGGAAACTGGAGCAAGGAGATTTTAGATAAATTGCCCAAGTTTACACAGTGTGATGGCATACAATCGTGTGAAAATTCTTTGAAACTCTTCTCTTCAAGAAGTGGAGTATCAATCTCCTTCTCCTTGATTTGAATCAGACTTAGAGACCCAATTCTAATGAACAGAATGTGGCAGAAGTGATGGGAGGTACCCCCTACAGTAGGACAAAAGATGCCAATTGCTCCTTCTTCCTGGCTCTCTCTTTTGAGTTGTATGTCTTGAGGATTCCTAAGTAGCCTGTAGAGGAGCCTCTGGGAGGAGCAACAACCAGCACCAGTGGGTCCCCATGTAAGTGAACCACCCTGGAGGTGAGTCTTTCTGCCTCAGTCAAGCCTGATGACAGCAACCTCACGATAGACCCTGAGCCAAAGGTGCCCAGCTAAACCACTTCTGAATCTGACCCATCAACACTGTGAGATAATAAATGGTTATAATGTTGAACTGCTAGGTTCAGGGTAATTTGTTATGTATCAGTAGAAAACTAATACACACAGCTTCTAAGAGTCAGGGCCAAGACACCAATCCAGAGGGTCTGAAAGCAAAGTCCACAGTTTACTACTATACCATTCTGCCTCTGTTGATACAAAGGAGATTATTTGATAAACTCAGATTCTGACAAAAACTGTTCAGTAATTTGGAAGGCCATTTCCTCCAAGCTGTAAGAAATTCTGATGTGTTTCTTTCTTTCTTTTTTTTTTTTTTAAAGATTTTATTTATTTATTTATTTATTTGACAGAGAGAGACCACAAGTAGACAGAGAGGCAGGCAGAGAGAGAGAGAGGGAAGCAGGCTCGCCGCCGAGCAGAAAGCCCGATGTGGGACTCGATCCCAGGACCCTGAGATCATGACCTGAGCCAAAGGCAGTGGCTTAACCCACTGAGCCACCCAGGCGCCCCTTCTGATGTGTTTCTAGACATTGATAAATTGGATGATGGCAACACACATGTTAGCTACATACAGTCACTCGTTTCCTACGATGCTCTGAGTGAATGTCGGTGTGAGACTTTCGGTCTATCCTGTTTTTCTCCTAGACTCCAAGCAGACCTTTCCGTTCTGTCAGCACTGTGCTTCCGACAAGCTTGTTAGAATTCAATTAATCAGATTATGGCTATTTTAGTATCATTTCTATCCTATGAATACACCACAATCACCTTAACCAAATTAGATACGTATCAAATCTATTGACCTCAAGCATTAGCCTTCTTTTATCGTCTATTATTTTAGGCTGGGGAGGAAAATAGAAACAACTCATCTCTCAGATCACTTCTGCACGTGGTTCGTTCCCCTTCTGTTGATTTGGGCCGCTTGTCCAAAAGTTGACTCTCTGCTGCCACCTTGTTGATAGAATGAATGCTAGCGCCCATGGCACTGGGCTTCGCACAGAACTACATGCTTCTAAGTGGTATTGCCTGTCTCTCTCCACAGACATGGTTAGACACTTGTCAGCAAATAACCATCCTTGGACATAACTCCACTGGTTGCAGCTAGCATGGGTTCCCCACCCCCCATTTTTCAGTATCAAGATACCCCGAAGATCCACTCAGAGATTCAGAAGGTACTGGTAAGTACCTTAATAGTTACTTAGAGTCAAGGGAGACAGAAGGCCTCAATGGCGTTCCAACCAGAAAGAACTAACCTGCCCCTGGAATCCTGACACTCATTGTCTCTCTCCAGGACAGACGTCACAACCACAGTCCCTTTGCTTCTACTCCTGGGTGTTTTCCTCATGGCACTCACGTCACTCCTTTGCTTCAAATCCAGAGCAAAGTCCGAATTTCCCAGCAGATAATACCAGAGCTTTCCACAATCTGACCCTGGCCTAGCTTATCTCCCAACAATCCTCAAAATTTTCAACTTAGTAACATTGAACTCTATGTCATTTCTGAAGCAACCATCCTCTCCAACATCACATGCTCTGTTTGAGAATTCGACCCGGAGTTTGCCTCATCTGTATCAAAGCTGGAGGGACCCAGCTTCTTCTGCTTCAAAGCTGGATGGACCCCTCACCCACCACATTCCCACAGGGCTCTGGGGTGCCATGTTGACATGATCTGTTTGAATGCTTGTCTCCTTCCATCTCCTTCTCTCCTCTTCGACAACAATTGCAGGACTTTGTTTAATGCATGTTAACTTCTTTTTTTAAATTAATATATAATGCATTATCCATTTCAGGGGTTCAGATCTGTGATTCATCAGTCTTACACAAAAACTGCAAGATCCTATTTAACTTTGCCCTCCTGGTATCTGAATAGTAGGGATGTAATAAATGAGATAATATATATAAAATATTTAGCACATCACTTGACAATAGTTAAGTGATCAAATCAGGTTGTGGCTGTTATTGTTAATTTGTTGAATGAAACCAATGGTTACTGCTCACAGATCCACAAGCAAAAATAAAAAATAAAAAAATAAAAGTGTTTGCTTTCTTCCTGACAAAAAAAGAGAGGAAGGTTGAATGAAAAGAAAAGAAAGAAACATAAGATATGCATAGAAAACAATTAAGAATCTAAAGACACCAGAAATAAACCATTCAATAAGCTAAATAATATGAGATTAGTGAGATATTAAACAAAGCAGGGGGAATTTGAGAAATTTTCCTAGCTGGCCAGATTGTCTCCACTGGGAAGGTGGCTTTGAGAGAAGTGGTAAATTCCCTATAACCTGAGTCACTAGAAACTAGACCAGACAAACCACTTAAAAGTATATGGCAGCAGACATCAGGGAACCAGCTGAGTTAGTGGGCTTTTTCATCTTTAATTTCTCTGATTCATTCGTAAAGTATTTATAATAAGGCTGCAAAACATTCGTTACATCTTTTCCCATTTGTTCACCTTTATTTTTCCGAGGGAAACACGTACAGTATGAATAGTCCCTTGGCTGACATTGGCCAGCAACGGGGCTGTGCAAGCCCACAGGAGCTCAGATTTAATAATAACACTGGAAAAGAGAGAGACGGCCATTTTACTAGAAACTTTTTGGACACAACCAGATTGTTTTGATTAGGTCTGAATTGGGGGGGAAAAATCGGGGCAGACTGCTGGGTGTTGGTTGATTTAGTCTTTGAATAAAATTGGTCAGAATAGGGGCACCTGGATGGCTCCGTGGGTTAAACCTCTGCCTTCTGCTCAGGTCATGATCTCAGGGTCCTGGGATCGAGCCCGGCATCGGGATCTCTGCTCAGTGGGGAGTCTGCTTCCTCCTCTCTCGCTCTCTGCCTGCCTCTCCATCTACTTGAAATCTCTGTCTGTCAAATAAATAAATAATATCTTTAAAAAAAAATTGGTCAGAATACCTTTTCGTAAAATAACAACCACACAGGACAACTCCCTCCTCCCTCCTGCTTCCTCCTCCTTGTTCTTCTGCCCCTCTTTTCATGTGATAGTCCTAGAACCAAAGCCAGACACTAGAATAAAAGAGGTGATACTACTATTCACTTGCAGTTGTTTTCTTTCGCTTTTAAAATGTGGTCTTATTTTTCTGACTCCACTGATTAGAATTTTGCCTTAAAAAGTCTTTCCAAAGTATCTCTGAAAAGATTGTGTAGATTATTTCCAGCTTTCCCTTTAGCTGGCATCTGGACAATTTATTTTGCTTTGGTGCATTAAAACGTAATACTACATTAAAAAATAAGTAATAGCGGGTTTTTGAGCCACTTGAGCCAGATCTGAGTGTCTGGGGCGAGTGGGAAGAGGGAGGCTCTGGCAGGACCCTCTCATTTTAGTGAGGAGGGAAGCAAGAATCCAGATGTATTACAGGGTTGCAAAGCAAGTGGGAGTCAAAGCCTAGACTGGAACCCAGATGTCCTAATTTTTCCTCTAGAACTTTCCCCATTATACCAAGGATTAAGCAGGTAGAGACAACTGAGTTGTGTGCATTTTTTTTCTTTTTACCCCAAGCTAAATTTCAGCAATATAATCATAATGAAGACAAGAACAGTTAACATCCAATGAATGCATATTTTGTGCTCTGCATTTAATGTGTCTTTATTTGAATCACAAGACCATTATCCCCTTCTTACCAATGAGGAAACTGAGGCACAAAATCTGTTACTTTTTTCAGGGTAACCTAGTTTAGGTAACAGATGACAGAGATAAGATGTGACTCCAAGGCCTTGGCTTCAGAGAATACTACTCACCCATCACACCTGATATCTTTCAGCAAAACCAGACCTTCCCTGGCGGCTGGAAGCCATGGAAATGCCTCTACAACTGAGTGTTGACATTTCATTGCTATTTCAATGTCATTATTGTGGCTTTGCATTTTGATAACCCCTATTTTACATAATCATTACTAATGAATTTGCAATCTCACTCCCTTAGAATCTTCTGAATACAATCACACTGATTTCGCAATGATGTGAAAAGACCAACTTTGCAAATTTTGTATCTTTGTAAACTACCTAGACATAAAGATAACTAAAAGGTTTGCTCTAAACCACTGACAAAAGTAAAATAATTATCATCAAGTAGATTTACAAAGGAACCAGTATAAAAGCTACAGTAGTGACATTTATTAATATCCAAGATGATATATCAAATAGAAGAGCCTTTAAGCATAACGTAAGTTGTACGAAACACTAAATACAGTTCTCAGATTTTTTTAAAACTCTATTTTTAATGAGTATCTGATATTCTGTTCTAAAGACTAGAAATAATTGTCCTAACAATTTATTTTTAAATGACTATTAGCAAAAAGAAGCCTTCAAAATGTACGTGACATTTATAAAGTTTTAAAATTGTATGAAGTTTAGGGAAGAACAGATAATATGGAAGACTCTGGAAGTCACAGCTAAGATCTCCTTTGGCAGAACTCAGAATTATTGCCCTGTTAATAATACAGCCAAGGAAGCAGTTGGATGGGCCTTTTCCTGCAATGAGATAGCCTCACTAGGTGAAATGGGAGGCCATTTTGAAAACTGCCTGTGGGTTTCTGCCCAGCCATTTTACACTAAAGCACCAAACTTCTCACAGCCCTCATGTTCCCCTGTGAGGCTGATTTTTAGGTTCATTTTGTCCAGTAGTTAGAGCTCAGGGAGCAAACAAAAACGTCAATAGAGACATAATTTCCATATCCATCAGGACGAATTAGAGTTCAGCCTGACAGGTTTACACAGGCTAACACAGCATTTCTTCAAGAATTCACTTATGTTTAAGTAAGAAGCAGCTGATTATTAGGTGGACGTAACTTATGTCGCAGGGAAGAATTAACCCATTTCCACAAAACTACCAGCCATAAAAGAATCCTGCTTGGAGTCTGGCTGGTGCAGAATTTCTACATTCCAGTGACTCCTCAATAGATAACTGATGAGTGATAGTGGCCCAGTTCTGTTACTGACTGGGCACTGCCAATTTAGAACCTGACAATCATCAAAGTTCTGTTTTGTTTTCCACCTGTTCTAATCAAAGCAGAGGTAGAAAAAAATTATCAGCTTCTAGTTACTGAGACTCATAGTGTCCTAGCCTTTTTGGTTGTCAGCAGAAAATGGTAGGTGGCATCAAATCTCCTCCTCTTTATCTATCAGAAGTCTCACTCACAAGCCTCCAGTGCTCAAAGCTCCCACTGTTAGGGGGAAATCCAGATCACATGAAAACCTCTCCCTTCAAAGAGCCAAGAAAGTCCATTTGGAAAGCGCTCCCTGCTGCCTCAGTCCAGGCCTGAGCCTCTGCCCAAGAATCAAGTAGCTATGAACATCCCAAATGAGCGGTACCCAGTGAAGACTGGCCTCCTTCCTCTGGTTGCCTTGGAGACAGATCTGCTCTTTCCCTTCCTGGTGTTAGGATGGGGCGGGGGGCGGGGGGGAGTTGGAGAGTTAAGAAGAGCATGGGGTAGACAGAACTGGCTTTGGTACATGCTTTGCCCCTGGGCAAAGTCCCTCAACCTCAGACCTTCCCCATTCTCATCTGGAAAACAGTGATACCAATGTCTGCTTTGTGGGGTTGATGCTTGGCTCCAAGCTGGAGATCCAAAATGGCAGGCATACAGAAGGAGGTAGTGCCTGGGACAGGGACAGGAATGCAGCCACTGCTCAAACTAGAGCCTCTAGTATTCGTCTTCTTCGGAAAACCCTTTGGTTCCTTGACAGGGACAAGAGAGCACAAGGCGACTCGATGAAGGCTGTTTTTCCCTGTTTCTAAAGAGACCATTTGGTGAGTCAAGTACTTGTTTACCTCCAGCATCCGTAAGAGACGAAGGGCTGAGCTCTTGGGCCAGGGAGGGGAGTCCAAGGACAGTCTCTGAGCCAGAAAATAGATCATAAATTATGTGACACCACAGAAGTGGGGAGTAACTTGAGCAAACTCTCTTTTAGGTGTTTATGGAGAATTCCTCTGACTTCCAATGACCAAATCTTTCGGCTAATATTCAGGGGTTTGTGTCCCCGCAAAGAACACAAAGTAAGGCCCAGCTGCAGCTGTCCAACAGCGGAGAGCTGGGGGAACAGAGACTACAAGCTGCCCAAGGGCAGAAACCATACCTGCAAGGGAAGAAAGGGCCAGTGGGGTTAAATCACTCCCCAGGGGAGCAGCCAGAGTAAGGTTTCAGTAATGACTGTCTCTTTAAACTGCTGAATCAGGATCTCGCTGGGAAGTTTGGGGAAAGGCTGAGACCCACCCCACATGGTAACTTCAACTTGGAGCCTCTGGACCAAACACACCTGGCCGATGGCGTCCTCCCCCAAAACAATATACAAAGAAGCGCCTGGAAAGTCTCGCAGTGGGGCTTGCGGGGGAGCAAGTGCCTTTCAGAATTCAGCGGGAAATAAGCCAGAAAGACTGTGGGATCTGTTACCTGCCGAGTGGTGCTCCGGGGACAGAGTGGTTAGGAATCAGGGTGGTCCTTGTCCCTCAGCCTTGGATGGAACTACCCCCACTAGGCGGCAGCACTTTCTTCTTGGCTCAGGCCTGTGGGCGGGGCGGTAGGCCCGGGACCGCACCTGTGCTGTGCCCCTCTGCCGCCCCCCCCCCCACCCGCCCACCGCCCATACCAGGAACAACAGTCTGTGCCTGAGCCCCACAGAACGCAGAACTCTTTTTAGTGAAAACGAACACGGAAAAGACGATTAACATGATCAAGTGAGGTCTTGCAGAAACAAGGAGAAGACAATGAGGAACAAAGAGCGCGGTAGCTGCACGCTTCACTTGTTACCAAACTTTTCAGTCATTAAAACTTGACTGGGAGAAATTAAAGCCCGTGGTCCTAAGCCTTACTCATTATGAATAAGCCTTTTACAATGAATTCACAAACCGTTCCTCCGAAAGCAAATTGGACAGTGAACTTTGTTCAACAGTCTGCCTGCCTAATGGCTACAGCCACCTCTGGAAACACAAACGAATTTCTTTTTATTTTTAATATAACCAAGTGGATTACTAAATAACATGGGGAGGAAAAAATGAATACACACACAATGGAGCATAATTCGGGGGTGGTAGTGGGAGGTGGGAGGCAGTAGGACAAAAAGGGCTGGGTTCAGTGACAGAAGACTTGGGCTGCAGTCCAGCTTCTGTTACTTACATAAGACAAGTCACTTAACTGTCTTGAAGGTTCGGTTTCTTTATCTGTAAAAGCGGGGAATGGAAGTCACACCGCACTTTGAGGACCTTGGTGGGGGAGACGAGGGACAGGCATGCTTTCTAAAAGCCCTCCTTTGCTGTCACTGCCTTCAGCATCAGCATGGGCTCTAGAGCCTTGGTGTAGCTCCTGTAGCCTTGTGGGGTCCCAAGGGCATTGGCATTCCACTGACAGCCCGTAGAGAAAACGCAGCTAACATGTACCAGATGACAGCAATGGCAGTGGGTGTTGATTACATAAATGACCAGATTATCACCTGTGGAGCAAACCAGAAAATGTTCATACCTTCTGGTATCTTGCTGATCTCTCATTTTCTTTGTAGGACAGGCTTAAATTGTGAAAGGTACCAAGCAGCCAACATCGTAACAGCCCAGGGAATTTTGGTTGGCTACCCTTGGCAACGTGAAGGTTCTGAGTTGCTGGGCAAGATTGCATTTTCCTAAGGCAAGGAAATTTGCCGAGGTGACCCACTAGATATTTCAGGTGCCATACTCAAGTATTTTCCTCCAGCTTCACAGATGAGAAAGCTGGGGCTTACAGAGAGCCACTAGTTTTTCCAAGGTCCCCCAGATCCAAATGATACTCTTAACCGTATGTAACACTGGACACTGTGGTAATCTGGAAAACTGCAAAAGATACTGCCTGGCTGGAGGGGCCATGAGTTGGTTCAACCACCTGGAAAGCAATTTGGTACTTTCTGAAAATCTTGAATATTTGTGTACTCTAGAACCCACAAATGCCACTCCGGGGTACAGACATTCTTGTGTATTCACACTAGTCTGTGTACGCAGGGATATTACAGAAGCGTTGCTCATAATGCGAAACAATCTAGAAAGCCAGAAGTTCATTTGACTGGGTGGTTGGATATAAATAACTCATCACATGATGCTATTACAGCAGTGACTAGGAAGGAGCCATAACTCCACACAGTGCAGAGGCCAATCTCTCTCATTACATCCACTGGAGAAGACTGGGTTACGGGGCTACCTCTATCTAGAATGACGCCACTTCGGTAAAACTCAAAGCAAGTGAAACGAACACAGTGAATCCAGATGCATACGTGCGTGACAGTACGTTTAAACAATCAAGTGAAAGGTAAGGACAAAATGCGAGCACATGGTGCCCTCGGAGGGATAGGCAAGGGTGAAATGAACACCTACAGGTCGATGTGAAAGTACTGGGTACCTTCTGGTTCGTGAGCGGGGTGGCAAGTCCTTGGGTGACTGCCCTGTCCTGTTTCGTGTTACCATATAAAGGAGATTGTTACTTTGAATGACATACCCAGCTATCATTAAAGCCTGTTTTAAAGTTACTGCTGGTGGGATGGGCGTATGAGGCCTTCAGCCTTTCATCCCATCCCCAGGCATGTCAAGCCTAGATGACTGGAAAGGAAAAGCATTCCGCCAAGGTGTACGGCTCCGATGGTCCGAGGCTGTTTTTCTGGCCGCTCGGTGCTAGGCGGCTACCTAGGGCTCTGGGTCTGGATAGATAGCCCTGCCAGCCCAGCAAAGCAGATGACAGAGTTCTAGACCACCCACGCGGCCATCCGGAGCTGTGCCAGGTGGGCCAGAAATTGCAAATGTCCCTGCCCCTTGGCGGCACGAAGCCACCTGTGGAGAGCAGCAGGGGAGGCAGGAGCGTCCCTGTTCCAGGGCTGGAGGCCCAGCTGCCCCCAGGGGCCGGCAAGCCAGTGCCAGTGAGACATCAACACCAGGCGCTCCAGCTGGGGCAATTTATGTAAGTGGATAATTGCACATAATGGAGTTAAAATATAATTGCCTCATTAAAATGGGTTACTAAATCTCATTGTGTGTGAGTGTGAAAGAGATAGACAGAGACACGTGTGTTAAACGGCAAGAAAACAAAATAGCATAAATGAATGTGAACGAGAGCAATCAGAGTGCCTGATTGGGCCACCTCCATGGAAGGAGACCTTGGTGCCTTGTGGAGCCTCTGAATGACTCGGGAAATGCATCACTGGGGGCTGCTTGGGCACAATGGTAACAGCTCAGGGGTGGGCCCAACTCACAGTTGCCGGGTCCTCGGCCTCGCCAGGGAGTCTCCAGTTTGGAAGCTCCAGCTCCAGTCTGGTGTAGCAGGGATGGGTTCTGTCCTCCCCCATCATCTCCAGAGGTCATCCTGGCATGGCTTGCCCAGCGAGCTGTGCCTTCGGCACTCTCCCTGCCTGCTCCCCCCTCGTGGCAGACTTCAAGGCTAGAACTGGAGCCAGCTGTCCGCCTGTGTGACAGGTATGTGTAGGAGCGGAGAACGACTGCACAGAGAAAGGCTCCCATGCGGCAGCACGAGCCCTTGCCAACCTGGAAGGGAGCCCACACAAGGGCCACTTTCCCCGGCCTCCGCTGGAAGCATGCGGGCCACCCAACTCCAGGGAGACTCCACAAACGCTCCCAGCGGTCACGGTCATGAACATAGAGAGAATGCTCTGCTCCTTCTCTGGTGGCGCGTCAAGGCTGCCTGCCACTGTTGGCTCTGCATCTGCCACCCAAACCACCCATGCCCCATAGGAGAGCTCCTCCATGGGAGAAAAGTCCCGCTACTCACCCTTTGGATTTTTTTCTCTGAAACAGTTACTTCTAAAATTAACTCTGAGCGCTTATTACCCCAAGAGCCACAAATGGTCACGCCTCACTTTGTTCCCAAGTTTCCAACGTGCGCTCAATCTGGCAATTAGCACAGCTCAGTCTGGAAGGAGCAAAGTTTTGTCTCAGAACGCTTGAACGTTAAAATGTCAACACTAATGAGTTATTTTCTTTTCAGTATTAGAAAGCAGATAAACATTACCAATCTGGTGTCAGTGAGTGTCACTAACAAAACCCCAAAACTGCCTCAGAATCCCCCAGTCCAGGAGTGTCGCCTGGAGCCACAAGTGAGGCAAGGGGACAGGGACAGGAGATAGCGGGAGAAGGGGACAGAGAGGAGGGCTGCACACCAGCCCTGACCTGGGCACAGGACACGGACTGTGCCCTGTCACCCCCACCAGCCTGCGTGACTCACTGCTACTGCTAAGCCCGACTTCAACTGCAGATTTTCACTTATATGAACAGATTTGTTTCTGTGCATGATTAAATACTCTCTTGATTCCTCAGATAAGTTCAGAAGTGCAAAAAGGAGGAGGATGAGCTTTTTAATTACAAGCAATTCAGCCTGGCAAATAGAAATCTCAACCTGCCAAGTCCCGGACTTCTAAACCTCGCCAAGATCCCCATCTGCTTCCATGGGGAACCGGGGAGGGGGTGCTGATTCAAGTTCCCACAGAAAGAATTAGAAAATCTTGGACCAAACACTTAGCTCTAACAAATAAAGAGCCTCAGTTCTGGATAAAAGTCAAATTGTGAAGATACTGCAGAGCTCTGTTTTTGCTTTTTTGTGTGTTGGGGAGGGATGGGTGGATGGGAGGACGAGACGGGGAAATGGCAGAACCAGATTTCAGCTCATCTTGATGATATTGTGGAGTTACAAAGGCTACTCTTGTCTCCTCAGGTCTTTTTGGGGTGTAGGCCAGGGGTGCCTGGATGTCCCCAATCCCTGAATGGATCTCCCTATCCCACCCCCATGCCCAGTTTCCTTGAGCACCATGATACTCTAGAAGCCTCAGAATGGAGCCCCTGGCACCTGGGTGGCTCAGTGGGTTAAAGCCTCTGCCTTCGGCTCAGGTCATGATCCCAGGGTGCTGGGATCGAGCCCCGCATCAGGCTCTCTGTTCAGAGGAGAGTCTGCTTCCTTCTCTCTCTGCCTGCTTCTCTGCCTAATTGTGATCTCTGTCAAATAAATTTTAAAAAATCTAAAAAAAAAAAAAAAAGAATGGAGCCCCTGAAATGTTATGAAACAGGAGTTGGCAACGCTTTCCTTTAAAGCTGCCAAACTGGAGAAAGAGCCGTGGAGGCACAGGGAAGGTGAATGCAATGTGTCAACTCGTAAGGTGCCCCCAACTGGGCCTCCACCACTCAGGTGGCAGGCAGATGGAGGGTAGATGGGCAAGAAGGGTGGGGACAGAGGCAGCATTGAGGAGAGTCTCTGGAAGCCAGCAAAAGCCGGGTGGCAGCTGCTGAGTCTCAGTGGGCCTGGCACTGCTATCAGGAAGCCTGGAGTGCCACCCTCTGGTAACTGAGCCAGGGGTTGGTTGCTAAATCCTGTAACAGAACCCTCCCTATGGGCACTTGGCATTTGAGCCTTAATGGTTTTGGCCCTTGGCCTAATTGCTCAGAATATGTGCATGGTTAGACAGTAATTCCTTCATCACACTCAGTAAGTATCTGCACACAGCACAGAAGCTGCGATATTTTTATTCCAGTAATTCCTTTGCCGACCACCAGAATTCTATGAAAAATTTCTCAGAAGCTATTAGGTATAAACCAAACTGCATCTTACATCATGTTTATGCTTCAGATTATGGAGAGTTGTATAAGCCTCACAATGCCCACCAGGCAAGAAAATTGCCTCATTTTGTTCAAGAAACCATGTACAAGGAATGTTGCTACATTCAGTGATAAAAAGGAGTCACATTATATATACTATCTCAAAAGAGTAGAAGCTGACATACTTGCTTATGCTTGTTAACGTGATTATACACCTTACTCATTCTGAGATAAGGTCATTTGGTTAATGAAATCAGATTACCTTATCAGATTGATCTCTTGGAGATTCAAGTTAGATTCAAGTATTCAAAAAACAGTCAGAGCCAACAGAATCCCAGTCACCCACCTCAGGGTTTGACAGAACAGAAGTGAACACCATGAATCACAAGTCAATAAGCACTGCAAATTTGGCTTAATTTACCAAAGTGACTGGTGCTGCCAGTAGTTCATATATTGATAACTGGCTTGACTGGTAAGTCTCCAGTTTATTTTTGTAACTACAAAGCAGGACACAGAGACAGGGACATAAAAGGACCATGACAGAAGGAAACCTATTGTCATCATCAATTGTTCTTTTTAAAAAACAAATTTTATTGCCTCACTCTTTTGTTAAAAACTTTGACAGCAGAAATGCAAATAACATACTTCTAAGTAAATAAAGGTTCAAAGAAAAAAAATCATAATGGATGAAATTTAAATCTAGACATAGCCTCAAAACATAAAGCAAAACCTGAAAAAACTAAAAAAAAAAAAGAGCAAATACCATCTTAATTGAAATTTTTAACAAGTATCTTGCAGCAGCTGATACAACATGCAGATAAAAATCCAAAGGACGAGGCGCCTGGGTGGCTCAGTGGGTTAAAGCCTCTGCCTTCGGCTCGGGTCATGATCTTGGGGTCCTGGGATCGAGCCCCACATCGGGCTCTCTGCTCTGCGGGGAGCCTGCTTCCTCCTCTCTCTCTGCCTGCCTCTCTGCCTGGTTGTGATTTCTCTCTGTCAAATAAATGAAATATTAAAAAAAAAATCCAAAGGACTATAGATAATTGGAACGAGATTGACAAAATTTATTCTCTTAACATGTATAGAACACTGCACCCAATAACTATAGAACATATTATTTCAAATATTAGGGGGACATCCCTCACTAAAATAGTATAACTATGAACAAATATATAAGGATTGAAATACAACCTATTGGTTGGCTACAATGGAACTTACTTTGAAATAAATAATGAAAAAAGATAACTAGGAAATCTTGTTATGTTTGGAAATACATTTTTTAAATAATCCATGAGTCAAAGAAATCACAGTGGGAATCAGAAAATACTTTGCAGTGAAAAATAAACAAAATATGACACATAAAAACATGGATACAACAAAGTTTCTGTTTACATGGAAATATAGATATTTAAATGAATATATTACAAAAAAAAGTTTGAAGATTGATGATACCGATCTTCCTTGACTCACAATAGGGTCATGTCCCATGAAGCCCATGGTAAGATGAAATAAGCTGAAAATGCATTTAATGTACCCAACCTACTGAACATAATAGCTTAGCCTCACTAGCCTACCTTAAATGTGCTCAGAACACTTACATTAGCCTACAGGGAATCATCTAACACAAACCTTCTTTAGAATAATGTGTTGAATATCTCCTTTAATTTATTAACTACTGCACTGAAAATGAAAAACAGAATGGTTTTATGGGTACAGAATGGCTGCCAGTGTATCAGTTGTCTACCCTTGTGATTGCGGAGGCAAATGGAAGCTGAGACTCCCTGCTGCTGCCCAGCGTCAGGAGAGGATCTTCCTGCATATTACCGGCCCAGGAAAAGATAAAAAGATCAAAATACACAATGTGAAGTACAGTTCCAACTGAATTCATATTGCTTTTGCACCACTGTAAAGTCAAAATATCATACGTTGAACTACATAGTACGTCGGGGACCATCTCTATAAGCTCCCACCTCAAGAGGGTAGAAAAAGAAAAGCAAATAAATACCAAGAAAGTAGAGGGAAGGAAATAATAAAAATAGAGCAAAAAAAAATCAATGAAACATAAAATAGAGATAATCAGCCACATCGATAACAGACTCTTTGAAAAGACACAAAATTCGTAACTCCTAGCAAGACTAATCAAAAAAGAAAACATAAATTATTAATATCATGTCCACACACATTAAAAAAGGTTAAGAGGACAGTAAGGAGAGTGATGGAATGACAAATTTAGGAGAAGGGGCATATGTCTTGAAAAACAGAATTCATCAAAACTGACACAAGAAGAAATGAACCACATGAATACTCCTGCATATGTTTTAAAAATTGAATTGGAAATTTAAAATAACCTTTCCACAGAGACATCTCTACGTAGTTGGCTGCACTTGGAATTCATTCAAGTATTTATGGAAGAAATAACAACAATCTTACTCAAACTATTTCAGATAAGAGAAGAAGATCTTACATGCTAATCTGTTTTATGAGGTCAGCACAGTCTTGTTAGCCAAATCAGACCAAAGATATTAAAAGAAAGGAAAATCACAAGGTAATCTACAGGCCATGAACATAAAAACAAAAATTCTAAATAAAATATAAATAAATCAAGAGGTATATAAAAAAGATTGTACATTACGACCATTGGGTTTATTCCAGGAATGCAAAGTCGTTTTGACATTTGAAATTCTCCACATTAAGCAAATAAGGGCGGAGAAAGCCTATACAGTCAACTAAATAGATACAGAAAAAAACCCCACATTTGATAAAATTCAAAACTCATTCATGATTTAAAGTAATCATAACAAACCAGGAACAGAAGGGAGCTTGCTTTCTTTTTTTTTTTTTTTTTAAAGATTTTATTTATTTATTTGTCAGACAGAGTGAGCACAGGCAGACAGAGTGACAGGCAGAGGCAGAGGAAGAAGCAGGCTCCCCGCTGAGCAAGGAGCCCAATGTGAGACTTGATCTCAGGATGCTGGGATCATGACCTGAGCCGAATCTAAGCAGCCACTTAACCAACTGAGCCACCCAAGCATCCCAGAAGGGAGCTTTCTTAATTTGATAAAGCTTTTCTACAAAATATCAGTCAAATAAAAGCTCTCCCTCCCTCCTCACATTTTGGAAAAAGACAGGAGTGGTGATGATTACCACTTCTATTCAACACTGTAATGTACTGCTGAACACTGCACAGTGTCATAAAGCCAGCAAGACTAAGAACAAGAAATAAAACTGTCATTAATCACTGACTATGTGATTTAATTTATAAAGTTTACCAAAAAATCTGCAAATAAAGTTTCGAATTAACTCACAAATTTAGCAAGGTCACTAGTCACTATATAAAACAAAACTAAATCCAGTGGTTTGTACAGGAAGAGAAAATAATGCAATCAATATAGGATTATCCCAGCAATGCAAGAGTGGTTTATGATCAGAAAAACAATAAATGTCATTGACCACATTAATATTAAATGTGTTCTGATGATCATATGATGCCCTCTGATGAATCTACAGAAAACCTACAGCAAACGTAATTCTTAATGGTGAGATACTGGGAATGTCATCTTTAAAATCTGAATTATGAAACATGTCCATTATCATTGCTCTTGGTTAACACTGTGCTGGCAGTCCTAGGTTATCATGTTAAGACAACAAAAGAAATGGAGGGCATATAGATTGCAAAGAAAGAAACAACACTGTCATCTAGTCTCAAGTAATATAAATGTCTATACAGAAAACTCAAAGCATAGAAATTATATTAGATACATTGAGTTAATTGCTTAGATCTCATATAATCAACATATAAAAATCAATTCTGTTTTTATATACAGCAACAGATTTTAAAATGTAATTAAAAAACAGATACCAGGGCACCTGGGTGGCTCAGTGGGTTAAAGCCTCTGCCTTCGGCTCAGTCATGATCCCAGGGTCCTGGGATTGAGCCCCGCATCGGGCTCTCTGCTCAGCAGGGAGTCTGTTTCCTCCTTTCTCTCTGCCTGCCTCTCTGCCTACTTGTGATCTCTGTCAAATAAATAAAATCTTAAAAAAAAAAAAAGATACCATTTACACTCTGAACAAGAACTGTGTTAGGAATGAATTCATATGAAGAAATATAAATTTTTTTTTTGAAGGACACTAGAACTACTCTCATTACATAGCGAAAATTTAACATGTTCATGATTTGGATTATTTAACATCATAAAGATATTAATTGTACGTAACTTGATATATAGATACAAAGTAATCCCAACCATACGCTTGACTACTGCCTGAGAAATAACTGATTCTAAAACCGAGAAGTGGAAGAGCAAAAAGCCAAGAATGCCTGAGACATTCTAGATGATAAAGACAAAATGGACCATCCTACCACATGCTAAGATTATAAAGTTATGATATTAAAACATATGTTATTGGTGCAGGAATAAGGAAACCTATGAAAAGAATACAAACAAGATCCAGAAATGTGCCCACATACATAAAAATTTATGACAGAGTAAACTCTAGCCTCATCCCACTCTTACCACATACAAAGTAGGAAGCAATAGGAATTCTCCATCAGCCCCTGATAACCTGTGGTTACCAAGAGCAACACCATGGCTAACAATTTACCACGTGCAAGCAGAATCACAGGTTAACCACAGGAGTGTATTTGCACATTTCTGGGTTTCTGCAAACTCTATTATAATTTATTATTGTATGATTCATTACATTAACCTGTTAATACTCAGTGGCTAAGTGATTTCCTCTTTGTAGGTAGGATTCAGAATAAAGGCAGGGTAACTTGACATGCTGTTTTTGTTTTCGTTGTTTTTAACGGCAGCAACAGCAGCCTTCTGACTTCTGAATGCTTGCTTTGCTACATCTTTGTGAAAAGGAGCTAATACAGTTTTCAAGCAAGAAAAATTCCTGGTCTTCTATTAAGTGCATATTGCAAGGCTGTGGAATACTAACCAAATCTTTGAATTCCTTTTTAAGATTTGGCTTCTCAGGCAAATGCATTTTCAACCACAGTGCTCTGCTCATTACCATTTTATATTCCGTCTGAGGCCTGGATAGCAAACAGCAGTCAGCTCTTGTCTGAATTCTCCAAAGTAGGCTCATATATTTGATACCCCTTACGAGGGTTCGTGGCATTTCAACACACGAGACCTAACTTTTGATGCTAGCTTGCACAAGAAAAACCACTCTTGTTTCTTGTCATTTTGCTTTTAGTAGGCAAAAAATAATGCTCGCTCCAGTGGAATTTCAGAACTTGACATTGAAAGAAATAAAGAGAATATTCAAGTAAATTAATATCCTGGTGGCAAAGCTATTAGCTTTGAAACTCCTAGATTGACTGGGACTTTAACTGTTTAAAATATATAATGGGGGCGCCTGTGTGGCTCAGTGGGTTGGGGCCTCTGCCTCTGGCTCGGGTCACGGTCTCGGGGTCCTAGGACCAAGCCCCGCATCAGGCGCTCTGCTCAGCGGGGAGCTTGCTTCCTCCTCTCTCTCTGCCTGCCTGTGATCTGTCTGTCAAATAAATAAATAAAAATCTTTAAAAATAAAATAAAATATACAATGAAAAAACACTTTGTCAAACAATGATATATCCTCTCGAAGCAAGCAAATATTTTATATGACATTTTTCGTCCCCAGCAATTTCCCTTATTTTCATAAGCTTAGTACCATTTATTTTTACTTATTAAATTGTAAGTGCTAAGAAAGTTTTTAACATTAATGTTAGTTGGATTTGATAGATGAGCATGCTATTATTAAATGATTTTTATATTCATTTCTTAGCCAATTTATAGTCATTTCATGTGTGGATGTGAAAATACATAATTACATCATCTATCTCCAAAAGCACTTTCTAAGGGGAAATAAATACATATTTTCAAGATAATTGTGCTTAAGTACGATTATAGCCCTAAAGTAACCATATGTAGACCTAGTTATTTATAATATTATCTAAACAGTATATTTAACTAAATAGGAAAAATAAGCTGACCTCCAAGTACTCAACAATATTATGTGACTCTGATTAAAAATCCGTATTATATAAAAGGTGAAAACTTGTTGCCTAATACAAGGTCACAAAGATTTATACCTGTTTCCTTCCGAGAGTTTTACAGTTTTTAACTTCTACATTGAGAACTTTGACCCATTCGGAGTTAACTTTTGTATATGTCACGAACGGGCTCCAACTTCAATCTTTTTTTTAAGATTTTATTTTTAAGTAATCTCTGCACCCTCAACACCCAAAAAACAAATAATCAAGTCAAACAATGGGCAGAAGACATAAACAGACACTTCTCCAAAGAAGTCATACAAATGGCTAACACACATGAAAAAATGTTTGTCATCATTAGCCATCAGGGACATTCAAATCAAAACCACAGGGAGATACCACCTTATACCAGTTAGAATGGCAAAAATTAACAATGCAAGAAACAACAAATGTTGGAGAGGTTGTGGAGAAGGGAATCCTCTTACACGGTTGGTGTGACTGCAAGTTCGTACAGCTACTTTGGAAAACTGTGGAGGGTCCTCAAAAATTTAAAATAGAGCTACCCTACGACTCAGCAATTGCACTACTGGGGTATCTACCCCAAAGATACAGATGTACTGAAAAGAAGGGGCACGTGCACCCCAATGTTCATAGCAGCATATCCACAACAGTCAAACTGTGGAAAGAGCTGAGATGCCCTTTAGCAGATGAATGTATAAAGAAGATGTGGTCCATATATACAATGGAATATTACTCAGCCATCAGGAAGGAGGAACACTCAACTTTTGCATCAACAAGGACAGAACTGGAGGAGATTATGCTGAGTGAAATAAGTCAAGCAGAGAAGTCAATTATCATATGGTTTCACTTATTTGTGGAACATAAGGAATAGCATCAAGGATACTAGAAGAAGGAAGGGAAAAATGAAGGAGGGAGGAATTGGGAAGGGGAGACAAACCACAGGACTATGGACTCCAAGAAACAAATTAAGGGTTTCAGAGGGGATGGGGGTGAGGGGATGGGTCAGCCTGGTATGGGTATTAAGGAGGGCACGTTATTACATGGAACACTGGGTGACTACACAAACAATGAATCATGGAACACTACTTCAAAAAGTAACGAACTGTATGGTGACAACATAATAAAAAAAAAAGATGACTGTAGATCAAACAAAACAAAAGTAATCTCGGCAACCAACGTGGGGCTCAATTCCACAGCCCTGAGATCAAGAGTTGCACAAACTGAGTGAGCCAGCCAGGCACACCCAACTTCAGTCTTATTCCTTGTGGATTTCAAGTTGTTCTGGTGTCATTTGCTAAAAAGATTATTCTTTCCCCATTGACAGGACTTGGCAGCTTTGTAAAAAACTCACTTGACAATGGATGTATATGAGTTGTCCAAGTCCTCTATTTCCTTGCTATGAACATGAAATGTCTTTCCATCTACTTAGACCACCTTTAATTTCTTTCAACCATGTTTTGTAGTTTGCTGTGGATAAGTATATCACTTGCTTGGTTAAATCTATTCCTAAGTATTTTACTCTTTGTGGTGCTACTGTAAATGGGACTGTTTTCTTACTTCTTCAGATTGTTCATTACTAGTGTACAGCAATACAACAGATTTTTGCATACTGGTCTATATACTGCAATGTCGCTTCACTTGTTTATTGGTTCTAATACATGTATGACCATATAGATAGGTAGATAAACATAAATATATGATAGATATACACACTCATACTGTCTTCAACAGGCCATAGTTCTACTTCTTCCTTTTCCATCTGTCTTTTATTTGTCTTATCTGATTTCTCTGAGTATAATTTCTAGTACAACATGGAATAGAAGTGGCAAGAGCGTAAGACCTTATCTCATTCATGATTTTAGGGGGAAAAGCTTTCAGACAATGTTAGATGTGAATTTTTCTAAGTGTCCTTTGTCAATTCGGGGAAGTTCCTTCCCTTCTATTCCTAATCTGTTGAGTGTTTTTGTTTTATCAAAAGCTTTCCCTTCATCTTTTGAGGTAATCATGTTTATTATTTATTCTATTAATATGGTATAGTACATTGATTGATTTTCAGACGTTAAACTGTTCTTGCATTGCTGGGTCAAACTTACTTAGTCCTAGCATATAATCCTTTAATATGTTGCTGGATATTCTTGTTAGTATTTTGTTGAGGATTTTGCATTCATAATCATAAGGGATACTGGACTATGATTTTCTGATGTTGCCTTTTCTGGCTTTATCATACCAATTAACAGATGTTATTTTTCACTTTTTGACATGTGTATTCAAACACATCTCTACATGCATTACAGAATGGCTAACACATCCATTCACTGAAATGCTATTTTTCTATTCTATATTATCTGTATTTTCCCATAATATTTATTATTTCCTTCTTCTTGCTTTCAGTTTAGTTTGCTTTATTCCTAGTTTTTTAAAGATGTAAGGTTAGGTTAGTTTATTTCTTAATGCAGGCTATTTTCTTCTGAGCACTGTTTTTGTTGCATACCCTAAGTATTGGTATGCTGCTTTATACCAAACTTTCATTCATCTCAAAGTCTTCTCTAATTTCCTTTGTTACTTCCTTTTTAACCCACTGGTTATTTAAGAGTATATATATATATTGTTTAATTTCCATATTTATTTTCCCTCGGTCATTGGTTTCTAATTTTGTGCCACTGTAGTTGGAAAAGTTACTTTGTATGATTTCAGTCTTTTTAAATTAACCGAGACTTGAATTGTGGCCTAACACTCGGTCTGCCTTGGAGAATGCAGCACACGGACTTGAAAGGAATGTGTACTCTGCTGCTGGGTGGTGTTCCGTAGATGTCTGTTAGGTCTAGCTGGTTTACAGTGTTGGCCAAGTCCTCTATTTCCTTGGTATTCTTTACTTCTGTGTCAATTCCAGTGACTGTCCAGTATCCTTTCATTTCAGCCACAAGAACTACCTTTATTTTTTTAAAAAGATTTTTATTTATTTATTGGGGGGATAGTGTATGAGCAGGGGGAGGAGGAGAGGGAGAGGGAGAAGTAGGCTCCCCATGGAGCAGGGAGCCCAATGCGGGGCTCGATCCTGAAGGCAGATGCTTACCAACTGAGCCACCCAGGTGGCCCTCAGCCACAAGGACTACCTTTAACATTCCTTCAAGGCAGGTGTGATAGTTTTCGTGTATTCTGAAATGTCTCATTTTTGTCTATATTTTCACAGGCAGTTTTGCTGGCTATAGAATTCTAAGTTAATGGTTTTGTTCTTCCAGCACTTTGAATATATTATCTAATGCTTTCTGGCCTCTCTGGTTTCTGATGAGAATCATGATTGTAAATCACATATACATGATCAGTTATCTTTCCTGCTGCTTTAAAGTTCCCCTCTTAGACTTTGGCTTTTGATAATTTGATTGTGATATGTCTTGGTGTGTATCTCAGCATGGGCTTGGTTAACTTCTTAAGTGTGTATATATTAAACTTCCCAACAAACTTGCAAAGTTTCCTACAAATAGTTCTTCAAATACTGTTTAGGCCCCCTTTTCCTTCTGAAACACCCACTGAGTGAATATTGCTGATAACCCAGGTCTCTGAGGCCCTATTCATCTTCATCCTTTTTTTCTTTTTCTTTTTTTCCACCATCCTTTTTTTTCTTTCTGTTCCTCTGACTGGATAATCTCCACTGGACTAACTTCAAATTTGCAGATTCTTTTTATCAACTGTTCAAATCTGTTCAATTCCTACAGTGAATTTTTAAAATTCAGTTATAATTTTCAACTCCAGAAAAGATACTTATAATTTTTATAAAATTATGACTTTAAATGATAATTTTTATGTTTGTAACTTCATAAAAAATCACTTTTGCAATTTCTATAGGAAAGATGGAGAAGATGAGTGCAGTATTTGAAGGTGGGGAAGTAAGGGAGATTAATCTAACAGCTTCTATTTTCTCTATAAATTATGAGGGTCATTAACTAAGAGTGAGGGCAGAAAAGTCTTCTTGAAAAGTAGAGAGGTGAGTTTAGCAAAGAGACAAAGTGAACTACAAAGCAATACTGAGTGCCATTTGAAGACCGTGATCATGAATTTAAAAAGTCATTCAGTCCACTTACGTGATTTTTCTCAGGTAATAGTCACCTGTTCAAGTTCAGGTGCAAAGAAAGAGAAGAATTCAGCAAGAGGTTTTTGCGAGGCAAATACCTTTCTTTGAGAAAAGGCTCACATGTATTCTCTAGCTAAGGTTGTATTTATGCCACATTAAAACAGCTCAAAACACAAACCAGGAAGTATCTAGCAAATATAAGCGTTGTGTCCATGAATTAGCACTTAAAATCTTTTATTTTGACGTAGTACTCAAGATAATATTCATAACACATTCTGCTCAACAGTCTTACACTGGTTAACTCAATTTGGTCCTACACTGTACTTCCTTTTCTGTTAGTACATTTTCTAAAAACACACTAATGAGATGTATAAAAATGTACTTCAATTATCACTGTTCTTGAAATAATTTTAATATTTTGAGAAAACTGTGTGTAAAAAGCCCAATACAATTTTTTCCTAGAAAACAAAGGGATTCATCAATAAGGCAGCAATCTTTTTTCATGGTAGAAATAAATTATATAAAATTTAAGTTCTTGATTTATATCATACTTTATTTTCTATCTTTTATATACCATATATACTTATTGAAGGAAAAAGACTAAAAGCACAGATTTATACCAAAAGAAGTGATAAATAACTGCTCTTACTCCAAAAGAATCATATTAATATAAACAATTAAAATTTCATATACATGAATAAGCCATGTTCTGTAAATAATGTGTTAAATATTATATGTCAGATAAATATTAGTTTTACTAATTTACAAAATATTTTAGCCTTGTCCATTTTTTCCCCATGCCTCAGTTTTCTCTGACTTAGGGACTCATCTCTTTTTATAGTTGTACCAGAAATTAAAATATTTTGCTAATAAGAATCATCCTTGAAATCTTACCAACAGAGTAAAGTCACATCAAACACACTGAGATCTGTTTTTTTGAAAAACACAGTGATTCTGAATCTTACTCATAGGTAAAGTTCTAAAGTCAGAGCCCAAATCATTCTTGTGAGGGGCCACAAGGAGGATAGATACACTGTCAGTGAGCAACTGCTACTCCGTATTTTTCCTCTGGTGTGAGAGTAGATCCTTATTCTTTGGTTTGAACACCAGATAAAATCTGTAGATGGTTGGATTTAGAGTTCAGACTATACAACAAATACCTATAATTAGACACTAGACTTACATGCAGCACAGGGTGCCTCCCTACCTAAAATCCTTTTGAACTGCTGAACGTCACCTTGAATTCAGTCCAGGTATACACAGAGTAAAATCCACCTTGCTTAAATTACTTCTTTCTTTCCCACTTTTTGCTAAGTGTGTATTTCTGCTCCTCGGTTTAAATATGTCTCCTCACATGAATAATAAGCAAGCCACTTAATAAGGAGCCACTTAAGTAAGGAGATGTTCTGTCCCATCTTCATATTAATTCTTAAGTTTAGACAAGTTTTTTTTTTATGTATTATTCATTTGGAACTAATGCTGTAAAATAAAAATCCCTCAAACCTTTCATACAATTTTCCCCCATACATTTATATTCCAGAAAGTTATAGAGCTGGGGAGGTAGCTCACAGAGAACACACCATCTCTACAGAAGGAGCAGATACAGAGCAACCCTGACTCAGGTCAAGATTATATTACTTACTTCCAGGGGACTGAGATCAAAGAAAAGAAATTACTGGGACCTACAATGTTACGATACAAAGAAAATCATACCCATCCAATTTCGAAGAGGAGATTAACAGACTAAAGAACAAGAAAACCTTTAGAGTTTCAGGGATGCACCATTATGCTAACATATTCAAATAAGATTATCAGGAGAGAAGTGTCTGCACTTGCTGTGGCGATCGGTGGAGGATGCTCTCTGGGTCTTTGTATTCATTGACTGGATCCATGACAGCAGCATACACTTCACTGTAGGCTCTGCAGACTAATTCTGTAGACTGTTTTATGATCTGCTCTCTATGGCGAAACAAACAATATGTGAACACATGATCCAAAAATAAAATACTAAGAATTACAAGAAGCTTCATATTTGAACCAATACATTTCATTTTCATAATTACCACGTACATATTATAAAAAATCATTGTACAACTACACAAGTTACTTATTTTGGTTTGGGGATCCAACATACTTTTTTATATTCATTATTTATTAATGCAAAAGGGAGGGACTGTGTTTTGTTCACAGCTGTATCTTTAGGGTTACTAGATAAGCAACAGAAACTGACCTGCCATTATTGTCCTGATTTTGCAAACGTGACTGGTAACACATTAACCTTAACGAAAGAGGCTTATCATCATTCATACTTATCAAATCTTCAAATCTCAGAATAACTTACAGTAAACTCTCCTTTCAGTTATAGCTCCTACACTAGTAACCACATTTTAGATTTCTCATCTGTTTATATTACTGGGTTAAAATAAAGTGACACTTGCCTCCAACAAGTCAGCATTTTCCACAAAAAGTGTTTCTAATATGCACATAAGAGAATAAAAAGTTTTAAATGAATTGAAGCCAATTTTTAAAGATCTGGCTGGAAAAAAACAGCATGGGGTTCATAAAATCTGCATCAACTCTATGTTCTCAATGACCTTTACTTCTTGCCATCCTCAGCTACTTCTATTCATGTATCACTATGCCTAGTGACAAAAACACTATCTGTTCTGATTTTTACAACTAAATTTAAATGCGTCTTTCAAGCTTTACTCCCAAACCTACTTTGTTGTTGTTTCTCATTTCTGTCAGTGGCATAACCATGCTGCATCACCTCAGTTCAGACCCTAACGAACTCTTATATGCAGAATAGAAAAAAGCCCCCATCTGATCTTCCCTCTTCTAGTCTTTTCACATTCGATCTATTATAAGCACTGCTGTTAATCTTTCTAAACATACCTATTATGTTGTCTCTCCCTCACCCAGGGCCTTCCTTCAAGGAGTTTCTCTGGTTTCTGAGAAGTCGAAATCCCTCATGCTGTCGTGAGAATCCTTTATAGCATCTTCATATCACAACTCTGATCCTGAAGTCTGACACAATTTCTGTTCTCTCTCCCCTGCTCTTGTTCACCTGAATTCCTCTGCTCTATTCCTCCATTGGCCCAGGATGCTTTTCTTTCTCTTTCACATTCAAATACCCTTTAATTCTCAGTAAAAAATGTACTGTCTCATTCCCTGATCCTCAGAGCTAGAAATAATTATCCCATTTTGGAATGTGCATGACTAAAATGATATTTGGAAGACTGTGTATCTGTGGTCTAAGAAAGACTAAAATTAATTGGACAGAATGAGGAGAAAAGTAAACTTATGATCTAGGATCATCAGCACCCTGTTCTGACAGGGTCTCAAACTCTTGGTGAGGTGAAATGACTCGACATTTCCCCCAAATTGCTAAAGCTTTCAGAATGAGAGTGGATAGAAGGAAGTTACACTGAGTAAATTCTCTGACGAGAGTGGAGTAATGCTACTGGCCATACCACCTTTTCACTGGAAGGGAGGATGGTAGAAACTGGTTTGGAAATCTACTTAACCAGATGAGCCCTCAAGATATTTGTCATCTATTACTGATCAATTCTAAAATTAACTGAGCATAATAATAAATGCATCAGTATGATGCAAAATTACTTTCCATACATGAAATCGATGAAAAATACTATAAACTAATATTCTAAAAATCTGTTAAGTACACATTTGATGCCCATTTTGCAACTAGTCAAATTATGAATTTTAGACACAGCGTTTTTCGTTCTTTACTCAAAGCAGTAAGACAGATTTTGGGGGAGGGGTATAAAGCATCCATTACTTACACCTCTTATTCTAAGATCTATATTCAATCTAAATGTAGTGTGTTATTTATACTACATAAAGAATACAAAGAGAACAAGGTTATTCCCTCCCACAAGAAGTTTAAAATCAGAATATGGTACAATAATGAATGTTAAATATAATTTTAAAAAGTCCACAGTAACTGGTAAATGTAGAAAGGATTGTTGAAAAATCTAAGTAAATTTTAAATTTTATTCCTAAGTCTCAATGATGCAAAATTTTAAATTTATTGCAGTTTAGTTGTAACCCAGGGCACGTTTCTGTTTATAAGCTAAACTAGCTTGCAAATGTTTACAACTCACAATGCAACAGAAAATTCATTATAAATCTGCAATGGAGAAAATCAGAATAAAGCAATACTGCTAAGACATAAATAAATAAAATCAAGCCAATAAGACCAAATAAGAGTTTACAATTTATTTTCAAATTTGGTGTTCGATAGTACAAGGTTTCTCATTCTGTTCCTCAGTTTAGGAAGCTATCAAGATAGGGAGGGAAGGGATTAAAAAATGAACATGGTTGTGCAGAACAAGATAAGACATACCAAAGCTCATGGAGAAAAGAAGTCTTTCATGTAGTGGGGTGAATAAAGAAAGGCAAAACGACTGTTCCTCCTGGCCTGTCAGCTAGCTGCTAAAGCCAACCAGGATAGAAAGGCAATGGGAAGAGAGATTCTCCAAAGTGAATCGGAGTCAAATCCAAACTGTAAAGAGCACGAACTGTGACTGATAATGATTTTCTACATTTCTGAACAAATTTAAGAGTTCACTATCACTACCAAAGCCAGGTATAGGTCCACACACTCATATTCAGTAATTTTTTTCTAATGAACTATATATAGTAGAGATCAAATGGAACAGTGAGTGACATCACTGTCAGAAGACCTTGACCCTAGCTGAAGCTCTGCCACTTAATTACTGTTGCCTTGAACAAGTTATTTAACCTTTCTAGGACTAACTTCACTATCATAAGGCAAAATATTGAGCTTGATAATATTCACAGGGTACTTCTAGCTCTTAAATTACTCCACTGGATTGAAAGTGTTTTAATGACCTGCTAATTAAAAAAAAAAAAAACCCTCTATGTGCCTATCTATTTATACACATACAATATGCATACATCACATATACACACACACACATTTGTATACACACATGTTATTTGGGGGAACTGGGTTCCTTAAATAATGATTTATAGTGAGCATACCAGTTATTTGTATATAAATATTTTACATTTATATACAAATCTGAGATGTTAAAAGTTTTGCTTTCTTGTCATTTTACTATCTCCTCTTTATTTATTGTGCTAATTACTATGCAATTAGTACGTAGCTTTTATCTTAAAAAGTATATGCGTGTATCTGTATATCTATCTGTCTGCCTGCCTGTCTGGTATCTCGGCCCAAATTATTCACTTGTATCATTTAAGAAATACAGAGTCTCGAATAACGATGAATCATTATAGTGACAAATAATCAATGTTCAAAATGGAAGTTTCAGGTATTCTCTAACTACATTTAAAATCACTAACAAATCATGTCAGTCATGTGCTTCTGAAAACCTGGAACATGCTCATCCACTGATCAACTCGTGTACAGACAGGGATAAAAGCAGTATTGTTTCCTAGTGGTCTATGCTGAACACCGGTGCTAGCATGGGCATCCACCTCACATCTACACTCTGTATTTTGATCAGTCACGGCCAAGTCCAGAGCTGCTGGATGGACAGTACTTTTAAAATTATTATTTTTTTCAATTTGAATTCAATTAATTAACATATCATATATTATTAGTTTCAGAGATAGAGTTCAATGATTCATCAGTTGTATATAACACCCAGTGCTCATTACATCAAGTGCCCTCCTTAATGCATCGTTACCCCATCACTCCATCCAAACCCCCTGTCCCAACACCCTTCAGTTCGTTTCCTAGAGTTAAGTCTCCTATGGTTTGTCTCCCTCTCTGATTTCCTCTTATCTTTTTTCCCTCCCTTCCTCTATGCTCCTCTATTTTGTTTCTTAAATTCCACATATGAGTGAAATCATATGATAATTGTCTTTCTCTGACTGACTTATTTTGCTTAGCACAATATCCTCTAGTTCTATGTACAACATTGCAAATGGTAAATTTTTTTTTTCTGGCTGAGTAATATTCGTGTGGTGTGCGTGTGTGTGTGTGTGCATGTATGTGTGTGTGTACATCTTCTTTATCCATTCTTCTGTTGATGGACATCTGGGCTCTTTCCATAGTCTGGCTACGGTAGACATTGCTTAGAATTATTTCTGGAGGTTAAAATCTAAAGATAGGTCCTGTTTTTCACATGACCAAAGAATATGCAAAAAGGCCAGCTGAAAGGGAAAAAAAATTTGAAGTAAGCTATGGTATCTATAAAGTTAGACCATTAACTTTCTTGGTCTCTTTACTACCATGAAAATCTCATAAGTAGTAATTTATTAGGTGGTGCTCTATTGGCCTCTGGACAATTTAATAATCATCATAGTGCAAACAGAACTTTTAAAAAATAAAAACATGATTCATACAAACAAAGAATGAAAGAATGTCAAAAATTTAATAACTCTTTCATGGGAAACTATTAAGATGTAAAGATGGTTCACAGAACATTTTGAGGAACTGGTCATTTATAGGCATTTGGAAAGGAAGGTTAGAATAAAAATAGGTTAGACACAGAATGGGTTAATGTCCTACGGAGCAAAAAAATACACAGGACATTAGGAAGCATGGGGCCTTTGATCAACAATAAACAGAGCATCAAACTATGAAACATCCCCCCAAGTAATTAAATAATTCTCGAGGGGCCTGTTAACAATGCTTCAGTGTGACACAGAAAGGACACACTGCTCTCCCAGACCAATTTGCCCTATTTCCAAGTTTCAGAAAGTCTTTCTCACATTTAGAAAGGAGTTTGCTATACCAGTGTATCATGTATCAAGGATAACAGTCATGTAGTAAATTAACTGCTGGAAAAAAGAAAAAAGAAATTGAAGAAGGAGAAGATGAGGATGTTATAAAATTGTACAGAAGGGCAATAGTTTTCTTATGGATCAGAATACCATGCATTAAGAAATTCGATTTTTCCTGTTACAAACATCACAATGTCCTAAAAATTTAGTATTATAAATCTCAAAAATACTAATAAAGACTAATATATAACTAAATGGAGATATCACCCAGTTTAAAATAAGTTCAAGAAACATTTTAAATAATTATTTAAAGCATTTAGCTGTGATAAGAAATGAACTGCTTACTTACAGAATCAGTGAGCTTGTCATTAATCAGTACTTTAAGATTTTGGTTGCCATAACAACATGACACAACTTTCATCATTACCATAAACCCAGCATTTCTAAAAATAGCTTATTTCAACATTCAGGCTCTGTGATCACTAAAATTGAGCTTTATTACAGAACCATAGTTAAGAGTGCAATCAAATGCATCACAGAAGAGAAGAAGTCATTAACAATTTAAGCCTGAAAAACTAAAAAGAAAAGATGGTAATATATTTATAAATATAAGATCGGTTAAAGAATTTTGATTTTTTTCTTTTAACATTAACACAAACATCAAAAACGTCACAATGGATCAAGTCAATTTTCCATCTCAGGTCAGTTTTCTGTCACTCGCTGTAAAATATATCTTAGGGGCACATGGTTGGCTCAGTCGGAAGAGTGTGCGACTCCTGGTCTTGGGGTTGTGAGAGTTCAAGCCTCACAATGGGTGTAGAGATTATTTAAAAAAATAAAATCTTGGGGCGCCTGGGTGGCTCAGTGGTTTAAGCCTCTGCCTTCGGCTCAGGTCATGATCTCAGGGTCCTGGGATCGAGCCCCGCATCGGGCTCTCTGCTCAGTGGGGAGCCTGTTTCTCCCTCTGCCTGCCTCTCTGCCTACTTGTGACCTCTCTCTCTGTCAAATAAATAAATAAAATATTAAAAATAAAATAAAATAAAATCTTTAGGGGTTCCTGGGTGGCTCAGTGGGTTAAAGCCTCTACCTTCGGCTCAGGTCATGATCTCAGGGTCCTGGGATCGAGCCCAGCATCGGGCTCTCTGCTGGGCGAGGAGCCTTCTTCCCTTCCTCTCTCTCTGCCTGCATCTCTGCCTAATTGTGATCTCTGTCTGTCAAATAAGTAAATAAAATCTTAAAAAAAAAAAACAACTAAAATAGAGTTTAGTTGCTTGGCCAGACTCAAAATTACCATACAAAAATTTAGTATGTTTCCTATATACCAGCAATACCTAATTAGAACAGGTAACGGAAAATAAATGATCTTATCATAATTGTCACAGAATTATTTCCTAGGAATAAACATGATAACAGAGAAGATTATATGAGGAAATTACAAAACTGTATTGAAAATTCTATAAGATCTGAATAAATAAGCATACTATGTTCACAGATGGAAATATTCACTAGGGGATTATATTTTTTTTAGTTCCTTTTTGCTCATTCTTACATTAGCTTGGTGAGTGTTTCAAATGCAGTTGAAAAGAATGTTACCTTCTATAGTTGTGCGTGGTATTCTATATCCTTCTATTAGGCTGAGCTGATTAGTGGCATTGTTCAGTTCTTCTACACCATACTCGGTTTTTGTCTACTTTTTCTACCAACTAAGAGAGCAGTGTTGAAATATCTACTTAACAATTGTCAGTGGATCTATTCTTCCTCAATTCTTTGAGCTTATACTGCTTGGTTTTTGAAGCTATGCTATTAGTTGCACATATCTAAAGTAATTGTATCTTCTTCATAAACTGATTCTATTATTATTATAAAATATACCTCATCTTTGGTATCTGTCCTGCAGTCTAATTTTTCTGATATTAATATAGTTACTTTAGCTTTATTCAGATTAGCATTTGCATGGTGTATCTGTTACTATCCTTTTACTCTTAAGTATTTATATCCTTACATATAAAGCGGATTTCTTACAGATAGCAAACAGTTGGGCCATGCTTCTTCATCTAATCTAAGAAGCTCTGCCTTTTATCTGGAGTGTGTAAGTCTTTTACATTTAATACAGTTATTTATAAGGCTGAATTTAAATCTGTCATCCTGCTATTTTTTTTATATTTGTCCCATCTGTTCTTTTTCCTTTTCTGCTTTGTTTTGATATGATTGTTTTTTAGCATTCTATCTTATCCATGGACATGTTAGATGATTTTTGTTCAAGAGCTGGCTGCAAGGTTCATAATGTACCTTCAAAAATATTATATAATAATGTTATAACATCACAAATGTACATTTCTACTTTCCTCCCACTCCATCTTTTGTGCATTTGTTGTCATAAATTTTATTTCTATGTGTTAAAATCCCAAAATTCACTGTATTTTTGTTTTAAATGGTCAACTATCTTTTACATTTAGTATTTCCTGTGCTCATTATTTCTCTGTGAGTTTTCTTCTGGTATTCTTTTCCTTCAGCCTGAAGGACTTCTTTTATCCTTTCTTACAGTGCACTATACTAGTGATAAATCCTCTCTGCTTTTTTTAACCTCAGAATTTATTTATTGCTCTTTCAGTTTGAAAGGTATTTTTGATGAATACACTATCAAAGTAGATATTTAAAGAAAGATGATATTCTATTGTCTTCTGGTTTGTACTACCTATAACAAGAAGTCAGTAATATGCCTACCATTATTCCCTGCAAATAATATGTCTTTTTCTCTCTGGCTACTTTCAAGATTTTTCTCTTTATCGTTGGTTTTCAGTAATTGGATTATGGTGTACCTAGGTATGGTCTTCTCTGTTGGGTTATTTAATTCCTTGGGTCTGTGGGTTCATGTTTTCTATCACATTTGGGAAAAGCTGTTTTATTTCTTCAAATCTTTTTTGACTCAATCTCACTATGACACTCCAGTTATACCTACTTGAGATTGCTTAATATTATCTCACAATTCACTAAGACTCTCCAACTCTTTCTAGTATTTAATTTTTTTCTATCTGTGCTTCAGTTTGGATGGTTTCTTCTATACTTTTTCAGGCTGACCTTTCTCTCTAGGTGTTCAAACTGACAGTTATGCCTAGCTCTGTTAATTTTTCATTTTAGATAGGATACTTTTTGGGTATAGAATTCTCATTTTGTTTAACAGCTATCTCGAAGACTTTACCTGCTAGTTCTATAAACTGTCTTTTGTCAGTCTGCTCTTTACTGATAGATTTTTTTTTTTCTAGTTGTGGTTCATATTTTCCTACTACTTCACCTAAGTAATTTTTTATTGCATTATAAACGCTACACTGTTGATTGTATTTGTTGTCATCCTTAAGGGCACTAAGTTTTGTTCTGGAAGGCACTTAATTTAGTTAAAGATCAGCATGATCTTTTAGAGTTTGTTTTTGAGCTTCTTTGAGTCTAAAGTAGTCTTTACTGTAGGACTAAAATAACCCTGCTTTTAAGGCTTGGACTTTCTGAAGTCTGTAAAGCATTGTGCAAGCTCCAGTTATTTTTCAGCTCACAGGTTTCCAGTAGCTGTTCTTTCCCTAGCAGTCCTATTTTCCCCCCAAATGTACTTTATTTTTATTGATACAGGCACTGCTAATGGTTAATATGGGTGGCTTAAAAAGAAGCAGTTAAGAGAAGAGGAAAAAGAAAAATTATTCTGTCTACCTCTTTAAAAAAAATTTCCTTTAAAGACATTATTTCTTAATCATTACATTATTTTCCTAGTATATATAATAGAGGAAGATTCCTGAAAAACAGTTCTCAAATCATATCCAATTTCTACTATGCTCATGTTAGGAAGCATCTATAATTTCCTTTATTTCTTAAACTCCTCATATACATAATTCTGAATCATCAAGAAAAGCCGTTAAGAACAACTTATGTATTTTTTAACTGTGGTTTCTGTAATCCAATCTCTGTATTTACACCACTGAAAGGTGAATATTGGAGTTTGGCACTGAAAAAAGAACACACCCTTCTAATTCACCCCAAGGAAGAAAGTAAGGAAGAATTCCTTAAAACTATTTTCTTTCCCTTTTCTTCATTTTCTATACAACTTTGCTTCCTGGCTACTTAAATTTATTCAATAGTTTATTTCAAGGCTGAGGCATTTAATAAAAATCTCTCTTGAAAAGCAGTCAAACTCTAAGACAAAGAGAAGGGAGACAAGAGTGATAGGTGTCCCAAAGGTACGGCAGCCATAGTAAAGTGCAGGAGAGCAGAATATTAACAAAATTTTAATACGATTTTAAAAAAGCATTTTACATTTGAAAGAGCTACTTCAAAGAAACAACAGACATTTTAAAGAAAATATGAATAGAAAAGAAATTGGTGACATAAAAATATGAAGTAAATTTTGGTTAAAAGTGAATTATCATTTTGAAAAGGTTCAAAATTTAACGAATAAAAGTTCTGTCCTATTGTCTCAAATGCTTCAGAAATAAGATCAAATAAATACTGTGCCTATACAGTAGCAGAAATAAGGATAAAAGTTAATTTTGAAAATAAGAAAATCAATCAAAGAAAGGAGGAAAAGCAGTTAAAAAGTCTGCTTTCATGGTGAATCTAATTTCATTGTGTAAAATGTCCTCTTTTTCAAAGAAAGCCTGATTTTTAAAATAAGTAACCAAATTGATACATTTTTTTCTTCTGAAAATACATTCACAGGTTATACTTTAATTTTAGAATACTTTGCAAATAACATCTTAGAAATTTTCTGAATGAAAAAAGTGACAGTTATAGGTAATAACCAATTTCTCTTAGTTGTCCTATTATTACTTACATGCATTTCTCAATTCTTAAATGTCACTATATTAGAATTTGTAACAGGATGTTAGGTACATACTATAAAAACAAAATACTATTTAAAAATTTAGATTTTAAGACAATATTCCAAAACCTATGTTCATTTGGCTGTTAACAACAAAATTTATATTATTACTGTTAATCAATAAAACAATAAAAGTAAATGGAAAACTGAAATCCTGCAGTAATAGAAGACAAACATCTGATTTGAAAGGGGGGGTAAAAATCTATTGAGAAGTATTCCTGAGTTTAAGGACATAAGTTTTTAAAATTTTGATGAATGCTGTCAAATTACCCTCTAAAAGGATTGTACTATTTTATATTCTCATCAACAGCATATGAAATAATCTCCATTTTCCCAGACCCTTTCCATTAACACATAACAAACTTTTTATTGTCAGTAATCTAATAGGCAGAAATTCTCAATGCTGTTTAATTTGCATTTTTGATCACTAATATGTTCTCATATATTTACTCGCCATTTGCATTTCTTCTGTGAACTGTCCAAACATACAGTGCCTGTTTTTCTGTTTTGTCCTGATTTGTGGGATTTTGTTCTATATTAAGGATAATGCATCAAGGATAACTTGTGTGTTACATAACTTGCAAATATTGTTCCACATTACTGTTTGTATTTTAACTTAGTTTATATTGTTGCTTTCTGTGAAAAAAGAAAATCAAAAACTTTAAGTGTTTTATAGCCAAATCTGTCCATTTTCTCTTTTATGGCATCTGGGCTACATGCCATCCTTTATAAAACACATTAAAATTTCCCCTCAACTGGCATATTATGAAAAGAATAACGGTATGTTTCATATTTACTGATGCCCCAAACAACTCAATACTAAAATACTAAGACTGAAACGTGTGGTTAAATCTAAAAGACCTATAGGTATTCATTTAAAAAAATAATTCAGGGTGCCTGGGTGGCTCAGTGGGTTAAAGCCTCTGCCTTCGGCTCAGGTCATGATCCCAGGGTCCTGGGATCGAGCCCCGCATCGGGCTCTCTGCTCAGCATGGAGCCTGCTTCTTCTCTCTCTGCCTGCCTCTCTGCCTACTTGTGATCTCTGTCAAATAAATAAATAAAATCTTAAAAAAATAATAATAATAATAATTCAAGAAACACACACAATTTGAACCATGGCATAATGGAGTTCCTTTTATAGTCTCTCAGGTCTTTAGAATTCCAGCTTTGTAGGGGTGCCTGGTTGGCTCAGTGGGTTAAGCCTTCAGCTCAGGTCATAATCTCTGGGTCCTGGGATCGAGCCCCGCATCAGGCTCTTTGCTCAGCAAGCAGCCTGCTTCCCCTCTCTCTCTGCCTGCCTCTCTGCTTACTTGTGCTCTCTCTGTCAAATAAATAAATAAAATCTTAAAAAAAAAAAAAGAATTCCAGTTATGTGGACAGTATAAGATCTTTATACTATAAAGGATAATAAAATATGAAATTTAAAAAATTAAAATCATTCATTCTAACTACACCTAATATGGGAAAATTCCCTAACTCTATGCCTGAGAAAAAAATGGTCCATCCCATTTCCAGCCAATTCTATTTGATACCAAATTTTTCTGCATGTTGAGCCAAAAGCTGTCTCCTTGCTTTATTTACTGCTATAGACCTACTCTCCGGAACAAGAGAAAACAAATGTACCACCCACCACTCTGTACCACTGCATCCTTGCAGATAATTGAAATATGTTCTTCAAGTTTGATTCTTTCCTTCTTTTTAATATAAATACCTGTTTGCATGTCTAATTGACCCAACAGACTATAATCTCCATGCAGACAGGGCAAATGTCTTTTGGATCTTAGTTCTTGCCTGTTATATAGGAAGCATTTAATACACAACCGGGTGTCAATTTGTCAAAATCTTCCTTATAATCAAGAAAGTCAGACAATATCAACTCTGTTTCTTCTAACTGTAACATTCTAAGATTTTAATGTACAATTCTTTGTCTCAAACACATTCCTGATAAATACATGATACTGAACAATTAAAAATATATTTCCAGATCCAAAATAATCTATAAAGTAGTTCATCTGCACTGCACAATTAATATATTATTCATCTTCCATAACATTTTAAATGTCATTCTGACATCTTTGTTAATACAAGGGAATTTTTTATTATGGCTATACACATCCAACTATATTCACATTCATTTTATAAACCATTCACTGAATAGAGATTTTGGAGCTGTATACATGCAAAGAGTAAGTATGAACAGGGTCAGGTCAGATATCTTAGGGGTGCTCAGACATAAAACAAGGTTGGTTACTATAGATCTTCAATGGTGAATCTACTATTCAACGTAAATTTTTTCCAAGAAATGTGCTTGGTATTTTTAAAAATATATGAATCTTTACCAACTAGTTGAAACAAAAAAAAAAATACTTACTTCACTGTGGCACTTAGAAGAAAGTTCAGCTGTGGCATCAGCAAGCTGTCTGGGGCTGACAGGTAACGATCAAACTGAACCTACATGAAGTAGAGAAAGAGCAAAACATAAAGTGTATGTATCTGCTAGTAGACATCTCAAACACAACCATCACTTCTAAGGGTTAAAACTTAGCAAACATACCATGGTACAAATAATGAGTTCTTTGTGATCAAAACGAGTTATTGCTTTAAAATTCTAACTAAAATTCCCTAACAGTGTCAACTTCTTAATGTAGTCAGTATAAGCAATATATACTTTTAAAATTCTGAATCCAAGTCACTCGTCTTAACCTCCTTCACTAAACTTTTGAGTAACAGTATTAACAAGAAAAGTCATCAGAGTTCGAGTCTACCTTACTTTCTTAAATCCACTGTATTTGTTAATTGTTAATTTACCTAATCATTCAACTAATATTTATTGAGTACCTATTATTAGGAAGGTACTATATTAGGTAAAGTGTAAATAATGATGAGCAAAAGAGGACAGTCCCTAGCTTCAAAGACCTTATGATCTACTGAGAAAGATCATAAACAAATAATAATGGAAATAAATATAAAATTACAAATTGTGTTATGGATGCTATGAAAGAAAACACCAAAGCGCTATAAAAGTGTAAATCAGGAGGATGGACCTAGTTTCTGCGTTTGGCAAAAGAATCTGAGGAAAGGATATTTGAAGTGAGATCTTAAGAGATGAACAGAGATTAAGTAAGAGTGGGTGTAGTGGGGGGCCGGGGGGTAGCATGGATGTGACAGCACGGATGATGGCTTGAGGTGAGAAAGAGAATGGCTAACAGAGATCAGTTCAGGTAGGTCTTCTACTATTCTTTAAAGGATTTTAATTCTTACTGGCAAAAGCATTTAGGAAACCACTGAAGGGGAGGAATAATCTGATTTAAGTTTTAAGAAGTTATGTCTGGCTACAGCAAGAAGCGAAGGTTATAATGGTAGATCGCAAGGACACCAAATAGGTAGCTACTGATGCATCTTCAACTACAAGGACAAAAACACGGTAGACAGAAAAGATATTTGACAGAACTAGACATAAAATTATCAGCATTTGGTTAGTGACAAGATGCAGGTGCTGACTCCCAGATCTGGATCTGTATAATTAAACTCACAGCATTATCATAATTCATAACTGTCTACTTTCACATTTATTTAGTTGTGTAATAGCTATACCGCTTACTAGATCACGTCTATTTTCATCCCAATTCTTAGCATGATGCCTAAGAAATAGCAGATAACACTGAAATGATAATGGACAGATGCTCTTACCACTTTCTGAGTTGGGAAATTTGGAAGAGGACCTGGGGGTGGGGGACAGGAGAGACTTAGAAGAGTTCAAGTCTAGGATATGCTGAACTCAACGTGCCCTGAAGCATTCAAGTGACAGCAACAGACAGTTATATATAAAATGATGGACCACACACGAAATAAGTTTAGAGGGATTCTTTAGAGAAACAGATATTCAACTTAATTGCTATTAAAGTTTAAGACCAAGCACAAAATAATTTGTAATGGGGTTTAAATATATTTTGTGGTTTTACCTCATGGACTAGATATATGTTGGTGGGGGAGAGAGAGAAGGGGAGGAAAACAAATTTATTGAGTACTACAGTTACTGATCCTTTGTATAGACTTATGTCATTTTGGAGGTGGGGGAGGTGGAACACCTTGAAGTGGGATACTGGGTGGTATGGTGAGTGTATATTTAACTTTCTAAGAAACTTATTTTTTTAAATTAATCTAAAATTTATTCATTTTCATTTATTTTTAAACTTTTTAGACTAGAATCTTCATATTTTTAAAATGTTTGCTGTGATGTTTGATGAACAGAAATTGTAACTATTACTTCTATGTATATAAATATATATTATCTTTTATTATGACATAATGTTCCTTATTTATCTTATTTAGTGTTTTTAAAATCTACTTTATCTAATATTAATACTGTTGGCTCTGTACTCTTTGCCTTGTTAGGTATCTTGTGGGCTTATGCCTTTCATTTAATTTAGCTCTGTAAGATGATAGGTAACAAAGCCCTGGCATTAAAAGTCATCCAGGAGAACTATGTGCTGAGGTCAAGCCATCACGGTAGTGAGCATATGTGAGTATTTAAATACTTGGGATGCGATAGGCAGTACAGTAGTTGAGAGTGTCAGTACTAGGTTGAATGGGATTGAATAGGTTGTTCAGAGGATTAGAGTTCACACATGAAAAACACTAGCATACTCAATAAAAAACTATGCTAAAGACACTATTGTTATCACTGCTGCCTGTGTATTACTTAAAGCTTCCAAACAAGATCACCCTACGTTGGCTGAACGAGTGTCATCCAACGGTGGGTACACATGCATGCCAAGTATATATGTAAGATGTGGAAACACACTCATGCAGACGTGCAGGCAAGGTCTTCACTTGAAAAGAAGGAAATAAAGTAGAGGTTCGAGGAATCTCACACTCAAGAGTAATATGTTATTTTAAGACTGGAATCCAATTTCAGCTACCATCTCAGGAAGAAATCAAGAACTATAAGCCAAAGATGACTAACAGTGAGAAGTCTTCAATGATAAACAGCCCAACTTCTTTGCATCTGTCATTCCTGTTTCTCTATTATGTTAGAAATAAAACTCTGAAAACGAAGAAAACCCAAAAAGGAATGATGGGGTGTTAGGGTAGAGTAGGATATTACCACAGATGTATGTCTTGGTCAGACCTTAGTTAAAGGAAACGTGTACAATCATTATTATTGCACCCAATGTGAATGCAGTATATCAAGAGATAAAACTACCATCCAGGACAAAATTATCACACAGGAAAAAATTAATAATGAAACCTATGTTGAAATGTTTTACTATTCACTTACCATTGCAGCCTTCAGTGCCACAGAATCTAGGCTGGGCAAATTAGCTAAAGAGCCCTAAAAAAACCAAAAACAGAACAGCAAAAATAAGATATAAAAAAAAGGTGCTATAGCTTCAGTTCAATTACGAAATTAATAGACATCCCAAATTTGGAAATTCGTCCCCTTTCCAAAGAACTCAAGTGTCATCTCTTCAACCTCCACTAGAGCAGGGACTATGACTTGATCATTTTTGTGTTAACTAGCATGAACGCACTGAAGCCATCATATTTGTTGGAGGGAGTGACAAGCACAAGTTTATTAACAATGGGAATACCAGGATATTTCAGATTTACACATAAGCAAGGCAAAAACGCAGGGAAGCACTTAGAAAATGTCAGTAAACCATGGAGGCCTGAACTTGCACTCTGACAATTTTCAGTAGTATACAATAGCAGCAGAATTGATTTCTCTTTGATAGAAATTTGCTTGCTGCTTTATCAGAATAAAAAATTTGGAACTGGTAATTTTTGAGAGCTTCATTTAGAAGTTCCTGGACTGTAAAATATTCTTCATGTTAATGCCATTTAAATGAGTTCTCTGCTTTTTAAAGAAAGATCCTTACTTAGCTTTCTCGGGTTCCCCCACTCCCTTTTCTACTTCCACTGGAGTTCTATAACTTTACAAGATCTTATGCTGGCCTCAAAGTATTTACCTTTCCAAAATGATAGACCAAGACTCACCAAGTGAGAAAGGGGATGACTGCATTTACACAGTAACCTATGCATTCAATTAACTGATAGTGATATAGGAAGCTAGAAAATTTACCAGTATGAATATCCTTCATACATTTTATTACTAAGCTTTTTCCCGTATTTTTAACCAAAATTACCATGGTAAAAAGGACAGTTAATATTTGGGGGCACTCTGCTACATCTCAGGTAGTCATCTAGGAATTGTACGTGTATTTTCTCACTTTATTTTCAGAACAACCCTGTAATACAAATACTATTATTATCCTAATTCCACAGATGAGAGACACAGGGATAAGTCACTTTCCCAGTTTAAAACAAAGCAAACTATTAAGTGGCAGAGCTAAGATTCAAGCTACAGTATAGCTCTAGAACCCATGCTCTAAATGCTAAATGGGCATTTCTCCAGTTAGGAACACCCATGTGCTTACCTGTTCAGGCTTATGTTGCTGTACGGTGTTATAGATAGAACTCAAGCCTGCTCTAGTTAAAACATAAGAAGCTTGCTCATTTATAAGTGTGTCCAAATGTGCTTCAATCTAAAATAAAACACAACAGAAAGAAAATAAAGGGGGAATAAGACTGATGAGAGTAGAAGTAGACCACCGTGGAGTCAGCTCTTCATCAGGGATGTGCTCCTTGCGGTGGCTATGAGGCAAGACCATGAGCCACATGGGCTGCTTCTGTGACAAAGCTTTTCCTTCCCCAAAGAGGAAGTCCTCCTACAAAAGGGAGAGAAAGTCTCACTTTAAAAATAACTGAAGAGGACTCTAGGACTAGTCACTAGTCAAAAAATCTGAGTAGTTTGTCAGTTCTTTTAAAAGATGGCACTAAGCAAAACACAAAAAACAATAAACAGTAAAAAATAACAACAGTGTAAAATAAAATATTTAGAAAGACTTCTGGGAAGATGCAGGCCTGATGTTCCTGACCTCTCCATTTCCCTTACCCTTCCAACCTCTTGGACCAACTCAACCAATCCAATATGCCATCTGGAGAAGCAGGTTTGTTAGAACCAGGGGAGAGTTGAGGACCAGCAGAAGGGTGGTCAAAGATTTAAGGTTAGGAGCAGCTCAAGCTAGCAGATGTGAGCTGTATGTGCTCATCTGCTTCGTATTATCTTTGTGGAACCCATCTAATGCTAATGGGGGCAGAATCCACACAAGCTAGACTACCCTGATGGGCTGAAATATCCCTTAGTGGGAAGAAGTCTGCTGCTCCCTTACTTTTACCAGTAGAGGCCCAAGAGTTTGGGGGTCTTCCATCTTTTCTTGACCAGGGAGTTCCCTCAGTTTTACCAGTTTGTTTGTCCATGGCGCAGTTTACTACTAACGGTACTATTAATATCTGGATGCTTGCCAATAGCTGAGCACCTCTCCCCTTAAAAAACTTACAACTAACTTAAAAAAGGTGACTATATTCTAAAAGAAAACTCATCTGAATAATTAGAAAATACCTTTTCCAGAGGCAACTCTACTAAAAGACACTGAGTTCTTTAACGTTTTTTTAAGTGAATGTCCAAGAAACTACAATTAGAGCCCTTAGTCATTAGACTTACTGGAAATCAAAGAAAAACAAGATATGCAAATATAAACATTTGATGAAAAAGTTACTGCTAAGAACCAAATGAGTATCTGAAGAAGAACAGAAGAAAAATAATACAGTAACATCAAAGAAAGATTAAATTAGAGTATAAAAAGAAATTAGAAGAGAGATTCCGGAGACAGAACCAACTAAGGGGCAAGAGCTTCAGAATATAAAAAGTAACAGATGGAAAAGTGATAATTAATTAGATAGTAAAAAACTTTATTGAGCAAAAGAAAGGGTTGAATCTTCAGACTGAAATGGCTCTGCAAAATCCAAATGGAAATAACAGAAAAAGAGACATGCCAAAAAATATCCTGAGGATATCTCAACTCAAAGGAAAATCCTTACAAGCTTCCAGATGGACAGATTAAGTTACCACAAAGAAAGAACCAGACTAGCCTGAACTCCTTTCTTGAAACACTGGAAGAAGGCAAGTAAGAGTGGAAGAAAATTAAGACAATTGATAGGAAAGCTCTGAAAATCAAGAATCCTTTACTCCACAAGGTGAACTTTCTTTGGAGGGCCTAAACACACCACATCTTCCATATCTGCATCATTGTGCAGGCCTCTCTACCACTGACTCTGGGGCTGACCCACACAACCAGCATTGGCCAACAGCCGATCAGCAAGATGGAATAAGCACAGGCTTCACACGTACTTACACACTGGGGCTTGTCCCCTTGGAATGCAAAACATGACCACACAATAGTTAAGAAACACAGATAACGGGATAAAACAGATCCATGAATACCTGATATATCTGAACTTCTTAAGATTGAGACAAATGGTAGAGTTTGGGGGTTGAGTTAGTGATAAATATAGTCAAAACCAATGAAATTTTTTTTAAAAAAAGAATTTTATTAATTCCACAAAAAAAGTTATATAAGAAAGAAAAATTAATCATACTTCATTATATTTCTTTTAAAAGGAATTAGAAATTAGAAAATATCACAAGGTTAGATATACCAAAGCTTATTCCTTAGAAACCCCTAAAACTTTACAAATGAATTTTTATCATAGCCACTGCCAAATTACTTACATACTTGTAATAACACAGAACACTCTTGAGTTTTTTCTTAAAAACATTATATTTACCAAAACTCACTATTTTAACATCAGAAGCCAGGTATCTGGTAAATTTTACAAAATGCTTTGTTTTAGCCACTTTACAAACTCTTAAGTGATACCATTTGGCTTACAGGACTAGAGTCATTGGTATAACAAACTGTAATGTTTTGCCTAACACTGGTTTACACATAGATAAAAATATATCTGTCCTCTGTAACACCTTCTGCACTAGCTAGAAAGCTTGAAAAATATAGCATATTATTCACAGTTCAGAAACTGAAATCTGCATACAGAATAACTGTTCCAATCAATAAGAAAAGCTTCATTCCATCATTACAAACTATGGTTTGAATAAAATATCATATTTATTATATATTCTAGCTTCCCCCAAACAAATCCAAAATACCAAGAGTATGTGTTTGTGTGTGTATGTGTGGACTTCTATCAGACTATACCAAAGGATTTATAAAAAGTAGGTCACTGAAATTGGATTAAGCCCAGTAACTGAGATCATATACAGAAAAAAGGCCCCATCACAGTGAGCTGTTATCGTATAGTAAAATTTACCTGAAACTGCAGCATTTCTAGACGTCTGTCAGTGAACTCAAACAGAGCTAGGGTTGTTTTCATCATATACAGTGAATTGACCATGAAAGTGGCCATGTCAGCTGTGCCTAAATTGCTGGCAGATACAGTACACATTTGGAGGAGAGGATCCAAGACACATGATAAAACCTATAAACGAAAAACAAAATGAAATTTATTTTTTATTCCCCAATCAGTGATACAGGCCTGGGTTAACAGTACTTCAGAATGAAAGTCAGATTAATTGGAAGGGGGCCAACTTACAGAAGTATGTTTTAAAAAGATTAAATGTTACAGTAATCATAATGTTTTTTACAACGAGCATCACTGAATAAAATGCTTTTCAAAAATAAAGAGACCTGGTTCAATATTTGAAGGAAGAATCAATGAGAAGGATTGTTAAAATGTATGGGTTATAAAAATGCCAGAATTTCAACAGAATGTATAATAGACGAGCAATAAGTAATTATTAAAAATGACTTATAACATACTTGCACAAAGTCAGCTTGACGGGCATCTAATGGTACAACTGAAGAATCGTGAGAGGCCAAAACTTCACGCAACAACGTGAGTGTCTGATTTAATGCCGAACTTGGTCCAAGATCAGGTGGTGGGAGTTCAACCTAAAATAAAGGGTAGCTCATCCACTGCTTATATTTTTCCACTGAAATTTAATGCATGAATAAATGTAACTCATAGTTAAATAATACATATAAAAGATGTAAACCTTTGACATATTACAAAATCTTTATCCGTAGCTTATACTAATAAGCACACAAAGTGACACAAAAGTTTTTTATTATATTATTACAGAATATAGTCTTCTCACAGCAGTGCAGAATTTGTACTTCTAAAATTCAAAAAGTTATAAGAAAACTTAGTGGTCTTTGAACTGTAGAATTATATTTTTACACAAACTTGAAATGGCCTACTGTTTTGTTTTTTTAGCCCAAGTCATAAGAAAAAGGCAACCCAGAAACCAGCATTCCCCCAACAGTAACATAACTGAGAATCATCATCCACCCCGGCTCAAAACTCAGAGATTTTGGTTCAGTATGCATAGGATTGTGGCCGAGGAATCTTCCTTTCAATAAGCCCATAGGGAATTTTTCAGGGCATTGGCCAATGGGCTACACACTTCACAAAAATATAGTACATACTGTATTCTATACAGTGTAGCACTGCCACCAAAATCTTAAGTACTCAAGTTAAAGATTAGTTTTACATTTCAGATTACCATTTACTAGTTGTGTGGTCCCGGGTAAGCTCTTTAACTTCTCAGAGCGTCAGAGATATTCTGTAAGAACTAAGTAGGACTGTTGCATCTAAAATACTGGCAGAGTACCAGGCACTTAGTGAAAGGTATGCCAAGTTCACTAACCCTACTTGCCAGCATCACAATATCCAAGAAGACATCTCTCTGAATTTTTTGAAACACATTTTTCACTTTTCTGAGTAATTAGAATACTAATAGAGACAGATATTTTAAAAAGATTTTATTTATATATTTGACAGAGAGAGAGAGGGATCACAAGAGAGAGCGGAGCAGGGTCCCTGCTCGGCAGAGAGCCCAATGCAGGGCTCGATCCCAGGACTGAGAAACCATGACCTGAGCTGAAGGCAGAGGCTTAACCCACTAACCTACCCAGGCACCCCTAGACAGATATTGTTTTATTTGTAAAATCTCAAAAGTCCATGGAAGAGTCAATAGCCTTGTGTCAGATAGAAAGGTGTAAGAATTTTTAAATATCTGGATTTATATTAAGAATGTTTTATATAGAAAAGTTAATATATAGGTGACATCAGCAGGAATGGTAAAGTATGGACCTCTGAAAATCCCCCCTCCTTCATAAAAGCAACAAAACCAAAAAATATAAGACATGCAAAGAAACAAAAAAAATATGATTTGTGCACAGAAAAAAAAGTCAATAGGAACTTTCCCTGAGGAAGCCCAAACCCTGGAGTTACTACTCAAAAGTTTTAAATCGGCTATTTTAAATATGGTCAAAAAAACTAAAGGAAACCATGTTAATGAACTACAGTTTGAGAACAATGTCTCATCAAATAGAGAACATCAACAGATAGAAATGATTTTAAAAAAATAACCAAATACAAATTTTGTAGTTGAAAATTACTAAAATGAAAAATTCACTATAGGGATTCAATGGCACATCTGAGTAGGCAGAATAAATGATCAGTGAACTTGAAGACAGATCAATTAAAGTTATCCAGTCTGTGGAATCAGAAGACAAAAACTGAAAGAAAATTCACAGAGTTTCAGATACCTATGGAACACCAGCAACCTAAGTACATGGGGATCTTAGAAGAAGAGGGGAAGGCAGGAAGAACATCTGAAGGAATAATGACAAAGACTTCACAAATGTGATTAAAACAAAACATTAATTTAAACATTTAAGAAGTTCACAAACTCCACAAAGAACAAACTTAAATAGATCCACACTAAGACACATCACAATCAAACTGTCAAAAGACAGAGAATTTGAAAGTAGAAGAGAGAAGTAACTGATTATGACAAAGGATTCTAAGATTAATAGCTGATTTCTCATCAGAAAACATGGAGACTAAAAGCCACTGGATGGCATATTCAAGGGCTAAAAGACTGTCAACAAAAGATTTCTATATTCAGTAAAACTATCCTTCAAGAATGGAGAAATTGACACTCCCAATAATCAAAACCAAAAACTGTTCACTAATAAACCTGTTCCACAAGAAATATGAGAAATCCTTCAGGCTAAAGCACAGGGACACTAGAGAGTAACTTAAACTTTTTTTTTTTTAATTTTTTTAAGATTTTATTTATTTATTTGACAGAGAGAGATCACAAGTAGGCAGAGAGGCAGACAGTGAGAGAGGGGGAAGCAGGCTCCCCGCTGAGCAGAGAGCCCGATGTGGGGCTCGATCCCAGGACCCTGAGATCATGACCTGAGCGGAAGGCAGCGGCCTAAACCACTGAGCCACCCAGGCGCCCCAGTAACTTAAACTCTTATGAAGAAATAAAGGACAGCAATAAAGGTTCTGACATAGATGAATACAAGACAGTAGTAATGTACTTTCCATTTGTAATTATTTATTCCGATTTAAAAGACAACTACATGAAGCAATAATTATAATTCCATGTTACTGAGCACACAATGTCAAAAGATATATTTGTAACAATAACAGTGTAAAGGAAGAGGAAAACTGGGCTATGTCGGAGTAAAGCTTTAACATGCTATTGAAAGTAAGTTGGTATTAACCTGAACTGCTACAACTTAAGATGTTAATTGTAAATCCCAGGGCACCACTAAGAAACTAACTACACTCACAAACTCTCACACACATTTATTTAAATAAATAGTAATTATTTAAATTACTAGAAGGAATTAAAGTAGCATACCAAAAAGTATTAACACAAAAAAAGGCAGTTATAGAGGAACAGAGGAACAAAAACAGTTAAGACATACAAGAATAGCAAAATGGCACTACCTTATCAGCAATTAAGTTAAATGTAAATTTATTAAACATGCCATCCAAAAAGCAGACTGGCAATGGATTTTTTAAAAAGAATGATCCAACCATCTATATGTTGTCTTCAAGAAACACTTTCGATTTAAAGACACAAAAAGATTGAAAGTCAGGGGTGCCTGGGTGGCTCAGTGGGTTAAGCCTCTGCCTTCAGCTCAGGTCATGATCTCAGGGTCCTGGGATCGAGCCCCACATCACGCTCTCTCCTCAGCAGGGAGCTTGCTTCTCCTCTTTCTGCCTGCTTCTCTGCCTACGTGTGATCTATCTCTCTGTCAAATAAATAAATAACATCTTTGAAAAAAAAAAAAAGGGTTGAAAGTCAAAAAGGATGGGAAATGATAAACCTTGCATGCAAAAACCAAAAGAGAGCTACAGTAGCTATACTAATTTCAGACAAAATAAAGTCTTCAAACAAAAACTGCTACTAGAAATAAAGAAGGATATTTTGTGTTTATTATTAAGAAGACATGAGAATTAGAAACGTGGGCATATAACAGAGCCCCAAAATACATGAAGCCAAGGCTGAAGCCAAAATTGAAGAAAAAGTATCTCCCATGGAAAATATTTATTTCAAGTTTCACACCTCTTTCAGTTTTGTTTCCTTTTTTGTATTAAATTCAAATTCAAATTGAAAGACTCTAGAATACGAAGTCATCTTTATAAAAGTATTTTCTATTCATTCACCCGATTAAAAAATATATCTAAAATGTTGTTAAACAGATGGCAATGAGGGGTGCCTGGGTGGCTCAATTCGTTAAGCATCTGCCTTCAGCTCAGGTCATGATCCCAGGGTGCTGGAGAGAGCACCACATGTGCCTGCCTGCTCAGTGGGGAGCCTGTTTCTCCCTCTACCAGTACCCCTCCATGTGCTCTCTCTCTGTCAAATAAATAAATAAAATCTTAAAAAATATAAAGTAATATAAAATGCACAGAAGCTAGTCATAGAAAAATGACTCAGGGGGATCTTTAGATAAGTATAAATCAGTAAGATTTGCCAGCACTCTAACAGCTTTAATACAGAAATAGGCAGCTGTATAAACTAGAGGAAATGTGTGTGTGTGTGTGTGTGTGTATCTCAGTTTCCCAAAACCTTCCACACACACAAAAATAATAATCAAGAATTTAACAAATCCTCCAGGGATGCTTCAGTATAGCTATATACACTGTGTGATTAAGACCCTAATTTTTAATGTGTAATTTCTTCTTCTAAGTTATAAACTATAGTATAGTATAACAACAACAACAAAGAACCTTATAGAATATCTTTCAAAAATTCATAGTTTGTCAGTTGCCAATCAAAACAGAAGGCCAATGACAGAAATCTTATGCACCAATAGCAGCTGATGAGAAACTTCTTTTTACCCTCTTGAATTAAGGTCTTTAAAAGCTGTGCAAATTTAAAACAAAAGTCATGCCTCTGTCAGCAGAGTCAATGATAAATGATACAAGTACTACTTGAACTCACTTCATTCAATAAACTGTATTCTATGAAGCACTTTTACACACATCTATCAGATTAGCAATAGCTCAGAATCACACTTCAAAGGCAAAGTGAAAATTATGGCAGTTGTTGCATAAACACGATTTACAATTTTACTAATAATGTAGTAAAAAATAATGGTCAGAAAATTAAAAGAAGAAAAATATCTAATTAATACCCTCCTTTCGCTTCAATTTAAATTTCATCTAAGTGAAATGTATTTCTAATGGTTAAACTTTATACAAGATAGTGTGGTATTGCTGCAAGGACAGACAAATAAACCAATGGGAGTAGGATAAACATTTATAAAACAAATCCACACATATATGGTCTTGTGATTTTTGACAACGTTTCCACTGCAGTTCAGTGGGAAAGGATTGACTTTATGATAAACAGTGCTTGATCTACTAGAGAGTCAAATGGGAAAGACTTTAACCTTGACCCCTACCTTACAGTATACTCAAAAATTAATTTGAGATGGACCAAAGACCTAAATGTAGAAGCTAAGGCACCAAGCTTCTTAGAAAATACATGTAAGGATAACTTAATGACCTAGGGGTAGGAAAAGATTAAATGAATAAAAGTTAGGATATAGGACAAAATTAAAATGAAGAAAAATTAAAATGAATACACCATCAAGAGAGTAAAAAGACAAGTCAAAATTGGGAGAAAATATTTGTAATGCTTATTTGAATCCAGAATACATTTTTTAAACCCCCTCCCAAATCAGTAAGAAAAATACAGATAATCCAATAGAAAAATTGGTAATAAACTTCAAAAGACACTTCGCAAAAGGGCAATACAGCAACCAATAAACATATGAAAAACTGCTAAACATCACTGGTCTTCAGAAAAGTACAAATCACAAATGAAAACACTACCACACAATTTCCATAATGGCTAAGATTAAGAAGATTAGCCATATCGAGTACTGGACAGGATGTGGAACAACTGAAATTCTCACACATGTCTGATGGAGTAAATTGATGCAAGCATTTTAAAAAAATGAGTGGCAGTACCTACTAAAGCTATCAATCCCAACACCCTGATAGTCCATTCCTGTATATACACACGAGAGAAATGAAAACTTACAACCATCAAAAGACACGGACAACAATATTCACAGGATCCTTATTGACAATACCTACGAACTGGAAACAATCCAAGTATATATCAATATACTGTGGTGTATTTATACAATTGAATTATTACATAATAATTTAAAGATGAACTACCGTAGACAACATGGATGAATTTTACAGATATGTTAAATGAAAGGAGTCAGATCCAAAAAGTTCAACTGTATCAATCTATTTATGTGAATTTCAATAGCCCACAAAAACAGGAAATAGAAGTCAGTACTGAGAAAAGGCATAAAGAAGCCTTCTGAGGTGCTAGATATGTTTTATGTGTTGATCTGGGTGGAGATTAATGAGCATATACAAATAAAAAATTCAACTAACTATACACTTAAGATTTGTGTACTGTCAGTTACATCTCCACTTAAAAAATTTATTTGATGTTTTTGTTTATATTATGTAAACACTGAGAATCAATGTTTTATAAAAATATCCAAGATTCATAAATAAAGTTACCATTAATACTCATTAATGTACAAAAGCGCTTTAGGAAGTACACATTCATAACTTTATGTACATTTTCCAATTGATAAAGCTGAACAATAAAAAATTCACACTTAAAACATTTAGTCTGAAAATTCACATTCCATATGTTAGAACCTCTCTTTAAAAAAAATATACAGCGCTATAAATGAAACAGTTACTCCTCCTGTGACTGTTCACCATGATACTTTTCATCCTTTGCATAGACAGGTGCTCTGTTTTAGAAGAAAAAAAAAAAAAGGCTGCACCGTAAAAAATTCTAAAAGCTCTTAAGACATCATTCCCATTCCACTGTTAACTTTAGTTCTATTCTTTCAAATACCTTCCACTTAAGGTCTTCTGATTTTCTGTTCTGTATTTTCTTAGAAAGCCAGTCATCCATCCTCTTTCAAAAATAAAAACAAAACTAGCAAACCAAAAAACAAACAAACAAAAACCAACCTATTTTTAAACTCATTTCTTCATCTTATATATAGACTCTTTTTGTCCTATCTATATACATGTATGTTCTAGCAACTGGCAATAAACAGAACTGTTTTTTAAATCACTTTATTGAGGTATGATGACATAAGAAACAGGTGTACTTATTTAATGTATATAATTTGATGAGCTTGGAGATCCGTATACCATGAAACCATCACCAAATTCTATGCCATAAAACATATCCATCACCTCCAAACACTTCCTCTTGTTTTATGTTTTTACTTATGGAATTAAAGTTTTTAAGCCGATAAAAATATCCACAATGAATCTTAAAATGCAAACTAACATTTGTTTGAAATAACTTCAAATAATGATGACCTTTTATTTCACATAACTTTATTTAAAATTTAAAAAGCATTTCAGCTGAAAATACTGTTTTTGTTTTTCCCAACGGAACAATCTGTAAGAAATAATGTAAAACTCAAACTATTCATCTAGAACAGCATTTCTCATACTTAACATGCATATGAATGAGCAGGGAATCTTGTTAAAATGCATATTCTGGGGGCGCCTGAGTGGCTCAGTGGGTTAAAGCCTCAGCCTTCGGCTCAGGTCATGATCCCGGGGTCCTGGTATTGAGCCCCGCATCACATCGGGCTCTCTGCTCAGCGGGGAGCCTGCTTCCCTTCCTCTCTCTGCCTGCCTCTCTGTCTACTTGTGATCTCTGTCTGTCAAATAAATAAAATTTTTTTAAAAAATGCATATTCTGATTCAGTAGATCTAGCATGCCTAAGATTTCTGAATGTCTAAGAAGATTCAGTAGATCTAGCATGCCCAAGATTTCTGAATGTCTAAGAACAGTGATTTCTAACCTGCTGGTCCATATACTAAACTTTGAACAGTAAAAGAAGATTCCAAACACTAACTAAATACTAGAATTTAAGTAAGAATTTATTTAAAGGACCATTTAGCTCCCAACCCCTCCACAGGTCTAGGCAAATTAACCCTATTAATTTGATTTGGGTTTCATTTTTTTTAAAGGTTTATTTATTTGAGAGAGAGAGATAGAGGGTGCCCAGGCACACATCAGTGAGTGCAGGGAGGGGCAGCCCAGGAGGGAGAGGGGAAACCAGGAGTTAGGCTAGATCCAGGACCTTGAGATCATGACCTGACCCAAAACTAACAGCTGGACGCTTAACTGGCTGAGTCACCCAGGTGCCTCTGATTTGGGTTTCATTTATGACATCTCATATACTTTTACATCAGAATTGTCATATCACTATAGTGGAATACAGCAAACTAGTGAATATAACAAATGTCTGTCTAGCTTAAATTGATATGGCATTGTGTATTTTGCAGCGTAGATAGATACAGGCAGTTCCTGACTAATGATGGTTCAACTTAGAATTTTTTGACCTTGCAATGGGAATAAAAGCAATGCACATTTGGCAGAAACTGCACTTCAAATTTTGAATTTTGTATTCTTTTTCCCCCAGGCTAGCAAGATGGAGTGCAATACTGTCCCCTGATGCTGGGCAGGAGCAGCAAGCTGCAGTTCCCAGGCAGCCACACAACCACAAGGGGAAACAACTGATAACCATTCCGTGCCCTTAAAACCATTCTGTTTTTCACTTTCAGTACAACAGTCAATAAAATGCATGAGATATTTCACACTTTCATTATGAAATAGGTTTAGTGTTGGATGATTTTGCCCAACTGCAGGCCAATACAGATGTTCTGCACATGTTTAAGACAGGTTAGGCTAAGCTATGATGTTCTGTAGGTTAGGTGTATTAAATGCATTTTCAACTTATAATACTTTGGGGACATAAACCTATCATAAGTCAAGGAAGACTTTATTACCTTTAGGTATTTCTAGGTTTGCAGTTACAAAAGTTTCAAGAGAGCCTGATAAGGAAGGGAATATACATACTTGAATACTTAAGCGCTTCAAACTGCTTTGTTAGGGAAAAGGTACAACTGTCAATAAAATGATGTCCTTGAATTTTCTTTTTTTCTTGGTGAATAAAGGTAGTTCCCAGATATGTCTTTTTAAAAGCACAGAAGGAATCATATGAAGAGCTCATTTCTGGCTATGCCTTCATTTTGAAGGCCATTCTTCCCAACAATTTTACTAGCCACTTAAAATTTTATTAACAAAAATTTCTACTTGGGTGCTTTGCTGATGAAGACCATTCTGAGTAAGCAGTGTTTTCTTTATAAGGCTAGAATATTTTTAGAAGAATTGAGTGATTTATAAGATGAAGAATAAGAGAAATATAAAATATGGAACATTAAAATTTAATGAAAGAAAGATAATTCTTGAAAGAAACCTGAAATGGCTACAGATGCAACATGCAAGCTGTAAACAGTATCATATTCTAACCTCAATTTAACATTAAAATATCCCTAAGTATAGCCTAATTTATATCTGAGAAAAACATTTCAGGGCACAATTAGTAATAATGGCAACAAAAACCAGTAACAGTGTAATAAACTCACATAACTTGTACTTAAAATATTCAAATTACAATTACTTTCTTTCCCTGTTTATCTCCTATCCTGTTCTAGGTTTTAATTGAAAGATGCCTTGTCATCCATTTTATTTTTCTATTTTATTATCCATTTTATTTTACTATTTTCTTGTAACTCTCATTTTAACTTTATAAGAGAAATAAAACACAGACGAACTTAGTATTTTTTGAGTAAAAATAAAATACAATAAATGGGTAACCATTCAGGAAAAATAAGTAAGATCCTTCCTCCCCAGCATGGACAAAAATAAACTTCAGGTAGATTAAAAATTTGATGTAAAAATGAAACCACAAAACATCTAAGAACATGAATCTAAATAATTTTATTAAGTAATCTAACATTTTCCCATTGTCAGATGCTAACTTTATCATATATTAAATTCTAAGTGTATTTTCTGATTGTCCAGAGTTTTTAAGTACCACATACTCCCAAGGAAGAAACCATACATTAAAAAAACTTGACACTTTACTACGTAAAAATTAAAAGTAAATTTGTTAGAAAATACTACAGGTAAATTAAATGGCAAATGATAACCTGGAGAAAATATTTGTAATAAAAATGACAGTTAGTATTCTTTATGTATAAAGAATAGGAAATAGTAAGACCAAACCTAGTAGAAAAATTGCAGAGGACATGAACAAGCAATTCACAAACATTCAATAAACATATTTTAAATATTCATTCTCAGCAGAATCACTGAAATCCAAATAAAAACAATGATAGCACTTTTTGCTCATACTGGCAAAGATATTTTAAAACACCTATTATCCAATGTCAGCAAGTGCTGGGAGTTAAGTATGAGGAAGTATGGCAGATTTGAGGAAATAGGTAAAAGAAAGGTAAATAGGAGTGGCTGCTTAAGGACATGTAGGACTGCCATTATGGAAGATTTCAATGATGCTGGAAATGGTTAATTTTAGTGAATCCAGTCTACGTGGTTACATGACTTTCTTTAGCAGTGCTCAGCAGTCAGGGTATACAAAAGAGAAATTGAAAAGCTGAAATCAGGGTGTTTTTGCAAAGGAAGCAAGGTAAAATGAAAAGGGTGCAAGAGATCACGGACTAGCAGAAAATGAAGGGAAGGAGTCATTCTTATAACTAGTATTTTTTAAGTTCCATATGATCTGCATACAGAAAAATTATTTTTTCCTTCTTTCTTTCTTTCCCTATGTAACCATCTTAACCACTTGTGTGGATGTCTGTGTGTCCAATATTAAGTGCTCACTAAATGTTGGTTATGATTTGTAAAAGGCATCATTCTGATCAGTCATTCGTTAACTGAAGTATAATACACTTTTTTTCTCATTTTATTGAAATATAATTAACATATATCATGATTATTCATTTTATGTGTACAGCATAAAGATCTGACATATATTTTGTGAAATGATTATAATAAAACTAGTTAACATCTACCATCTCATTTAGATTCAATAAAAAGACTTGAAAAAAAATTCTTGTAATGAGAACTCATGGGATTTACTCATAACAACTTTCCCACATATCCTACTGCAGCAATAACTACAGTCATCATGTTGTATATTACATCCCTAGTACTTATTTTTCTTATAACTCCAACTTTGTACCTTTTGATCATCTTTCTCTAATTCCTGCTCCCTGCAATCCCTGCCTCTATAACCACAAGTCAGACCTCTTTTTCTGAGTTTGGTTTCTGTTTTGCTTTTTGGATTCCACATTTAAGATCATATACAGTATTTGTCTTTCCCTGTTTGACATACTTCATTTAGCATAATGCCCTCAAGATCCATCCATACTGTCACAAATGGCAGAATTTCCTTATTTATGGCTGAATAATATTACTGTGTGTGTGTGTATACACACAGACATACACATACCACTTCTTTATCTGTTGATGAACACTTGTTTCCATGTCTTGGCTATTGTAAATAACGCTGCTATGAAGGGGGTGATTTCTGAGTTAGTGTTTTCATTTCCTTTGGATATATTCCCAGAAGTGGAATTGCTGGAGCATATGGTAGTTCTAGTTTTAATTTTTTTGCGGATCCTCCATACTGTTTTCCATAGCAGCTGTACCAATTTATGATCCCACCAACAAGAACATAAGTGTTCCCATTTCTCTACATCCTCACCAGCATTTGTTATTTCTTGTCTTTTTGATGGAGGCCATTCTAACAGGTCTAAGGTAATATCTCATTGTGGTCTGAGTTGCATTTCCCCATGACTAGTGATGTTGAGCATCTTTTCATGTACCTACTGGCCTTTCATATATCTTTTTTTGGAAAAATACATATTCATGTTCTTTGACCATTTGCTAATTACATTGATTGCTTCTTCCTATTGAGTTGTATGAGTTTTTTTGAAAATGTTTTGAATAATAAGCCCTCATTAGGTATATGGTTTGCAAATACTTTTTCCCATTCAGTAGATTGTCTTTTCACTTTGTTGATCGTTTCTTTAGCTGTGCAGAACTTCTTAGTTTGATGTAATCGCACGTGTTCAATTTTGATTTTATGACTTGTGCTTTATCCAAAAAAGTCACTGCTGAGACCCATGTCAAGGAACTCTTCTCCTGTATCTTCTTCTAAGAGGTTCATGGTTTCAGGTTTTACATTTAAGTCTTTAAATTCCACTTTGAGTTAAATTTTTGTGAATGGTATAAGACTGAGGTGAAGTTTCATTCTTTTAAACATGAGTATTCAATTTTCCCAGCACCATTTTTTTAAGATACTCTCTTCTCTCAATTGAGTAGTATTAGCTCCCTTGTCAAAAATTAATTGAACATATATACTTGGGTTTATTTCTGGGATCTTGATTCTGTTTCATTGCTTTATTTCTCTGGTTTCAGGCCAATATCATACTGCTTTAATTATTGTTACTTTATACTATAGCTTGAAATCAGGAGGTGTGAAGTCTCCTGCTTTGTTCTTCTTTCTCAGGATAACTTTGGCTTTTGGAGGTCTTCTGTGGCTTCATACAAATTTTAGAATTTTTTTTTTTAAACTTCAGTAAAAAATGTCTTTGGAATTTTGTTAGGGATTGTGTTGAGTCCATAGATGGCTTTTGGTAGTATTTACATTTTAACAATATTAATTCTTCCAGTCCATGAACACAAAGTACCTTTATATTTATTTCTGCCTTCTTCAATTTCTCTCACTGAAGTCTTAAAGTTTTCAGAGATCATTTCCCTTCTTAGTTCTTTTCTTGGTTCTTATACAATTCACAGCACATGTCCTCACCACAGCACAAGTCCTCCCCAATGTTCATCACTCAGCCACTCCATCCCTCCCACTTCCCCTCCCCTCCAGCAACCCTCAGTTTGTTTCCTGAGATTAAGAGTCTCTTATGGTTTGTCTCTCCCTCTGGTTTCATCTTGTTTCATTTTTCCTTCCCTTCCCCCATGATCCTCTGTCTTGTTTCTCAAATTCATATCAGTGAGATAGTATGGTAATTGTCTTTCTCTGTTTGACTTATTTCACTTAGCATAACACCCTCTAGTTCCATCCATGTCATCACAAATGGCAAGATTTTAGATTTTTTGATGGCTGCATAGTATTCCATTGTATAATTACCACATCTTCTTTATTCATTCATCTGTTGAGGGCCATCTAGGCTCTTTCCATAGTTTGGCTATTGTGGACATTACTACCATAAACATTCGGGTGCACCTGCCCCTTCTGAATCACTACATTTGTATCCTTAGGGTAAATACCCAGTAGTGCAATTGCTGGGTCGTAGGGTAGCTATATTTTAAACTTTTTGAGGAACCTGTATACCATTTTCCAGAGTGGTTGCATAACTGATATTTTTAAAGATTTTATTTATTTGTTAGAGAGAAAGAAAGAGAGAGAGAGAGCATCCTTAAGCAGGAGGAGGGGCAGATGGGAAGAATTCCAAGCAGACTTTGCACTGAGCTCAGAGACCAACCTGGGGCTCAACCTCATGACCCTGAGACCATGACCTGAACCAAAAAAAAAATTGGATGCCTAACTGACTGAGCCACCCAGGCACCCCAGAAAATACTGATTTTTATTTGTTGCTTTTGTATCCTGAAACTTTACTGAATTTATTGATTAGATGTTTTTAGTTTAGTCTTTTCTATACATACAATCATGTCATCTGAAAATAAAGACAAATTTTACTTTTTCCTTTCCAATTCTTTTTTTCTTTAAAGTAATGTCTACACCTAACGTGGGGCTTGAACTTACAACCCCAAGATCAAGAGCCACACGCTCCACTGACTGAGCCAGCCAGGCACCCCCCTCTTCCTTTCCAATTCTGATACCTTTTATTTATTTTTCCTGCCTCTTTTTTCTGGCTAAGACTTCCAGTACTATACTGAATAGATGTGGTGAGGGTGGACAGTCCTGTCTTTTTCCTGATTTTAGAGGAAAAGCTTTATCTGTTGAATATGGTGTTAGTGGTGGGCTCATAATTTATGGACTTTATTGTTGACATACATTACTTCATACTTAATTTGAAATTGTTTTTTTTTTAATCACAAATATGTTGAATTTTGTCAAATATTCTTTCTGCATCTATTGAAATGATCATGTTTCTCTTCTTTCATCCTATTTGTGATGTATTAGATAGATCTGGGTATGTCAAACCATCCTTGCATCCCAGGGATAAATGCTACTTGATCACGATGAATGATCCTTTCAATTTCACCTATATTCATGAGGAATATTGGCCCGTAGTTTTCATTTCTATTAGTGTTATATTCTGGGTTTCATATCAGTGTAGAGCTGGTACCACAAATGGAGTTTGGAAGCATTCCCTCCTCTTCAGTTTTTTAGAAGAGTTTGAGAAGGATTGGTGTAAATTCTTTAAATGTTTGGTAAAATATACCCGTGAAATCATCTAGTCTTGGGCCTTTCTTTGTTGAAAGATTTTTGATTACTGACTCAATTTCTTTACTAGTAACTGGTCTATTCAGATTTTTCTATTTCTTTCTAATTCAATTTTTATACATTGCATTCCTTTTAGGTTGATCAGTTTGTTGGTATACAGTTATACATAGTAGTATCTTTTGATCCTTTGTATTCTGTGGTATCAGTTATAATGTTTCCCTTTTTATTTGTAATTTTATAGATTTTGGTCTTCTTTTTCACTTGCTTAGTCCAGCAAATGGTTTGTCAATTTTATCTTTACAAAGAACCAAGTCTTATTTTGGTTAATCTTTTCTATTGTTTCCTACTCTGTATTTCATTTATTTCTGCTCTAATTTCCTTCTTCTGCTAATTTGGGGCTCAGTCCACTCTTTTTATAGTTCCTTATGATGTAGAGTTAGGTTGTTTGAGATTTTTCTTGTTTCTTAATATAGGTGTTTATTGCTATGAACTTCCCTCTTAAAACTGGTTTTGATGCATCCCATAAGCTCTGGTATATTATATTTCCACTTTCATTTGTCTCAAACTTTTTAATTTCCCCTTTAACTTCTTTGATCCTTTGGTTGATCAGGAGTGTGTTGTTTAATTTCCATGTTGAATTTTCTAGTTTTTCGTTATTGATTTCAGTTTCATATCATTGTGGTCAGGGAAGATAGTTGGTATGATTTCAGTCTTCTTGAATTTGCTAAGATTTGTTTTGTACCCTTATTTCTATCCTAGAAAATGTTCCTTGTGTGCTTGAGAAGAACTTGTATACTATTTTGAGACAGAATGTTCTGCAGCTACTTGTTAAGTCCTTTTGGGTATAGTGTTCAAATCTACTCTTTAGATTTGAACTAAATTTGAACTAAATCAAATCTAAATTTAGATTCTTTGCTGGATGTATCCATTGTTGACAGTGGGGATTAAAGTCCCCAACTATTACTGTATTGCTATTTACATTTTCTTTTAGCTCTGTCAGTATTTGCTTTAATTTTAGTGCTCCAATGTTGGGCACATATGTATTTACAATTGTTATCTCTTCTTGATGGGTTGACTTCTTCATCATTATATACTAACTTTTGCCTCTTTTTACAGTTTTTAGTTTAAAATCTACTTTGTCTGAAATAAGTATATGTACCCCAGCTTTTTTGTTTTGTTTTGATTACCACTTATTCAGAAAGTAATCTTCCATCCCTTCACTTTCAGTCTATTTATGTCTTTAAGGCTAAAGTGGCTCTCTTGTGAGTCTTGTATCATTGGTTCTTTTTCCTGTTTTACCCATTCAGCCATTCTATGTCTTTTGACTGGAAAATTTCATCTGTTTACATTTAAAGTAATTATTGTGACAGTTATTTTCTTTTGATATTTTAAATACTGGTCACCCCATTCTTTCCTGGCCTGCAAATTTTCTGTTGAGAATTCTGTCCATAATCTTAGAGAAGTTCCCTTGTATGTTACATTTCTTTTCCTCTTGCTACTTCTATTCACTGTCTTTGACTTTTCAATTATGTGTCTTGGTGTAGTCCTATTTGGGGTCTGGCTATTTGGGGTCCTTAAGGCCTCATGGATCTGGATATTTATTTCTATTCCCCTGATTTGGGAAGTTTTCAGCCATTATTGCTCTAAATATACTTTCTATCCCTTTCTCTTTTCTTCCTGGAACACCCATGATATGAATATTGTTTCTTTACATTGTATTCCATAAGTCCTTAGGTTGTCTTTTATTTTTTTTCTTTCTCTCCCTTTCTTTCCTTTTATTCTTCTCTGACTGAACAATGTCAAGTATTCTATTTTCCAGGTCATTAATCCTTCCTTTATTGAACTCTTCCATTTAATCATTGCGTTTTTCAACTGTAGGATTTTTTTTAAGACATCTATGTCTTTAAACTTCTCATTTTGTTCATGCATTGTTTTCCTAATTTAGTTGTCTGTGTGCTCTTATTCTTATTCTTCACATGGGTTATGCTCAATTCTTTGTCTGACAGCAGAGCTACATTACTTTAGGAGCAGTTACTGAAGCTTTATTAATGTCCTTTGGTGGTGTTATATTTACCTGATTTTTTTTTTGTGATCCTTGATTCCTTGCATTGGTGTATGTGCATTTGAGTAAGCAGGCTTCTTTTCCCAACTTTGCAGATTTGCTTTGGCAGAGACAGTTCTTCACTAGTCAGCTTGGTTTGGGGTTTCTGGGCATGTCTGCTAATAAAGGCCATCCTTGAGCAGGTGGGACTTCCTTTTAGAGTTTACTTTTAGACAAGGCAACCGCTTGAGCTCTGAGGATAGAGGTGTGAGGGTATGCCGCTGGCTGAGAACAGGGGGACATGATTGCTGGCTTGATTCTCGGCCCAAGTGAGACTGAAGGAGGAGCTCCGTTGTTGTCTGGGTTCCCTCATCAGGCTTATTAGACAGCCATGGTTGGATACTATACCTAGCAGTAGGTAAGACTATGAATTAGTTACCCTGACTGGCAGGGCAGCAAGACAAGACCCAGGGCCTATACTGCTCTTTGTTTGGGTATCAAAATCAGATAAGAGTACATACTGAACTCCCTGGTTAGGTGAGGCCATGAGACTTGCTCTACAGTTAGCAGAAGCCATGAGCTCTGCTTTCTTCAAGTGCCACTGTATGTATGGCTAGTGGATGGGCTATGCAGCTTCCCATATGCTTAGCTTCCCTGGTACAGAAGGCTGAAGGTTATATTCTGCAATGAACAGGGCTACAAACTAATTTCCCTGGCCAGGAGCAGAAGGAAAGCAGCTCTAAAGCTAGTAAAACTTTCTGTGGTCTTAACTCAAGCCAACCTATGCCTCAAGTTCCCTGGCCAAACAGGGCCACTGGCTTTGTTCTGCAAACTATCAGCTTTCCAGCTTGTCTCTTGGCTCAAGCTTTGCTGGGTTACACAGCTTTTAGTTGTCGTTTTTGCAGGTGGTGCTAGGCACCAGGCTTCACAGGAGATGGGGCTGGGGCTTAGCTCTCTGCTTAGGGAGAAGGTAGGGAGGGGACCCTCTAAGCAACTCCCAATTTTCCCAAACAGGCTTCCAAGTTGAGAGCTACCACTAGCCTTAGGTGAAGCCATCGATTAATTCCCCTACATGGATATAACAGGTGAATAGTCCATGCCTGGTACTGGCTTTCCTCCTGAAACAAGCAGCTTTGCTTATCCATTTCTAGGCTTGCGTGTTGCTAGGTTACGCATTATCAAGTGTTCCTACCAGCTCTTCCAATCAGATGGGACCAAAAGTCACGCTGTGGAGCAGAAATGACGACTCCTTTCATAGGTGTGGGTAAAGCAAGATCTAATGCCATCAAAGCTCTTCAATTCAGGATCCAAATCAGGCAGACCTGAACCTTGATGAGGTCACTGGTCAGAGGGCACCTCTGATTTGGTTCTACAGATGGGCAAAACCACTGCTTGGGCTCTACAAGTATGAACTTGGTCTGCCAAGTGCTTCTTAATTTGAGTGCTTCTTAATTTGGTTTGCTAGTATTTTATGGAAAAATTTTGCATCAATATTCATAAGGGATATTGGTCTGTAGTTTCCTTTTCTTACAGTGTCTTTTTTCTGGCTTTGGTATTAGTGTAAGGCTGGTCTCATAGAATGAGTTAAGAAATGTTCCTCTTTTTAAAAAGCTTGAGAAAGACTGGGATTAGTTCTTATTTAAATGTTTGGAAGAACTCACCAGTGACATCATCGAATCTAGGGGTTTTGTTTGGGGGGGGCAAGTTTTGATTACTGCTTCAATCTCTTGCCTAGTTACAGATCTATTCAACGTAATTCTTCATGAGTGTTGGTAGCTTTTGTATTTCTAGGAACTTGTCCATTTTATCTGATTATCCAATTTGTTGGCATACTGTTCTTCAATAATACTCTTAAAATCTTTTTTGTTTCCATAGAATTGATAATAATGTCCCACTTTAATTGCTGATTTTACTAATTTGAGTCTTCTCTCTTTTTCACTTAGTCCATCTAACTAAAGGTTTGTTCATTTTGTTGACATTTTCAGAGAACTATATTGTGGTTTGACGGATTTTCTCTTATCGTTTTTCTAATCTCCATTTATCAGTGCTCTGATCTTTACTATTTCCTTTCTGTTAGATTGGGCTTAGTGTATTCTTTTCTCATTCCTTAAGTTGTAAAGTTAGTTGTGGAGCTGATATTTTTCTTATTTTTTAATGTAACTGTTCATAGCTATAAAGTTTCCCCTTGATACCACTTACACTGCATCCCATAAGTTTTGTCATGTTGTGTTTTCATTTTCATTTGTTTCTAAGTGGTTTCTAATTCCCTTGTGATTTCTTATCCAATCCACTGGTTGTTAAATTTCTACATATTTGTGATAAAATTCTGAGTTTTCCTTTTATTTTTTAAAGATTTTATTCGACACAGAGAGAACGCGCAAGCAGGGGGAGCAGCAGGCACAAGGAGAGGAAAAAGCAGGCTTCCCAAGAAGCAGGAAGCCTGATGTGGAGCTCCATCTCCTGGGTCCATGTTGTGAGCAGAAGGCAAACACTTAACCAGCTGAGCCATCCAGGAGCCAAAATTCCAAGTTTTCCTTTTGTTACTAATTTGTAGCTTTATTTTGTTCAGAGAAGATAATTTGTTATCTTATATATCTTTTAAAATCTACTGAGATTAATTTGTGGCCTAATATATGGTCTACCCTGGAAAATGAGCCACATGGCTGTACATGTCTGTTAGGTCTGGTTGGTTTACTGTGTTGCCTTCTGCTTGGTTGTTCTATTCATTAATGCAAATAGGCTACTTAATTCTCCAATTATTAATGTAGATCTATTTCTTCCTTCAATACTGTTAGTTTGGGCTTCATATATTTTGCTTGTCTGTCTTCAGTTATGTAAATAATTATTGTATCTCCTTGATGTAGTGAAACTTTTATTAATACTTAATTGTCCTTTATCTCCTGTAACCATTTTTTTTTTAAGATTTTATTCATTTATTCGACAGAGAGATCACAAGTAGGCAGAGAGGCAGGCAGAGAGAGAGGGAGAAGCAGGCTCCCTGCTGCGCAGAGAGTCCGATGCAGGGCTTGATCCCAGGACCCTGAGATCATGACCTGAGCCGAAGGCAGAGGCTCAACCCACTGAGCCACCCAGGCGCACTTCTCCTGTAACCCTTTTTAACTCAAAAGTTTATTTTGTCTGATATTATTATAGCACATTTGCTCTCTTTTGGTTAGTATTTGCATGGAGTATCTTTTTCCTTCCTTTCACTTTTATTAGGTGTCTTGTACCTAAAATAAGTCTCTTGTAGACAGCAAACAGTTGCATCTTGTGATTTTTATCCATTCTGCCAATTTCTATCCTTTGATTGGAGAGTTTAATCCATTTACATTTAAAGTAAATATTGGTAAGAAACTTACTCCCATTGTTTTGTTATTATTTTCTATATACTTTATAGTCATTTTTTTGTCCCTCATTTCCTGTATTACTATCTTCTTTTAAGTGATTTTGTAGTGAATCAGTTAAGTTTTTTTCTCATTTCTTTTTGTGTATATTTAGCTATTTCCCTTGTGGTTACCATGAGGATTACATTTAAGGTCTGAAAATTATTTAACACTTTAACTTGAATTTATACCAGCTAACTTCAGTAACATTAAAAAAACTCTGCTTCTTTATAGCTCCATCCTCTGTCAGTTGATGTCACAAAATATAAATAATAATTTTAAATGCATTAGCCTCTTAAATTATGTAGAAAAAATATGAAATTACAAATTAAAGTTACAGTACTAGCTTTTAGAGTAAATAATTTAAAAAGGCATTAGTCTCTTAAATCATGGAGAAAACAAAACAGAGTTCAAACCTTTTGTCACAATACTAGGTTGTTGTTGTTTTTTTGTTTTTTTGTTTTTTTTTAATTTTATTTATTTGAGAGAGAGGAAAGAGAGCACAAGTAGGGGGAGGGGCAGAGGGAGAAGAAAAAGCAGACATCCCACTGAGCAGGGAACCTGATGTGGGGCTTCATCCCAGCATTCTGAGATCATGACCTGAGCCGGAGTCCGATGTTTAACCGACTGAGCCACCCGGGTGCCCCAATACTAGCTTTTAACTGCTTATGTACTTACTTTTATTGAGATCTTTATTTTTTCATAAAGCCTACTTTCTACTGTCCCTTCATTTCACTCCACAGTACTCCCTTGACCATTTCTTACAGGGCAGGTCTACTGGTAATTAATTCTCTCAGCTTTAGTTTATTTGGGAATGTCTTACTTTTGTGAGAGAATACCCTCACTTTTTAAAGAGTTTTGCCAGATAAAGTACTCTTAGTTGACTTTTTTCCTCCTTTGAGCACTTCTACTATATCTGCCACTGCTTTCTGGCCTCCAAAGTTTCTGATGATAAATCTGCAGACAATTTTATGTGACAAGTGCTTTTCTCTTGGTATTATTCAAGATCCTTTATTTTTGGTTTTCAAATTATAATGTGACTATAATTACAATGGGTCTTTATATGGATCTCTGAGTTCATCTTCCTGCAGTTTGCTGACCTTTTGGAGTACGGTTACACACATATTTATTATCAAATTTGGGAATTTTTCAGCCATTTCATCAAATATTCTCTCAGCTCCTTACCTCCTGTGACTCCCGCAATGCATATGTTGGTTTGCTTGATGGTATTCCACAGATTTCCTAGGTTTTGTTCACTTTTCCTATCTTTTTTTTTTCATTAATTCCTCAGATTCAGTAATTTCCAAAGTCGTATTTTCAAGTTTATTGATTCCTTCTTCTGCCTGCTAAAATCTCCCTTTGAATTCTTATAGTGAAATCTTCATTTCAGTTAATGTACTTTTCAACTCCAGAATTTCTTTGTGGTGTCTTTTTAGGTTTTCCAACTCTTTATTAATATTTTCATTTTGTCCACATATTGTTCTCTTGATTTTTGTCCACACCTTCCTTTAATTCTTTGAGCATCTGTAACATAATTGTTTTAAAGCCTCTGTCTAGCAGATCCACCATTTTTTTTTTCAAAACAGTTTCTGTTATTTGTATTTTTTTCCTCTGAATGGGCTATACTTTCCTTTCTTTGTATACCTTGTATACCTTTCTTTGTATACCTTTCAACAACAAAAAAAATTTTTTTTGTTGTTGAAAACTGAACATTTCAATGTAAAAATTTGCTAACTCTGAAAAGCAGGTTCTCCCCATTTCTCAGGGTGTCCCATTTTGTTATTTTTTTTTAAAGATTTTATTTATTTATTTGAGAGACAGCATGAGCGAGGAGAAGGTCAGAGGGAGAAGCAGACTCCCCATGGAGGTGGGAGCCGGATGCGGGACTTGATCCAGGAACTCCAGGATCATGACCTGAGCCGAAGGCAGTCGTCCAACCAACTGAGCCACCCAAGCATCCCTTGTTTTGGTTTTGTAAAACTCTTATCACTGTACCAAGGATCAGCCTGAGATGTAACCTTAAGATCTTCTGTTTTCTTCTGAGCTGCTCCATTCCCTGGACATGTGTGGTTACTTTCTAATTATCCTTGTGTATGGAGTTGCTTTTGAATTCCTACTCTTTAATGTCTAGCCCAAAAAGGGGAGGGAAAAAAAAAAAAAAGAAAGAAAGAAAAACTAAGGGAGTGGGAAAAATTGAAATTCCCAGGAAGTCACTCTAGGCTCAGGAGGTGTTAGCAACAATGGGGGAAGTGTAAAAACAATGGCCCTCCTCTTTGCACCTGTGTGATCAGAGCACAGATCCCCTTGAGGTTTGGAGGAAAGTCTCTTTTTTGCCAGCCCTGGCTCAATAAGCTGTGTGGCAAGGTGGTCCAGGAACAAGCACACAGCTGCCTGCCGCATGGCACCAGAAGGTGGAAGGTAGGTAATTGCTACTGTGCTAAGTAGAAATTGACCAAAATTGATCACCATTTACTGACCAAGCTTTCCCTTAAACATTGCAAGCTTCCATTAGACACCAGAGTTCAAAAATAATGATATTAGCCAAATTCTGTCAGGGCAATTTTTGTCTAGGTTGGGAGATAGATTACAGGTGTTTTCAACTTTGTCACTTTCCCTGAAAATTTATTTTCGTACATTGACTTTGTCACCAAATAACTTTCTAAATCCATTTACTTTTTTTTACAACTTCTCAATTAATTCTCTGTGGTTTCTAAAGTAGACAATCATAGCATCCATAAATAATGTTTCCTTTGAAATACTTATAGCTCTCATTTCTTTAATCTGGTGTTTCTATTATTTAAAAATGTTACTGGCAAACATTCTTGTCTTGTTCCTTCTTGACTTAAAGAGAATATATTGGTAGTATTTCTGTATTAATTATGATGTGGGCTATTAATTTTATTTACCTTTATATGGTTAAGGAAGTATTTTTACTTTCTTATTTACTAAGATTCCCCCCGACAATTTAATGTAACACTTTTGTATTTAACACTGAAACATTTAATGTATTTCTAACATTGAAACATTCTTATATTTCTGAGAATAACCCATATTGGTTTTAATAAAATGCTGAATTCAACTTGACAGGTAGTTTATATATATATTTTTTTAACTTCAAGTGACTGATTTTTCACTTCTGAACTGTATTTAAAAGACTTTTATGTCAGCATTAAAACACCTAAAATGAATTGGGAAGTATTCTATATTCTCCTAAATTCTGGAGAACTATCTGTTTGTAGGTGTGAATAAAGCTATCTGTATAACCTGAACTAGGCCTAGCAGCATGTTAATAGTTTTTCTTCCCTTGCAAGGTGTATTCAACTTTTCCACTTCTTTTTCATTCTTCTTGTCAATATATATTGTCTTGAAATCAGTCTTCAATTCAGATTTTGATTATTTTAGGATAAAATTGCTGTATATTAATATAGTATTTCCTAATAAATGTTAATTCTTATCTCGGATTATTTCTGATACTCTAATTTTTAATTTTTTCTTTGGTTAAAAAATTGCTAAAAGGTTGTCAATTTTGTTGATCTCTCAAAAAATCAATTTTTTCCTGTCTTCTAATGGATCACAGAAATTTAAGTTCATCTTTCCTTTTACCATAGCATTTTGTTCTCTTTCAAATTTCATAATATGAATGCCTACCATATTATATTTTCAGTCTTTAGTACAAATGTTTTCTGACTGGTAAAGTTTTGGGTAACATGCACATCCATGTACTTTCCCACATACTGCACTCTTGCTCCTGCCTTCACCAAACTACTAAAATTGTTCTCATTAAGTTATGGATCATCTATATGTTGTTCAGGATAACAAATATGCTATCCTTGTTTTACTGCAACTCTTTATACAGTATCTGTCATTAACAACGTCCTCCTTAAAATTCTATTCTTTTGGCTCTTCTGGTAAAACGTTTTCCTCACTTTTCACTTGCCTCTCCGGTCAACCTCCCTCAGCGTTCTACCATGGGTGGGCTTCTTTTCTTCTCTTAAATGTTAGGGTTTCCCAAGACTGTGTGTACTGTGAACTCTACTCTTATTAAACATGACTTCTAGTGATCTCATCCTAATCCATGAATTCAACTGTCTTTCACATGTAAAACTCTCTATACCCAAATGTACAGCTCTCAACTAGATTAGACAAATAACAATGGGATATTTCAAGGTATCCTGTCTACCAAACATGGGCAATATCATCTTTATTCCGTAAATTTTACCCTCTTTCTCTATTTTATATAGCTGTGATTACTACTGAAATTCCCAGGCTGGTAACGTAGAAATTATTTTAGGTTCCTGCCTCTCAGGTACCCATATTCAATCAGTCACCAAATTTTGAAGGTTTACCTTTACACCTTAAAAATGTGTTCCTTCATGGATCTTCCTAGAATCTCTACTTTAGATCTTGTATTTTCATAAAAAAATACCTTGACACTTTCCTATTCTGTCTACAACCTGCAACCTCTCTCCTATCTACATGCTATACCACTTTTCACGTGATTTATTTTTTTAATAAATGAAAAATGTGTTTACCGGTGACTCACAGCATGTGTTCTTGTGTATTCTTTTTGTTTCCTCTATTTAGGATGACCTCTGTCCACCTCCTTTTCTACCTATTTAAATTCCACATCTTTCTAAGTTCAACTCTTCTGTCTCCCTCTCTAGAAAGCTCCTTCTTTTGTGCTGGCACATCACCCTTGGCACATCTTTCCTAAAATATATGATTCCACAGCAATCACTGATTAATTTAATTATTCTCCACTAAAGAGGAAGCAACATGAGGCTAACCATCCTTGTTTGCCACTGTACTCTCATCAGCCAGCACGTTTATTCATGTTCAAAGTAGGCATGAATGATTTTTCAAAATTTTTGTTTAAATAGGAACTCATATAAACACATCCATAACCAGCACTGACTGTTAGTAAACTTGTGGTGTAAATAAAAATACATAAGGCAGGAAAAAATTTAAATAGGGCCAGGTCTATAAATTCATGTTGCTTTTCCAAAAGAATTTGAGTTGTGCATGGGGGTCAGAAAGCAGATTCCTATTAGGGCATCTCTGAGCTTATGAATATAAAAATTGACCAGGGAACTATGGATTAGAGTGCTACTCACTATTCTACATTATATTACAAATCTGTGCTCAGAGAGAATGGTATGATTAAAAGAAAAAAAAAAACACACAGTGATTGTGATCCATCTTTAAAAGACTAAAGTCCTTAATGAAACAAAAATAAAGAAGGATTTGCTACTGTAAACCCATTCATTAAGGTCTTGCCACAACGCACTGACCAAGTGAAAAATATTAGCTCTCAGGACTCTTTCAGATTTTTGATGTGGTTATTTATTTTTTGTGGGAAGTTTTTTGTTATCTTATTTTCATAATTTCATAATTAATTTCATAATTAATTGTAGTATATACTCAAAGGAGCATAAATTTCTTTAGGACAAAACTGGATCACTGGAGAGTAAATATATAAAGCAAGCTGTTTAGAAAAAAACATTTAGTGAGAGTTCCAGTTTTCCAATCTGTATGTCATCTTAGTCCTGACCTAAACATAGTAAGTTTGCTTTAATTACAAATTTTTGTTATAGAAAACTGGTAGTGAAACTAAGGCTTGAGATTTTACTTCCAATTATGACTCAATGTTATACTGTTCCAGGAACGCAGCCTATAAACCTAGATCCAGTAAAGCCATCTCAAAATAAATTTTGTCGTTCACAGGAAGAACTCAAGAGAACATTGTATGGAATGGGAAAATTTTGTCACCAATGTAAAAACTGTAAAAACATTTTTTAAAATGTGAAAGATTCACCTCACATGTTTAAGAACCGAATTTTTCAAACATACCTTGTCCATTAGTTTACTTGCATGAAGACTCAAGCTATTGAAGAATATTTTTTTGCTTAGCAAATGCATTTCTTCAATGGTAGTCAATAATGTAGTTGCACTATTTCCAACAATGCCACTAAAAGCAAAGAATATTTCAGGTTGCAAAACAGCAGCTAAAACAATTCTTTAACTGAGTACAATTCCTTTAAAAGATCTAGATTTAGGGGCACCTGAGTAGTTTAGTCGGTTAAGCAACCGACTCCTGATTTCAGCTCAGGTCCTGATCTCAGGGTTGTGAGACTGAGCCCCACGTCAGGCTCTGTGCTGGGCATGGAGCCTGCTTGAGATTCTCTCTCCCTCTCTGCCCCTTCTGCACCCCCCACCCATGCTCTCTTGCTCTAAAAACAAAACACAAAACAAAAAAATTAAATAAATAAAAAATCTAGGTATAAGTTAAAGTGTGTATATAGAATATAAACTGTGAATTAACAACTACTCTAGCTTCATAAAGGTTTGGTTGTTTTTTTTTTTAAGAGTTAGGTGATGAACAAATGGTTTCAATGTTGCACAATCTCTTTTAGAAAAACAGACACTCAATACACAAATCCAACTCTCTTTCTCTATGACAGTAAATTCATCTCTTGATTATCCAAGACCTAATTTTAATTTGAAGGAAGCCATTCCATCAGTAGCTCTATTCATAAAATATTTAAATTTTATTAACACTGAGTTATTCTTTCAATTAAAACTCTTACACCATATCCAATTTATAGTTTCTCAATTTTTATACAGCTGCCTAAATAGCAGTGTATTTAGACTAATTATGAACAATCTGGCAGTATTTTAAAATATTTAATTATTAGCACATTCTGTACTCCTTAATTTGCTATGAAATTTCTTAAACCTATCCAAGGAGTTTCTCATTTTTGCCAAAATGTAAGACAAGCATGTATATAAAACAATTCCCAATTTTATTCTCCAAATTCATGTACTGAAAGTCATTTAAAAATGTGATGTTAGGGGATAAAGTTTTTGTTAATGTGAAAGATGTCTCAAAATAAATATAATGGCACTGATAAATACCAGATGATACTAAGCAAAAAGAAAATCAGCAAATTTAGAGAAAACTGATATGCTACATATGATATATTATAAAAGCAAATACTAAATCTACATATTTCAATACATTCTGAAACTGAAACAAACTGGAATGAATTCTTATATATTTAACACAAACAAAGCAAATTAATAGTTAAAAATATATATATATATAAAGCAAATAGCTAATTAAAGGCAAATTCCTAAAGAGGCAGCCATAATTCCTACATCTTAAAAAAAAAGCATTTTGGTTAAAAATATTATAAGCAAAACACCAAACTAAACTGAAAGAAATTCTCATACATACCTACACATACAATAAAAGTAAGTATGCTTCTGAATAAAAGTATACCATCCCAAGCAATGGGGGTAAACAATAAATGGATACATACAGAAACTGATCTTTTATTTTTATTTTTTGTATTTTTTAAAGATTTTATTTATTTTGAGAGGGAAGGAGTGGGAGCGAAAGCAGGAAGATGGGCAAAGGAAGAAAGAAAATCTCAAGCAGACTCTCCCCTGAGCGTGTAGCCCCCAACACAGGGCTCGATCTTACAACCCTAATATCATGACCTGAACTGAAACCAAGAGTTGGACACTTAACTGACTGAGCCACCCAGGCACTGCAGAAACTGGCATTTTAATGAAAATTAAGATACCAAGATACATGTACATTCATTTTTTTTAAAAATGGAGTTATCAGCCATATTTGGCAATTAGTCAGATCTAGAATTTACTAGTGTTTACTAAGTACTCATTAGGTACCAGTCACTGGGCTAGATACTTGTAGATGCCTTTTGTATTTCACTCCATATTTCTACCCAATATGCTTATCTTCCCATTACATCTTTCAATTTTAGGTATTATATAGAAAAGCTCCGCTACAGAAGATGAGAGTTAAATTCTCTTACATAATTCTCATCCCCCACGACAACATACCCAAGCTCCATCTTTCCCAGGCTCCCTAATAGTTATGTCATAGGGTTCTGGTGAATAAATACTCAATGTTTACATTATTACAAGCATGTAAATACTATTCAGAACAGTCCAAGGCATCAGGGATTTCAACATAAGGAGTGAACAGGCTGATAAAAAAGACAAAACCCTGTGTCACAGTCTTGTACTAGGCCTAAAGAGCAACCAATTCAGACTGAAGAAAGAGAAAGGGGTCTTCAAGACGAATGTGAGAAGGGGAGAGGAGAGAGAAGTTGGGAAGGACTGGTTGATGTGCTTGACTATATGGTGAGAAAATGTAGTCTACTTAAGAGTTTGGGGCTGAAATAGTGATAAGGACATAGGAAAGTAAAGAAGTACAAAAACAAAGCGTTATTAACTATAGAGAGAAAAAGTTTTACAGGAAAGGAAATGTAATCAAAGTATGCTATATTCCCTGTTTTTATGGATTCTACATCTTCCTTTTCTTGGTTTACTATGGCCTTCTAATGGAATCCATCCATTCGGAGTTTTAGTGGTATAGGATGCAAAATATTTTTGAAAATTGTGTCACCAACTTTTCCCCAACATCATTGGCTATTCCTTTTCAATTTCCTTTGTGGGTTTCTTTTCTTCTAACCTCAATACTAGAGTTTCCCAAGACTCAGTCCTAGGCCTCTTCTTTATCTACACGCATGCGAAGTGATCTTACCTAGCCTAAATGCTTCAAATACCATTTACATACCGCAAACTATGAGATTTATAGGTTCAGTCCTGATATCTCTAATATCTGCTCACTCAACATCTCCCACTGAATGTTCATAGGGATGCTATACCCAACATAGTCAAAAGTGGGCTGGGCTCTTCATTACCCATCCACTCCCATCAAACTGTCCTCTCTAGAACCCTCCCTCCCTCCCAGCAAATGACAATACCACTCATCTAACTTCAAATCAAAAGCCAAGAAGTCATCCCTGACTCCTCACATCTCACCCTTTCTAGTCCATATATCCTCTTATCTCTGGAAACAACTACTTTTCACCCCCTCCAAGACTATCACCCTCCTCTGATTCAACTGTCTCTGCTCAAAACACAGCTTCCTAAATACCATCCTTGTTCCCCTTTACTCCACTACACTACATTATCCATACTTGCATCCATATCCATACATGCCCAGAGTCACCTTATATCACCAATCAGCTCAAGTCACTGAAACAACCATCTCCCCCCACACACACATCTTCTTTGACCCACTCAGTATAAAACCTAAATCCTCACCATAGCCTATAAAGTCCTACATGATCTGGCCTCTGCCTACCTTTCTGATTTCATCCATCCCTACTCCTGCCATTCACTCTACTCCAACCACTGGCCTTCCTTCTGGTCCCCTAAAATGGAAGCTTTTTCTGGCCTCAGGGCCAGACCGTACCCTCTGAAGTACATTCTTCTCTGAGATCTTTACATGCCCAACTCCTTCACGCTCTTCAGGTCTATACTCAAACATCCCCTCCACCAAAAGGCCTTTGAAACAGCTGCATGTGCACACACCTGCTCATCACATGTGGTCACTCTCTATGCTTTTTTACTTTCTCCTGCTTTATTTCTCTTCAGTACTCTTATCATGTTAAAATTATTATTCTCTACTTCTCCCCTCTCCCATTAGAGTATATGTTTAAGCTATTCTGTTCACTGCTATTCCTTTAGCATCTACAAGAGTGACATTTATAATGTTTTTTAATTAACTAAAGGAAGAAATATGAGAACAAGTAAAAAAGTACTTGGAAAAAAATGTATCAAAAGATCCAATTGTCATCCTCAAAATCATCATCTTCAAAGACAGAAAAATTATAATTCTCAGAGGCTAAGCAACCTATTACCTTCAGAATCCAAATGATTTTTTTCTTAGCATTATTTGCTTTAGAAACTGAGTTATCATTACCTTCAAATAATAAATTTCATGCAGTACCATCATGGGTATTACTACATAATGTAAAAATGATTTTTTGCCTAATACAGCATTAGTTACAGTGTTCACTACTTTTAGCTGCTCTTGTGTTTCCTCAGTACAGACCATTCTCTTATTTTAGGAAGCCTCTAACATCACAATTGAAACTAATTTATTGCTTTTGAGTCACAGCAAGTGGTGGTAATAAATTTGTATCTAAAATGTTAGAGGACTACCCAAATCCTATCTCTGATTAGTTTTATAGCCTGTGGCTTGTTGGTTTTGCTTAAAAATGTCAAACTCATCTCTTAGCTGTGAAGTCTTGGGTGGCTAACCTCAGCTATTAGAAGGTAGGTAACATCAATGCCATAGTCTTTTGGTGCTTCTTGAACTAGTGATGTACCTCTCCTGGATCTACTAGTTATGATAACCCCTCTTGGATTTTAACAATTGGATTTCTGTTCTTGATTCTAGCATACTAAATGAAAAGTAACTATTAAATCATTTTTAATGGATTAATATGGAAACTACACAACACACAGCTTGAAAGGACAGTGTTTTAACACAACTATGCATGGAATAATGTATTACAGTGACATAATAAAGCTCAAGTGTATACCATCACTACAAAGTAAAAATAAATGCACCCTTTAGAGTCAAAGATCATATTATAGAGAAAATAAATGGTTCCTAATAAAATAAAGTAGCTTTTATTTAAAGAAGATAAAGCAGCTTTTATTTAAAGCTAAATGATAAAGAATTTACATTATCTGCATCGGGGATAGGACACGCCACTTATTGTGCCCTGTTTTGAATATAATGTATAGTTATATTAGGTGCCACGTATGTCTTTTACTAATGCAAGAGGTTTAAATATGTACTTACCCTATAAACTTACACTGTTATAAGCTGTATGTGTGCACGTCCATGTGTGTGAGGGTGTGTACGTTTATGTTTAGAGAGGAAAAGGAAATAACAGACCTCAAAATATACCACAAATAATATATATATATATAATGATTCATACGGTGTGGAGGTTCTTCTGGTTATATTTAGTTGTACAAATGGTGAAAACAAAACAAAACAAAAAAACAGAAAACAAAAACCCTTATACTATGCTTTAACTGAAATGATGTATCACACAGGATTTAATAAAGCACATTTAACCATTTCCCTTACCTGATTGTATGATGGTAAAATTTGAGGAGGTTAGAAATTTTATATAATAAAACTGCCCCAGGTTCAGCAACTATCACTTGCTCAATTCGAACCTATTAAAACATGTGAAAAAAAAAATCAAAATTTCTTAAAGGCATAACTTTCCTTCAATAATCAGAGGTGGTATAAACAGCATTTAAAAAGATAAAATTTAATTTTTATAGAAATCACAAAATTCCCTCTAAGTAATTTCTGAATATTAAATTATAGGGGATAGTAAAATAAACATTTTGACACAGACATACTCTACAAAGCAAAAAACAAACAAACAAACAACAAACAACAAAACCCAGATCCAGTACCTACAGAATTTGACTCAAGGCAGTTGCTACCAGAAATAATACAAAGATGAGGTCACTGTGAGGTTCTTCACCAGATTATAAAGGAATTTAGCTCAGCACTATTTGCAAAGCAGCTGTTACAACCCTAAAAACAGGTTATCACTGCAAATGCTGCTCTACCACCAAATACACAGGAAAAAGAAAAAATGAAAGAATTCTTATCGTCAAACTATTACACCAAATTTCCTTTTTTATTAGACAATACAGACAAAGCTTAAATGAGCACCAACATATATGTCTAATTACGGCTATCAGGGCAATAATCAGATCTACTTCCAAGTTAACTTGATCTCTCTTAAGATTAACTACTAGGAATCTTAATTAGATTCCATTCCTTACTGATCTTGCCCTTACTTTTCCCTAATTAATGGATACCATCTAAATCACACTGATAATGCGCTTATTTACGTATTGTGTCTGTTCTGAGCTGCTGCTTACATTGTGTCATCTTGTTTCCTAATGAGATTCTAAACAGAGACATTGTGTTTTCTGCTTCTTTTACATCTCTACAGCATCTGGTAGAACAGTACATACACAACAGATGCTTAATACACCCTTTTTAAAACTGAAGTTTCTCTATACTTAGATTTTGGAATATGTCATAATGCTAACATATGTGATTTGCTAAGACAGATTTTATAAATGTATGTATATGAGCATATAAAACACTCCTAGACTACAGAAATTAAATAACCCTTACATGAATATGTTTATGAAATTCATACATCTTTTGGCATAAAGTACTAGTGAGCTAAATGACACACGTTATTAATCATGAAAAAACATGATTTTTCATATTACAATTTCTTTCTAGGTCCAAGGCCTGGATCAACAGTGATTTAAATTATATATTATATCAATAAAAGTGACCCCTTCTGAATTTTAATGTAATTATTAGGACAAAATATAAAAGATATTAATTGTAGACAGACAGCTCTAGTATATTTATAACAGCAGAGAACCCATCATAATTTATGAGGCTCGGAGCATACAGTACACTGAGTTTTTATTAAAAGAGAGAGAATTCAAATGTTAGCTGGTGATCATTCTGCAATCCAGAACATTCACATAAAAGAAATATCATTTTACCACCTATGGACTTGAAAAACAAAGATTTAACACATTAATTCTGGTAAGTCCAGCCACAACTCTGAAATGAAGATACCTGTAAAGTAACAGGCTTGACACTGATGAGCCACAGCACCTTCTCCACAGTATACGCAATTTTAAGCTTAAACACAAATTTTAAAAACTAGAAATAATAATAACTTATGCACACATTTACAAATATATAGTTTACTACCTAGGAAGCTCTGCTTTAGTAACTCACACAGTAAAGGATAATTACAGGGTAGAGTAAACCAAATCCACAGTTTTGTAAGGGTATCCCTCATTACCATTACAACCTTTTCCTTATGCTTCTAAAAATCACTATCTCCCCTTTCCTAAAAAGGATTCACTCTTACAAAGAAACAAGACCGAATGAGAGATACTTAACCAACAGATTCAACAGCATATGCCATTATGAAAAGTTCAGTGGCTTCTCAAGACAAAAAAAAATTTCTATTAATGGAATGTAAAAATTTTTATATTACTGGAATATAAAATGTCAATAAAAAATTTTCAGATTATAATTGCAAAAGAAAATGTTAAAGTAAGTTTTCGTTTGTTTTCTCAGCTGACAACTACAGTATATCAACTGAGTACTGGATACCCAAATGAGGTTATATAGGAAGAAAATTGTGAAACTAATGTAAATTGTCATAAGTATATAAAGGAAGAGAAGAATTGCTGGATCATATAATGTATCACTATCAAGCTAATTTGACACGCAACTTCTATAAACATCTGTTACATATTCTCTGGAGTATGCATTTAATTTACTATCATATGAAAAGATCTAAGGTTTCTGTCACTTCAGACACTAAAAGGATTCTTTCTTAATGTTACAGTAGAAATATTTTTGCTTGCTTACTAGTTTTTTCTTCACCTTTTGATATCTGACATTAAAATTTCACAGGCAGTCACAATAATGCCCTACAATTGTTATAAACACCTTTTGGGACATAAATATTTAGAAAGATGAAATGAAGTACATTTTAAAACAAAGGCATAGGAGCGCCTGGGTGGCTCAGTGGGTTAAAGCCTCTGCCTTCGGCTCAGGTCATGATCCCAGGGTCCTGGGATCAAGCCCCACATCAGGCTCTCTGCTCCTCGGGGAGCCTGCTTCCTCCTCTCTCTCTCTGCCTGCCTCTCTGCCTACTGAGATCTCTGTCTGTCAGGTAAATAAATAAAATATTAAAAAAAAAAAACAAAAAAAAAAACCCCAAAGGTATAAATTTCTTCATATAAGCAAGATTATTAATTTAATATTTTTAACATCATAATAACAGTTCTTACTCAGACCAGAACAAGAAACACTGAAGTCCATTCCAACCCTCAGATTCTAGAATTATATTGTATACAATCACTTTAACAACAACAAAAAGTTATCAGTAATAAAAGGAACATAATATCCTAACTAAGGAAGGGGGTAGAGGGAAATAAGGCAGATAAAATATAATTTATTTACCAACACAATTTATTCATTGTTATGACTCCGAGTTCCCTCTAACTCTATGTAGTTAGGAAAAAAATATGCAAAGTGTAGAAAGAGAAATATTTTTATTCTCTCCTTTCTTTTTTTAATCTTTCCAATAACTGCTAGTATACAAAACAAGCAACATTTACGTGAGTATAAATGTCTGAAAATCAAATTATGGCAAATTAATATTTCATTTGAGAGAACTAAGTAAAATAATTTTAAAATGTTTTGCTATTTATTTACTGAATATGCAACTGAATCCTAAGATGATCAAATTATAGTAACAATTAAATCTGTAAATCAATTATTACAAAGGTGTGCAGTCTGATATTTTCTTGCCTACAATAAACAATAAGATACCAAAGAAAATCTCAGAAACAAACAAAAAATTAGTTTTAAAATTAGTTATTGGTAAAAATAAATCATAAACCTTCTGGATTTCAATTTCTGCATACTAAACTGAAGTCAATCAACAAGGAAAGTAAACCATGGAATTTATGGTACATGGAATTTGTATGGAATACAAAGTATTCCATAAATACTAATAGAGAAAAATAGCATCTTCTGCAGGCCTAGTAGATGTCAGAAACTATGTACTTCATCTGCACAGTTTTCTCATTTGATTCACAACCACCCCTAATGGTAGCTTTTCCTTTTTTTTTTTTTTTTAATTTATTTGAGAAAGAAAAAAAGAGAGCAGGAGCAGGGCAGTGAGGGGCAGAAGGAGAGGGAGAAGTAGGCTCCCCACTGATCAGGGAGCCCAATGCGACAAGAGGTTGGATTCCAGGACCCTGGGATCATGACGTGAGCCAAAGGCAGATGCTTAACAGACTGAACCAGCCAGGAACCACATGGTAGGTCTTTATATACAGGTTCAACAGACGAGGCAACTCGAACAAGTGAACACAATTAAGTGGCAAAGTGGAAATTCTAACCCAAGTTTGACTTCAAATTCTGTTCCTTGTACTATAAATGTATTGATAATAAAACTTATGTTATTTTATCCTCATATTTATCATCATTTATTGCTATAATAGACAAAAATGTACAATGCTTGAAACATAGAAAATGGAACACATTCTTAGAAAATTTCTGTTAAAAAAAAAAAAAGAATTTCTGTTAAGAGTTCATAGATTTGGGGCGCCTGGGTGGTTCAGTGGGTTAAGCCCCTGCCTTTGGCTCAGGTCATGATCTCAGGGTCCTGGGATTGAGCCCTACATCGGGCTCTCTGCTCGGCAGGGAGCCTGCTTCCCCCTCTCTCTGTGCCTGCCTCTGTGCCTACTTGTGGCCTCTCCCTCTGTGTCAAATAAATAAATAAAATCTTAAAAAAAAAAAAAAAAGTTCACAGATTAGTTATTTCAAGGGACTTTTTCTCAATTTATTAACATAAATTACCATGGAAAACATAATATGGTAAGAAAAATAAGTGAATATATGCATACTAAGAATATTTCAAATTTTCATCCTTAGAAAACTGTCAATGATTACTTTAAAATGTATTTTATTATCTTACACTAATGAGTTAACTTGAGAAAATTATAGCTTGACTTCAAGCTGTTAACACTTTTTGTTTTTTTTTTTAACTCATAGGAATATTTAGCCAGATGCCATATAACATATATAAAAAACAAAATAGTTACCTTTAGAGGCCTACACACACCCTCGGTAATGTGCCCAACAACCTCCTGGATATTTTCTTCAACACCTACAATTAATTACAACATAACTGAAAATTTTTTTTCCATATTACACATACATTCAAAAAACTAAGAAACAATAATGCATATGATTAATGGCACTAATTACAAACATTTAAAATAACATTAATAGTATTTTATTAAGTTCAGTATCTGTTAGGACATTATTACATTAATATCTGGGTCTAGAGCCTTGTTAATTTATTACACTGCTGACTAATAAAATGAACATTACTTCTTTGTGAAAAAGAGTAAATGTATGAGTCATAGGAAAAAATGACTAGGAAACATATTAACTGAAGGAAGTGATGTGAAGATGTGTTAGTATTTGTTCTACAAACGTCTTAATCTGGGCAGGAGTGCTGAACACAGAAGCTGAGCTTTTAAAGATGGAAAGCACACCTTGTAATCTAACAGAAAAACTGGCATTTACTAAATACTGACAATTTACCAAGCTCCTGTGTACTTGGCACTTACTGCCTGCAACCGCCTTCTTTGTTACACAGAGAAGCTGAGGCTTGGAAGAATGAAGCCATTCCCAAAGAATAACCCATTTCATCCACCTCCGATCTATATTCTTCTGACCTCTTCACACTGCCTCTCATCTGTACTTCACTAAAAATCTTTTAAGAAATTCATTCTTTTAAACTAGGTTAATTAGGATAACAGAAAACAACTTTAAAAAGTTCAGACCTTGTGCCAATCAAACATACCTGCTGAGTCTAATTTGTATATCAAAGAGTGAAAAAAATGAGGAAGGGTGAGTAAGGATCCTCCCCATCTATACACTAGCCTCTCCTGGAGATCACGATGTGAGCCAAAAGGATGTGGGGCTGGGCAAATGCAACACAGTCAAGTGATACCAGTCACAGTATTTCCCTTTAATTCCTATCAAAAATAGAGCATCTTCATTTTCCATTTACCCCTCAGTATTGTAGTCACAATATTAAGATCTGAAATTCTGTAAGTAACAGACATAGTGACTCAAAATCATCCATTTTTGTCTTCCTTGAAAGCAAGACCAAAACTTTAAGTACAATTAGTACTACATGACTAATTATTCAAAAACTTTAAAACAGTCACATGAGAATGAATAAAGTGGTTGGGTAGTAGAAAAGAAGTAGTATAGCTTAATAGCCTCAAACTCAGTCTGATTACTCATTATCAAGAAGAGGAAGATAATACCACCTCTCGCCTTTAAAGTGGGGCGTGGAAGACCTGAGACAGTGGATGCTACATGATCCAGAAGTGCCTTGAAAGTGAGGCAGGGGAGTCTAGGCCTGCAATGGGAAGGCTACAAGGGACCAGTACACGAGTGTGAACGGCTGTGTGACAGAAAAGCGATGCTGAGAGAAGCCTATTAGCAAAAAAGTGAAACCAGAGAGGAAAATTAGGTAGGGTGCTTAATGTGGCACCTAGGTGTGAAGAGTTTATCTCTGTGAAGCTGACAGCAGTAAGAATAGAAACAGAGAAGCCCTGGGTTCTTTTCTATACTTAGACATTAGGAATAACAACAGAGGACCCACCTTGTATAGTTACATGCTTTAAGAGAGCTTCAAGGTGTTCTTTTTCAGAAGCAGTAGCTTGATGGAGCCAAGCCAACATATCTCCTACATATCTAGTGCAAAAACTAAATGTTAGTGAAGAGTTCCTTCGGAAAAACATCAAATACAATACAACACTGTCTGATTACTATACCTCAAAGGGTCATGGGAGTGCATTTCAATGGGTCTTGGTGTGCCTCCTGGGCCCCCTCTTGTAAGAGCATCAATAAATCCACGAACAACAGTGCTTCTTCTGGCTGTTCCAAATTCATCTAAGGTATACCTAGAAGAAACAAGTTATTTGAAAAACAGATGTGTTTCTTTTTAATGGGTATATCCAATTATTCATGCAATTTCTGAGATAAGCAAGACATCTACAGCTTCTTTACACAACTCTCTCAAGCAATTCTGTTTTTAAACAACAAAAAATGTTTGTGAAATAAATTTATCATAATGAAAAGTCAGTCTAAAGTTCCCTATTTTTACTAATCCTCAGAAAGAATGTTGGAATTTGGGATTGATAACAGGGGCAATGGCAATAAGGGACAGAGCAGTGGGTCTGGTAAAAGTAAAAATCAAGGAAAGGTGAAAATCTGTGATTCTTTAGGTTTTGGTAACCTCGGAGCCCAAAACATGATGTTCTAGTGTTCACAAAGGCCATAATATCTAGTTCTCAGAAGACTGCTTACAGTTAGAACTCTGCAATCCAAAAAACAATATTTTTTTCTTCCACCATCAAAACTTTCCTGAACATATTATGCATACCTAAAAGCTTATTTTGACTCTAATACTAGACATATGTTCTTTAAATTTGCTGACCAATGAAGCATACAGAGTAAAAACTTTTTAATGTATATTTAGAAGTGACCTATTGTGGTTAAAAGAGAAAAAAAGAAAAAAGACTTCCTAAAGTGAAGGAGTTTACAGGAAAGGGAACTTTAAACTAGGAGATCAATTCAGGGTGAAATCACGGGATGGCCTAGAGTTGCCAAGAGTGCACATTTCTCTGACTAGAATCACCCTTGGTTTCCCAATATTACCACCATTCCTTACACCCACCCACCATTCAAAGTTCTTGCCATTTTAAAAGTACACAGGAAAAGAAGAAATTTTTATCACAATCCAATGTCAGTGGATTCCAGACCCATGAACTTTTAAATCTCTAGAGTTTCTAACAGACAACAGACTTCACATTAAGAATTATTTCATACCTTACATGTAAACCAAATTACCAAAATTTGGGATTTGGGTTTCCAAAAGAATTAATTTCTTCCACTACTGTAAAAGCTATACTGCTTTCTTTAATATGCTACTGATTGAACAAAAAAATGCACATTTTTTTCAGGGATGCCTGGGTGGCTCAGTCAGGTAAGTGACTTACTCTTGATTTCAGCACAGGTCATGATCTCAGAGTTATGAGACTGAGCCCTATGTTGGTTCCATGCGCAGCAGGGAGTCTGCTTGAGATTCTCTTGCTCCCTCTGCCCCTTCCCCTGCTCACGCGCACACTCTCTCTCTCAATAAATAAAATAATTAAACTTTTGAAATATCTTAAAAAATAAAATCCATATTTTTTAAACATAAGAAAGTTGGAAGAGGGAATTTTTTTTTTTTTTGGATACAGAGAGAGAGAGAGAGAGAGAGAGCACAAGTAGGCAGAGAGGCAGGCAGAGAGAGAGGAGGAAGCAGGCTCCCCGAGGAGCAGAGAGCCCGATGCGGGGCTCGATCCCAGGACCCTGAGATCATGACCTGAGCCGAAGGCAGCGGCTCAATCCACTGAGCCACCAGGCGCCCCGGAAGAGGGAATATTTTTAAATAAAAGGGAAAGTATAGTAAAGTGGTCAATATCTACAAATTTGTAGGAATCTGAACCTTTTTAAAGGGCTGTTCACTAGAAACCAGATCATGGTTTTTGTGTTTGGCTTCAGTTAAAAGGAAACGGCTCGGGACACTTGGGTGGCTCAGTGGGTTAAAGCCTCTGCCTTCAGCTCAGGTCATGATCCCAGGGTCCTCGGATCAAGCCCCGCATCGGGCTCTCTGCTCAGCAGGGAGCCTGCTTCCTCCTCTCTCTCTGCCTGCCTCTGCCTACTTGTGATCTGTCTGTCAAATAAATAAATAAAATCTTAAAAAAAAAAAAAAAGGAAACAGCTCTGAAATTCTGCGTAGTGACATACTAGCAGTATGTCAAGATGAAATGTACCATCCCACCAAGCTCTAAGCACGCAGTGACCTGGTAAGCACTTTCTATTTTTTAAAACAAATTAGAACCAAAATGCTTTGCTTTTCTTTTTCCCCTTGTGCTCTTAAATTTGTATGTTTCATGTAAAGGATGCATTCCTTTAAATGATCACCAACTCTATGAAATGACTTCTAATCCGATGATTACTGACAGCATAAAATTCACAACTTTTAACTTCTCAAATACATAAAACTCATCCTCAGAACCCACAACAAATAGAAGCAATGTAAATTCTGTTTCTAGGTCTATTTACTCTGATTGACCACAAGCTGTGTTAGAAACTGGTGAATTCACTGGCATTTTAAATCGGGGTAGGGCTGAATTATCAAGCCTGACAAACGCTGGACTCTGATCTGTATAATTATATGAAATACACATATACATTAATATGAATGTTAATCTCCCTGCAACAATAGATATAATTCGAAGCAAAACCAGCACGCACTACAATGAATCTTCAATGACATCCATATATGTGAAATACTTTTTCCCAGAGAAAGAATACTTTGACTAAAAAGAGATTATTTCCCAACAAAGGTCAAAAATTCAAAATGAGTTTTACAAAGGTGAGTGTTACAGTTATATAAAAATTTTAAAATGTCTCTAGCTAAAATTAAAAATTAAACTCCTAATTTTTAGTGTCTATAGCAAAAAAAGAAAAAACCTGGTCAAAAAGCAATTAAAATATGAAAAATATTGGTCAAAACCAAATTAAAGAATAGTGTAAAAACCTCCAAGAAATGTAACAAAAATATAAAGAATGAAGAAATCAGCAAATTACTACATTCTTTAACACTTTATATTCTGAAGGTGGACCAAAGGAAGGAAGACATCAATCTACTTATAATAAATTTATTTATTTAAAAAAGATTTTTTCTTCTTTTGAAATTTTTTTAAAAAATTTATTCACTTGAGAGAGAGAACACGGGCAGCAGGGAGAGGCAGAGTGAGAGGAAGAAGCAGAATCCCCAGTGAGTTAGGAGCCTGAGGCGGGCTCAATCCCAGGACCCAGCGATCCCAGGACCCAGAGATCATGACCTGACCTGAGCTGAAGGCAGCCACTTAACCATCTGAGCCACCCAGGCACTCCTATGAAGAAATTTCTATACTTGACTTATTAAAAATTAATAATGCATTAGCACTCCACAGCTACATATTGCCTAATAAAAACGGGTGGAAACTCCTCTCAAGGACTTCAATAATTACCATTTTTCTTGCACAGGATACCTTCCCTTTTGAGAAAGACTAAGGTCAGCGAAGCTTTTACACGTTTCTTAAATAAAGTTAATATAGTGCCATCTGGTGGTTAACATGATACATTGTTAAATTTTTCCTAAATTTAAAGACACTACCACTTTGGAGATAAATGATTACTTAATGAAAGGTCAATTTTCTTTTTTAACATCCATCTTATGGGAATCAATTGGTCTTAAAAATCCTCCTTCTTTCCAAGTTAACTTTCAAATGCCTCTTACAATCTTCCCAACTGCACCGCTGCCTTCCTTATTCCCTGGCATGTGTCCCTTCAATATAAATCTTTTTTGCCCATTATAGTTCTATTCCATGTCTTTCAAGCTTTTCCTGGCAGTCATAACAGACTCTAAATACCCCTCTGTGGTTGACAACTTTCCAGTTTATCTCCTTCCAAAATAAAAATAATAGCTAATATTTAGTGGTGAGCAAAGCATTATGCTAAATATCTGATGTGAACAATTTAATTTAATATTCGCAAAGACCCTGTAAGATAGGCACTATTTTTATCCTCATTTAAGGAAACTGGGGTTTATGAAAGTAGAGGGGCTTGCCAAAAAATCGAATTCAGAGCTCACCTTCTAAACTATTATGCAATATTGCTCCTTTCCAAGTGTTTATCGAGAATCAAAATTTAGTAAAAATATGTTTATATGGTAGGAGTCAGTTGACCAAAACACAGAAAGGCATTTTTTTAAACAAAGACTAACCTTGTGAACAAATATGAATTTGTGGACAATGTAACACTTGACTAAAATCAAACACCAAATATTTTCAACACTAAAAGACTCTTATAATTAAACACCAACACCTTAAAGTAAAAAGGCTGGGAAAAAAATTCCAAGGTAGATAAAATCTGCTGAGCTGGTGAGCCACCGTGAACAAGGTTTATCACATATCCATGCAACACGATCAGGGCTATAGCGATGCAGTTCCTGCTGCCAACCCAGCAGCCAATGCAAGTTTTTACAATCAATTTCACAAAAATACATGTTGTTTCTCAATCTACATCTCTGCACCTGCTGTTCCCTCAACTTGGGATGTTGTCAATTCCCTTATCTTCCTGACAAATGCCTATCCAACCTTGAGAACTCACGTGAAACCTGTTTCCCAGAGGAAACCTTCCCTAATGTTCATTCCTTTTCCCCAGCACAGAACACTTGAGCCACACAGCACCAGACACAGGGACTCTAAAACAGCAATCACTGTAGTCATTAAAATGGATGTGTTTGTACCTGCTCCCATAAAATAAAGCAAGCTGAGCGCAGAGTTTTATTGATGTTATGTCTCTAGCACATAGAACTGTGCTTAACATACAGTAAGTACTCAGTAAGTACTCCTGAAATGTTATTATTTTACACAGCTGTCCCAGCATTTGTGTTCTGAAAACTTATAGGCTAAGCAATGTTCCAATCAGAAAGAATAATGGGGAGATACTCTAAAACTACTACAAGCCTCTGAAAGACATGAATCGGAGTAAGACTGAATGCCTATGTGGAGTCTCCTAGTTTTCTGTTTCCCGTATTGTAACTCCCCACTTGATCTCCCTATTTCCATATTACTGCAGAGATTAAAAATTAAAATTTACTTCTATTTTATATAAAGAAAAAAATTAAAATATAGAATAAAAATATGTGAACAATTAATAATGCATGGAGTTCTTATACAAATCACCATCATACATCTCTTGGCCGGCATAAATTACTGAATCAAACACCTGAACTCCTTCTTTTCTTGAATCTTATTAATGGAATCCTGACTTTAAATTTTCTTTTTTTCATTTCTGGGAAATTATACATCTCAGTTCCCTATCTGACCTCCTCCTCTCTAGGGAAGGGTTGACAAAGGAGTTTTAGTTTCATGCAATTCTAAGGTAGTTAATGAGATGACAGACTGAGGAAAAGCCCCTTAACCTCTACATAAATAAAGGGTAGTCTAGATATAGGGACATCCTGCTTTTCTCCTCCATATGGCATTCTATAATACACAAAGAGCAAATAAGCTGATGCTCCAATTGTACACATATGAAAATATCACTGTAAATTATATTACTCAAACTACTGTATATAAATTTAATAATACTGAAAGCCCTCATAACTCATCAAAGAAAAAGTAGATTTTTTTTTTTTTAATTAGGAAAAAGTCACCAACTTATATAAGACAGGTCTATCCTGCAGGGCTTCCATAGCCTGAGTTAATACTGGAGATATGTCACATGATTCTTGGGTCAATGTTCTGCATTCACCTGAAAAACAGTTAACATATAATTATAGCCCTTGTTAAATTAAAATTAGGTCGTACACCTAGAGTCTAAGGTCTTAAGAAATATTACATGAAAAAATGCTCAGAAGAACTTAGAGAATATGCCAATCAAAAACTATTTTATGCTGTCAACCACACTAAAAATGTAAGCTTAAGTATTTGTGTAACTTTATATGACCACACATGCTATCCAGTACACCCCAAACCTCAATTTTATTATTATTTAGAGACTACAGTTCCAAAGAAACCAATCAATGAACAAATATTCACTGAGTCACTGCTACACACATGGCAATGTTCAAGAGGGAAGAAGAAGAATATAAAAAATATATTACCAATCCCTTCCCTTGGGAGCAAATTTAAGCAGTTTGCTAAAAATGTTCTATAAATAATATATGGTAATAAGATAATAATTTCAAAGTAGTTTAGATCCTAAACTTTTAAAAATCTCTACACCAACATCTTCATTTTACCCATAAAATGCTAACTAAATGTCTACTATGTTCAAAAAACTCAGAACTTGTTCAGAAATTCCCAAATATCTGGTATCTGTGGACCTCACACTAGCATTATATTTTCTAGCAAGCACTAAGAATGCGTGTTTTAGAAATGAAAAAAATGAAATCTTTTTTTTTTTTTTTTTTAAGAATACTGTTGACTATATTCCCTATGCTGTACTTTTCACCTGCATGACTTATTTTATGACTGGAAGTTTGTATCTCTTAATCCCCTACACCTAGTTTGCCCACCCCTCTCCCACCACCATCTACCTCTCCTCTGGCAGTTTGTTCTCTGTATTTGTCTGTTTGTTTGTTTTTAGATTCCCATATAAATGAAATCATATAATTTTTGTCTTTCTCTTTCTGACTTACTTCACTTAGCATAATAATTCCCTCTAGGTCTATCAGTATTGTAAAAACTGGTAACTTTCAGTTGCTTTTATGGCTGAGTAATAGCTGATTATATCTATGTACACATCTTCTTTATCCATTCAGCTGACCTTGAGTTGGTTCCATATCTTGTCTATTGTAAATAATACTGCAATAAACATAAGGGTGTATATATCTTCCTGAATTACTGTTTTCATTTTCTTTGGGTAAGTATGTAGTAGTGGAATCACTGGATTATATGATATTTGATTGTAATTTTCTGAGGAACCTTTATACTGTTTTCCACAATGGTTGCACCAATTTACATTCCCATACATACTGTACGAGGGCTTCTTTTGCTCCACATCCTCACCAACATCTGCTATTTCTTGTCTTTATGATACTAGTCATTCTGAGTGATGTGATGATATCTCACTGTGATGTTGATTTGCATTTCTCTGATGATTAGTAATGTTGAGTATCTTTTCATGTGCTTGTTGGTCATCTATAGATTTTCTTTGGAAAAATGTCTGTTTAGTTCCTCTGTCCACTTTTTAATCAAATTGTTTTTCTGATGTTGAGTTGCATGAATTCTTCATATATTTTGGATATCAATCCCTTATCAGATATATCATTTGCAAATATCTTATCCTATGCAGCAGGCTGTCTTTTGTTTTGTTGATGGTCTCCTTTACAGGAATTAGGTATCTTAAGATGACTCCAAAGTCCTTAGGAGTCAGAAGGCCATAGTTTAGAACCACTACGTTAGGTGTTGTGGAAGCACAAAAAGAAAAGTGAGGCAATGTCCTTGTCTTTGAGAAAGTAGAAATCTAACTGGAGAGGCTAACATATACATATATTAAAAATTAAGTAGCAATGTACCGAATGTCAAATATTTCCAACAATTAGTGTTTAGAGATGCGAAAAGTCACGGTGATTTAATGTAGGCATGGAGAGTTCCGGAAAGATGCAGAACCTAAGTTCAGCTTTGAATACTGAAGTAGGAATTGAATTGAAAGACAGAAAGCCAGAAAACACTCCAAATAGGAGTAAACAGTGCAAACAAGAGAGGTAGAAAAAGAAATGGGTTTTGGACATAAAGAGTAAAATGATCAAGCAATAATTAAGTTTTCCACAGTCTAATACAGATATTATTAGTTTACTGCTTGTATGCCTAACTCCTTCCAACAGTCAGTTGGTAACACCTATTAAAATGTCAGGTACTTCTATCCTATCCTTCTGTCTTAACTGTCTTCTTGGTTTTGACAGGCAATTTTGTGAACAGATTACTGAAACATTTTAAAACTAAAATAAATAAACCACTTGTGGCAGCAAAATAATGGCCCTCCAAGGATCACTAATTCCTGGAACATGTGAATATGTTATAATACATAGCAAAAGGGACTTTACAGACAAAATTACGGTAACAGATCTTAAAATAGGGACACGATCCTGGATTATCCAAGAAAATTCAATGACGCAGGTCTTAAAAATAGAAGAGGCTGGCAAAAGAGTCAATCAGAGATACGATATGGATGAAGAGGCAGGAGAGATTCAAAGTGAGCGACTCAATCCATTATTGCTGGCTCTAAAGACAGAGGAAGAGGCCATAAGCCAAAGAATGTTGGAAGCCTCTAGAACTGGGAAAAGCTCTGAGTGACAGCCAGCAAGAAACTCACACCTCAGTCCACCCGACAGACTCAAGTTATTAAATTATGCCAACAAACTCAATGAGCAAGAAAACAGATTCTTCTTAGAGCCTCCAGAAATGAATGCAGCCCTGCCAACACTGTTAGTATGGTGACACCCTGTCTGATTTCTGACCTACAGAACCATGGGATAACAAATTTGTGTGTTTAAGGTCATTAAGTTTGTGGTGATTTGTTACAGCAGCAAGAGAGAAACCAATTCGCCATGTGTAAAACAGTTACTTAAATAATAAAAAATGCCTAATCAACTCTAAGATAAAGTAGGGCAGAAATATTGACTTTATTTTTTTATTCTCATTCTTAATCATACATAGAGCTTCAATGATAGAAGATGCTCATGATACACAGTATGTTCAAAAGTAAAGTTCGTTTTTCTTTTTAAGAATACTTTTTGGTTACTAAGATCAAAATATGGTATTAAAGGTCAGGTAAAATAACCAAATTGAAAACTAATATTCATGAATCTAGATTGTATGAAAGAAATCACTTACTTTGAGCCCACCGATAAAGCCTTTCATAAGCTGTTTCTTGAAGCAAGGCCATCTGTTCCATAATTTCTAACCTAAGAAAATTAAAGATTTATATTAAAGTTTTAGACAATAGCCACACCAAAGAATCTGTTTTGTTTAATTACAGAGTGATCTGGTTATAGCATATTAACGTTTTATCATTTATGGAATGATTTCGCAATAACATTTTTATGACTAAATAAATGCTGTCAAATTTTAATACTATCACTTAGATAGTCAAGTATTGTTTCGCTCTGTAAATATCAGGGTATAACCAACTCCCTCCTTATCCAAAGACACATAAAGATTAAATTCCTATTCACAAAATGTCATATTTTAAAAAGAACCTAGGACACTTTAAAAATTTTTACAAATATAAGGTTAGTAATGCAATTACGAATTGAAAAGGTTACTACTCACCCTGCCGTTTGCTGGTTTGTACGTAAGAGAACTTTGACATCATTATGAATCCGTTTTACTCTTCCCAATGCCTTGAAAAAATCCTTTAAAAGAATGCAACTTTAAAATGTCCATATTTCCAGGTGAAATTACATTACTCTAAATTGAAATATCTCTACAAGGGGGAAAAAAACCTTTCACTTACTCTAAAGAAACCTTCCTGTAACTGACCTCGACTTTCTCTAAATTTTTATACAAAATTTAACATATTTATTTAAATTTTAAAACATACATTAATTCAACGTCTGCTAGCACCAAGTAGTATGCTAGTTGCTGGGAACACAAAATTTATAAAGACAAAAATCTCTGCCCTCAAGAAATATATAGTCTAGTGAGAGAGAATACAAACCTAAAAATTACTATATAAAGAAAAACATGCCATGTATTACACACCTTATGACTTAACCATAGCTTTATCATTGAAGATGATGTTTTAGGTATCTTTACATACCTGTTCTTGCCCCCTAATCCAGAGTAGAATGTAAAGTTGGAGGCATAGAGGTCGCTCATAAATATATAGGAACTGACTGATTGTGAACTCCAAGATTTTTTTTTTTTCGTTTAGAAAAAGGTAACATAGATAACCAAAGCCTTTTTTTTTTTTTTAAATCAACAGATCCAGGATACAGAATTTAGAAAAGAAGCAATTAACAAGACTGAAAATGGTTGAAAAGGACTTAGAGATGAGGAGGAGTTTTCTTTATAAACTTGATACTCTTTGATTTCTTTAAAAAAAAAAAAGCTTAGATACTGCTTTGAATAAACAACAAACAAAAAAAGCCAAATTAAGGTAATTTAAAATGCATCTTAGTTTCTAAACTTAAAAAAATTTTTAAATCAAACTTTTAAGATGATAAAATAAAGCCTTAAAAAAAGTGATTTCTCTATAAATCAATATCTGCTATGCTTTAAATCATTGTAACAGAGAGCGAGATACCTCAGTAATAGGTCCTTCTCTAGTACCCCGGAGGAGACCCATTTCATCAGAAGTCAGCTGGAACTTGGATAAGAAGGCATCTGCGACTTGCGCTCTTATTTCTAATCTTTGACTATAATTTTAAAAAAGCAATAAAAAAAAATCAAGCATGCTGTGAATTTGTGTCACCTAAAACAAGTTACACCTCTGACATAACTTCTTAAAACAAGTGTGAAAGATGCTCAACATCTTTGAAAGCCTCATTTCTGCCTCAAACATTGGAAGCTCAGTAGGCATGTAGGTAATAAAATGAGCTGAACTTGTTCTACCTCAGATACCTGAAGACAATAAAAGGAATTAATCATTATGCAAAAGAGAAGAAATAAGTTCACAAATGATCCCTGCACAGCAAATTCTCAGTCACTGACATGTACTTGAATTATTCATCTTGTAATAAACAAGGTTATCCTACAGAAGAGAAATACGCCAATCTGCAACTGATTTTCTTCTCAGTGAAAAGTCCTTTGCTTCTGAGGTTCGCACATGAAGTACATAGCAACCAAAAAATCAGGTCTATTATTTTTTAACTTTAGATTAGAAACAAGAACTTATTTACCAATTCTTCATAAATTCATAAAAGCACTTCACTTTTGTCTTCCCCACTTTTTCTGCATGATACGGTGATAACAAGCCTTTTAAATTACATTATCTGGAGGCAACATGTCTAGACTAGGTTGATAATTAAGAAAAGGCATGCTCTCATCTGGAATCTTGTCTGCAAGGACCTGAAGGACTGAGTCGAGTCACCATCTAAAAGCAAGTTGAGAGTACAAACTTCCTGAATGAATTTCAACATTCCTGGCTTCTCTATCTTAGATTTAAAGAGTAATAAAATTGTCTTTCACTAGCAGTATTCACAAGGCAGTAATATTCCACAATTTAATAATATTCAAATGAGAGTGAACAAAATAAACATGAACATTTTATGTTTAGAGAGTACACTGCATCTGCCATCTTTGTTTTGTAGTATGGTCGGGTTGTGAGGTATTAAATTCACTCAAATGCTCTGCAATAGTACAGCAAGTTAGAAAGTAAAAGTCCTCTAGGTGGCAGTAACATTCTGTTTATCTCAAATAATAATGTAAATCACCCAATGAAATCTACATTAGATAAATGACCTATGTCCTTAATCATCTTATTATGGATATCAAAAAGTTATCTCAACAGGTTTTGTTTTATACTCTTAAAGCTCCAACCATTATCATACAGGATTAAGGTAATTATAAGAATTCATAAAATTCCTGGAGATTATACAGATCAATTTGACTAAAGGGTTTTTGATGCTTCTTTTGGATGTATGTTTTGAGTCAATTTATCATACACAAAGGAAATAAATTTCTTTAGTTTATAATTTACTTTTTTAAAAATCAAAGCTAGTATTACCCATCTTGATATTACTTCTTAATCATTAAATTTCACTGCAAATAATATTGTTGACTATTCTTAAAAAAAAAAAAAAATTTCATGAAATAAAGATTTTGAACCAGAGCCTGATCTATATCTACAAAAGACTGGTCCAAAAATATGTTGAACAATTGCCATACTGCTAAAACAAGGATTTGGTATCTCAAGATGAGAACTTTTTTTAAAGTAGTGATGAAATAAATTCTAATATATTTTTTAAATCATATTACTCTTTAGTGCACAATCATTCTGACAGAAAGCTACTGTAAGATAACCCAATCATTTGGTTTGGTAGCTTCTGTGCAATCTAATAACATTAATGTAGGGCTGCGTAAGAGCCCTAAGTCAGAGTCTGGTGTGACAAAAGATATATATGATACAGACTTCTCTCTCAACTTATATCATAACTGAAACACAGTATATTTTGGAGAGTTTTAAGTATCTAAATAAAATCATATGAAATTAATGTTCATATAAAGCATACAAATGGCTATTATAAATTAGAACTTCTTTGATGTGTTCATGCAATCACTGCATATTATATATAATATATAAACAAATATAGCAAATACATACTGTGAAAAAATATGCAGCAGATAAATATGATAAAGAACTGTATGTATTAACATAAAATGATCTACAAGACATTTTATAGATACAAAAAGCAAGTCCCCAAAAATATATAAACGAACTTTTTTAAAATACATATAATACACCCATAAATTAATTTTCAGAACATGTATTCATATATTAAGTATTTAAAATAAACTGTCTAATTAATCCTTATAATGATTCTTTCAAGCATTCCCAGAACATGATTTACAAATCTTATGGTGCTTCTTTTTTTCCCTGAAAATATGCCTCTGTCGTCTTTTAACTCCACCTTTTAGACTCCCCTCTACCAAATAATTTCAAAATAATAAGAAAAAGAATTTAAAATTGGGCAAAATATATAAAAGAAAACAAAAAAGATTAGGAAATATAAGTGGCATGACAAAATGAAAAAAATATTGATTCATCAACATTCTATAAAATGTAAATTAGAATTATGATGCTATTGTTCATCTATAAAATTGGCAAAATTTTTAATGACAATACCTAGTACTGACAAAGGAGACATTCTCATAGATTGCTGATAGAAGTGTAAATCAGTATAACCTTTTAAGAGAGGAATTTTAGGCGATATACAGGATATTTTAAGAAGTTTCTACCATTTGGGCACCTGGGTGGCTCACTTGATTAAGCATCTGACTCCTGATTTCTGCTCAAGTCATGATCTCAGGGTCCTGGGATTGAGCCCCACAAGATGAGGCTCAGAGCTCCCGGGCAGTCTGCTTGGGATTCTCTCTCTCCCTCTCCCTCTGCCCCTCCCTTTTGCACGCTCATGAGCACTCTCTCTCTCAAATAAATACATAAATCTTTAAAAAAATTAAAATAAAATAAAAAGTTTCTACCATTTGATTCATGAATTACAATTCTAAGAATATTTCCCAAGGAAATAATCTAAAATGCCCATAATGATTTAAAAACATTTGTCCAGTCATCATTTTTAGTAATGGAAATAATATCCAATAATTTAAGAATGCTTAAATACATGTTGGTTCATTCACAAGACGAAATAAAATGTCACCATTAAAATACATTTTTTTCTAAATAAAAGACAGAAAAATGAAACATAAAATATTAGGTAACAAAGTAAAATGAACTACACACATATATTCATACTAGGAAGAAATATACCAAAATGTTACTAGTAGTTATGTCTGTGTAGTGAAGTTACAGCTGACTTTAATTTTCTTCCTTTAAATTTTACATATATAAATGAGAGGAAGAAGATAAAGTCTACACTCTCTTGCCTGAACATATATGCTTCTGGAATATATTTTTAATGTATGTTTGTGCAAAACAGCTTTATATTTTTTTACAAACTTCAAAACCTGAATTAGTTCATAACAAATAACAAAATTACAACTATTAAACATTAAAATAGTAAGAAAGGATAAAAAAGTAAGTAACAGCTGAGGAAAGCCAATGCAGAAAGAAGATGTGCTGACAGGTTTATCTAATAAAGGCTTTGGAGGAGGATGGGAGGGTAATGTTCCTTGATGGCCGTCAGGTAGTGTGTTCGGCACCTGTGTATATCATTGAATCAGCGCGACAACCCTGTGACACAGATGCTAGTCCCTTTTTTCAGATGTGAAAACTGAGGCTGAAGGTTAAGAAGTAACTTCTACAAAATCAAAAATCTAATGAACTCTTACCCAAGATTCAGATTAAAATTCAGTGTTTTGTCTTCAAAGGTTACATTCTTTCCACTTTAACAAACTATACCTCAAAAAGAAATATATATTCACCAAAGATTATTTTTCTGAGTCCAAAAAGAAATCTGGCCGCTGGGCCTTCACAAGAGACAATAAAATGTATAATAAATAGTGACTTCAATAGCATTAAAAAAAAAACCAGAAGTATATTTATGTGGATATCATTTCCTGACTATCACTGAAATCCACCTTCCATCAACTAAATATCATAAAGAAATGTTAGTCGCAGTTCTATGAAGACAATTTTACATGCAGCTTTATTAGAGCATCACCTGTCACAATGACTGAACTTCTTCTAACCCAGTTGGGAAAATATTCATATCCTTTATGTATCTGTCTCAATAAGAATGTCACATTATCCAAATAAGCCTACAGAATTTCTATTTCTAAAGCTAATCACTTAACAAGGTTTCTTGCTAAAAGAAAAGGTAATATTTAAAAATGGAAAAACAACTCTCGGCCCGCTCCCAGGAATCTGTTATAATTTCTGCTATGTAATTTTCCTAAAATACCTTCTGCAAATGTTCACTTGGCACATCATATCTACAGCTCCTGGGATACTAGAATGTCAGAAATTTTCACTCCCAAAAGCATACGAGGCCAAACACTTCCATTAATTTACTAAAATAATAAACATGAATAATCCTTAGTTTTGAGAATATACAGATAAAAACACAAGGTTCTCATGTTGCCTCCTGTAGACATTATTCAGGATCCCATATATGCTACAAGCTCCAATATAATGCTTCTTTTTCAGTTTTTATTTTTATTTACTCAAAAATTATTGAATCTACAATGTATTAGGCACTGGAGACACAAAAAGAGGGTAAGAAATTGTCATCGTTCTCAATGAGCCCACAGTTTCATAGGAAAAGAGACAATCGAACCAAAAACTAATTACGAAAGATTGTAATACACACTAAAATACCTGAATCCATATTCTACTCACTTTCATTTACCCATTTATTCCGTGAACAAATATTAACATACCTATCTGTAAACTACCACAAGAAAAATGTATATGGTGAACTCTTAATTGTATCAGAGAGGATTAATCATAGCTAAAAAAATAAGAGATAATGAGTGTTGAAAAAGATAAAATTATTAAAACTCCAAAATCATCTCCATTTTAAAAAGCAATCTCTTTTAATTCCACAGCAAACAATAAACAACACACTGTCACCTCTGAGAATGAATAATCCCTCAACCCCAACATAAGTTTGATACTCTTAAATTATCATTTTATGTTTATTTTCCTCTTGGATAATAGCTCAGAATCTTATATGTTATATGAATTTTGAGTTACGTTTTTTATTATTTTAAGTCTGATTTAGAGTTACCTATAATTTTCTTTCTACTTAATCTCCAAGTTAATGAAGAGGTAGTTAAAGTAAAACTTACCTTTCAGCTTGAAGCTTAGTGGTTTTTACTATTAAATCTTGCGTCTGTTCTTTTGCTGCCTAAAATTATAAATACATCTAAATTCAGTATTTTATAACTTCAATAAATATATCTTTAATATTTTTATACTTCAGAAAATTAATAGTACCACTTACTGAAGTTCAAGCTCACAGCGTGAGAGATCCAGAACTCAGAAGTGTAAAAAAGGCCAAAAATAAATAAAATATAAATAAATAAATAAAAATTTAAAAGGCCAAGTAATTGACACAGATGTTTCAAGGCTCATATATTACCTTTACTAAGAGGAACCCATGCAGAGTTCTCAATACACACATAATGCTAAGGCTTACAAGGAAAAAGGTATCACGGCGCTAAGGGATTTAACCGTCTGTGATGTTTTTAGCGAAGCAGAAGTACTGGAAATGCAGCCTAAGAATGAAAAACGTGACTTCTGTTATGCACATGTGACTTGAGATACCATGAGACCTCTAAATGGAGTTGTAAGGTAAGTCACTAAAATGCTAGTGTGGAACTCAACAGAAATGGCCAAGATGGAGATAAGCATTTGAGAGTCAGAATATACAAATTACCCCTTATACAGGGTTTGGGGAAGATCAGAGACAGCCCTAACTAAAGGTCAAGTTCCTGACAAAGTTTTCTATTAAGTAATCTTTCCTCCCCCAAGCCACAGCTAAAAGGATCAGGAATCAAACCTGATGAAAAGCTATTCTATCCTACGATAAGGCAAGTATTTTAAAATGGATTGAAACAAAAGACAAATGTAGCTACTCAGATTCTCAAAGAACTAAACATAAGGCAGTTAGAAAAGAGAAGAGAAACAAATGGGTGTACGGCAGCTAGAGACATGGGGTCCATGTCCTGAAGGGACACGGAGTGAGCCAGAATTATGTACAAATAAAGCCATTATTAGTAAGTGGAAATTACAGTTGAAATATTTTAACTATGTGGTCTACCTACACAAGAACTACAGTTCTATAAATCTCTTTTCCTTAATGATTTTCTTAATAACATTTTCTTGTCTCTAGCTTACTTTATTGTTAGAATACAGTATATAACACAAATAACATATAAAATATGTGTTAACTGGCTATTCATGTTAACAGCTTCTAGACAAGAGCAGGCTAGTAGTTAAATATTGGGGAGAAAAAGTTATATGCAGATTTTTGCCTGTGTGTGGGTCAATGCCCCTAACCTCTGGCATTGTTCAAGGGTCAATGGTATAAAGTAGACCACACATACTGTGGAGGATCAGTCGTTAAAGATAGGATACCAGAGCAAATATGTGAATATATAGTTCATTTTCCTGCTGGAACACTACCATAAAGAGCAAAGCTTCTGCTGCTAATGTTTCTAGAGCTGCATTAGATCTACAAAGAAATCCCTACACTATGGTAACTTCTGGGTTCTTAGAGGCCTAATCCTCCTATAGTCCTTCCAATTGTCAATGAAATTTTCTGCCTCATTGCTTCAAATGGGCATCCAGTTCCACCCCCAACTCCAGTTGAGTCTGTGTTCCTTGCAACCAAACTATGTACCTAGCAAATAGTAATTTAAAAAAAAAAAAATAGATTTGAACCTACGTAATTCAGCAGATCAATAACTTTTAAGGAATGGAGTTAAACACAATGGCTCCCATGGTACTATTCCAAAATTATTACTCTTTAAACCTACTAATTTATTCAAATTCTTCTTTATCTTTCCTAATGTTGCTTTGCTTTCAAGATCACTGTCACCTTATTCTTGACTAATATAATTGTTTAAAATGTAGTATTCTCTCAATTCTAAAATATATTTACATTTTAGTATTTGTGAAAAAAGAATGCTTCATAAAATCAATTATATCAAATATGCTTACTAGCTTCTTTGTTTAGTCTGAGTCATTATTAAATTGAAGGTAGATCTTAAAAAAACACCATCTATTAATCACTTAGCTATGATACTTGCTTACAATGGTATACAATAAGAATTACGCATATTTCCTGACTTTTCATTTATAAATTGCAGTAATGATTCAAAAATTCAGTTTAGTAATAGCAGTGAAGAACATTATCCTAAAGCAATTTCCAATTTATCTTAAATGTTAAGAATCATTGTTTCTCATTAAATAATAAACCTATGCCTCTAAATGTTATTTATCCAAGCAAGTCCACAAAGGGATAAACCATGGCATATAAATAATTATTGATTGCATTTCTAAAAGTATCTTGTAATAATAATTTTTAAAATGTCCTAAATCTAAAGTACTTTGAAAAATATGAGCTAATTTAATTAGTCCTGTGTATAACATCCTAAAATGAAAAATAATACTTTTTTCTATAAATGAATAAATTAAAAATCTTTTATTCTAGAGTTGACAGTCTGAGTGGATACTACCAAGATTCCAAAAACACTATATGCAATAAATCAGTGCCAATGGATGAACAAAACTTTCAAAATCACAGATCTAATCCCTACTAACCTGAGATTCAAAATTGAATGTAAACAAGTAATATAAAATATTTTTAAATATTCAGTTTAAAAAGCTATGAAACAATCTTTTGCAAGTGATGAAAATATGCATCTTCATTATGGTAGCTGTTTCATGGGTATAGAATTGTCAAAATGCATTGTTTTGTATACATCAAGTGGATGCAGTTTATTATTGTACATCATTTTCCCCCAATAAAATTGATTAAAAAAAGAAAGAAGGGCTCATGCCATTATATGGAAAAAATAGGATTGGGGGGTGCAAAGAAAATACAAAGGACAAAACTAAAAAGGATACTTTGTGATTTAAAATACTTATAATCTGTTTTGAAAACAGCATGAAGAATAAAAATACTTTGATCTTTTGACATCTACAAATGGATATGATAAAAGGATAAAAATACAATTAAAGATAAAAATTTGAAAACAAGAGATACTGTCCCCCAAAAGAAGAACTTGAGTAATCCCATAAACCAAATTATAAAAATAATACTACAAAATAAATGCAGGAGTATATAATACAGAAAACCTTATAGAGTATAATTTGAGAAAAGGTATTAAAAATCATGGAAGCCAGAAAATGAGAAAAGGAAGTAAAGAAAAAAAGGAACAGAACAGTCAAACAAAATTACTAAGCAACAAAAGTAATATTGCAATAAATATAAAATGACAATAATAAGCAAAGATTTCATGGCTATTTAAGTATTATGTAATTCATAGAGACCTAAGGTTGAACAACAGATATGCCAATAATATCTGATACATTAGTAAGAGTACTGAAATTTAGTTAAGACTAGGAGAGCTAAAATTTTAGAGAAACGGGAAACTGGTTCTAGAGATAGGTCATGGAAGTAGCTTAGGACTGATCTGTGGAATATGCAAAGATTAAGGATTCTTCCTAGAATCACTGTAACTCTATAGTTCCAGGAGAATCTTAAAGGTGTAAGTTTGAAATAAATGTGAAGGTGGTAAACATAATCATGACTGACTCTTAGGAGGAATCCTATTCTCTTCACTATTCCAAAATTACATAAATGAGGATAACTAGGCTAAATCTTAACTCTGCAATCAAACTAGAATTTCAAACTGCTTTAATAAACCAATGTAGAATTACAGATATTTTCCTGAGATTTTTTTCTTTTCTTTTGTGGGGAGGCTGAGCACAAAACATAATTAAGGTTGGTCTGTATTAGGCATAGCTTTAGCCTGGACTTATTCCTAAGACCTTCTACTAAGGCAATCATTTCTGCTGGATTTGGGGGATATTATGGGATTGAAAGGTTTATCAAAATTCTATGCAGTTAGCTCTACACTGACAAGATCAAAATATAAAGGCATATGGAGTTAACTGAACAATATCAGTAAACCATCACCCCAAAATACTCATTTTTAGTTAAAAAAAAACAAGCATAATATTTACATTGGAACGTCCTATAAGACATGATATTTCAGATATCCATACATCTTGTAGATCTAGCTCACAATTTTTGAAAGCTTACTTTGAACCAGGAACTACAGTAAAATCCAGCTATTACACAGTACCTGTAGGCGACTTGTCATGTCTTGACAACAACTGCTCATTGCTTGAACATCTTCATTTATGCTTTCAAGTTCCTGAAAAGGAAAAAAGTACCAGCAAACATTACCTACGTTGTTAAAGAAATTCTCTTCTCTTAGCCAAATACTATTTTCATCTCATGAATATTTTTGTCAAAGCATGACAAAAGATATTATATTTAAAATTGGAAATAATTTAAAAGAATAACATCTAGTGTTAGAAAAGATGTAAAGAAATTAGTATAAGCTTTTTAAAAGGGGTGACAATAGGAAATGGCAAATGGTTAATATTAATACCTCTTCATTCAGGTGTACTAACACAGAGATTTATCCTACAGAATTAATCAGATAAGTGTGCAACAATATATGTAAGAAGATGATCAACACAGAGTTGCCCAAAACAAAAGGAAAATGTGAAACATTTTCTATACAATGGAACTCTGTGTGTATATCAACAATGACTATATATGTGTGTATGCGTGCGCATGCGCATGCATGTGTGTGTGTATACATGGATAGAAAGATGTCTAGGCAAGATTTTTAAAAAAGCATTATGAAACTATATATATATGTATGTGTATACACACACACACACACAGGGAAGTACACAGGAAAAGCCAGACAATACTGGCAAAAGTTATTTCTGGGTGATAGGATTATAAGCAATTGTTTTGACTTCTGATTTTATCTAACTCTTCTGTAATGAATTATTTTTTAACTTTTAATTAATAAAAATAAGCAAATATGAAAACCCAATAAACTAAAAATCGTGCCTCCTCTACCTTGTGGAAGCTTATCACATAGTACATCATGCCAGAAAGCTTGCAATTTTCTCAGTAACATTCTCTCCCCGTGTACTTCCTCCTCTAGCTTCCTCCAGGTACATGGGAATGTAACTGGTCCTTAAGATCTATCATTTATACTGTTACTGTATGTATCTTATCCATTTCTTTTCTACTACTCTAATAACTACTACTTCAGTTCACATCAATTAGTATTTCTTATGTGAAGTGATTTAAAAAAAAAAAGTTTTCCAACAGGTCTCCCAGGCTCTATACTTTTCATGAAACCATTCTCTAGTCCTTATTGAAGCAATGAAAAATATTATATGAGAAAATGATATCATAAAATCACATCTAGCTTCGTACTGCACTACTGTCTTCTTTTTCCCAATTTAATTTCAATTTGGTGTCACACAATTTGGTGTCACACAACAGAATGATACACAAAGAAGTTTCAGTGGTAGAAAATGGACAATCCCTTTCAACACAACACCCAGACCTTCAAATAGAAACATGACAGTCTTATGAAGGGATGGGCCAATCAGAGGGTAAGAGATAAAAAAGCTGCCCAGTGAGGCTATAAACAAAATGTGAGGATAAACCAGATGGAAAATCACTTATCAGAATATGAACATAAATCTAAGTTCTAGATGCAAGATTTTTATCCCTTCTTTCTATAAAGTACTTTGAATTATAAGTATCATAGCACCCAGTATTTTCAAATATTACTTTCTATACTTCATTACAAATAGCATATACACCAAATCATTAAAGAAAGTGCTAAATTGCTTTCAGGTGAACAGTAAAAAAAAAAAAAAAAAAGCACGATTTCAAAACATCAATTAATATTAGCAATAGCAGAAGCCTGAGTAAACTAATCTCACTATTCCCTTAAATCTCATTGTGTAACCTAATATGAATAGCACTATGATATTATCAGCCAGCTAGGTCAAGAATAACTACTCCTAATACTTTAGCCACCATAATACACCAAATGGACCTGATTTGTCAAATAATAAAAACTACATCTCTGAATATATGACTTCAATGCAGAGTTTTGATGACTGTAATTCAATGGCCTGTATGTTACTTAAAAAGTCTTTATTTGAACTTAGGACAAAGTATCTCTCCCCGCCCCCCAAATAAAATTATAGGCTGGGAAGTACAACTAGTGTATGATAAACTTCTTTAAAACTTTTTATTATGGAATATTTTCAAAAACATCCTAAAGTTACAAGAATATGAATGCCCACGTACCTATCACCCAGCTTCGACCACTCGTTTCATCTATTTCTCTACCCACTTTCTACCTCTCCTCCATCCCTTTCTCCCTCCTCCACAAACTGAATTATTTTATATTCATGATATTTTATTTCATTCATAAACATCAGTATATGCTTCTAAGAAGACTCAAAAAACATAATGCCATTTTCACATCTAAATATTTAACAATAATCTCTCAATATCAAGTATCGTTCCAATCTCCCCAGCTGTTCCAATCTTTAAATAATTACTGCAAGTCAGGAACCAACTAAGATTCACAAATAGCAACTGGTTGCTATTTCTCCTTTTTTTTTTAAAGCTATACAGTCTCACTTCTCCCTATTTTTCTTTTTTTTTTTCTTACAATTTATTTGTTGAAGAAACCAGCTCAGGGGCACCTGGGTGGCTCAGTGGGTTAAAGCCTCTGACTTCGGCTCAGGTCATGATCCCGGGGTCCTGGGATTGAGCCCCGCATCGGGCTCTCTGCTCCGCAAGCAGCCTGTTTCCTCCTCTCTGCCTGCCTCTCTGCCTACTTGTGATCACTGTCAAATAAATAAGTAAAATCTTTAAAAAAAAAAAAAAGAGAGAGAGAGAAACTAACCCATTTGTCTCTACAGTTCCCACAATCTGTATTTGCTGACTGCATATTTGTAGTGTTAACATAGTCCTCTGACCCCAGTAATTCCTATAAACAGGCAGTTAGATCTAGAAGCTTGATTATATTCTGGTTCAGTTTTCCGGCAAGAATTTTTCACAGGTGGTGTTGTATACCTTTAGTAGGAGTGACAGATACAAGGTTAACTGCTTTTTGTGAGGTTAGCTGCTAGTGACGACCAATGGCTACATCGATGGTGATCAACTAGGCAATTCTGTCCCCCGATGGGGCATTCGGCAGTGTTTGTAGACATTTTTGGGAGGAACGACTGAAGGAAAAGTGGTACTACTGGCATTTAGCGGATGGAAGCCAGGGATGCTGCTCAACAACCCAAACAGCAGAGGGCAGTCCCCACTTGTCTGCTCCAAAATGTAAAATACTGCCAAGCTGAGAAGTCTTGAGCTAGATCCATAAATTTAACAGTAGTGGCAAAAATCTTCTCATCTTCTATCACTCTTCCTTCATTTACTAGAATAAAGCTATAAAGAGAAGCCTCCCCTCGACAACCATTATGTAGTTGGCACAAAAGACAGGATAAATGCTTGACTCCTTCCTTTTATTTAGCACTTTTCAAAAGAAGCTGGTTCCTTTATATCCATCAAATATAACCAATGAGGGTTCTGTTTGGTTCTTAGATCCATATGAATTTGTGGGTTTAAATATGTTTAATGAGTTTTGTCCCCTGAGTTATTCTTATTGAGGCTCTAATCATTCTACCCCTGGCCAACAGAAGCTCATCAAATTAGCTCTAGAGTTCTTCTGCCACTTTCCCAAAGGTCTCAGGTAGCTTCCCTGCTTTCTGATATTTGTAAGATTGTTCCTTTCAGAGGGAAACAGTATTCAGAGACCACAATCTGCATGTGCTCTTGGAGACCCTTTCTATTCTTATGAACACTACCAAACTGTCCTTCCAACCTTCCAGATTTTTAGCCTCAGTCAATGAAATCTTTCTAAACATTTAAACATCCCGTTTATTAGTCACTGAAACTCTATATACACTTTCATACAACACATACAGAATATGTGATATTAATAAAATTAACAAAATATTGCATAAGTAAAATATAACAACATAATAAATAAAATTCATTTTTACCCTATGGAGAATAGTCTGCTCACTCAAGTATGATAAAAATATTACTTATGTTGAAAGTAACTGATCTTAATTAATCTGAAAATTTCATAATTTATGGTGCACTAAAGTAACTCAATTCTAATTAATCTTCAATGGAGAAGTAGTTATCCAAAGGAGGTTTATTCAGTAAGGAAAAATTTCTACTGGAAAACATTTAAAGAATTGTTTTTTCTTATTGTTAAAAAAAATAAAAATTTCTATGAGAATATCCTGGAAAAATGTTTGAACGTTCTAAGAAGCAGCATTAGTGGAGGTCACAGATTTAGAAATCCCACTAACTGAAGGATCTGGATGCTTCTGGCATAAGTAGTTAAGTTTTCTATTTGAACATGACATGTGAACTGCAAACATATCAACCTAATTCATAAAAATACTTAGGACACAGACAGTAAGTCCTCAGTAAATGTTAAAGGAAAAGAATTTACGTACTTCCTTCACCTCCTTGAAAATGCTGACAAATTCTTCATTGATGGCTAAACTTCTGCGTTCAATATCTCCACGTAAATTTCTTCGAGTCCGCAAACTGTTTTCAACAAAAAAGGTTGAAAGTGCCTTGAGCGCTTCCAACATCTCCTACATAATTGATAATAAAAGACAATTACTGGGACCGATTTTCATACGTTTTCCTATTCTTAAGTCAAATTTTAATGAAATCATTTTTGAATGTTTCCATTAAATAATCAAAAAATACCAGGCCAGCTTCACATTACTGAATATTAAACGTATTTCCAAAATATTATAAGCTACTTACTTGTACACTGCAGCATGTATACAAGACCACTCACTGCAGAATAGTTTGGAATTGTAAAGTTAGAAATGCCCTTAATGTCCACCTAAAGCAGACTGGTTAAAGAAATTATGACATAACCATTTTAACAAAGATGAAAATTCTTTAAGTACTTCCATAATACAAACTTCAAGACACAGCAAGTGAAATAGCAAAGTATAGAAACAGTTATAATACCAACTGTTAAAAAAGAAAGAGGACTATATACATACATACTTACTGGTGAATGTATAAACTATCTCTGGAAGGATATATATAAGAAGTAAGTATCGGGGTGCCTGGGTGGCTCAGTGGGTTAAGCCACTGCCTTCGGCTCAGGTCATGATCTCAGGGTCCTGGGATTGAGCCCTGCATTGGGCTCTCTGCTCAGCAGGAAGCCTGCTTCCTCCTCTCTCTTTCTGCCTGCCTCTCTGCCTACTTGTGATCTCTCTGTGTGTCAAATAAATAAATTAAAAAAAAAAAAAAAAGAAACCAAAGTCCTTTAAAAAAAAAAAAAAAGAAGAAGTAAGTACCACCTGTAGCCTCCAGGCTAGGAACTGAGTAACTGGGAGCAGAACTTAGAGGAAGGCCTCTCTGAGGTGACTTCTGAAATGAGGCCTAAGTAATAGGAAAGGCATCCATGGAGATAAAGCCGTTCACAGACAAAAAAAAAGCCGTGAGTACAAAGACCTGAAAGCAGCAGAAACGCCGTATGACTAAAGTGGTGGGACACTACTAAAGGCTTTAGGGAAAGGAGTAATGTAATGTGTTCTGTAGGTTCAAAAGTTTATTCTAACTTTGTGAGGAAAGCAGATGAGGGGCAGGGCAAGAAAGGAAGAAACTAAAATAATCCAAGCAAAGATTTGATAGTGACTTAGAACAAGCAGCAGTGCAGATGAAAAGGAGATATTCCAAAACTATTTTTTTCAAGGTAAAGCCTATAGGATTTGTTAATGAATTGAATGCATGAGGTGAAAAAAGGGACAAGAATCAAAAATTATTTATATGTATTTTTTTGCTTGTCTGGGTAAGTGATGTTCTTTCCTAACAGGGGAAAGCAGAACCAGTTTGGAGAAAAACAAGAGTCTGGCTATGTTAAGTTTTTATGATGTTGATCAGGTATTGACATTGGAAGTGTCATATAAGCAATGGACTAGACGCATCTGGAGCTCAGTAGAGATGTCAAGAACAGGGTTATAAATTTGAGAATCATCACCCTTTTTGTTACTTAAAACCATGAAAGTGGAGAGTTTTTTCCTACAGAGAAAATATGCATTAGAGGAGAGAAGGGAGAAGACCAAGCCCAGGATATCTAACTACAAATACAAATTCCTACACCTGAACTAACATATATTCTAAAAGCCTTACCCTTCTACCCTTCTGTTTCAGTTAAAATGTTATTTTGCGATATTGGCTGGATTGACAAAAATAGTAAAGCTATTTAAATTCAATTTAATATTTAAGAAAACACTACAAAGATTTATGTACCAAAAAAAAAAGGAAAGAAAGAAAGAAAAAGAAAAACCAAAAAATGAAGCCATTTCTTTTGACTATAACCTTGAAATGTCCTAGGCCTGGCTCAAAGAAGTAATCCCTAAAGGACGAATGAACAAAATCACATAGACAGGTGCAAATTACAGCTCCAGCAGTTATCGGTTATATGATTTAACCTTGTTACACTCTCTCGATACCTTACTTTTCTCTTGGGTAAAAAGGATTTAATATTATCTATATCACAGCTGTATTAAATGAGATAATAAATGTCAGTATTAGTGACATTAAACAATAAGCTGTATGATAAAATTAACATGTAATAAGAAATGGTAAGTGTAGGGCACTGTGCCGAGCACTTCAGATTCTCTTTTTGAATCCTCACAACACCCTGAGATAAAAGTTACAGCAGTATTCTCCACTTAGAAATGATGAAAAATAAGCTTAGAGAAATTAAGGGGCTTACTCAAATCATAATGCTTCAGTTTGATGTTGTATCCGGTAAGTGGTGGCCCCAGAGCCCCGTCTTTCTTACTGATTTCTTACACACAAATTCTTGCTGACAGCTTATTTTCAGTTACCTACAGATTTATCCGTAAAGTTCTCTCACTTCTACTTATATTTTTTCTTTACGGCATGACCAATTTACCCAAAGACTCAATGATACAGAAGAGATAACCAGCTACAGCTACAACAGAAGCTGGAAGGATGCGTTTCGGGAGGTACTTCGGTGAGGATGTGGACGGTTTTATCGTGTAAAGAAATACAGCATGAGCCCACATGTCACAGGCGGAGCTTAGCTAACAACAACAAAACCTAGTAGCACCCAGTATTTCATCTGAGCCCCGAGCAAGCAGTTCTTCCCCGCTGCAAATTATTTCAGTTGTTCTCCCCGTCGGTGGAAATACTCAATTATGCCTACCCCGGTACTCCAGCTCCTCCTAACCCCGATTCACGTTACCCAGTCTTGTAATTTACTCTTGCATGGTTTCTAATCCTGCCCTAGGCTCTCCTCTACCCCTGTTCGGACCCACGAACAGCTCCCGGGTAGGAGACTCCACCGTTTGCCTCCCAGAGCCAGAGCCTTCCAGGAACAGGTTTTCCAGATAGGGGGTGACACCCAAGACACCTCTTCGCTTTTCCAGGGGCTCCTCGGCCTCCCCCTTCTTACCCGTCCCACTTCGAATCCCGCGGGTTTGCAGTCCCCTCCACGGAAGGACGGAGGGACAGAGAGACAGAGAGATGAGGGAGTGGGTGCCGAACGGACACCGCCCCCGGCCAGGCTCAGCCCGCGGGCAACGCGGGACCCCAGGTCCTGCCAGTTCCGGTTACCTTGTCGTTGTCCAGCCGCGTCTCCAGAATCTTATTCAGCTTCCGCGACAGAGGGTTGCTGGTCTGCGCCGGGACCCCGCCTGCCCCATTGCTGAGGCCGTTGGCAGCCCCGGACGCGGGTACCGCCACCACTTCCCCGCTGCCCTCGGCCATAGTGTCGCAGGCCCCGCCCCCAGCTCCGTGGCGACCACCTCAGCCTTAGGCTGGGACCCACGCCAGCTGCGCGAATACTGCGCATGTGCGCAGCGTGCCGCACATGCGCCCCGGGTCCCGGAAGGCTCTGCCGGGACAGCCCAGCTCAGCCAGGTTGCTGGGAGGGGCGGGGAACTGTAGAAGTGAGGGGTAAGCGGGTGGATCCTTATAGTGGGAAGGGGAGACTGGTGGAAGATTTCGCGAAATGGTCTGAAATTTTAAATTATATTTAAAGTTTGGGGATTAAGATTTATGGGATTGAAAGGATTTCGTAATCCTGAATCTATGAAAGTCTAAGCTAAGCATGAGTAACGAACACTGACACCTGTTCCTGGCAAATAAATTCAGTAAAAGTTAATCCTACAGTAATTAAATTCACTTTACCTGAATTCTTTTTTTTTCAAGTATTTATTGAAGCATATTACATGCTAGGTACTTAGGTGGGTATTGGGGGATCTACAATATACGTCTGAGACAAAGGAGTTAAATGTTAAAAGACTGTGATGAGCACTCTGAAGGTGATGAAATGCAGTCAAAGAGAGTAGTGGAGGGAGGGTCCTCCTTTACCCAGGAAAGTCTGGTAAGGAGTTGACATTTAAACTGAGATTTGAAGGAAAATCTGAAACATGGGGGTGAAATTATTCTGAGGTAGGAGAAAGTGTAAATGCAAAGGTCTGAAAAGACAAGAAGAAACTTGGGTTTTCCAAGAATTGGCCAAAGCCACTGTAGTTGTAGAGTAACGGAGGACGAAGTGAATAGTAAGATGAAAAATGAAATCTCGGGAGAGTCTAGATAACAAATATCATGATTTTTAAAATTTCTTTTCTTACTTTTAAAAATCTGGATCAGAGTAAAATTTCCGAACTTCTTGTTTAGTATTTTTCTGAAACACTAACCATTTAGCTTTTGTCCTTAATTTACCTTTTGCCATATGTGTATGTGTAAATATAGATAGAGATATATAGATATATCTAACAAAATCACTTATCCCAATTCTGGCAAGTAAAGAAGAAATGGCTCAAATAGCAAAAAGAAAACATGCTAAAGACCCTGTGAATTCAATAAATACATAGGACCTAGATGAAGGAAACTTTAAAGTGCTGCTGGGGGAAAATAAAGAAGAGGGAGGGAGCTGGAGAAAGAGAAACTGGAAATAATCAGTGTTCATCAGTAAAGTACTGAACAAATAAATTATGGTCCGTTCACTCAGTACAGTGCTATGCAACTTATCTGCTGTGAAGGAGATTTAAATGCTAATGTGAAAGGAATTCCAAATTACAGTATGTGAAAAAAACGGGGTACATTATAGTGCATATAGTGTGGTTCCTTATAGATACATGTAAATTAAAGCTTTTTCATTTTTTTCAGGATGGCATCCCTGTGGAAGGGAGGCTTTCACTTTTTATTTGTACCTTTCCAAATGGATTGACAATTTCTAATCTTACCCATGTGCTGCTGAATATATTAACAGAGATTATTAAGGTAGGGCAATTATGGCCTCCTCTTCTTTGCTCACTTGTTTTTCTCTGAATTTGCAATTGTAAAAACAAGAAACAAAATTATTTGAAAATTAGAATAATATGTGGTAATATGAGGATGAAAATTATTGTACAATTTAAATCTATTTGTATGGGGCGCTTGGGTGGCTCAGTGAGTTAAAGCCTCTGCCTTCCGCTCAGGTCGTGATCTCAGGGTCCTGGGATCGAGCCCCGCATCGGGCTCTCTGCCCAGCAGGGAGCCTGCTTCCTCCTCTCTCTCTGCCTGCCTCTCTGCCTACTTGTGATCTCTGTCTGTCAAATAAATAAATAAAATCTTAAAAAAATAAAAATAAATAAATCCATTTGTATGTGTTTAATGTTTCCTTAATTATCATATGTTCTATAAGGCTAACTATAAATTATAAGTTAAGTGCTTAAAATCAAAGTTTTTCAAAAGTTGAAGTAAATATTAGGGTGAGCTTCATCAGAAGCCTATGTTATATATGTATATATATATATGTGTGTGTGTATAAATATATAAAGGTTTTCTTTTCATGAAAATGTGAAAGATAATTTCACATACTGAGCTCCTTAATATACTACAGCACTAAAAGAATGAGAAACAGGCTCTGATTTAAATATTCTAATTTCATGGGAAAATAAATAGATGCATGCGGAAGAGAAGCATTCTTACGTACCTACAGAGGAACTATGATGTAGAGTAAAACATGAAGATTCTTACCTTCCAAGTAATGGTTGAAAGGAGGGCCTCTCCCAAACCCCCCTTTTCTCCTTTGCATTGTTATTTAAGATTTCTTGCTCTTTGGCTTCTGAAATAAGTGAAAATAACAGTGGTCACTGTGGCTTCATCAAAATATAATATGATTTATTAAGCCATGTCTGGTGAGTCATAGAATAGAATTTTCCACCCTCTCTATTTTTACTGCATGAATAGCAATAGCTCCCATTCCTTAACATTCAAATTTATTGATATGCAGGCTCAATGCTAGATCTTTTTAATATGCTCTTCTTATCCTGATAACTACCCTGCAGCATAAGGATCATTGCCATGTTATCATGTAACTAGTAATTGATTGATTGTGATTGATGAGTAATCCAAGACTAAGAAAATCTTTCTAAGGATATATGGATAACCTTAGATCACATAGCTAGTTCCAGCTATTATTGGCAGTTAGTTCTCAAATTCTACTACTGCGTCCTCTGTTTTGGTTTCGAGTTGTATACATTTCCCACTTGGACTGTAGGCAAAAACTTTTGTAGCTAAACATTCAAATGCGTTCTTTGCTGGTATTGGCTGGATACGGTTCTTTAATGCCTCTACACTGACACTAGCATTATTTTTCTGAAACAGATCGGGTCTATCACTTTTTGCTTTAAAAACCATGTTGGTCATTACTGAAGAAGAGAACTGTTTAGTATGATACACACAGGCCTTCATAATCACATCTTACGGTGTCTCTCTAGCCTTATTTCTAGTCATTTGCCTGTGATTGCCACATGCTAGTGTTTTCTGAGTGACAAACACATCACAAACTATACCTTGGCTCATACAACCCACTCTTCCAGGAGGGTCTCCTCCGTGAAGCTAGTAAAACCCTCTTTGTCCTTCCAGCTCCGCTCACACAAAACAAAAGGAGACGGGCCCCATGTAACACTGGCCAAATTCATTCCACACAGCAGCTCATCAAGGACCCCGTCATCATTACTGCTGGATGCTGGGGTTCACAGGTCACCACACCCACACTCCTGACCCAACACGTAGGGTGCCTCCACGGCACAACTGCCAATGCCATCTCTGGAGACCATGTTGCTTAAAACTTTACCGTTCCTGAAGAATTCTCCGCTGTCTCTGCTTTCTGTGCAGCTTTCTCTAGTTTCAGAGTCTAGGACAGGTTCTTCTGATTGGCAAAGCTGAGATAACGGATTTGTGCCCGTTGTCAGGGGAACTGAGCAAGTTATTCACAAATAGAAAGAATATTCATAGACTGTGTCACCCCCTGTCGCACACATACACACCCACATATATGGCAAATGTCCACCCAGTTGATCCCTGCAGGTGGATGATATTAACATGCACTCTTCTTCCCATACTTATCCTTAAAAAATATTTTTGCCTAATTTAATGTAATTGATCTACCCCTTAACCAAAATCTCACTTACTTTATCCCCTAAGGAACAACCTAAAATGGAATCTTTTTTCTTTTTCGCTCAAAGTCAAATTTCTCTCTGGCTTCGTTATGGTCTTTCCCCAATATCATGTAACTTATGGATTAAACTGTAAATTAACCACAAAGACTCGCCTTTTAAAAAGTATTATTCAAAGAAGATGACATAATAGAAAACAGGGTTAAATGTCAGTTTTTACTTCTGCAACTGTCACAGACCTGTACCGGCATATATGATTTCTATTCTTTCCATGATCCTTTGTCTTCAGCCAACACATCCCCTGACCAAAGTTCTTTATCCATTGAGGAACCCAGAGTGTTTCTGAAAGAAGCAGGACATCTGATGGATCTGGCTGTATTAAGTTACTGTACTTTCCTTGTAATTTTGCCCCAGGACATGGGGTCCTAACAAGTGCTCAGGGAATTCTTCAAGTTCTGTCCCTATTTCTTTCTAGCTATATTATGTAGCCAAACTCAACTTCCCCTGTATGGTCAGGATTGGTTACTCTGCACAACCATATGGTTGTTCAACCAGTGCCCCTGGGAGTCCCATCATCCAGTTCAACTGGGACAACTCTTACTACCCCTGATATGTGTAAGATCTCTTGGGTCTTGACACATTGAGTCACAAGAGCTAAGCTCTGCAATAACGTGCCTCTATTCTCATACTTTCAGAAGCCAATAGACATTCAAGCAACACAGAATCACAGAATCCCAGAGTCAGTATCAGCAACAGTGCCAGGCTTGGAGACAAAGAATAACATTTTTTGCAAGTGGGTAATAAATGTAATAAGAGATGCCATTCCTACCTACCTCCTTTATCCTTCATCATCTATTCTGGCTATGGGAGAAACAGGACAAATATTGACCTCCAGGTTAGAGGAGAGCATGTACCCTAAACTTACGAGACGTTGTCTTCTGGCTGTTGTGGTAATAAATCATTAATAGCTTCCATCACTATTTTGTAGTTGCTTCTTTATAATGGAATATATCATAAGACCAATGAATTTCATAGGCATTACATTATTTCTTTCACTATAAAGCAATTTCCTAGGTGAGAAACAATGTTGCATGTGAAATCATGGTGGTAAATAAGGCATTCAGTAAGTCAATGGATGGTAGAAAAAGGAGGCAAATAGTAGTTCGGTAGAACAAAATATTTCTCCCTACACGAGGGAAGGAATCTAATTACACAAAGATGGCTAGTTCTTCCGGGGTATGTTAATATCCCAGAGACTCAGATTTGGTTGCAGCTGGCAAATTTGGGCACTCAGCAAAACTGATGGGCAGGTGAAAGGAAATTCACATTGTTGCAACTGCCATTGTCACCATTTTTCTTTGTTCATGGGCCCAAGTGAACAAACCTGTGGGTGGTTAGGAAGGAGGATGACTGACATCCATCGAGTTGGCCATTTTGTTCATCTGATCATGAAGAACTTCCTTTGCAGTGGAGACCACATGGTCCTCCAAAGCCTTTCCATTAATAGGCATATTATTCCAGAGTGACCACAGGTGATAATTTGATTAACTTAGTCATTGCATGCCATAGGCTCCTCAAATCCCATCCCTTAATATTAGCCAGTTTTGTTTTGTTTTTAGAACCAATAACACCAGGTAGAAAATACTAGATTTCCCCATCTTTTCCTTAAGGATTAGTTACTGTTGGACAAATCAAAGAATCCTCGTGAAAACTGGAGAATCAAGCTCAGAAAACAGGCAGAAACAGAGGAGAGCCATGTAGCCAGACATATGGTTGAAATTACTCCAAGACCAATTTATTGAAATTGTCACTAGCCCCCAAGCTGAACCCCAGATGATTCCATACATCTGGCCTACCACTGGCCACTGGCCACATTGCCTCTGCTGCCATTAAAGGAAGTAAGAGAAACCCCCACCCTGTGGAGCCCTGCGTGTGGTGCATAAACAATGAATCCTGGAACACTGAAAAAGTAAAATTAAATTAAAAAGAGAAAAAAGAAAAAAAAAGAGCCAGAAAAAAACAAAACAAAACAAAAAAAGAAAGAAAGAAAGAAAGAAAGAAAGAAACAGCTGTGCCGTCTCTGGGAAGAATTTTCCACAGTGCCAGTTCCTTTGTATCCTTGGATTGTGTTTCTATGTTTGTGTGTCTGATTAGTTGAACCTAAAGCATGTGTCCATGCTCTACTTTATGGAAAAGCTGAGAAATCAAGAAATCAAATCATTTTTAGTTAAATCAGTTTCTCTGTGGAAGTCCTACTCCTAACATGTTCTGTCTTTGCTGCATATTTCTCTCAGGGACTTTGAAGTAATGATCCCATGTTTCCTACACATCCTTAATAAGGACTTCTGGCCCTTTCTTCATACCTCTTAATATTTTTTTAAGATTTTATTTATTTATTTGAGACAGAGAGGGGGAGCGAGAAAGAGAGAGAGAGAGAGAGAGAAGATCCGAATGGTGAATGATGGGTGTGGTGCAGAGGAAGAGGGAGACATAGACTCCCAGCTGAGCAGGGAGCCCAACTCGGGGCTCAATTCCAGGACCCTGAGATCATGACCTGAGCTGAAGGCAGACATTTAACCAACGTGAGTCACCCAGGCACCCCATTCATACCTCTTATTATTTGACCTTACTGCTCAGTCCTCAATTTTTAGGCATTGAGTCTTCTGACATTGAAAAATATCCTGATTTCTCTATCCTCTTTGATGTACCATGAATTTTGAAAGCTGCCTCAAGTTTCTCATTTTCTGTTTTTTTTCAGGCATATGTCCTGCAGTACTTCTCATCCTTCAGTTTGTCCTTAAAATTCTCTGGACCTTAACAGTCATGGGTGTAATAATCTCACACCTTGGTAGCAATACAGTGATTTCAAACCTTCTTCAAGTGAAATTGAAAGGACAGATAACAGTGTGGCTGATCTGACTGAGGCGTGGGTTAGGACTCCTGCCCTTTCTCCCCTAAGTACAGCCCCTTCTTCATCAGTACAGCATCCTCTAGGCTGCCTGGGTCACGTGGAGTTTGGGGTTGCAAAATAACTGACAGGGTAACTTATTGGGAGGATCTGAAGCCTTAAAGGACTGAAGGGAAGGCTAGAGACTCAACTGGGAACCAGTAGCAATAGATCTCAGTGGGGGGAACCACTTCTTGTTTAGGGCACTCCTGCTAATTCTGGTGTGTGTGTGTCTGTGTGTGTGTGTGTTTTCATTTTTTGTTGTTGTTTTTAATTTGCCTTTGCTCAACATTAAAAGTCCTGAAGCAAGTCCACTTTGGCCACATGCCCATCCACTGGTCAGAACATCATGATTTACGATCCCAACAACAGCACGCAACACCAGAAAGGTAATTTTGGCCAACTGAACAGCAATAATCTGTAGTCTGGGCAACATATAAGGAAGCAATCTATATAAGAAAGGTGAAAAATCAACTAGGTAGTAAAGATATTAGTTATAACTACAGCACAGGGAGAAGTGGGCACTGTCCTGAAGATTTCATTAACTTTGAGCTGACAACAGAGGCTAATTGCAACTGGGTGGGGTAAGGATTATAATTAGGCAATTATATTTAGGAAGGAGTTACAGTACGAGTTGTGTCAGAGTCTGGTAAAAATAAAATGGCTTCAAATAGCCAGATGAAACCATTTGTGAGAAAATGCGAGGTTTGAAAAGCCTCTTTTCTATATGAACAGGTTTGGTATATTAACAGGCAGCTCAGGTAGTTATTCTGGATATTACCAGTATGTTCCAGGTCCCTGTCCAGAATCTCTGATCATCATCTGAAATTTTTTGAGTAAAGAGATGATAAAAGACTTAGTAACACCAGTAAGATGTAAAAATAACCAGAGAATAAAGAATGACAAAATCAAATCCTTGGAATCGGTATATCTATAACAAATTTAGAACATTAAGGGGAAATACAGGTGACCACAGCTGTGGAAAATAAATGAAAAAGAAAATGGAAAATTTGAGCAGTATATAATCATCTGAAAAATGTGTGTTGCCCTCTTTTTAAATCTATTAAATCTGTCATATTAAACTTACAATTTTAATTTAAAGGGATTTTTTTGGTGATTTTTAAATTTAATAGGTATAATATTTGATAAATTTTTACCAGTTTTTGTCAGTTTAAATAAATCTAAATCATCAAATCTTTATTATTAGATTTCTAAGTATCATGTAAGTACTTAAGAAAATTTTGTGTATTAGATTTATAATTCCACTTCTCTGTTTAAAGTACTTTAGAAAACCAGATATATTAAATATTTGAAGTTGAAAAGTTTCAGATAATTAAGGCAATCACATTTACAAAGATCTTAAATTATTTAGGAGAACATACAATTTACATGACTTTAATGTGAAATGTTTAACATAATATATGACTTAAATTTTGTAAGCTGTACTTAAGAGCTTGGGGAAATGTAATATCTTGCATTAAAAAATGAACTGAGTACTAATTAGCAACCACTAGGTTTATAAGTGGATTTACTTTATATATAAGTTGTATCTACAACTACAAAATTTTTTTAGGTTGACTGTTAATGAAAATGAATGCAGATTGAGGATTTCTTTCTGCATACAAAAGCTATTCATACTCATGTAAGCAAAAAAAAGAAAGAAAGAAAGAAAGAAAGAAAGAAAGAAAGAAAGAAAGAAAAGAAAAAACCCTCAATTATCAAAACATAATTCTCCAAAACAATTGATGGAATGTTACCGCAGGAAGAGGGAATGGTGCTTGATGGCCCACAAGTTACGGAAGTCTGCCACACTGCCCCTGATGCTGAAATGCAAGACCCTTAGACCTCCATGGAGCCCCTTTGAAAACCGCTGGTGAGGTGGTACTTGCGTGGTCTGGGAGTGAGAAAACCCAATTTGAGTCTCACCTTGCTATGGCATGACATCGGGCAGCCCACCTTTTGCCTGCAAATCTTAGTCTCACCTGCAAACTATGGCAGCACCACCCGACTTAAGAAGTAGGGGGGATCTGAGGACATAAACTGTGTGCAGGGTGTCGCATATCATCCGTGAAGTGACACATACTCGCCACGTTTATTCTGAGCGATTGCACACCACCACCAGCGGAACTAAACAATAATCTTTCCTTTTTGCCCATCTCATGCAACGGTTTCACATTTTCAGGCAGAGCACCTATAGTTTCGCACATCTCCTACCCTCTTTCAGCCTCACGTTTCATCTGGCACACATGTAAATACACGCTTTAATAGTACGCTGTAAGCATCCATGTACTTTCTGGAGCTCTGGTTGTGGCCTCTTTCCCTATATGGATGCATGTGTTCTCTAGAAACAAGCTTCTAATTGTGTTTGTCTGTTCCCGTGGGCCTCATCTGCAGGGGTGCCTGCTAACCTCTCTCATTTAACACCGACCCCATTTAATAACTGGATGGTAATGTCTCCAATTTCAATAGCCACAGTTAAAATTTTCATTGTTCACCTTCTATGCTGCAGCGTTAGGATAGAAACCATATCTTTTTCGTTCATTTTATGTTTTCATTCTGCATAGACCTGATAGCCTTCCACTTTTCATGGATTGCTATTGATTTTCTTTTCAGAATAGATGAGCCCATGACCTCTTAGCAGAATTAAGCAGTCCACCTGTCACAGGGAATCTGATTTCTGTTGAACTCCTTCTGCTTGAGTGTCTCACATACCTGCACTATGCCTTGGCCACTCTGTCCCCTCTGCTAGCCACCAGCACGTAGTCATTCTTTTACTCTTCTGCAGAGCCTCATGTTCCAAAAATGTTCCCACCCAGGCCAGGTGGCCCTTCCATGTGCTTGCAAATCCCCGTACAGATGGTTCTGTAATTGCACATCTCCCATTATACATAATTATCGATACATTTTTATTATTCCTACTAATCTGTGAGCTCCCTGAGGCTAAACAATCTCGTTTATCTTTGGATACTTGACACTTTATGCAGTTTCTGAAATATAGTGGGAGTTGATTAAGCGTTTTTGGAGCAAATTAAAAATTAATATGAATAAATGGATAGACAGATTTATTTAAATAAACTGTGACCCAAATGGGAGAAAATCTATTGTCTTCTAAACCAAACTGAAAGCATAGTATTTCTATTTTTGTCGGAAGGTCCTCATCCTGCGTTCAGTTATCTGGAGAAACTCACGGCTACCTTTGGTTTGCCTCTGTGACTCCTCTCCCTTTCTCTAGTAACAAATCACTTACTGGAATCCTGCAGATCTTACCTCCACAGTATCTGAGGCCTCTAGCTTCTCTTTCCAGTTTCCACTGCTTTCTCCTTTATTCAAGCCCTGAATTATCTCAACAAATTTATCAGTCACCTCCCTTCTTTCTCCTTTACAGTTCATTATCAAATAGTCTCTTTTTTTAGTACATCGGTACCATTTTTTCCCCTACAGTTCTTGATTCTTGCAATTTCTCGATGTACTGATGTATCACTTCCTGGATCAAAACCTCTAATGAATCCCTCATCCAAAATGTAGAGTGGTGGTTTCTCAAAATTTAAAAAACTATCACCCCCCTCTCAGGTAAAACCTTTTGAGAATGTGCTGTGTACAGACACGCACGTGTTATAAGTGTATATTGAAGTTATGATTGTCCTAATGTATTAGATATGTTCTTAAACAGACATAAAAATGTAAAAAGTCGAATTAAGAGATAATAAAACATTTGAATAATTACTTCATTAATGTTTCAGAGAACATTCTAGCTCTCTAAATTTTTATCATTAATATTATATATGTTTATTTAGATAGCATATAATGTATCATTTATGCTTAACAGTTTTATATGAGTAGATTTTGTGTACATTTATTCATATTTATGGCATATACATGACTCATTATTTCTGAAATTTTGGTTAATACTTCGTGGTGCAGTAACTGATGTTGCTGTTCCTGTTCCAAGTTCATTTTATTTAAATACCTACTTTACGGACTTCCCTCGCGAAAAGAAAAAAAATATGCCTCAAGATTTCACAAAGGTATCATGTATCTCATACCATTTGTGGGAGGATTCATTGTAAATAAAATCAGATCTATACCCATATGTCAAGTATCATTTTTTGGAACAGTTATTTCTCGTGGGATCTGTATTTTCTAACGTGGCTGCCGAACACCTTGCCCTTAGTGTAAAAGGAGCACTGTTTTTTATTTATCTGTGATTGTATCATTAGTCTTGTCTTCAATCCGTGGGTTCTTGAAAGGAATTCTTTAAAACTGTGTGTCATTTTGTGAGCACACATTTAGTTAAAATTAGATGCCAAAGTCTATAAATCCACCTGGGACCCCAAATCTGCAAACTCCCTGAAAGGCAGCGTATGTCGCAGTGAGCAACTCACCAAAAACTAGCAAACTGCTCAGCATTCTGGGACACTCACTCTTCCCAAGGGAGTAAATTTTAGTAATGCTTTTTTTTTTTTTTAGTTTTTAAGATTAAAAATGAAAACTCACTGGACTTTCGATGTCTCTTCACACCCCAGTGCATTCTCTTCTGTACCTCACAGAGCTGACGCCCCACCTTGGAGAACGCTGGTGTAGAGGATCAAATCCATATGGCTGTCTCTGGCTCCCAGGTACTATGTGATTGGATCCCAAGCCATCTGAGAAAGAAAGCCTTTTATTTCACTCACATTTTTATTTTATGCCGCATCCCAGGTGTTCTACTCCTTATTTGTAAACACACCCAATATTTTTGTCCTCACAATGCACACGCCCTCCCTTCTGCCTCGACTGTTCTCCCCACTTGACCTCAGTATCTCCACCTATCAGGCTTCTTCTCCATGCAACCTCTTTCCATTTGGTGATAGTTCCTTTTTAACCTCATCTGAACAAAAGTTCATAGAACTTGAAGATTCTCTTTGGCACACGAATTAGAAATAAATATGCACATGTACTACTTCTTCTATGAGCAGATGATAAACACCTTAAGTAAAGGCACTGGGTGTTTCTGTTCCTAACAATTATCCTACAAATTTCTTGGCACGCAGTACGCATGCTTTAGGAGGCATTGTGATGCCAGAGAACAATGTGAAACTGGAAATCACACAGACCTGACTCACAGAAGAATTAGCATTTCGGTGAAAATTTTGGAAACAAAATTACCTTCCATCATTTAGCGCTGCCCAATAAGAGAATGGTTATACATAAATTCATTCTCACTGGGAGTGGCAAAGCAGGAGCCAGCTGATAACCCCTTGGGGAGATGCAGAAGAGACTTCCCATTTGGTGGAACATCAAACTGAAGTTCCCTTCAGTGGCCTGACTCTATGATTTGGAGGAGAAAGAGATACCAAATCTCTAAAGGCCATTTCCAAGGAACATGCTGTGCTATTTTGAAGTCATCTGCCATATCTCAATTATGTTGATCATTTCCATTCTTATTTATTGACTAACACTTATAGAAGGTACTATTTTAAAAACAAAAAGGGATGTCAGATTTTGATAGGTAGGTTTGGCCCTATAACATATTAACTAGTTTTTCATATTAACCAGTTCAGTAATTGATTACATACAAGCTGATTTTTGAGGACTGGCTATCTTGTTGATAACAAGAATTATTAAGTTGATTAATTCAGTGTGATGTCATCTAGCCATGGTCTATTGACACAGACAATGAAGGCAATTTAGGTAATGGAAGTTACATCATTTTTTTGCAGGGCTGACTTTGTCATCTTCCACATTAAGTTTTGACTGTAGCAATCAGAAGAACTAGTTGCAAACATGGTTTTAAGACTAAGACTGTTACGGGGCACCTGGGTGGCTCAGTGGGTTAAAGCCTCTGCCTTTGGCTCAGGTCATGATCCCAGGGTCCTGGGATGGAGCCTCACATCGGGCTCTCTGCTCCGCGGGGAGCCTGCTTCCTCCTCTCTCTCTGCCTGCCTCTCTGCCTAGTTGTGATTTCTCTCTATCAAATAAATAAAATATTAAAAAAAAAAACTAAGACTGTTACTAACCTACCAGCATAAAAGTCTAAAATACACACACACACACACACACACACACCCCTATGGTGCTTGAAATACATCAGAGAGTCTTTTCCTAGAGATAATGTAGCAGTGCACTTTTTAATTAAAGCTGATGCTGGGGCGCCTGGGTGGCTCAGTCAGTTAAGTATCTGCCTTAGGCTCAGGTCATGATCCCAGGGTCCTGGGATCAAATCCCATGTTGCATCAGGCTCCTTGCTCAGCAGGGAGCCTGCTTCTTCCTCTGCTTGCCGCTCCCCTGCCTGTGCTTTCTCTCTCTCTCTCTCTGAATCTGACAAATAAATAAATAATCTTAAAAAAAGAAAATTGGAAAATGTTTGCTAATAACTAACATACTATAAAAAATACATTACATGTTATTACTGAGATATGATGGATTTTGAATATGCTAAGACCACAAAAATCAAACACAGATGGTCAAGAGCAATTTTTTTCATGATCACAGATTTATGGCCCAGTCAATCAATATTTGAATTACATGTGTGTAACTCCGTTGTTAAACCGTTTCCCTACAAACTGCAAATTAATATTAATGAGAAATCCAATAGCATTCAGCAGGAGCATTCTGTCACTGTGCTAGAGTAATCATCGATTTTAATTTTAAATATTAATGTAATGCAATTTTTTTGTCAGCTTAAAACATTAAATGCTCAGAAACAGCAAGACCTAAATCAGGTGAGATTCTAGTGTGGGAGATTTGATAGCAAAGATGTCAACGGTACCTGGTTAGCAGAATTTCAGTTGTGCTCTCCAGCAATTGACATATGATTATGAATGATTACATCCCTCGTATTGAATAGCTGACCCCTGGGGTTATTCTGTTGGCAGTTTACAGCCCATCCATTTAAAGAGCTGCCTGGTGGCAGGGCTGGAGTTCTTCCTTCCCAACAAGAAATTTGATCATGAGACTAAGGAACGAAGCGACCCAAAGAGCTGGTGCTTGGTACCAGGAGAAAGAAGAGCACAGCAAAGATGGAGAGGAGTGACTACAGGTGAACAGTGACCTTTGTGAAGTCCCAGCATCATAGTGAGAGAGGTCTGATAAAATATGGACCCCATATTATTGATCCCAGCCATATTCCTTATGCCTGAAAGAGGAAAAAGTGTGTTCTAATAATCTCAGGTTAGAGAAAACAGATTTCTCTTTCATCAGGATGAGATGATTCCGAAGCCTGATTAACAAGTTATAGAACAAAAAGCAACCAGATCCTGTCACCCCAGGCAGGGGCCCCAAGCCTGACCCATCTCTCTTTGGGACCTCAGCCCTAGAAAACATTACTGGATGGTTGGTGATACACAAAGAGAAATCCCCTGTTTCTCCTGTGTAACTCTAGCCTGGCTCTTCAGAGTCCTGTTTCTAAAGTCCATCTCCTTTCTATTTTTTAGGGTAAAGTATAGGCAATATGATTATTCCTGTTACTAACAATGAAAAGCTTATAAATCCCTAGACTCTGATAGGAAATTGATGTCAAGACAAAAACTAACTCATGAAGTATATGTCTACATATTTTCCATACTTGACACAGATTTATGATGGAATTTTAAACTAAGAATATCTCTTAAACTTATTGAATTGATGTTCATCTCCATTTAACTTTCTGAAGCAACATAAAATTTTTGTAAACTCCCATGAAGTTAATATCAGCCTTTTGAAATTTTTTTATTTTTATTAAAATATAATGTATTATTAGCCCCAGGGGTACAGGTCTGTGAATCACCAAGTTTACACACTTCACAGCACTCACCATAGCACATGAGTTTGTTTTAATTCCATATGTTAATTAGCCCTTATTTCTAAAGAGATACATATCAATTCACTGGATAATTTTCTTGAAAAATAGAAATTAACCTTATTTTTGAAATTATATCTTTCAAAAGGTATGAGATAATTTAAATTAAGTATTACGAAAGAACATCTTGGTAACTACCTGTAACTCCTTAACAATAACATTAATGATTTAACAAGGAAGCTCTTCCCCACCAGAGAGAGGAGAACAGAATACAGATATTGGGCAGAAAAATTAATGCATATTATAGCCTAATAGTTCCATTTGTTAGCAGTAGGAGGCAAACAGTATACTTTGATAAAACCTTGTGTTTAATTGAAAGAAAGTACTTTTCCCCAATTCCTCATATTATATTTGAATTGTGATGAGAAATAAACCTACCCACACTATTTCTACCTTTAAAATGCTATAATGGTTGGGTGTATTTAATATATTTTGAATTTTGGTCTACTGTATGGAGCTTTGATTAGTGAGTTAATGGTACATTAAATGTTTTTTGGGAAGAAGTAGTGTAGAAATATTAAATATAAGTTATAAATTATGAAAATGTTAATGGGAACGTATTTTATATATTATATATAAATTTTTGTTTGCCATAAATAAATGATTTTATATATATACATTATGTATTTATAAATGATAATATAAGCAGGGGGGAAATAGGTTGTTCGAGAAGTGGGAGAGATTATGTGGGGAAAGGGGGAATGCATAGAAAAAAAAAGTCTTCATTAAAAATAAACACCAGCGTATCTTCTTATTTTTGTAAAACTATGAATGTGTAGATGGACAAATTAGAGATAAAAGTTCCAGCCATAGCTATCGACTTACAGAAAATCCCATGACAAATTACCAAATAAAAATCAGATTTTAAAGTTGATAGAGTGTGTCACATAACAGTAAACACAAATAATGAAACAAAAGAGAGAAGCCAGAGATATGTATGTATAAATGCCTGTTTAAATGTGAGAAAATAGGAAAGGGTGCCTACTGTTCTATTAAAAATGGATCCCCCTGGAGACTAGGAAGATGGGAAAGTTATTAGTGTTTCCTGTAAACATCGGTGTATTATTTCACTTATACACTATATATATATATATATATATATATAATATATATATATAAACGTATATATATATACGTTTTTTTCACTTGTAAATCTTCTGCTAAAATACAACCAAGGAAATGGCTCATATCTTAAGTATTCAGCCCAACAAATTATGAAAAAGTGACTGCAACCATGTAACCACCACCCAGATTGGAGAAGAAAAATAAATAATAATTGGTATCTCAGAAGCCTTCCTCTTGGTCCTACCAGTCACTACCGCCAGGAGCGCTCTCTCTTTCATCCTTCCTCTATCTCCATCTGGTTCTGTCCGCTTTTCAATTTTATATAAATGAAACAGTACACTATATATATGGTCTGTATGTGCAAGCGGTCATTTCACCTTATGTTTGTAAGATTCAGTCATGTCGCTTTATGTACCAGGAGTTCATTCCTTTTCATTCAGGCAGGAATACACCGTAATTCACTTTGATTCTCTACTGTGATACTCACTTTGATTCACTGTCTTCTCTAGTGATGGATGCTGAAGTGGCTTACAATCTTGAGATAGTAGGAATAATATGAATACTGCCACAAAAAGTCTGTTACATCACACTCTATCCCTTTGTATATTCCCAGGTTCCGTTGGCAGTGAGCAAGCCTGAGGGATGAGGTAATGTTCTGGGCAAAAATCAGTCTTGCTTAAGGTTTGCCATGTAACAGCAGGTACCCCAAGTTCAGTGTTGCTCTCTGTATCACCATCCACTGTGCAGGTGCCGTCTAGACTCTCTGTGTTGCCCCCATAGGACTTGGGGGGAAAGGGGAGCAGACACAAATGAAGTTCGTGCTGCTTCCTGTGCCGTGAGTAACAGATTACTTTGTCTCTGATCCAGAGGTCTTATGTCTTCTGCCAGCATCAGTGAAATAGCAACAAGCTAACCAGTTAGCTTGTAGTAAAGAAACATCAAATCCCAAACAGATACCCACCACACCAAATATTCCAGGGTATATTTCCCACAAACATAACCACAATAAAAACATCAGAATCAGGAAAATGACATTAAAAATGGACTGGCTGTGTATATTTGCTGACTGTGTCCTCACCATCCCAGCACCACATCCTGGTGGAGGATATCTACCGGCGCAGGGAGCAGATGAAGTGGGTGAAGAATTTGGAGGACTTGCCCAAGTGCTGATAGGGAACAAGGGTGGCCTGGCTGTGGGCACCATGGTACAATGTTCCCTACATGGAGACTTAGGTATGCCAGGGCAGCCCCTCTGGCTCCGGCTCTGGCTCCAGCTCCGCGACACTCTGGGATCCTCGGGACAGGTATGACCCAGTAGCCCCCAGAGCTGGCATGGAGGACCACACACCTTCTACTCACCAGGTATGAGATGGGGCAGCACAAGGTGTGTGAGCTGAGCCCGTCCGTCCAGGCAGTGCAGTGCCTCCTCTCCTGAGGTTGTGCCGGCCCTCTGCAGTCCTGCTGGACCTTCGTGTCCCACCTGACCTGGGCTGGTGGGGGCCAGATGCAGCGAGGAGACACAGATGGAGGAAGAAGGAGGGTAGCAAAGGGAGGAAATGCACTGGAGCCGGGCCAGCCCAGGGACTGCAGACAGAGGTGACCACAGACCTTTCCCCAGATGCCTTGCTCAAGCTGTTACGAACTGTCCCAGATGCCCAGCCCTCCAAGCCAGTTACTCTTCTCTCCTCCCTCTCCTAGCCCTTCAGGCATAGGCTGAATCGCAGTACATTATCTGATAGGCTTGAAAAAAGATCCTCAGATCCCACTGAAGTTTCACTGAAGATATAGTTCGGAATGGCACGATGTCTTTATTTCTCAAGTCTCTTTATTCTCCTCCAGTCTGGGATAGTTTCTCCACCTTTCCTAACTTTTATGACTTTGACATTTTTGAAGATTATAGGCCAGTTATTTTATAGAATGTCCCTCAGTTTCACTGTCTCTGTTTCGCCCTTCAATATGCATTAGTGGTGGGACCATCACTGTAGTTGATGCTATGTTCTTATTGCATCTTATTTGGTGATACAGAATTTTAATTTGTCCAATTTACTGATGCTGTGCATCTTGGTCATTTGATTAATGTGTTGTCAGGCAGTATTCTTCACTGTAATAGCATGCTTTTCCCATTTCTATTTAATAAGTGTTTCATGGGAAGTAATTTGAAACTATGTAAATACCCCATTTTCCACCAAAATTTAAATTTATTTGTTTAGGACTTAGACTTTTTTTTAAAATTTTATTCAATGAGTCATAATCCATTGCTATTATTATTTATTTTTATGCTCAAATGGTCTCAGCCTTGGACAGTGAGGGGGGGCATTCAAATTGGTTTCTGTGTCTTTTGGATACAATACATCTGAGTTTTTGCTTGCTTCCTGTCATAATAATACATTCCAGGCCCATCTCATACTTTCCCTGCCAACATCGATATCTACATATCCATTTACATATGTTGAAAACCGTGAGCTCACATCAGTCGTTCTATTTCCATCAACACCACAGGGATCATTCTAGATTTCTATCTTTCTGTGATTATAACTCCCTCCTCAAACAGTAAGAAACTTGGCATCTACAGTCCCTAATATTACTTATTTGTTCAATCTGTCCTATGTAACCTAACAGAAACTGGGCAAAGGACTTAGACAGGCAATTCACAAAAGAGAATATCTACTTACCAAGAAGCATTAAAAAAAAAAAAAAGGCACTCAACATCACTAATGACCAGAAAATGCAAATTCAGATCACAGTGAAATTTCATTACACACCCAACTGGGTGAGGATGGAGAGTACAATATCACTTTATGCTAGTCAGGTATATTTTTTATTTTATTTTCTTTAAGTAGGGTCCACACACCCAGTGTGGAGCCTGACATGGGCCTTGAACTCATGACCTTGAGATGAAGGCCTGAGCTGAGTTTGAGAGCCAGAAGCTTAACTGACTGAACCACCCAGGTGTCCCTATCCTAGTCAAGTATAAATTAGCACAACAATTTTGGAAAAGATTTTGGAATTCATTATGAAGCTTGATAGAACAATTCCACTATTAAAGTACATCCAAAGAGTAATGGATCTTCATAATGAATCAAACTGAAACTACCTGAAAGTCCATCGACATCTGAATCCATGAATAAATCGTGGTATATTCATGCAAAGAAACATTATACAGTGATAAAAAGGAACAAACCCCAACACAGACTAATTTCACAAACATAACATTGAGCAAAGGAAGGATGACCTTAAATAATGGTATCATATGAGGTTTTACAGAAACCCGACAGAACCGAATGTCGACATAAGTGGTAAAAGTCAGTTTGAATAGTACTTGCTTGCAGAGCTGAAAGTAAGAACCGTATTCAAGGAAGGGAGGAGGGCATTTCTGAAATGCCAGAATGTTCTATTTCTTGCAATTTTCTATAGACATATTACATTTTATAGTTTAAAGATGTTCAAACTCATTGGCCCTTCCTCAATGTAAATAATTGATGTAAGGTTTTATTGTGTAATATACCGGATTCAAACTGTCAGTCAGGCTTTTAAGTCCTCTTAAATCAGACCTAATTTATTCAGTGTCATCTCTTAGTTCACTATGATATGTATTCTATAAACAACCAAGTCACTGCCAAAGAAAAACTGGGAAAAAGTTAAGAAAAGGCAATTCACAAAGAAGAAATAAAATAAAAACCACTCTAAAAAAATCAACCTCATTGTTGAATAAAGAAGCAAATGTTCAACATATATTCCTTATTTAGTAGATTGGCAAATTAATGATAATATCCAGTGTGGTAAAGGTATGGGGAAATAGGAATTCCCATTTAAATCTAGATAAGAAGAATAATTAAAGGAAAACAGAATATAATGGGATGATCAAGAAATCAGCTGAGGGGCACCTGGGTTGTTCAGTCTGTTGAAGATTCTGCCTTCAGCTCAGGTCATGATCCCAGGGTCCTGGGATTGAGTCCTGCTTCTCCTTCTGCCCGCTGCTCCCCCTGTTTGTGCTCTCTCTCTCTCTTTGTCAAATAGATGAATAAAATTTTTTTAAAAATCAGCTGAAAGCAATGAAGTGATGTTGATTGAAAAATACACCTAAAACGCAAAGGGGAGAAACAAATTCAGTCAATACTGGAAAAAAAAAAATCACTGAGAGAAATACCCAGACCATGAAATCCAAACCATATATAAATGTCTATTTTTTTCCCCTAAAGTCATCATCCTTTTCCCAAAGTGCTTTGACAATGGTCAGTTCCCTCCTTGTCTGTCTCTAAAATTCTTTGCCAGGGGACAGGGATTCCATAAAAGAAATTCAGAACAGAAAAATACTCTAATAATGAAGTTAATCCTTGAATAACTTGAGATGAGAATTATAGATGACCCTCCTGAAAGACTCAAATATTGCCTTGGTTATTTCTTAAATTAACAAGTAGAAGCAACTAGAGGTTCATTCAAGCTCTGAGATGTCTAGCAGAGAAGCAGCTAGGTAAGAGTAGGTGGGAGAACAGAGGAGGAGACTTCCAGAGAAGGAAATGACACTGTCGTATCTACTCACAAAACTAAATACAGGCAAAATAATGACAAAGATTGTACTTTCTAGCCTTTTCAATTTCCAATGTCTAATATAGAGCTCCCTTCTTTTTGTCCTTTTATTAAAAAGTTAAATACGCTGAGTTAAGGCTTCCCCCCATATTGCTGAAGATGTCTCACTGGATGCATTTTAACCAGGACTCTGTGTCTAACTAAGGAAGAGATTAACATCGCTCTTTAGCTGTCAGAAGAGATATATATGGTGGGGCTTTTGTATGAGTTCCATTTGTGAACTTCATCTACAAGTAATCCTTGCCTCTTCCTCAACATCTTGACATCTGGAAACCAATCCAGGAGAAGAACATTCCATCAAAGTGAGACAGTCTCCATCTTCTTGTCTCAAGATTTAGGAAAGGAATAATGACTGCCCACTTGAAGTATCATTAGATGTCACAGTCAAGGGCTGCTCAAAATCAAGTCATGAAGTAGAAGCTTTAATTTCAGAACCCAACACAACTTTTGGTTCATTCTTATCCCAGATTAGTTCCTCTAATCTGATATGCTCTACTCAGTTTCTTCCTATCCTCACAACTTACCTACCCAACAGTTTCAAAGGATCCAGTGTTGGGGTGCCTGGATGGCTCAGTCAATTAGGCGGGTGGCTCAGTTGGTTAAGCATCTGCCTTCAGCTTGGGTCATGATCTCAGGGTCCTCGGATCGAGCCCCACATTGGACTCCCTGCTCATCAGTGAGCCTGCTTCTACATCTGCCTGCCACTGTTCCCCCTGCTGTGTGTGTTCTTTCTGTCAAATAAGTAAATAAATAAATAAATAAAACCTTTTTTAGAAAAAGGATCCAATGTGCTCGCTTCGGCAGCACGTATACTAAAATTAGAAAAAGGATCCCATGTTATCATTAACATTAAGTTTACTCACTAATAATAACCTAGTGTGTTACTTTCTAAGAGATCTTTGCATTTTGAATACAGAGAACTTTTTTAATTCAGAAGAGGAAGATTCAGCACTGGAATTGCTGAGATCAGCTCCATATTGGAGGACAAGTGTCTCTTCTAAAAAATTCTCAAAGCAGGTTTATTTTTATATTAGTCTTGACATTATTGAAGTCAGAGGCTGTGAAGTGGCACATTTGGCCAAATTTGGGCCATATACATCTTACTTAGCCAGCATAGAATTTGAACTACATCTAAGCCAAAACCTAAAGCCTAAAAATTTAAATGAATTTCCATTTTCTCTTGAAGAAGAGGAAGAGAAAGAAGGAGAAGGAGGAGGAGAAGAAGAAGGGGGGGGGGAGAAGAGAAGAAGAAAAAAGGATATTGGTAAATACTGACATTAAATTTCCACAAGACAACAGTTATTTGGAACAAAATAATTCTGCCCGTTTAAAGAGACCTTTCCAGCTTGCTGCACTTCACATCACACCCTCGTTCCCATGAAAATACTGAGGTCAAATGTCAACAAGCACCATTTTGTTTGTAATAGGAAAACATCAGTTTCTTTGGGAAAGTAGAAAGTAAAAAAATAAGAGACAGTGAGGGCCTCTTGACTTTTCCTTTGCTCAGGCCTACTTTACCCATTTATATTCATTTGCTGGTCTCTATAGACATTTGAGATTGAGATTTTTAACTGAAGTATTTTAACATGTCTATCCACATTGAGCCATTCAACCAAGAAAAAAAAAATTAAATTTGAGGATTAAACAGATTGGGTAGAAAAATTTGTAAGAAAACAATCAGTGGGAGAGTCATTTTATATATAGCAAAAATATGTATGTATAGTTCTAATATTTATTCCCCCCCCAAAACAAAGAGAAAAGAAAAAAACAGTATGAAAAGTGCTACGAAAGAGCAGAGGTGGAGGATGTGGTCCCTCGACGCAGAGGGGAGGCTGGAGGAAGGACTGACAACGTTAATTCTTAAGCCAAGCCTTAAAGGATCAGAGAGATTTTTCTTGGCAGAGAGAATTTTATTACTTCGTGATGAAGTCTGGGAGTAAATGTTGGAACTTTGACTTATTCTTTCCCATTTCCATTTTTTTCTTCTCATGGCATGAAGTAGAAGCTTTAATTTCAGAACCCAACACAACTTTTGGTTCATTCTTATCCCAGATTAGTTCCTCTAATCTGATATGTTCTACTCAGTTTCTTCCTATCCTCACAACTTACCTACCCAACAGTTTCAAAGGATCCAGTGTTGGGGTGCCTGGATGGCTCAGTCAGTTAGGCGGGTGGCTCAGTTGGTTAAGCATCTGTCTTTGGCTTGGGTCATGATCTCAGGGTCCTCGGATCGAGGAAAATTACAATTTTCCACACTTAAGTCCTCATACAGAGGGGACAGGATCACATGGATACACGGAATCCAGCAACATCGGGTCAATCAGTCATGCCCAGTGGAATCACTTCCATTAGAATTTAAAGCTGACAAACCTGTGGGTGTAGAAAGAGCCTGTGGCTGGGCTGTGGCCCTGCTTCCTCCTCCCTTTGCTGACTCTGAGTGGGATGAAACTTCTCAGCTTCCTCTTCTTTAGGTTAGATGGAAAACGTTCATCTCTCCTGTCTTGCAGAGCTGCTAGGGGAGTTTAAAGGAAAAGTATATGAAAACCCATTTTCGTCTGTGACATGTTCTTCAAATATGAGGTGTGATCCTGAAAAGCGCCCAGCATAGAAACGGACACACAGAAGGTCCTTGAGGTGTTTTTTTTTTTTTTTTTAAATACATTTTTTGTTTGTTTCGGAATACTTGGAATTTAACAGAAAATTTTGCAAAGAGAATTCAGAGTATTCCCTTATACTCCTCATCCAATATCAGTTTTCTGCTAATGTTTTCATCTTACGTACCGTGGTACATTTGTCAAACTAAGAAATCAACATTGGCACCTCAGCATTAACTAAACCTCAGATTTATTCGGATTTCTGCTAATGTTCCTTTTCTGTTCAGGATCCCTTCCAGGAGACCATATTGACTTAGCCATGTGTTTCCTTCATCTTCTCTGGTCTTTGACAATTGCTCAGTCTTCCTCATTTTTTTTTTATAACCTTGGCAGTTTTGAGGAGCATTAATCAGCTATTTTGTAGAATTATCCCCAATCTGAGTTGGTCTGTGGTGATTAGACTGGGGTTGTGTGTTTGGGGAAAGACTACACAGAGGTGACGTGGCCTTTCCTCACATCATATCAGGGGTATCTGGTATCCACTCGTCACTGGCGATGTTCACCTTGGTCACCTGAATAAAGTGATGTAGGCCGGCCCTCTCCCACTGCAAATTACTATTTTTTTCCCATTCCATACTCTATTCGAGTCACTGAGTTTAGCCTGCCCTCAAAGGAGTGAGAGAAGAATAAATTCCACCTCTCGGATAGGGGTGGGAGTGTATCTACGTATATGATTCGAAGTTCTTGAGGAAACTTCCTATTTTTTGAATCATCAAATAATAGAAACAACGTGAGATTAATTTTTTATTCTTTTCATCCTTGTTACTGAACCTCTGGTATGAACGCTAAGATTAGACTTTTAGCCAATCGGCAGACACTGGGTAAGGGAACGAAGAGGCACTAAAGACCTACAAAATCCACAAACGAGAAAATAAGCCTCTTTATGCCTGAGCGTTAACTATAATTCCAGCCACTTCAGTGCCAAGGAGCCAAGCTTCTTAGTGTGGCAAAAGCTATACTCCTGGGTCACCAGCAGATGGCATGATTGAGTAAGAGCCAGGAGGGTTCCCCTGCTACCCTGCCTTTGCCTCAACAGTAAACTCCCTGTAGACCAAAGAAAACAGTGCGCTTGCCACACCCATTATTTTCATTTTGCCCTGGAAGGATTTTAATTTTAATAATAAATTTTAATTTTATTAATTAAATTTTAATAACAAAAATAACATTATTTGGTTTCTGAAAACTTATCCAAATAAAATGGTATCTGTGGTTTCTACAGCAATTCTAAAGTCTGAAGTCTATTTTCGTGGGAACAATCTCTTCGTGTGTTTGTAGTCAGATGTCAGGCTCTAGTCTCACAGCGGTCAACAATGTGAAGAATGAGACGGTCATAGATGTTTTTGCAGACTCGTATGCTTTGTGTTTTATCCATTAATTGTTATTAATGGATAAAATATTAGGTCATTAGTTATTATTAGCTAGGACTTACATAAATCAGGAAGTGCTATATCACTTAGAAGCTGATGCTATTTAATAAGGATTTGGAGATGTTATTGACATGCCTTCCCTATAGAACCCAAATATATATGTCCCCACTAAGCCAGATTGTCAAGATAGACTCAGAGGTGGGGAAGGAAAAAAGAAAGAGAGAAGAAGGAGGGCATGGTGTAGAATTGGACTTGATTAGAGGTAAGAAAACAGACACACAGAATCTAGCTTTGGGGGGCTTCAGCCTCAGATTTCCTGAGTTGAGAGAAAATGTGTATTTCTACAACATCCCCAGTGTTCAATTTTCATTAATTTAATGTATTAAAGTACCAAAGATTATTTCCATTGGAAAACTTTTGGGGGCTGCCATTTTGTGCTATTTTATATCGCACACTGGTTGAATTTTATAGAGCATCGAAAGTCGGGATACATTTTGACAAGTTTATTTATATGAAAAACTTGGTCAGAATCTGTCTTCTCTTTTGAAAGAAAGCCTGGAAAACATAACAGATTGTGTATTGAATAATCCTATTTGAAAAGAAATCTCGCTATAGTTTTTATATAGCAATCCATCTTAAAAAGGCAAACCTTTTTTTTGTAGGTTTGAATGTGTTGGATTATTTGTTACCGAGAGAATTCTAAGACTAGAAAAGAAGTCTCACTAAAATAATAGCTTCAATCACTTCTATTTGTGGATCAGGGACTATGTGCTTGGCACCGTGGTCAGTACTTTATACATACTATCTCATTTAGTCTTTAGAATAACACCATGGGAAGGTATTATTATTTCCATTTTACAGGTGATAAAACTGAATTTTAGATGGGCTAAATAACCTACTTATCCAAGAGAAGAGACCAGTAAGTAGCTGAGCCTAGAATCTGGGATGTTGTAGAAATACACATTTTCTCTCAACTCGGGAAATCTGAGCCCAGAATTCTAAACTGTAACAAGCCTTCCTCCTCACAGGAGGTTCTTTTCTTTTTTCTTTTCTTTTTTCTTTTCTTTCCTTTCCTTTCTTTTCTTTTCTTCTCTTTTCTTTTTTTAAGATTTTTTTTTATCTATTTGAGAGAGAGAGAGAACGAGAAAAAGGGCAGAGGGAAAGGGACGGAATCTCAAGCAGACTCCCTGCCGAGTGTAGAGCCCAATGCAGGGCTTGATCTCATGACCCTGAGATGATGACCTGAGCCAAAATCAGGAGTCTGACACTTAACTGACTGAGCCACCAGGCACCATCCCCCACCCCCATAGGACGTATTTCTATGGCTAAATCGAATTCAGATCAGTCCTGCCTTGGTGGCAGCAAGTCATTATGCTGTACTTTATATTTCTCTTTACCTTTATTATACATCAACATTTAATCCAAAACACTCTGGAAAACATCTAGACCAAAATCAATACCAAAACAAAAACAAAAACCCTTTTCTCTTTACTATAAAAGAAGAAAGGCAGTTGGATTTAGGTCCATTGTCCTTTGTTATGACCTCTAAAAAGGGTCCTGGTCTTCACATGTTCCTTGGCAAACGCATGTACCCTGAAATTCATCTTAAAAGGGTAGGTCAGACTTTTATGGTAGGTTTGAACATGTTGGATTTTTTTTTGTTACTTAATGAATTCTAAGATAGAAGAAGAGAAATTCTACAGAATCTGTCTAGGGAAGGAAATGATTCAAAACTGATGACTTAGATTGATTGACCACATTGGAAAGCTTGACATTGGGTTGTTCTGACATTACCCAGGCCTGGTGAGTGCAACTGAATGGTTATTAAGGCTTCAGGGTGTTTTATTTAACTGCGTATTTAAGTGTATACAAGTAAGTGTAGGAACAAGAATGAGGAAAAAGTTAATCCCTGGCAGAACGGTGCGTCTTTTCACCTATATAGCTGTGGGGTTTTACTTCGTATAGTTCAGAAGTTTACCTCGTATAATTCCGGCTAACAAGTTACAGCAGAGCATTTCCAGATACTGGCCTGATAGACTACTGATAGTCCTGTTCCCGGTCTCATTCCAAAACCATAACCATGCAGCCTTTTATTTCCCCCTGAGGAGAAAACAACAGGATCATCAGATCGCCCATTTTACACTATAACTTCCTCAAGATCAAGGGCCAATTTAGCAGCTAAACCGAACTCAGAACGGTGTGTTCCTGACTTCAACCCCTGTGTTCAGATCTCCTGCTGGAGTCTGTACCTCTCCCTTTCCTGCCTCCTCACAGACCAAAATGAAGGTGAGAAGCATCCATCAAAACCAGATGTTTATTCTCCGTCTCTTCTGTTTAATGCAAAGGCTCCTCTGAATCCAGGAAGCCCCATCTTTCCTTTCTTCACTGCACCGTGACTGTTTCCTAAGCAACACTCAGGGTCAAACAAGGCTGTTGGATCAAAAGAAGTTGGTAAGTGAAGACTTAAAGTTTAGCAGTGAGTACATTATACATAATTTCTTTTAAGATTTATGTATTCATTAGAGAGAGAGGGTATGAGAAGGGGGAGGGAGCCAGATGCAGGACTCGATCTCAGGACTCCAGGATCATGACTTGAGCCAAAAGCAGTCACTTAACCAACTTAGCCACCCAGGTGCCCCCATTATACACAATTCCAGATTAGGCATGATGGCCAGGTAAGAAACCATGGCTATGTATGAAAAATCCAAAGAAGAAAAAGAATTGCCTCGTCGGGGAATTTATAGCCAAGAGAGAATTTGGGCTCTTCCTGGCTTAATGCCATTTTCAATATACCTATAACCGAACCATGTCTGCTCCCATGTTAATGTGTGAGGAGTGGAGACACTGGGATGCTAATCAATTTCTAGCAGAAAAGTCACACAAGCTTGGGTGACAATCTAATTCACCCTTACGTAACCTAGAGGAAAAACTGCTGAAGATCCAATCTCTGGCTTGCTGTCTTTCTGCCACTAGGAGGCCTCTGGTATAAAGAAATAAAACCTAACATTCAGGAAAATCACATTCTAACACAGGCATGACCATTAATTCAAGATCTACCCCTGACTAAAAGGAGTAAGTTAATTGATTGATTTCACCTCAAGCAAGTGGTCAGAGGACAGAGAAGGACCTGATGAGGCAAAGCCATGGCATTGGTAAATGGGCCATGACAGAGCTGACATCTGAGACCTCGTCACTCAAGATCCAGACTCTGAATTTGAACCCAGGTCTTCGACTCCTTATGGAGTGCTCCTTACACAGCTGGACACTCTGGGTTTTGATTTTTTTTTTTTAAGTAGCTTTATTTATTTATTTTATTTATTTATTTGACAGAGAGAGAGATCACAAGTAGGCAGAGAGGCAGGCAGAGAGAGAGGAGGAAGCAGGCTCCCTGCGGAGCAGAGAGCCCGATGCGGGGTTCGATCCCAGGACCCTGAGATCATGACCCGAGCCGAAGGCAGCGGCTTAATCCACTGAGCCACCCAGGCGCCCCTGGGTTTTGATTTTGATAGAAGCTGGCTCTGATTCTTCTTGGAAAAGATACATTTTTTTTTTAAAGGCAACAGAGTGGTGTATCCTATATATTCTTCCTGAAACCACTCATATGGGCTTTTAATTTTTTAATATTTTGGCTCAAAGTGTCTCTAAGAAGATATGGAGCTCATGGTAAATCGATGAAAAGTTATTTTTAAGGCAATGTCTTTTGGAACATGGTCTAATAATATACTTTAAATAAGCCTGTCTTATTTTTTAAAAAGCAGACCGAGGGGCACCTGGGTGGCTCAGTGGGTTAAGCCTCTGCTTTCGGCTCAGGTCATGATCCCAGGGTCCTGGGATCAAGCCCCACATCGGGCTCACATGCTCAGTGGAGAGTCTGCTTCTCCTTCTCTCTCTGGCTGCCAGCTCTGCCTACCTGTGCTATCTCTCTGTCAAATAAATAAATAAAATCTTTTTTAAAAAAAAGCAGACTGAGGTTTGAACCAGTGAACACCAGAGGAAGGTGCAAATCTAAGTCCCTGAGCAAGAGAAATTTTTTTAATTGGGTCCCAAGGAGGGGGGATTATCACAGTGCCTCTGGCCATGATCTCCCCCAGAGAATGAACACCAGTAGGACAATGGAGAAAGCAAAAATACTCAAACAGTAAAGAGAAGAGACTTACATTTTCCAAGGTCAAGCTGAAAAAGAGAAGCTATGGGGTTCAGAAAAAGTTTGGGGCGCAGGAAGGGGCAAATGAAGGGGGTGTCCAGGAAGAGGGACCCAACTATCTACAGCCAAAGTGGCCTATCGCTTAGCAAGAAGAGAAAAGATGGTCCCCAAGCAATCTGAAGAAATAGGTAGAGCCCTCACCAGATACCGTTTTCAGCTATTACAGAAGGGTTCGAGAAAATGTTGGCCCCAGGACACTGAAAGGAATCTAGTAGAACTTCAGAGCAGATCTGGATTATTTTCTACAACATTCCTGACACATGGATATGCTCTTTGAGTGGACACTTATTATGTTGCAGTTCTCGAGGTTTTGAAATGTATGTTCCCTTCAGGGACAACTCCTACCCTTCCCTACTCTGATCTGAAATACGCTTCTCCATATGCTTTTCTGTCCAATGGGTTGGATTTAGTCATTCTGTGTTTCAGAGACCTCATTCGACTGATAACTGCCTTCTGTTTTATTAAGCATTTTAATTCTGGAAGTGATCTGGGTTATTTGAGGCAGATCAGGAGTACACAGATAAGCCCAATGAAAAAAGTCCCTCAGTCATATTATAAATAATTGCTTATCTGTTACATCAGTAAACACTTTACCTGCAACAATCAAGGAGTGGCTGATGTGGTAAATATATTTGTAGATATCGAAGGATTTCACATTCTGAAATTTCAGTTGTTGTAGAATGGAAATGTTTCCAAAGCACATCCTAAAATTTAGTACCTTTAAAAAACAAAAGATGTACAGTGTAGCCTTTTTAAAAAGATTTATTTGTTTGAGAGAGAGAGAGCACTAGTGGGAAGGGCAAAGGGAGAGGGAGAGAGAGAATCTCAAGCAGACTCCATGCTGAGCAGGAAGTCTGATGTGTGACCTGATCCCACGACACCCGAGGTCACGACCTGAGCCGAAACCAAGAGTCAGATGCTTAACCGACTGAGCCACCCAGGTGCCCCTGTCATCTTTTTTGATATGATGGTATCTCATCAATCATGGTATCAGGTATTTTTTAATCAAGTGTTTATTCAGCACTTTCTGATCATCTCATTGATGAGAGAGGGTCCCTCACCCTAAGTAGCATGAGATGGTGAGCACCTGACACCTGGCACCGGCTGGACGAGATGTCAGAAGTTGACTGGTCAATCAACATGCAGGCTGGGGGAGGAGGATCCTGCCTGGCGAGGTGCGGGCCATACTTGGGCTGTATCTGGGAGCAGACTGAACCAGCAGGGGCAGTGGGAGGCAAGGCTTGGAGTAAGGAGAGGGGTAAGTGCCCTGGGTTCCCGCAGGAGGATGCGATTAACTTGTTTGAATAATTCTGTGGGCTGGAAGGGAGCTGAGAGCCCAGGTTGAGGACCCCAGGAGGCACAGCTCGTCTGGCTAACAGAGAAGCTGGTCAGGAGAGCAACTTCTCTGTCTGGGTGTGAGGCACATCTGGCAAGAGTACGGGACTCACAGGGGTACCTGGGTGGCTCAGTGGATTAAAACCTCTGCCTTCAGCTCAGGTCATGATCCCAGGGTCCTGGGATCGAACCCTGCATCGGGCTCTCTGCTCAGGGGGGAGCCTGCTTCCTCCTCTCTCTCTCTCTGCCTGCCTTTCTGCCTACTTGTGATCTGTCTGTCAAATAAATAAATAAAATCTTAAAAAAAAAAAAAAAGGAGTACGGGACTCACAGCCAGGCCTTTGGGGCCTACCGAGTCTCCAAGATATCAACGCAGTCCATGAAATTTTAGGCCCCACACTGTAAGCACCTGCTATGTGCTTAAAAGGCTGAGTAAGGCAGGCCTTGAGGAGCTCACGATCGGATCTGGGGTACGCATTCACAACCAAATAATTATAAATGCATTGTTGTAAGCTCTGTAGTAGAAGAGGTCTACATTGGTCGGAAGCATGGAGGAAGGACTGGCTGATTGCCTGGGCACTTGGAAAAGGCGTCATATCAAACATCAGTTATGATAGCGGGTTGTTACTGTAGGAGCTGACAGAGGGCTGGGAAAGACAGCCCTCCTTTCCCTGCACAGAGCCAAGGCCCTTCGACCGCTAGTGCTTCCTAGTTGACATGTCCTTTTCCTGGCACACAACTCCCCACGGAGTAATGATTGAGCCGTTGGGTCTCTATTTTCCCAGCCCTCACCAGACATGGCAAGAACCCTATGCCTGTGCCTTCGGGTAGAGGACACAGAAGTCCTATTCACCCTCTCTCCCTGGAAACGAAGCAAAACAAACAAAACCAAAACAGAGCCGTTGTCTTCTATTTCTCTCTGCCTTTCCCTGCCTCTGTTGCTCTCCTCCCCACTCCCTCCTCCCTCTCTCTCCTCCCTCCCACTGCTGTTAGTACCCCACCAACACTTCCAATGTCTGTCTGCTGAGTGCTAGATGCTGTAGACTGCTCTTACTGCTATTGTTATTCTTGCGTCTTCTGCTGCTTGTCACCTCGCCCATGTTCTTCAGCTTTTAACCCGCAGGGACATCGATCTTTGGAAGGCATAAGTAGCCAAACAGCATTCTCCCTCATCCACACGTGTACAAGTACTCGAGCTTGCAAGTCAACCAGACCCCATCTTTGACAGTTCAGCTCATGGCTGACTGCTGAAGTCAGCTCTTGTCTTTTCCCCTGACCCCGTTAGTACAGACCCGGTGTTGCTGCCGTTATTGGTCACAGAATAGTCGTATTTAATTAGTATTTCAACATGCTTATGTTCAGTTTGTGATAGTTCCTATTAGGATCTCTGACAGGGGCCAATAAATAGTGCATCTCTTCCCCGCTGCAATCTGGACAAATGAAGGGGAAAAAGTGGCAGATGGAGACCAAAAGGTCATGGCTATTACTAATGGAGGCTAAAGTGAAGGATGTAGCTTAGTGCGGGGTAAACAGCCCTGCTAAGTGGGCCCCAGAGCTCAGCAGATTTGCCAACTCTTCCAGGCTCTGCTTTTCTCGAGTCTTGCCCTGTGTGGGACATTCACCCGTGAGAGAAGGGCGGCCCTAACTGAGCACACAAAGGGGGTTCCCCCCCGAGCCTCCAATTACCCCAGCTGCTTGGATGAGTGGAGAGAGACCAGGTGCATTTAAGAAAAATTTCTCCTGAGGAAAAAAAACTAGAAAAATGGGAGGAAAGCATGTCTCCTCTACTGTTTCACAATGGCTGTGATGTGAAATTATGTACTTCAGGAAAACCAGAGTTTGTTAACTTCTCTGTGTTATAATACTAAGTTAACTGTTTAAGTTTTGGTTTTCTTCTCTTAGATCACTCTATTAGTATATTTAATACTTGCAGTGCATCTTATTTTGATGAACAGGGATTTACAAATTTAAAATGCTGCAGAAACACATCTTTGTGAATTTTCTCGGAAGGTGTCAGTGATTGGCAGCAAATATTATTACAAAAAAATTCTTACCTCTTTCTATAGAACTCATTACACTCCTCTTTCTACATGTTTTGGGAAAATTTTAAAAACCGATAAGACATAGTCATAACACTGAAAAAGCCCGAGATTATTTTTGATACAAAAAGAAAAAAAAGAATTTAAAAGTAGCAAACGCATGACACTGATTCAATATTAAACATAATCATGTACTACTTGAAAATGCTTGCTGGGTCATTTAGCAAAAAATATATATAATGTATTATGGACATTTCCCATTTTGACAGCTTAATGTGAAATATTTGCTATGTAAAATGCGATTTAACACTTCACATTTTTTGCTTCTTATGAATAAGTTATTGATTTAAAATTTGTATGCTGCTTTAATTCATAAAAGAATAATATAGAGAAATTATATGGCACTTTAGATTGCCAAAGTAGTGTGCAAACTTTAAATGAATAATGCAGACAGCACCCCTGGGAGCAGACCATGGACTCTATGCACCTTATTTCCATGAGCGTTCCTGAGGAATACAGTCATACAAATCACTATGTTTAGAAATTGTACATAACTAGACAGACACAATTTGTATGGAAGACAGGCCTTGGGTCTATCAAACACATGACAGAAAGCTCATAGAAAATGAAATAGACAACCTCCTTTAATAGGATGTTAGGGCAGCTATGGTAAATGTACGCATCACCATGTATGCAGAGAGAAAGAGTATTCTAAAAGCAATCCATGATCTCACTCCGAGACTACTTGAAACAGAGACCAGGAAACCTGAGAGCTCACTTGTCTTGTGAAAAAAAAAAAAAAAATTTTTTTTCCCCCTGTATACAAGATGGACACCATGCAGTAAAATACCATAGCAATACCCACTTAAATTGGTCTTGAGAAGAGATTCATGGGGCACCTGGGTGGTTTAGCTGGTTAAGTGTCTGCCTTTGGCTGAGGTCATGATCCTGAGGTCCTGGGATTGAGCCCCGCCTCGGGCTTCCTGCTCAGCCGGAAGTCTGCTTCCCCCTCTCTCTGCCCCTCCAACCCTTACCTCTCCAACACTTATGCGTGTGTGTGCACACGCACTCTCTTTCTAATAAAGAAATAAATTCTTTTTTTTAAAAGATTTTTGTTTATTTATTTGACAGAGAGAGAGAGAGAGAGAGATCACAAGTAGGCAGAGAGGCAGGCAGAGGGAGGGAGGGAAGCAGGCTCCCCGCTGAGCAGAGAGCCTGATGCGGGGCTCGATCCCAGGACCCGAGATCATGACCTGAGATGAAGGCAGAGGCTTAACCCACTGAGCTACCCAGGCGCCCCAAGAAATACACTCTTAAAAAAAAGAGAGATTCATGAGGGGCAAGGGTAGTTCAGGAATGAACAGAGGAAAGAAGCGGCAAAAAGAATGAACTTACCATGCTCTCCAATTGTTTATTTTACATCCTCTGTCCTGTGATGAGTTTTCAGCTAGTGGAGCCTCTCTTCAGTGCCTCTGTGGAGGAACAAATGACATATTCTGATACAGAACTGACCAGCTCTAGGCCAGGAGCAGTTAAAGAAATCTCCCTTCCCAGGCTCTATTTAGAGCCTCGCTTTTGTTATGCCCTAATTCTCTTTTACACACTATACTTTCCCGCATCTCTCTCTTGCTGGCCTGTATTCAGAGGTCCTTCTTGTGGCAGGTCATTTGATAATGCTGAGAATTTTGGCCTTTCTTAAATTTCTCAAGGTTAGGATTTTAAGGGGAGCTATTTTGTAAACTGTGCTCATGGCTATTCCTGTTTCTCTTGCCAGACTTTAAGAAGGGTCCACACCTTCTCCAATACATGCTATAGACAACGCATGCCCACTATAGCCACCGTTAGCCAGAGAAAAGAATGGTGCCCCAGCACTCTTTCCTCTGCTCTGGGGCCCCTCACCCTGTGTCTAATCCATCTTCCCATGGTGCTGGCTTCTGGACTGCAAGAGAACAGGTATTTCAGTAGTCTAGTGGGTGCCTGTTTGTTGCCAGTAACAGAGACTTAAACAGGTAAGGGTGCCTGGGGATAACAGCGCAGCCTAGTGGAAAGACCAAGCATCCAGACTCTTGGCGCCATTTTACTCCATCATTCTTAGAGCGTTGGCTTTTGTCATCATCCATCTCACCTCATGGCTGAAGAATGGCTTCTGTGTTTCTAGGTGCCATCACATCTGTTTTCAAGGCTGGAAGAAAGAGGAAGAGGATGGGGCGGCGGAGGTGGGTGGGGGGAGGTGCGGCACCACTCCACTTTCATCGATGGCCAGCACTGACACATGGCCACTCAGACATCAAGGGAGGCTGGGGAATGGAGATTTTAGCTTTCACTGCTTCTGTTGCGGAGAAAGAGATAGAAGAGAGGGTTGGAAATGGGCATTGTATGAGCCGAACTATAGCTTTTATCACAAACATCAGCTGAAGACGTCCCTTTCCAAACTCTCCCATATAGTCAGAAGTGATTGATTCCATGGCGTTTTCTCTATCCCGCTATCCTACTTCTTCCCTAATTTTACGTAGCACACCCTATTTGTTTGAAAATTAAATACACGCTCTGTAGGCTGCACTGGAACAAGGATAATAATCACAATGATATTGATTTGTTCATTAATTCTCCCAGTTAATGTTCAATTATTGAATGTTTATCTTTAACTGCGAAGCACTCAGGTACAATGCTGGGTTTCCTGGCATTGAGCATACGTCTTATCTGTATGGTACTTCATCGATTAGGAATGCTTTCAGCTACTACAAGCAGAAGATTCAAATAACAGTGATTTAAACCATATTAACAATCTGTAATTTACTTTTAAAAATTTCAAAAGGAGGTGTGTAACTCCACCTGGGATTCTGTCTCTGATTCTCCTCATGGTTGTCAGAAGGCTGCCACAGCTTCAAACACCTCATCCTTCAAGAATGTGTCCAGGGGCGCCTGGGTGGCTCAGTGGGTTAAAGCCTCTGCCTTCGGCTCGGGTCATGATCCCAGGGTTCTGGGATCGAGCCCCACATCGGGCTCTGCTCCGCGGGGAGCCTGCTTCCTCCTCTCTCTCTCTGCCTGCCTCTCTGCCTACTCATGATCTCTGTCTGTCAAATAAAAAAAAAAAAAAAAAAAAGAATGTGTCCAAAGACAGCTGTTCTCCTTTATCAGAGAATACAATCTTCCCTGAGGCTTCCTCAGTAGACTCAGTAGCTAAAAAGATCACGTGATCACCACTAGCTTTAAGGCTGTTGGAAGGGAGGTATTTACCTAGGGAACAAGGACAAGGAGTTGGGACTTAATCTTGGTTGGGACTTAATCTTGGATAGCCAACCAAGAGCGTTGTCAGATGCTTTACAGCTTCCTGATCTCATCTTGTGACTCAACGAGACGACTATCCTAATGTACTAGAAACTCAAACCTGGAGTAAGAGGTGCAAGCCGCCTCTGCTATGTGGGAACTTCTGACTGGGAGATAATTTAAAGATCCTTTGAAAGTGCAAATTTAATACAAGGGTTTTAAAGATATTACAATGCATTTTGCCTATAAAGTATATACACAAGAACCCAAGGAGTACTTTAGAAGATTTTATAGTTTGGGAACATAATTACATGGTGGAATGAGAAGGGAAATCAGGATACGTGGATTCTAGGCTCAGCTTTGGTTAACACACCAGAAGGATTCTGAGCCCCCGCTTCCTCATCTGTTAAATGTACTTAAGCAAAATCAGATGACTCCCAGACTCCTTCTCAAATACATGAATACTTCTATGATCATGACGCTAGAAGTCATGAGCTAGGACAATGTTAAAAACCGTCTATTACAGGTGGCTCAATCAGCTGAGCATTGCTCAGCACAGAGTCTGCTTGAGAGTCTCTCTCTCCCTCTGCCCTTCCCCTCCCCCTCCATCACTAAATTAAAATTTATAAAACCGTCTATTACAGTCTCTTTTTACAAATGAGAGAACTCAGGCTCGGAAAGGTCACCATTTGTCCAAATGCATTCATCTAATTTAGAAATTTGAGTCCTACTGCATAATGTACTATGCATTCACAAATAATTGATATATGCATCCTAATAAATCTTTTAAAAATTCAACCTCTTCCTCTATCTTCTTTTTCATTTTAGGCAGAATCTCTCCAGTAAGCATTTTGTTCTATTTAATAGGATGCAGATAATGAGTTGTTTTATTTTACTTTATTTTAAAGATTTTATGTATTTATTTGGCAGAGAGAGCGTACACAAGCAGGGGGAGTGGCAGGCAGAGGGAAGAGAAGCAGGCTCCCCGCAGAGCAGGGCGAGCTTGATGTGGGACTCAAACCCAGGACCCCAGGACCACAACCCAAGCCAAAGGTAGTCGCTCAACCAACTGAGCCTCCCAGGCGCCCATGAGTTATTTTAAAGTCCACATTTTAGCTGTAAGCTCTCGGACAAAGTACGTAACCTTTCTGTAAAATAATAATTACACCTTCTTCATAGTTTTTTTTTTTTTCCTCTTCTTTTTTGAGGACTAGATAAAGTAATCTAGTAAGAAAAGTTAGTATAGGGATTGACACAGCAAGGATGTAATCCCAGCCATCCACCTCAGTGCTTAAAACTCTTCCCGATGTGAGAAATGTCCTGGACCAGTTTCCCCAGCAGGTTGTGTGGAGGGTGAGGCCAAATCTCATGACTGTAATTTTGTCTTTATATGGTTCTATCTTCTACCTTCACATTATATATCTGAAGGCTCTGGGTAATAGCTACGGGCGTGGCACTAACTGGAAGTCAGACCCATCATTTGAGCCATCCCGGAGCTAAGTAACCAGTGATTTGTATGAGACAATTTAAATCACTTGAATCAGGGATTCTGAACCTGGGATTTCAGGGATGAGCTACAGGCGAACAGGGAACCACCTGACACTTCATTGAAATGGGTTTTCTTAACCTTAGCACTATTTACCTTTTGGGCTGAGTAACTCTGAGCGGTTGTCCTGTGCATTGCAGGGTGTTTAGCGGCACCCCTGGCCTCTAGTAGCACGTCCCTCCTCGTGATAATCAAAACCCAAGAGATTACTCAAGTCCTTTCAATACCATGATGAGAGAATACGTATCTCCCGCTGTAGTTGCGGGAAGAATGTCCACCATTATGGCTGACTAAAATGACGCAGTTTGAAAATTTATTATGAAATATTATATATACCTACCCATTTATTACTTCTAACTCCTTTGAAAAAGCACTTCACAGACTATCCCGGGAAGTATCTGCTTCACATACTGCTATTCCTACACGGCGGGGTTCTTCAAATACGGTCTTCAACAGAGACTCCCACAGTCCTCTACTGAATGTAGCTCTCAACTTCCAAAGAGGTGAACGAGAAGGACAAGCTAAGACAGAAATCTAATGGTATTGATTCCAAGAGTGATTGGATGGAGATATGGAAGGGAAGGAGGGGAGGAGGGCGTAGAGGGAGAGGGAAAGAGAGGCAGAAAGAGAAAGAGAAAAAGAAAAGAGAGAGGGAGGGTGAGATAAAGAGGGAGGGAAAACGAGGTTCCCAGAAAGGGTATCTCTGGGGAGAGGCTTGCTCGCTGAAGTCTCCCCCTGCCTTCTGCCTGGCCTGTCTGGAAAGACGCTTGCCAGGCAGAATCCCTGAGCTTAGTCTTCCCGTTCTTAACTCTCAGTCCACACTGGCTTTTCTCACTCCTTCCAAAGTGACCCCATCCCAAGGACCTCCTCAAAGCTCCAAAGGGTCACTTTGCCCAGTGTTGAGGCGCTCCTTTTCATCTGCGCCTCCGGTAGGAAACGGGCGCTTAAGTCGCAAACCCCAGCCCCAGAAAGGCAACCAGGGGACGTGTCTGGTCTTCGCAGCCCCTCAGGAGCACCGAGAAGACCGGCAACTTTCTCCCCTACTTCTGGGTCTGCGTGCCTCCCCGCCCTCCCCTTGGCAGGAGTCGCCAAGAGGGGAGGGCGGCGGGGGGCTCGGGCTGGGGGAGCCGCCAGAGCTGCCCCCCCCCCCCCCGGGACGGGCGGGGACTCCCGGGTCCCGGTCGGCTGCGCCGCGTCCCCATTCCGCCGGCCGCGGGTCCCCGGGCGCGAGGGGAGGGGACAAGAGAAAGAGGAGGGCCGGGCCGCCGAGCGGAGGAGGCGGTGCGTGCCTCGCCTGCCAAAGGGAGCTCTGTTCCTCTGCGTGAGAGCCCGGGCGCCCCGCGCGTGGCCACCGCGCTCCGCCCGAGCCACCGCCGGAGAGCGCGGGCAGCGGGGGCTCCGCGCGTGGCGGCGCAGTCCGGCCTTCGGGAGACCCTCCGCCTCCCGCCGGACGCCACTCTCCGCCCGGGGGTGGCCGCGGCTGTGAGGGACAGCGGCGAGGAGGAAGGACGCGCCGGGCTCCGTGGATGTTCCGCCCGCGGAAGACAGCAAGTTGAGCGCGCGCCCCGGCCAGCCGCCAGCCGTGCGAGTGAGTAGAGCGCCGGCTGCCCGGCGCCGCGGACCCCGCGCTCTCCCCGCGCCCCCCGCCCCCGTGCCGGAGTCGGGCTGCTCCCGGCTCCGCACTTCCTGAGCCCCGCGGCGCGGTCGGCTCTCCGGTCGCCGCGTCCGTTGTCGGCGGCTGCCTCCGGGGGGTGCTGCCTTCCCGTGCTTTCCCCTCCCTGCGCGCGGGCCGGCCGGAAAATGCCCCTCTCCCCCTTCGGGGCTCCGGGAGCACAGGGTGTCGTCCGGGGTGGGGCCGTTGCGAGGGGCCCACTGTGGGCTTGCCCTCCCCTGGGGCGCCAAACCCTAGCTGCAGAGGAGGGCCTTCCAACCCCCAGACCGCCCCTCGCAACCTCCCCCAGCCTCCTGGCCCAGGCGCACCAAGTTCAGCGGCTAACGCTGACGCTGACTGCAGTTGACAAGATTAAAAAAAAAAAGTAGTTGAAGCTCCCCCGCAGTGACACACTGGGCTGGAACCCGGGCGGCGGGTGGAGAGGAAAAGGTAGGGAAATGGTAGGGGTGAGGACTGGGTGCGGGAGAGGCGAGGGAGAGGGAATTTGCTGTGGACACTGAAAAGCTGGAGTTATAGGTTCTGGGAATGGAACCGTGGAGTGCATGGGCTGCTTCTGTATTCCTTTCTTTATGGAAAGTGTGGGAAACGGTTCAAGAACTCCTTTTGAGAGGAAGGGAGGGGTGGAAGTCGAGGCGCATTGAACTATTTGAATGAGTGGGGTTCCATGTGGAGTACTAGAAAGTGTGGATTACTTTTCAGATTAGACACTGACAATCGTTCCGCGGGAGAGATAGTCCTACCGATTTTTTTATTGGAACCCATGAATCAGAAGGAAGCCCTACACAGGCTTTCTTTCACTTCCACTAGGAGAAAGGGAGTTAAGACTGAAGGAATTCACAAATACTACTGAAGGAGTACAGGGAGTGCCTAATAGTTCCATCCATTCTATGTGCCTAGACAGTCTATAGTACTTGTTGAATTTATGGTGCTCTGCCGCTGTGAAAATTATCCTAATTATTTTGTTTGGGCTCGTGCAGAGTTAATGCACCTAAAGGGACACGGAAAAGTTGCTACAGATTATCAGCATGAACTTGCAAGCCAAATAAACAAACCATGGTATGATTCACTTTATTTTAATATTTGGAATCATGTTTACTGCTAGTAAAAATGCTACGTTACTTTTCCTTGTGAGCATGTGAAATGAATTCACTGACTTGGCAAATAGAAGCCATGCATTTCTTTAAGTAAATAGCTGTCAGAGTTAATTTGGGAGCATTTACAGGAGATAAAGACATGAGAAAGCTTTGAGCTAGTTTGACAAAACTTGAATGGTAGAGAAGTTTCTAGAGAGAATGAGTTCTTCCCACTTTTGAAGTGTTGGGGCAAGTTTGAATGTTTATTCATTAAGAGTTGCAGCCCAGCTACACCGGTGTTATCGCTTCTCTAAAAACATTTCACTTTAACATTCATTATTGTTTTGCCAGGGACCATCGTCCTTACTACAGAGAATGGGAAGTTGATGGTCAGGAAGACTGAAGATCCATTCTGTTGCTAGATACCCCCCATTACAGAAGTGTGGACTGCCCGCGCTTGCCTGGTGGTTTCACGCCTTCCCTGGCTCCTGAAGTCCTAAACAGTTACTGCGGGTCCCCGTTGCCCTGTTGAAAGATGGCATCCAGCCTGACTTGTACCGGGGTGATCTGGGCTTTGCTCTCCTTTCTTTGTGCTGCCACCTCCTGTGTGGGGTTTTTCATGCCCTACTGGCTCTGGGGATCACAGCTGGGCAAGTCTGTGTCCTTCGGTACTTTCCGGAGGTGCTCCTATCCTGTCCACGATGAGAGCCGGCAGATGATGGTGATGGTGGAGGAGTGTGGGCGCTACGCCTCCTTCCAGGGCATCCCCAGTGCGGAATGGAGGATCTGTACCATTGTCACAGGCCTGGGCTGTGGCCTCCTCCTCCTTGTGGCCCTCACCGCCCTCATGGGTTGCTGTGTGTCGGAGCTCATCTCCAGGACAGTGGGAAGAGTGGCTGGAGGAATTCAGTTTCTGGGGGGTAAGTGACTTGTTCAGTTTGATTTGTTTACTAGAATCCCAAAGCAGTATTGAAAATTATGTTCCTTTTGTCTGCTGAAATCCTTATACCTGGCACTTGGAATGCTCTGGAGAAATAGAAATGGGTGGCTTTGGTGATAGACTGCCAAAGTCAAAGTTTGTTGTTGTTGTTTTTTTTTTAACCAGAATTGCTTTATAACTCGAAGAGATCTTAATTTCTGTACATCCTTAGGCATATATATGTCATAGGCCTGCCAAGTACAACCTGAATGAGGGGGCAACCTGGAAATTGTTTATAATGTAGTAGGGGAGATAGTTTAGATTTTATAACTTCCTGTTCTCCTTGTTCGACAGTAAGCAATTAGATTATCTGTGTCTTACTGGCATCTTTAGGTCTTTAGAGATGAAAAGTTGAAAAGCTTTTTGAATCAACATTGCTGTCATAAGCCTTTGATACTCTTTGGCAGGCATAAAATTGACCCTTGACGAATCTTAAACTATATTTCTAAATAAATGATTATGGTTTTAAATGAGAGATCAGTTTTACATGAACAACTATGGATTACATTCCACTACAAATACAGCCATAGGCTTAATTATCTTGTTAGGATTTAACTTCCCTGGATGCTCTTGCTGTGAAGAAAAAAAAAAAAAAAAGCAAATACTGAGTGCTTGTCCCAAATGGACTGGAGAGTCTCACTAACACCAGAAAAGGTTTGATTTTTACTTGGGTTTCCTCCAACAAGTATTACTTCAGTATCTCTGGTCATATGGTTTTAATTATACTTTATATATTTTCCACTGCGCTTTTCACCTCCGTTCTTCAAACTGACAGGCTGAACTTGCCTGATTTATAGTCCATCCTGCTAAAATATGACAACCTGTAGATAGCACAGAATGAAGGGAAATAGGAAGCCAGGAAAACGTATAAAATGTATTTGTAACTTCATTACAAAGTAAAAGTCTATTCCTCTTCCATGTGGAGTTTTCTTACAGTCTTTTGTGAAGAATTCAGAAGAAGAATCCAGAAGAAGAAGAAAAAAATTAAAATGGATAGTTCTCAGACCCTGTTGGAGAAACCCCAACAGATGATTGGGGGTTATTTAATAGAACACTTTCAAGTAACATTTTGGGTAAGAAAATCCTTGTGCTAAAAAGACAAGGGGCAAAAATGATTTGTGTTTTAAAACAAATAACAATGTTGCTTGCAGGTCTTTATTCCTCTACTGGATTAATATTGTTCTCGTCTGTGTTTTTCCCTGAGGGTTTGCACTGCACTCTGCCCTGGGAGGCGGTCTGTGGGACTTAGCTGTCCTTTCTTTGGTGTTTCAGTGTTCAACATTGAGCTGAAGTCATGTGTATGAGATACATATATATATGTGTGTGTGTGTATATGTGAAAAAATATATACATACACATATATATTTATATTTATATAGAAATGTAGTGAAACGATTAGAGAACACAAGGAGGTTGTTGAAAGCCTAGATATAAATCCGGAACTTGAAAACTTTTTGATACCACAGATTTCAAAAATAGAATTTGTGCTGGGAGTATTTAAAAATTTGTTTTTCTTTAAGAGTAAACTTGATTTGCTGTTTGTGTTTCACTTAGCTAAGGAAAAATGCTTAGGCAGTTTCTTTTTCTCCTCTTATGATAAATATTACTTTCCATTTTTCCTTCATTTTAGGGTGGGGACTGCCATTATTTCTAGCAGAACAGAAAAATGCTTACAAAGAGAAATCAGTTTTTATTGATTATCTTTAAATGTATCATGAAGGAAGGCAACAGGAAGTGAATCTGAGACCCATGAGATTTATGCTCCCCTCTCTAAGCTACGTATAGATTTTTTGGAATGATATAGAGCTAAATGTTCTATTTTACAGAAAACTCAAGGGGAAAGATCACTGGGGAAGTTAGGTGTATTTTTAAAAGGACCCTCCCCCCCCTTGTACATGCTTTTCATGAACTCTGCTTGGCGAAAGTCACTGACCTTAAGCTAAGGATACAGTTTATTATCAGCAGTTGATATCCTCTCCTTTCTCATATGTATTTCTCCTACCTGGAAAAAAAATAATGATGAACGTAAAACCTAAAAGAGTTTTTTTCTGAATCAACCTCTTGAGGGCACAAGTAAGTAAATACATCCTGTTAATCAAGATTTAGAGTAAATTTAGAATGAAAAAACGACCCGAGTTCTGGAAAAGGTTTTGAAAAATCTGTCTCCTGTCACTATTGCTTAATGGTAGAAGAGTTGGGGGAAGGGGGAACTTCCAAAAGAATTCTTCCTGTTATTCACTCCATAATTGTTTGGGGTCTTATGCATAAAAACTTCAGTGGTCAGTAATTTTGTTCTATGAAATTTTTCATAAAATGGGCGGGTTTCATAAAGACTGCAAAATATCAAACCAGTGAGTTCTCGAGCCTTCCGTAGATGGCCCTGCTTCCGAAATATAGAGAGCATACAGCGGAGCTCTGCTATAAGGCGGATTCTCTTACTAAAAATGATTCACCCAGAAGGGTTATGTTCAGCTAAAGTTAGGGCTGCTCCAAAAACAACAGGAAGCAGGAGAATGGCAGGGTACAGAGGCGTCCTGCTTACCCCTGCCTGCTGTGTCTAGAGTTTGCACAGATGGTGTAACATCAGGCAGTAAGGCCCCTGCAGTACTTTGGAACTAGTTAAAGGACAAAGTGTCAACCTTAATTTTGGATTGTCTTGCTGTGGTTGGTTAAAGGTTAAAATGTCACCTGTCAGCTGCCAGAGCGAGGCAAGACAGGACGGTCGCGGATGACATTTTCGCCCCGTAGAGGAGTACTTCAATGAATCAGTGACTCGTGCTCTTCTTGGGGCAAGTTGTACAGAAACTTTAATTGCCACTTCTCCGTCTTACGTTGGAAGTCATGTTTCTGTCAGAATTTTTACAGACTGGCCTTGGTTGAGTTTTTACCCTCAGCTGAGTTTTTCAAATGCCCTTGGAGAAATAGAGTGTACGATGAAAGCGGGTCCATGCGTATCTGATAGGGATGGCGCTAGGAGAAAACAGGTTTTCGTGTTGGGTGCGTTTGCTGAGTATTCAATTGTGTGCTTTCAAGTACTGCTTGTAGTCATGAAGTCCTTCCACAAAATTTTTAAGTGTCAGTATCACACTTCTGATGCGTGTGTTAGGAAATGCCTTATTTGCGTGCTCTGTAAATATAGCATGGGGCAACATGGTGAAGACAGAATGGGTCTGTCTGTAAGTTCTCCGGCCGGGGCTTGTGAGTGTCAGGGTCTGTGTGTCTCTCATCCTAAGAAGCCACTGCTGCTGCTGGGATAAAGGGGCACGGAAGGGAGTCCCAAATTTCTACTGTTCCCCATTTCGCTTGAACCTGCATCACGCGTACGTATAAAATGGGTAGAGAGTGCTAATTAGGAGCCAACAGCGACCTTTGCAGTTTGGAAGGTGTTCTGTTCGAGGAAGCCAGGGGAGACCATGTTCTCAACGAATTGTTAGTTACGTGCCCCTGAAGACAGGAATGATGACGGAGCGTTTCTTTGAGCATCCCTTGCTCTGTGTGTGCAAAGCCTTTCCAGATCCCTTCATGGTAGGGTCCCACCTGGACCTGTCTGTCATCCCTCTAGGGTGAGGGCTCACAACTCTCCTTCCCTCGCTCCCCTTTAAACCTGTCTTGTCATGTGATATGCACCTTGTGCTTCCCCTCCCTTCTGGCTATCTGTCAAGTGACAGCTAAGGAATAAGATAAAGGAGGGGTGCTGGCATATTCATGGGCATAGTGGCTTTTTCGTGACCGTGATGAATGGAAAGAAGCTGCTCTGATTTTTAAGAAATCCAGAGACTTCTGAGGCCAGCTGGGAGAGCAGGCAGGGGTCTTTTTGCTCCTCTTTAAGCTACACCTTTGTGCATTGCTCCCTACTGTACTCCTGCTGCATTCAGCTCCCCTCCAACTAAGAGGTAAAGACCAGGGAAGTTGTCTTGAGTTCTGAGCCTATGGTTCCCAAACTTTACCCTGCATCAGGACCACCCAGGGCTTTTAAGACACAGACTCCTGGGGCCCACCCAGCGACTCTGATTCCATTGGCTTGGGGAGGGGCCTGATACTTTGCATTTCTAACAGGTTTCCAGATGATGCTGGTTCTGAGCCCCCAGCTCGAGAACCCTGTTCTAAGTTAACCATTTCGTGTTTTAGAAACATATGACTTCTCGGAGATGGTTTACTTTCAGAAGTTAATGTTTGTTTACTTGCGTTATAATCCAGTATAAACTTCTGTAAGTGGGGGGCACCTGGGTGGCTCAGTGGGTTAAAGCCTCTGCCTTCGTCTCAGGTCATGATCCCAGCGTCCTGGGATCGAGCCCCGCATCGGGCTCTCTGCTCAACAGGGAGCCTGCTCCTCTTCCTCTCTCTCTGCCTGCCTCTCTGCTTACTTGTGATCTCTGTCTGTTAAATAAATAAATTAAAAAAAAAAACACAAAACTTCTGTAAGTGGGCTGTGGAAAGATACGTAGTGTCATGTTGGCTGAGGACATCCTTGTTCTATCTCTCCCTGTTTTTGTCATAAGAAATCATTTTCCTGAAGTTCTCACTCTTAGTATACAATTATGTGTGTGTGTGCATATATATCTATATATCTATATATATATATATATATATCTCCTTTCATTTGCCATTGCCCTATGACCAAAACAAGATTTTATAGATGTGGAACTCAAAATAAGACCGTCATACACCCTCTGGATTTTCAGTAATGAATTGCTCACTGAAAGACATGAAAACCGTACTGCAGACTGGAGAGATGGGCGAAGACAGCCCTTGACCGACTCCAGAAAGCCACATGTGTCTTGTAAAAGTGGAATGACTAGGCCGGGAGGACGCTCCGGAACCAGCCGGTCAGAGCTTCTGCTGGGAGGCGAGATGGCGCTTCAGTGGGCTCTAAGGAAAGGGTCTCCTGATCTTCGACATCTCTAGGGGAAAAGATGATGCACTCTTGAAGAGTGGTGCTTTCTAGGGCCACAGACACTCCTTTCCGCACAGTCATATGTCCCGCGTACATTGCTCATTGCGAGGAACGGGCTGTGGATGGAAGTTAGGCAGTGTGGCCGTGAGAACCCAGCCTTTGGGGCGAGAGGGAGCAGCAGTGGGGCCAACTGACAGCGAACGCCTCAGGTACCAGTTGCTCTGAGCTCTGGACTCGTTAGAGGCAGTGATGTCAATGAATTAGCTGATCTTTCATAAAACCTAAATACCAAATTTTATATTTGTATTTAATATGTTAAAATTATTATTTTCAAACAGCCAAGGTCACCAATTTTCTTCTTCTTCTTCATCTTCGTCTTCTTCAAGATTTTATTTATTTATTTGAGAGAGTGAGAGTGAGAACACAGGCAGGGGGAGTGCCAGACGGAGAGGGAGGCAGGGATCCTGATGCAGGACTCAATCCCAGAACCCTGGGATCATGTCCTGAGCTAAAGGCAGACGCTTAACTGACACCCAGGAGTCCCACCAGTTTTCTTTTACCTCCCTTTTTTTTTCTTTTTGCCCAGAAAAACTTGTACTTCTAAGGCTTCCTTTGGAAAGTTTTTCATGGTTTTCAAACTTTTGTAGAAAGCTTTCAAGTTCTCCATATCAATCACGGACACCAAAATTCAGTACAATATTCTTTTAATTCTCTAGGTGACCTAAAAGTGCCCTAGGAGTTTATTTCTCAGGGAAAGTTCCGCTCTGTCCCAGAGAGTCGGATTCGTAGGCAGGTCTGGTGGAGCCCAGGGGAAGCTGTTCCAACAGCTTCCCCTGGAGGTTCTAGAACACAGATGGTCCCCAGGCTGCATTTTGGGAAACAGGAACGAATTTTGTTCACTTCGAATCTCACATGATCCCGGTGCTGGGGGCGTAGGCTTATGTCTACTGATAACCTAAGTATGACTATCAATCTCTTTCTATCCCTAGTTATTTTGGGGATCATATGACAGAAGCAGCAAGATACCACAACCAGTGTCGGAGCGGATCAGTTTCTAGCTGTGTTCTCCCTGATCTTAGAGATTTTGGGCATTCCTGATGGATAGTCAGCTCTGTGTATACACTCAGAAAGCAGAAGGACCAAATCTTTTCCACACTGTGCTTAGATAAAGACTATTTTGATTTGTGACTCCACCTGCAAATTACACACCTGCTGTCATTTTCTGTGCCCTGTTTTCCTCCTTCAGCCGGAGAGTGCATTGTTGCTGGTTTATGTTCTCTGCCAGTGTGCCGGGCTCTCTGGTGTCTTCACTGCCAAGTGCACTCCGTTTTTACCTATTTTGGATGATAGGTTTTTTACTTCCCAAGTTTGTATTTGTGAAAAAAATGCTAATGATAATAATTGGTTAAAATGGTGGAGGAAGTGGTTATCCGCCGCACGGGGGCCTATCGTGTCTGCTAGGCAAGACTTTTAACCTGGTATTTAGATTGATGGTTTTGACAGGGTCTAAGTCTTCATTTACTTTATGCAGAGTAAAGTCTTTCCTAGAGAGTCACTTGATTTTTAGTCTACTTCCCTTTGTCACCGCCAGCTAGCAGAGCGTTACATGGATACTGCTGAGGCCAGGGTTAGTCAGCATGGATTAGTTAGCTTCCCTAACGCAGAGGTTGCACGCTGGTTCACTGTCAGGTGAAAATGTGTGTCGTTCACAAAGAAAGCAACTGAGGAATGTGATTCATAACCATTTCTATTTAAAAAAAAAAAAAACCCTCAAAACACGCACTCTGGGGAGTTTTGCATCTTCCTCTGTGATATCAGGAGATGCATGAAATTTGCCCTTGGGACACAGTCATCATTGGTGCCTGTGAGTACTTGACCTCTCCAGCTACCTCCCGCTTGGCAAGACTGTCTTACGGTGTGTGTGCTGATTGGAGTCAGAAAGAATACCAGCATCAGGTTCAAAACTTGTTTGTGGATGTCTATCTTTTTTTCTGAAGATATCACCCTCTATGCATTCTGAGGATCATGGATTGCCGGGTGTACCAATAGACGTTAATAGGAAAGATCAAGCAGGAACAAATTGATTTGAGAAACATTGGGTTATGGAAAATTAATCCATTTATTGTCAGCAAATCTCACAGAGCATTCAGTACGTTGTCTATGACCAGTCTCCCGGGACGAGTGGGGAGGGTATAGTATTAAGTGTTTAATTTATTTGGGCTCAGCACCCTGAAGGGACCAGTCATCTGCTGAGCTGATTCCGTTCTCATTTTAGCCCATTGAGGCAGGCAATTTATTCTTTTCCACAGCTGAGAGCACTGAAATTTAGAGAGTGACGCCCAAAGTTATCCCATTAGTTATTGTTTGTGCTGTGAACGCTGTTAACCCACAGTAAAGTGTGAACTGAAGTTCCACCTTGTAACATATGGAGAATTCAGAATATCTTGTCATTGTGGATAATATGTCTCTTAACATAGGCAAATATTTTTTTATTGTTCCTTGGTCCTCTGTTTATACTTGTAGAACGATAAAACCACTGGTAGGAACGTGATCTAGCAACTTTTGCCAAATCTCAAAAAAGGCATTACAGGGGTGCCTGGGTGACCCAGTCGGTGAAGCATCTGCTTTGGCTCGGGTCATGATCCCAGCATCCTGGAATCCAGCACCATGTTGGGGTCCCTGCTCTGCTCAGTGGGGAGTCTGCTTCTCCCTCTGCACCTTCCCCCTCTGGCTTGCACACGCTCTCTCACTTCTCAAATAAATAAATAAATAAAATCTTTTAAAAAATGCATTGCAGGTTAATGTTAATAATATAATATGCATATAGAGCCATTAGGCGAGGATGCCAAAACATCTGACCACAGTCTTTTAACATTATTTAAGAGAAGAATGTTATCTTTCATTATTACCTGCTGGCAGTTTTCTAGTGTAAGTGCCCTATTGTTAAGGGTAAAGATAATGTTAATGCCATAGGACATACTTCTTAGATAACAAAACCAAGGACCTTGTATCTTTTATAGAAAAGAAGGACAATGTTTGACCTTGTCAGTCTTCATCATTAAAATGTTTGTGATGGAAACAAATAGAGTTCACTGGGGAGGGGTCTAGGGATTTCCCAGGTACTTCTAAATGGTTATTTTGAGAAGATCATGAGGTTGGATTCAACACTGGTCTGGTTCTGGTGCATTGATATTGCTGTTTAATTATTGGAGGATCTAGTTATCTTCTCTTTATATGGTAGATGTCATACCAGCTGGTGTTTTGGTTTTACAGCTCATAAAGCTCAAAAGTAATGTAAACTCCAGAACCAACCTGCTTATAACTCTAGTAAATAACTTCCCTTTCATGTGTCTCATATTTTCAATAATCAGGCAATACCAGCTACTTGGATGTACGGAAACATGTTTAAAAATATTGTTGGATAAAAAGAAAGTTCCATGTTATGGTTCTCTGTTTTTCTTGTATGTCTTATGTCTTCAAATAGAGCAGGAACTAAGACACAATTTTCTTCTAGTCCCACAATGACTAGAATAGCAAATGCCATCTTATATGTTCAGTTAATACTTGATGATGTATTATTTCGTTTTCATTATTTATTAGCAACATTTTTATCTCTAAGGTGTGACCTTGTTCTTTCCTAACTCATAGAACCATTTCAGAGATGAAATAAAGTAATGCTGTGAATATGAGGACATTTCAAGCAATGTCTCCTTATGATGTCCCTGTGTGACATTAGTCCTTTGAGAAAAAAGTGTTCTGTGGTCATCTGCGTGGAAATCATGCTGCATAGTACAAGTCTTTCCTCAACCACACTTTAAAAGCTCTGAGTGAGCTTTGTTGACTTTCTGCAATAAAGAAACCAGTTGCTAAGGTCTGAAAAACGTTGTCCCCCTTAACCCCAATTCATTTGTCGAGGTCCTGATTGCCATTTTGCTGGTAATAAGAGGTGGGGCCTTTGGGCACGTGATGAGGTCATGAGGGTGGAGCCCTCATGAAGGAGATTACTGCCGCTATAACGGAAGACAGGCAGCTTCCTTGTTCCTTCTCCCTCTGAGAAGAGGGCCCCCACCCAGCCACACTGGCGCTCTCATCTTGGACTTCCAGCCCCACGACTGTGGGAAATAAATTTCAGGGGTTTATAGGACACTCAGCCTGTGATATTCTGTTACTGCAGCCCCAATGGACTAAGATACTATCTGCTTAACACTGTGATTCACGAACTTATTTGGGAATGGCAGAGTTCTACGTACCTGTCATAGGCAATAAGATCTCTTTGAATTAATGGTTAACAGAATAAGCTTTGGGAAATGCTGAGTTAAAATACATTGTAAATCAAGGGGATTAGTGTTTATGGAGATTTAACAGTGCTAGCTGTTGGGATACAAATGGAGATAAGGTCCCTGCTATTAAGGAACCCACAGTCTTTTTTTGAATAGTTTTTTTTTTTATTGAAGTATAATTAACATACAGAGTTATATTAATTTTAAATGTACAACATAGTGATTTGTCAATTCTGTATATTAACCAGTGCTCACCATAAGTGTAGTTATCTGTCACCAAACAGTGTTACTACAATATTATTGATTGTATTCTCTGTGCCGTACTTTTCTTCCTCTTGACTTATTATTTTATAACGGAAGTCTGTATTTCTTAACCTTTTTTATCTGTTGCACCTATCCCCACCCATCTATCTCCCCTCTGGAAACCACCAGTTTGTTCTCTGTATTTATGAGTCTGATATTTTTGGTTTTTTTTTGGCTTGTTTATTTGGTTTTCCCTATTCCATGTGTATGTGAAGTGTATATGAAATATACATATGAAATATGTATATTTCACTTAGCATAATGCCCCCTAGGTCTGTTCACATTGTCACACATGGCAAGATTTCATTCTTTTTTTATGGCTCGGTGATATTCCATTGTATATATTCACCACATCTTCTTTATTTGTTCATCCATCCGTGGACACTTGGGGTGCTTCCCTATGTTGGCTATCGTAAATGATGCTGCAGCAAACTTAGCATACTTAGATCTTTTCAAATTATTGTTCTTGTTTCCTTTGGGTAAATACCCAAATTACTGGGTTGTGTGGTATTTCTAGTTGTAATGTTTGGAGGCACTGAGGAGCTCACAGTCTTATGGAGGAAACCAACAGGTAAGGTATAATTACCATCTAAAGGACTCGTGATACCTCCCTATTCTGTTGAATATAGCGACTAGCTGGTGAGGTTCACTCAGCAGCCAAGAGAGGTGCTTGCCTGTTATTTCCCATCCTGCCCTTCTCCTGCTTGGCTCTCTGTTGCAGGAGTCCACATTTCCCCAAAGCCCTGGTACCTGGCATCTGCATTGCTTCAGCCAACGGGAGGCCCTTAGGGAAGATGGGAAGCACAGGGAAGCCAGGGTATTTCTTCCTCTCTAGCTCTTCCTTGGGCAGTATCTTTGGCAGCAGCTGTCCTTTTCCTGGAATGCCCTACCTTCCATGGCCCCAGCTTCCACCGGGAAGCCACTGTGATGATCCTGTCCCAGCACAGTTCTTCCAGTCCTTGGTAACGCCATCACTCCAGTCAAATGGATGGCAGCAGTGTACTCCTGTCGCCAGTTTCTGGGTCACCTCTTCATCTCCTGTTTGGCTTTTTAGCTCTTCCATCCCCTGCATGACCAATTTCCTGTGCTATATTAAATTGTCTGTGTTTGAAATACCTGAGGATAGTTTTTGCCTCCTTAGTTGGACCCTTGCTAAAACACAATACATAATTCAAATTCCTACCTCCGGCAAGTGGACGATCATGTCATACTGTGAATTTTGGGATTTGTGGTGAATAGACAAAAATCACACATGTTTAGTCAAGAATTGCCATAGTCCATTGACTTGTGAACAAAATGCTGAAGGGGCAATGCTGAGGGAATGACCTTCTGTCTGGAGGAATCTGCAAAGACTTCATGGCAGAAGTGCTAATTGAGTTGGGTCTGGAGGGGAAGCAGAAGACTCCCTGGGCCTTCAGTCCAGGGGGAACACCAAGTTCTCAAAGCCATGGCATTGTGACAAGGATCTGATGTGAGTTTAGGGAGTGGCACTGTACTATAAGGAATGGGGCAGGTATGATGTGATAGAGAATAGAAGTGGAGAGGACAGAGTCAGGTTGTGGAAGTCCTTGTTTCTCTTCCATGGCGAGGATTCCATACTTAACCAAACTGAAGCTTTTGAGTGGTTATGGGTAGGATTGACTTGGGAACTCTGTCATCTGTAATCTGTAGTCATGAGGAGTAACACTGATTTGGGGAATGACCAAAACCAAGGAAGGGGAGTCAGAAGCCTATAAGCAGTCTTAGCCAGAGGTGGTGAGAGCCTCACTGAATACAGAGAGCAAGAATTTGAAGACGTTTCTGAGATAGAGGTAAACAGGTTTTGCTGCTCCCATTTTTAGAAGAATAGATGAGTTGACTGAATGGATGTCTCAGTAATTTTAAATTTCTATAATATAAGAAACCAGGCATTTTCAAAACATTTTAAAAAGTAATAAAAATTGTGGTTGCCACCAAAGATAGATATAATTTACTATATAACCACACAATGTGGATATTTCTGCTTTGGGATTGTTCGCACGTTCATCTGTGTGTAAATGAAGGTTGCTGACCCTGCTCGGCACATTTAGGGGTTTCTAAGAAGAGCATTTTGATGACAGCTAAAGGAACTGTCAGCGTCATGAACTTTGCTAGCTTCTCACAAGCAGACATTTTCTTTTTCTGTCCATAAAAGTGCAGGAAATAACAAATGGGTAAATACAGGGCGCCTGGGTGGCTCAGTGGGTTAAGCCGCTGCCTTCGGCTCAGGTCATGATCTCAGGGTCCTGGGATCGAGTCCCACATCAGGCTCTCTGCTCGGCAGCGAGCCTGCTTCCCTCTCTCTCTCTCTGCCTGCCTCTCTATCTACTTGTGGTCTCTCTCTGTTAAATAAATAAATAAATAAAATCTTAAAAAAAAAAAATGGGTAAATACATGAACAGTAAGTAGGTGTCAAATTGATCTTATACATCTTATTTTCATAAAAGTTACTGACATTTTCAATTATACTTTTTTACTTATAAAGTAATAAATGAGTGTTACCGTCACCTGGCTTAGCTAGTCACATCACAGCTGTGTATTAAGGCAGAGCAAGAAGGGAAACTAGGCATCCCTTGGTTATTACCTATAAGTTAATATTATCTGCGATCATTGTCTACATTCCCTGAGTCACCTGCATTGAAGGCCATGAAACACGAAATGTAGTTTTGTCATTCCAGCGAAATTAATAATTCTCACGTAATTAGAATTTATAATTCAAAGAAGTAGCCCTTAAGCTCCAAAATAGTCTAATTCTGTGATTAAATCTAATCCTCATCTATAGAATGCTTCTTGGTGTGAATCACTGTGTAAGACCCAGATCTCTACCTCTCTGCTCTAGAGTTTCACTAAAACACATGCCCCTCACGTTATCTTATGATGACATTACACAGGTCATCGGTGCAGCCATCCACAAATGTGCCTTCTGTATGGGCAGCAGATAGCAGTAGATGATGGGACTGGGCATGCACAGTAAACACCGATTCCCGCTGGGACCATGGCTTTCCAGCGTACGTGTGACTGGAAAGGGCAAGGGTTCACGGTCAGACTTGGTATAGCTTATCCTCATACCTGGCTACCATTGGCTCCCCATAACAATCTAAGCTCCCCATATTATTTCTCCTTCCCTACTATGTGAGCACAGTTGTCTTGGATATGGACATAAGATTTTCCATGTTCTTTTCATGTCCAGAAGGGACCTACCAAGGGGTCATTATTTTCTACGATGTGATGTCTAGATAGCATGTCATTTTTGTTGCTGTTTGTTTTGTGTTGTTATTCCCATTTGATGTTACATAACCTAATTTAAATGGAAAATTATAATCCTTAGGTAAAGCCAATTCCTTTCTAGTCTCTATAGTCACTTCTATGTAAGACTTAATTCTCCTAAAAGTATTTGGAGGAAGAATATCAATTTTAGCCTCAAGAAAAGTTACCCTGGTATTTTTTTTTAAAGATTTTATATATCAATTTATTTGACACAGAGAGAGAGAGCATGCACAAGTACAAAGTAGGGGGAGTGGCAGGCAGAGGAAGAAGCATGCTCCCAGCTGGACAGGGAGCCTGATGCAGGACTTGATCCCAGGACCCTGGGATCATGACTTGAGCTGAAGGCAGATACTTAACCAACTGAGCCACCCAGGTGCCCCAAAAGTTTGCTCTTTATTTATTTTTGTAATTTTATTTATTTATTTCTTCAGTGTTGCAAGCTTCATTGTATATGCAGCACACCCAGTGCTCCATGTAATATGTGCCCTCCATAGTACCCACCACCAGGCTCACCCATCTCCCTAACCCCCTTACCCTGGTATTGACAGAGCTTTAGAGTGTAGACATACTGGATATGACAACATGAAGATATATTTACTATAGTGGTGCTTTTCTCATTTATTCAATAAATGATTTCTAACTGACTATTGTTGGTGAGAATGACCTTCATTGGTGGCTCTCTGTGTTCATATCTTTGTGTGACTTGGAACCAGCCTACCGTCACGAAGAGTGGGATGTCCATAGGAGGCATGTTTTGTGAGGCGAGGTGCTGAGTTTAGTTCTGGACAGATTGTGCTTCAGGTTCTGGTGGGACTTCAGGGTAGAAGGTCAAGTGGGCAGCTAGAACGATCAGGGTTCAATATACAGATTCATGAAAACATGTCTTTGAAAACCTTTGTATGAAGAGAGTCCTACTTCATTTACTTTTCATAAGGCATGGCTTTAAATCCTGACACTCTCTTTTGCCCTATGGCTGTCCTAGTTAGAAAGCAGGCTTCTAGCTACGTCCAGCTTAGTCATCGATTCTAAATCACTGCTTGGACAGTGCCAGCTGCTTAACAGCTGCTCTGCTGGTGAGATGATAGAGAAGTGTGCCCTTGGTAGGACTAGATTTTATTTTTCTGGAAAAAAAAAATCACAAGAAAAAACAAGGTAAGAAGAAAAAAAATTATTCTACATGATGTTCATTAAAAAGGTGACTTGGGGAAGGAAGAGTCTAGAAATGGCCATGTAGTTAAAAAAAAAAAAAAAGCAGAGGTGCAAAGGTGAATAGTTTAACTTTTTTTTTTTTGGTCTCGTGCATAAAGATGGCATTCTATTTTGATTGCTTGGTGGAAGAAAGTCCGTTCGGTTATCTCATCCGCCCACTGGTGGCTATCCTGATTATAGCCTCCTGGTAAGCACCATTTAAAATTCAATTTGGCTGCCTGTGCCCTTGGTGCTCAGTAGGTTTCATGAAATTACACAACAGCGAGGCTCTCCTTCCCTGTGTGGCACCGTTTTATGTACATTGGACTTCAGTGTAATTTCAGACAATTATGCTTTGTGTGGAGTGGTTTTTACCATAATCGTCTTACCGTCCAGTTCGGGCCGATCTGGGACTCTGAATCTGATGAGATTTTAAGACGGTAGAAAATATTGGACGAGGGAAATGTTTTTATTTCTCCAGACTTGCTCTATTTAGCTTGTTAGGCTTGTAAATTGTGGCAGATTGTTTTCGTAGCATCACTTACAGCATAAGATTAGAATAACAACAGTTTTCCCCACATGGGATGCTTCAGAATTTTACGTGCCATCAGATCCTGGAAACAACTGTGTCTGTGGGAAGGAAACATTCGTACTTCTTTCTTGTATTAGCAAATCTTCAAGTGCTGCCTTCTGTTCGCGTGTTCACATTGCTCTCCGGCCATGTGTTGTGTGAAGACAGGATCCGCAAGGACAGGGTTGAATTCCACCACTCATGAGCTCTCGGCCCCAGACTGATAGTAACCCCAATGAGTGGACTTTGTGGAGTTTAAATATGCGTAAGTCGGAGCACTTGGGTGGCTCAGTGGGTTAAAGCCTCTGCCTGCGGCTCAGGTCATGATCCCAGGGTCTAGAATCGAGCCCCGTTTTGGGCTCTCTGCTCAGCAGGGAGCCTGCTTCCCCCTCTCTGACTCTCACTGCCACTCTGCCTTCTTGTGATCTCTGTCAAATAAATAAATAAAATCTTTAAAAAATATGCGTAAGTCATGTAATACCATGATATAGTAGATGCTCACTAACTGGGGGCTATTACTCACAGCTCATTTGATTTAAAATTTCAGACTTTAACTTAAAAAGCTAATATACTTCATTCATTGCACGTATATTTATTGACTCCTGCTCTGTGCTAGGAAATAGTCTAGCTATTGGGGATAAAGTAATGAGTAGAAGCAGATTAAGAAAGAACTATAAAGAACTGTAAGGTGAGAACATTGGTATACTTCCATTTACTTTTACTTGGCTGTTGTCCCTACTGCATTTCTCCAACCAAGTTTTGGACTAATAATCTTACCTACAGGTGACTTACCATTCAGGACCTCGTAAACAGACTTTGTAACTGGCTGTATTTGACAGGCCATTATGTGACGTGAAATAGATATCTGTATGGGTATTCTCAACAACTGGACAAGTGGATTCCTTCCCTCCTTCCCCCCTCCATCCCTCCCTCCTCTCTCCTTCCCTCCCTCCTCTCTCCTTCTCTTTCTTCTTTCCTTCCTTCCTTCTAAAGCATATGCCCCCATATTGTGGGTTTTCTCCATCACAGTGGTTATTTTTTTTATATCATCTATAGGTTCTGTGACGTTTCTTCGTTTAATCTTTTGTGTCTTCTCTGATACACCTCCGTATATTTGTAGCCTGATTACAACTGTTTATATTTTTATCTCTTTGAGTAACCACCAAGACCAACTGAAAGCAAAATTAGTTCTTTAGAGTTCAACTAATGTCGGTTACTTTTCATATGGCATTTTGTAATATGCAGACACTTTTGTACGCATTTTTTCATTTAGTCTTAAAATCCTGCTGCAGCTTTGTTCTGGAAATGGTGATCTCTCTTATGGGAAACAGAGGAGTAAATATAATACAGGCCTGTGACCTCAAGGAGTTTATAAATTCATGGCTTTGGTCACTCGACTCTCCCTCGGAAAGATGTCATTGTTATTCTATCAACAGCAAGCTTCAGTACTGTGTTATATAGCTAGATCGTTATTTTATCTTCACACAATGAGCCCTGCCACTGATATTTGCAGGTGTGTGTTGAAGTGATGTTCTCTAAGATTAGAGCTCAATACAGGGGTTTTGGAGTTTGATCCTCAGGAGAATTGAATTGAGCAAACTAAAAAGAAAGTATCTTTGATGATTGTATATAATTCCTTAAAAACTACCAAGTATATTGTAAGAGGAAGATGAAATGTATTTTGAAATTGAAGATAGAGATGGGGCCAAGAATATGCTGTAACACAGTAAATTATTTTGACATCAGAGGCTGAATCCCGTAGAATGACGAGAAATGTTATCATCTTGAATATACTATGAGAAAGTTAAGGGCATATGTAATTATATGTAACTGAAACATGCTCCACCAAAGTCATGTCCTCTGAGTGATCACTTACAAAGTCATTTGTCGTTAAATATCGTTCTCATTCAGTGTCATGGTACACCATCACATTATTTCAGATGACTCAGAGGACCTATGCCAGTGATGAATGTCTGTCATTCTGGGCTCCCTTTCTACACACCTGCCTGCCTTCTGTCCATCCTCACATGGCCTCCACAGCAGTCCTCTTGGCTGTGATCATGGGCCTTCATTCTCTAAATACCTCAGTTGCTCCCTGTAGGTTAAGGACCTTCTACGGTGTGTTCCCAAGCTGCATTTTTCATGTTACCACTCACTGACATCTTTCCTGTGCGTCCCGCTTTGACCAAACTGGATTTTATTGTGTTTCCTATGAACTTTCTAGATAATTCCACTTTCGTGCCTTTGCTGACATTGTTTCCCTCACCTTCTTCCCTCTTTTTCCCAGACACAGAATCTCTCTGTCTTTCAAAGCCTAATTGAGATGTTGACTTCTTCATATAGTCTCTCTGGTTGTACAACTTGAAAGAATCCTGCCTTTCTTGAACTTCTTTGGAACTTATCTTTTTTTTTTTCCTCCTAGTGGAGGCTTGGGGGGAGCATTCTCTACCATGTGTGATTATCAGCACCCCCAGCTGTCGTCTCTCAGCACACCCTGTACCCATCACCACTTTTACATTCATTTGGTTGATGATTTGCTTAAAATCATTCTGGACAATTTTAAAACTAGGTACTCAATTTAGGGTCAATGACATGTTTGACCTGTCTTCTCTATGTGATGTTATGTTATGAATTACCCCCTTTCTTTTGGGTAGGTCACTTCTTGTGTCCCGTACTTTCACACCTCATTGCAAAAGACAGATGCTGTGGAATTTTCTGTTTTGGATGTCAGTAGCCCTATGTCGAAAATAAAGATATGTTTAAATGTAAACCTTCCTGATTAGATTAATTTCAAACGATGCTCTCATGGGGCAACAGCTTGGCTTGGTCTGTTAAGTGTCTGATTATTGATCTCAGCTCAGGCCTTGATCTCAGGGTGGTGAGTTCAAGCCCCGCATGGAGTCTGTTAAAAAAAAAAAAAAAAAGATGATCTTGTTTTACCTGTTTCTGTTTTAGTTAGTTTCAAACCAGCAGACAGCGCCAAAATAGCGAGCAATAGAAAATGTTACTATGAGATAGTCCACAGCCATGACTCCATGTTGACATGTTGATGTAGGCATTTTTGCCAGAGATCTTTAGTGGGTTGCTTTTGTCCTGCCCCTCCATGATGACTGATTCAGCCATTTACTTTAGATAAAAACTAACTTGTTTGCTCTTCTCCTGAAAAGGAAAAAGAGAAACTGTCCGTGATATGGGTTGGGACATGCTGCCAGCGTGTATTTTAAAGGTGGTGAGTGTAGTACTAAGAAACCTTCTCTTTATTTCAATCTCTGTTGATGGAGAGCATGTCTTATCTGGCAGGCTTCCAGGGCATTCTTTCTTCTGTGTTGCTGAACATTTGTATTTTAAAATATCATCAAATGTAGCTGTCAGTATTGAGGTTTTTTTGAAGGAAACTCATAAGCCATTAATCAATGTGGATAATGTGGTATTCATTGGGGCTGCCCTGCCAGAGAGTCTGGTAGGTGATCACGATATACCTAATGGGACAGTAGCTCTTGGGGGAACATGGGACTTGGCTCTTTGGAGACAAGAGAACACTTGAGTGTGTGTGTGCCCATTGAGATTCTTTCCTTGAGTTTGTATCTGGAGTTGTGCTCCTTTCCAAAATGCCAACTTTTCGAATGTACAAAATGATTTCCTGCAACCGTGAGCAATAGTTGGCCCTCCAGTGTTACCACGTTCTGCTTGGAGAGGCCACACTTCGTCATGCAGTGTGTAGCATGGAAGGGTGAAGGAGAAGGCGCTTCAGAAAACTAAAAGGAGCAGCAAAGTTGGGAATATTCAGTTCAGCTTAGGACTAGATCCTCTTGAACTGCCATGTGGAAGTTTTGTTCAAGTTTTAAATGTCAGTTTAGCATTTACATATTTTTTCCTATTAAAATGTTCTTCTTTTCCATAGTTCTGTTTTTTTCTTTTTCCTGTTAACTCCATGGAGAGAATGACTGTAACTGTCTTGTTAGAGTTTCTCACATCGTTAGCACATAGTAAGTCTCCCAACAAATAGCCACGGAATGGATGAATTCTGTTCATCCAGGGAAGGACAACAGATTAATAGTGTTCATACCTCTCGTGCAGGACTGGTGATGTAATTTGCAGGGCCCAGAGCAAAAGGAGAACATAGGGCCCCTTGTTCAGAAGTTATTAGGAATTTCAAGATGGCAGTAGCAGAGCACTGAGACCAGGTGTGGCCCTGTGCAGTTCCACAGGCTGTGCACCATGACGCTGCCCCGCTCTAATACAGAGAGGAGCCAGAGATTTGAAGTCCTGTATCTTGTTTTTGCTAATGAATTAAACATATTTTGTCCTCTCATTTCTGGTTAATAGTATGAAAGCTTTGCTTCTTTGATTCCTAATGAAATAGGAAGAACAAGTGCTTAATACTAGGACCTGTCACAGCGCAAATTTGAACTAATGCTTAATTTACCATCTTTGAAGTCAGCCCCTGCCAGTGTTCTTAGCATAAAATTGAAAGCAGCAAACTCCACCAACCTGAGCAATCTGTTCTCATCCACGGCACTAGGATTTTACTGACTTCAACTGTGTTGCACTAGTAAATCATCCTGACCCAAATCTAGTCCGTATGAACTCTGATAAAATGATTATAAATTAGAACAGTGAAAAATGAGCTTATTTCCTCTGTAGCTTTGGAGACAGAGGGACAAGTTCAAAACGGGATTGCCGAAGAGTCACTTGTCCCAGGAAGAGGTAAGGGAAACCTTTACATTAAAAAAATTCCCTGGGGTAGGTTTAGTTTACCAGCAAAATTGGATTGTAATAAAGCAGAGGAAGAGGGGTCTCCTCCAAGCCTACTTGTACACTACGTAAACCTGAATGGAAAGTAAATGCTGGCCCCTGGGCGGTCTCTGCAGATGGACAAGTAAATTGGTGACTTTTAATCTGACTTGTCAGCACAGATTATCCTTCAGCTGCTGAGAGCTCATCTCAAGATCAGGAGCTGCCTGTAGCCTGCACCAGGCTGCCCCATGGCTAGAGGTGAGCCAGAAACTGTGCAGCCGGCCAGAGAGAGCCCGACCTGCAGAGGAAGGTGCACGCGCCCTCCAGAGTGGTCCCTCTGGTCCTCCTCACCTCTGGACTTGACCTTGTGGAAGGTCAAATTGCTACTAGTCCTTTAGTTGACTGCCTTTATGGCATGTCGCTTCTTACCAAAAAGATACACCTTTGGGGGCACTTGGGTGGCTCAGTGGGTGAAGCATCCAGCTCTTGGCTTCTGCGCAGGTCCTGATCTCAGGGTCGTAGGATCAAGTGTCCCCCCTTCCTGCCGACCTGTGGGGCTCTGTGCTCAGCGGGGAGTCTGCTTGTGATTCTCTCTCCTTCTCCCTCTGCTCCTTCTGCTTGTCTGCTCTTTCTCTTCCTCTCAAAATAAATAAATAAATGAATCTTAAAAAAAAAAAGACAGACTTTTTGGAATTAAAATGAGGCTAAAAATAAATCTGGCCCCTTATGTTTCTTGATTTCTGGGCGTAAAGGATTAGTCGTGAAGGAGGAAGATGTGACCACAATGATTCATCATAATTATCTGTGGATTTTCATTCTACTAGTCTTTAATTTATATATTTGATGAAGTGCTAGTAGACTGGGAAAAGTGTGTTTGAAAAATCATTACCTCACCGTATGCTGAAGTGTGAAATGCAGGTAAGCATACCAGCAGCTTCTGAAATGATTGTCCTGTGGGCGTTAGCTGGATCACAATCCGGGGTTTATTAACACATTGTCTTTCTGCCTTCGCATCTATGCTGTGTGCTCTGCTACTTCCGGGAGAGCTAATAGAGCTCTGGTCACCCAGCTATGTGATCATCATTGTATTGTCATTTGATGAAATAGAGCAGGGAGGAGGGAATAGAAGTAAAACTTGTTGGACCCACCTCCTTGCCTGAGTCCTGTTTGTACCCCCCCCACCCCCACTGTTCGTGAAGCAGTCTCAGTTACCAGCGACCTCAGCTGGCCATCATCCAACTAAGTAGTGATGCTAGAACCTTGCTCTGCAGTGGAGCCAGGAGGACAAGATTTAAGCACACAAACATAGATCTAAATAAAATGAAATATATATTATGTACCCACTGTAGGCTGGACATTTTCATTTGTAATCTCTATCACATTTCTGTAAGAGGGGGTTGGCCCTATGTCACAGACGGGAAAGCTGAGGTTTCGAGAAGTCAAGAGCATGGAGCAAGTTAGTGGCCAAAATGGAATTGAAACACAAGTCGGGTGAGCCCCAAACTGTTCCTCTCCCCATTATAGCATTTCCGTCCCTTTCTGTGACACAGATGAATTGTGGCAAGACTGTTTCTGTTCTGTTCAGCGGACATCGGAACAGAGACACCTCAGTTTTCCCTGGGGTGATCAGAGAAGGTGCCATGGACCACCTGCAGGTTTGAATGAGGCCTGGAAACATCAACGACTTGAATAATTAGCAAAATGAAGAAAAACATTTCAAGCATCTTATTTAATATTTTACATGTATTTCCTACAAGTATCAAAAAGACTATCTATTCGCCAGCTCATAAATATTAGTATTAGAAAGGATTTACTAGATTCAAAATTATTACCGTATTTTCTTATGGGGCAAGGTAGACTAAAGGTACACTGTCCTTTAAAGACGTGTAGATTTAAAAGTATTTTGTAAGAGGTTATGTAAACATAGACTTAAAAGTTTTGACCTTCGAGCCTGGAATTTTTTTTTTTTTTGAAAAGATTTTATTTATTTTTTTTGACAGACAGAGATCACAACTAGGCAGAGAGGCAGGCAGAAAGAGAGGAGGAAGCAGGCTCCCTGCTGAGCAGAGAGCCCATGGGGAGCTTGATCCCAGGACCCGGAGATCATGACCGGAGCCCAAGGCAGAGGTGTAACCCACTGAGCCACCCAGGCGCCCCAAGCCTGGAAATTTTCTATTCGTGACTGCGGTTGCTTTCCTTAGATGCAGATATTCCTTCTTAAAATGGTCTCCTTTGTATTTTATTAAGACCTCCTAAATATTTCTTAGTCTTAAAGCAAACTCTGTGTGAGCCATTCTTTTTAAAAACACATCAAAAAAGATTTATTTTTATCTTTATCTTGAAGGCTAAGATCTCTGATATATATACTCATGTTTAAACTGTAAAATAATCTATTCCAGGAAGTAACTTGTTTCACCTACTTGTTTTTTTTCCCCTCTTAATAGATACAGGAGTAATAAGAAGAAATAATGAATCTTTCGTCTTCATTTTCTGCTATTTTGACAAGGAAAAATCTAACTATCCCAAATACTATTGGATTTAGGATTGTACCGTACATTTTTAGAAATCTCCAAAAACAGTAGATACGGCTTTGGTTAGATGAAAACAATCTGTGTAATACACTTAGTTTTAACCCTGGTTGTTTTTTCTTTTATGAGAGGATAAGCTAGGAAATTTGCCATTGTCAGACTTTAGACCCTGTCCTTTCCCTTTAATCTCAGTGACATCATTCATTACTCTTCCTGTGGATCCTGATCCCCTGGCCCTAGTTTTATGACCCGGTGACTGAAAGAGCAGGTACACTTGGAGGAGTGCACTAACGGTCACTAACTGACATCTGCTCCTAATCCTGTGATTTAGGAGAAAGATAGTTTTTTCCACCCAAGTTTGATGGCTCAGGCACGGAAACTCAGAGGGTTAAGGTCTGGCGATTTGCACAATAGCTGAAGCTTAGAATGGAAGGTGACAGTCGCAGCCAAAAGAACGTGGATAGGACAGGAAGACAGAAAGGTAGAGACATAAGAGAGGCAATATACTATCAAAATGAGCGGAAGGACGACAAATGACCCAGACCACCCTCTGCAGAAAATCAGACTGTGGTGTGTTGGCCTTTTCAAAAGCCATAGAAGCTAGGTATAGAGCTTTTGCCTCTTAGAAGAACGTTTTTAATAACAGGTGGTGCACATACTGTATCATACAGTTTACTCAGCATTGGCCTGGCTCCTCTAAATGAGGGCTCCTTATTTCACACGTTTATAGATTTTATGTCTGCGCCTTGCATATGCCCATGTGCACGTGTTGCTGGAAAGAGGTCTCAGATTTTCATCGGATTCCCAGCGGGGACTGGTACACACATACAAAGTTTAAAAAAACAACCCTGTGCTACCACTGTGAGCCTTAAGGGAGTAACTCTCCACACTGCTGTGTGCCTCAAATGTTTTATTTTATGCTTGATTGGACACAACTTTCAGTGACTTTCAAGTATTTCTCTGAGAGCGTACTGTCTTGCCGTCTGATTATGACTTATGTAGGACACAGTACTACTCGACTTGGGAATTCCTTGTCCTGTGGTATAATATGATGGTCCAGTTCCTTTCCCCCCCTAATTTATTTTTTTATTTAATAGTATATTATATTTAAGCAATATATCCAAAATAGTATCATTCTACCATGTAACAAATATAAAAATTATTAAGGATATGCTTACATTCTTAATTTCATACTGAGTCTAGGCAATTCAGTGGTCATGAAAACTGCAAAATAACCCCTAAAAATGTGGGGGATACAATTTTAAGAAAAAAGCTAGACACAGATGTGAAGGTGGATTATGAACATCATCATGCCATCCTGTGTATTCATTGGGTTAAGAACTAGAGTAGAAAATGGAAAAAGGAAACAGTGATTTCTAAGGGTGCTAGAATTGTGAAGAATTACCACTCCCCATTTTTTAATATGTTAAAAAACACATAATGTAAAATTTAACATCTTTTTTTAAAGAAAGATTTATTTATTTTAGATGGAGAGAGCAGGGGAGGGGCAGAGGGAGAGGGAGAGGATCTCCAGCAGACTCCCTGCTAAGTGTGGAGCCCAGCATGGGGCTTGATCGCAAGACCCTGAGATCATGACCTGACCATCAAGAATCAGATGTTTAACCGACTGAGCCACCCATGCGCCCCATCAAATTTACCATCCTAACAGGTCAGCTGTATTAACTATGTGCACCCTATTTTGTAACTGATCTTCAGAACTTTTCTCATCTCACAAAATGAGGATTCCATACACATTGAACAACAGTGCCCCTCTTCTCCCTCGCAGCCCCTACAACCACCATTCTATTTTCTGTCTCCGTGATTTCGATTACTCTAGGTGCCTCCTATAAGTAGAATCCTGCAGTGTTTGTCTCTTGTTTTCACTTAGCCTGACATCCCCAAGTTTCATTCACGTTGTAGCATTTGACAGGATTTCCTTCATTTTTAAGAATGGATCTTATTCTGTTGTGTGTATATGCCAGGTTTTCTTTGTCTGTTCAACTGTGGATGGGTATTTAGATTGATTCCTCCTCTTGGTTACTGTGAATAATGTGCACACGGATGTGCACATAGGCCTTTGAGATCATTTATAATCTCTTTGGAGATGTACTCAGAAATGGGACTACTGGATCATGTGGCCATTCTGTTTGTAATATTTTAAGAAAACTCCATCCTGTTTTTCACAGCAGCCACACTATGTTTCATTACCACCGGTACTGCCCAAAGATTCCCATTTATCCACATCGTTGGCAACACTTGTTCTTTTCTGTTTTCTGTTTGTTTATTACATTATAAACTTCTATATATGTGTTCACACATGTTGATTCTTCCGCCTGATTTGTAGTGGGAGCCATCTCTTGAGAGTTCCTAAAAATAATAAGCTTGGCTAAAATTTGGACCATCTGAAGCAGTTTATTGTTGTTTACATTTTCAATCGAAGGGTTATATGGTTGTCCTAATGGGAATTGAGGCTTCTTGTTACTGAATCTGATTGGATGAGAAGATAAAGACTGTAAACCACAAGTAAAAGAAATTATAGGGTTTCTCCCACTTTGAACCTTCCCCGTCAAGAGATAGCCTCATTTATGTTAGGCTATGGTCTGAAACACTTAAAAGGAACACCACACACACATACACACACACGCGCACGCAGTTGTTATGAGACTAATATTTGCTCTGATTTTAAAATGAAGCCATTTTACATCTGCCATAGTCTGTTTAAACTGTGGTTATCGCAAACACTAATTGTGTGGTTATTTTCCTGCTTAGCTCTTTGATTATCATTCTATCGTATAAGGTCCCACCTCCTCTTTTCTTGACATAGTTTTTATGAATCCTGCTGGGTATTTAAAAATTATATAAGTCTTCTCAGGCATGAAGTAAAATTTCAGTTCTTTAGATTTTGTGAGTCTGTGGTTTGGAATGTAGAAGAAATCACTGTGGGAAGTATGAGTTTTCCTTGTTTCAAGTCCCCAGAGCCTTCCGAGAGCATGACTAGGGAATGGGAGATGTAAAATGAAGACTGGGTTGCTTGCATTTACTGCTCATAGGTCCTGGTACAACTTTGGGTCCCTGTGTTCTGTTCCTGAAGAAAAGTTGGCAAACACAGTGTAGCAGTGTGGAATTTTGGTTGAAGAGGGCTTTGGGTTCAAAGTGCTTTTAGGTTGTAGCTCTTACTCTTTACTATATAACCTTGTGAGCTTCACTCTGCAGTCAAGGTCCTCCATAAGGCTGCTTTGAGGAACTTGATGGGGAGATTTGGAAGGGTTTGAGAAGTATAAAGTTATTGTTACGTGTGTGTTTTAGGTAGACCACCTTCTGTCGAGTAGATTTATAAAGAGATACGACTCGGGGTAGAGGTTCATTAGGAAACTAATGGGAGAAAAGATGAAGGTCTGAATTAAAGCAGCACTAGAAGTTGAGAAGAGGACTTGGATTTGAATCTCTTGAGGACATGAAATGATCAGGACCTGGTACTGGGAATGAGTCTATGGTTGTGTCACTAACTAGAATAAAGAGTTCAGGGGATAAAAGTGTACTGAGGGATATTGGTGATTTCAATTTTGAACACTGTTGTGTTTGCAGTGGGGAGGTCTCTCAGGCAGTTGGACATGAGACGGTCATCTACAAAGGAGACATTATGGCAAGACAAGAATTTTGTACTTGCTAATATCCAGTGATGTTAAAGCTTATGAGAGTCAATGAGATCGTTAAGAAAGCAGATAGAAGCCTATGGACCACTAAGCATAGTATATGCTAACTAAGATATGCCTTGTAAGACTTTAAAACATGACATTACAAGAGTCCAGGAAAGGTCAAGGTAAAAAAAATAATTTTGGAGGGTGGATGGGAAGAAGAAAAGTTTAAAAGATAGCTTGTGTATGGGCCTTTGGCCATGCAGTGAATTTTAATAATGGAAGAGAACTAAAATATTAATATAATTAATACAAAATATTAAAGTTATCCTCCAGGAAAAAAGAGAAGACTCAGTGAAGGTGGGAAATTGTAGAATGTGTTTGGGAACTCAGACACAGTATCATTTTGCTGGGTGATAAGTACAAAGGGAGTAAAGAAAGATTACACTTCAAAAGCTAAACTGGAGACAACCTGCATGTACGGTTTCCCATTATGTCATTGTTCCCCTTCCATATATAGTCTATGTTCATAGACTTATGGAATTTTAAAGGGAAAGACACCTCAGAGTGTATTTGTCTCTGGCCATTTTGAGTCGTCACTTCTAGACAGAACCACCTTGTACTCGAACAAGTGCTAAGACTTCTGAAAGTTCTTTCACTCAGTTTATAGTCTTTCTGGCCGGTAGTGTTTTCATTATTTCATTATTTAAACTTGTGCTTTCCTCTCATTTCTTTTGTTTCTAGTTGGACCTCTGTACACACGAGAAGATTAAGATACTAATTAATAGCACTCTTTAGTAATCGTTTTTCAATCAGTTTGAATCCACTTCATTGTCTTGCCATCCAATGTAGACTTCTCCATCTTGACCATAAAGAATATTAACTTGGCAAAGACCCTGCAAAAATGGAGACACATTATGTCTGTAGCATTTCCTTAACTCACCAAGACTAAAAATGAGGCAAATTTAATATTCTTAGTGATATGGTGTTACTTTCTTAGTGATATGGTGATATGGTGATATTCTTAGTGATATGGTGTTACTTTCTGATAATCTTATTTCTCTGGAGTAGACAGTTTGGTTAATAGTTAAATCTGCAGTTTTCTGAGGGGTTCGCAATATAAAATCATTGATCAGCATTTCCAAAAACTTAAGTTTTTCCCTTTTGAAAATGAGAGCAGTCATTTGAAGGGTTCTAAGATCTAGCCATCTAGATTATGCTTGTTGACATCCTTGTCATCAGTTTATTGGTAATAGAGTCCTTATAATTATAAACTCCTCAATCACCATTATGCCAAAAAAAGTTCATAAAAACCTTTATGGATAACACTGTATAGTTTGAAAAGCCAGCACTATTCTAATGCTTGTAGTTTGCACCATTTGCTCCATTCATCCATCCATTTGCCCACCAGCCATATTTACTTTATTTACAGTTTCTGTATGCCAGGCACGGAGCTAAAGCCTAAGGATCTTGGTGAGCAAAGCAGGCATGATCTCTGCTCTCACCTGTTCTACTTGGCCGAGGTTTTCAGTTTTCAAGCAGTAATGAAAACCAGTATGGAAAATGGTTTCAAGCACCAGTGAAAATGGTTATCTCTTCATGTTGAGGAGAATGGGTAAGGGCTCAACAGAAAACCCTTTCTGCTCGGTGAATCCTCTGTCACTAGATCATTGAAATCACTGGATTAAGTCAACTCAGATTCTGAGTTGAGCGGCAAAGTTGTTGGGCAGCAAAGCAGGAGCCCTTCCTTGGAGGTTGTGTTGGCCTCCACCTACTCTAGACAGGGCAGACTGTGGCGGAAGGCGTCGGGGAAGAGCTAGCCACAGCTTGGAGTTTCTGAGATGGGCCAGAAGGCATTTGGACTTCATGCCATCATACGGAGAGAAAGTGAAATACAAGATATGAAAACAATTTCATAGCGCTTTCCAAATTTAATTTCTAGGATAGAATATTCTGTTTATAGAATTGAGATAAAACTGGCTAGTTGGTATATGTAGCTTTTGGAAATGATTTGATTTGGATTCGATTTTTATATTCATATAGGCAGTATGTATGTGTGGTGCTTTGCTTTATTGACATAAGTTTGCACTTTTTTCCAAGGCTTAATGGAAATGGAAGCAACATTTTCAGAACTGACCAGGTCATTGTCCTGAGTCTGTTGAGCCAACTGCATTCTAAACACTATGCAAGTTCAGCCAACATTCATGTACCACAAAAGGGTGTTTTTCTTGCCTAAGTTTATGTTGTATATCCTATTCTGGGCTTTTGGATGGGCTATTTCAGTATTGCTTTCTTTCAACATTTTATAAGAGGCAGTATTTCCTATTCTCTATTGTTACAAAAACACGAAAATACATGCCACCCGTTTAAAGGAACAAATGGATATCTGGAAATTTTCTCTACCCAATGCTCCTTTCATGTATAAAATTTAGTATGTTTTGGCTTTTGTGAAGTTTAACGATGGGGAGAAAAATGTCTCAACAAAGTAACTAAGGCCATTTGTTCTAGTTCTTCCCATAATGGAAAGGAAGAGTGAAAAGTTATATAAATGAAGCAATCTCATTACTCTAGGACAGAGATTAGCAAACATTTCTGTGAAGGGTCAGAGTATAAATATATTTGGCTTGTGGGCCTCTACTATCTCTGTTAAAACTACTCACATCTGTCTTCGGAGTGGGAAAACATCCTATAAGCAATTTGAATGGCAGTAATTGTGTTCCAATAAAACTTTATTTAGAAAAGCAGGCTTTAGGCAGGATTTGGCCTCTGTGTTGTTTTCCTGATTCCTACTCTAGAGCTAGAGTTGGAAATAGCATGTTAGCCAGATCTGATCTGAGGTCTGTTTTTTGTATTGCCTTAGAGACTGGAATGGTTTTCATATTTTTATAAAAAGTTACTAAGCACTGAAGGAGGAGAATGGGGGAGAAGAGGAGGGAGAGAGAAGGAGAGGAGGAAGGGAGAGGAGGAGAAGTAAAAGACCTTTTGTGGCCCACAAAACCTAAAATACTCACTGTTCGGATTTTTATGAAATTCTCTATTGATCCTTACTCTAAAAGACTGTGTACTTTTTCCTTGATAATTTCAAGTTATGGATTGGATTTTTTGCTCATTTTCTATTTTCCTATGGTTAAAGTCTTAGTAATATGGAGTAAAAAAGTTTGTTAGATACAAATACAGAACTTGAAATTTTGACAATACATTGATGAAAAAATAACCCTGATGAGAAAATATCTTTCTCTGGTCACTTCTTTCTTCTAAAATTTAAGATTTTACAGGGAATTTAAAAAATGTAAAGTATTCTCTTATCCTAAAAATGTTTTTAAGTGGGCATATAGAACACCATTATTGCGCCTGAAATTTGGAGTTTTCTAACTTTTATTTGGGACCAAGCATGCTCTCTCAATGCCAAGACCTCTTCAGTAATTGAAATGTTCTCTGACGAAGCCAAAAAATAACACCAGTTAACATTTATTCAGTGCTTACTGTGTGAAAGGCACCTTGCTAAGTGCTTTACATACATTTTCTCACAAATGTTCTGGGAGGTGAGTGTGATTAACCCCACTTTTGAGCCTAAGGCAATCAAGACACAGAGAAGTTAAGCACCTTTTCCAAGATAACACACCAGCTAATGTCAGATGTTGGACTTGAACCCAGGTTTTGGACAACTTCCCCAAGTAGAGGTCACTTTCGGTTTCCCTTCAGTGTCCTTCATTATTTATTACTTTACTACTTCATCAGTCTTTCATAAAGCCTTCACATGTGATGCCACAATAGGTAATATATATTGGGAGTTATTGAGAAAGTACTTCTGCTTTCTAAGGATTTATTATCTCAAAATGATATTTGAGGGATAGCAAGTAGAAAACCTGCTTGCCTTAATAAAATAAAAGCAAAAGGAGGAGCTAGCCAATTAACAATCAAATGTTCCTTTGTTTCTCTCTCCATCTAAATATAATTTCCTCCCTTTAAAAGAGACGGTGCAGGGGCGCCTGGGTGGCTCAGTGGTTTAGGCTACTGCCTTCGGCTCAGGTCATGATCTCAGGGTCCTGGGATCGAGTCCCGCATCGGGCTCTCTGCTCGGCAGGGAGCCTGCTTCCCTCTCACTCTCTCTGCTTGCCTCTCTGCCTACTTGTGATCTCTCTCTGTCAAATAAATAAATAAAAATCTTTAAAAAAAAAAAAAAAAAAAGAGACGGTGCATACTTCCATCTGAAGATTTCCTCCTCTTCCTTTCTCCTCTTTCCAATGGGATAAAATCATGCATTGACACTTTGAACCAGAGAGACATATAGTTGCTATAAAATTATTCAGTTTCTCGAGTTTCCAGAAGCTCTTTCTTGCATTTGTTTGAATTTGTGTTTCAGATCTATTTTGGGGTGGAATAGTTTAAAAATTGAGTTAAAATATCAACAAAATGGCCTTCTGGCTTTTCTTTGATTTGGCCTTTTTTCTTCTTCTTCTTCTCTTTTTAAACTTGGCAACAAGCTTTCTCATTGCGTTTCTTTTGTCACAGAGAACTCTGAGCTGGTTTGAGCTTGGAATTCCCCCATGCAGTGGGTTGGAACTCACTGGCCTGGGAGCCCCAGTGTAGGTGGCAGAGTCCCTGAGTCAATGGGACTGGAATTTGCTCACTTCAGAGTGATAATTCTCATGCAAATAGTTCTCAGATTTTCAAAAGAAGGGCTTGTCAGCCTTATACTTTCAAATTGACTCTGCCAGGAATTTACAGTTTTACTAGATTATAGGGACTGTTCTTTTATAATAATCACATGTTCATTCAGAAATAAGCCAGTAATGCAGACTGAAAAAAAGAAACCTCACTGTTCCCACCAGAATCCCTCTGAAACTGTCCGTCACTTTGCTGCTCTATTTCTTTGGTCACTTTCTCCTCCTTCGGTAGCTTGTTTTCCGCTCTCTGTTATAGTTGTGCCAGATTCTCATCTTATTTATTTATTTTTTTTAAGATTTTATTTATTTGACAGAGAGAGATCACAAGTAGGCAGAGAGAGAGGAGGAAGCAGGCTCCCTGCGGAGCAGAGAGCCTGACGCGGGGCTCGATCTCAGGACCCTGAGATCATGACCTGAGCTGAAGGCAGCGGCTTAATCCACTGAGCCACCCAGGCGCCCCAGCATCTCATCTTATTTTAACAACTACACAAATATAAAACCACAACACCAAAATTACAGTTGGAGCTCCCTTTTGCACTTTTTAAGAACTGTACTGTCATATAAAGTTGAACTCAAAACAAACAGAAAACAACCCCCCCAAAACAAAAAGCGACTCTTTCTTTTTGACCTCAGTATTTAGAAATGACACCCGTGATGACATAAACTGGATTGTTTTCTTAAAAGAACACTTTATTACTCTATGATGGGCTCTATTATAGTTTAATGGCTTCTCTATCTCTTCTTTCTCAGTTTATCTTCTCCTGTGTATAGGATAAGCTGGACGGCTTACTTATTTCAGGACAGGCTGTTTTTTCTTCTAAGTAAATGGTATCTTTTTTTTTTTAAGATTTTATTTATTAGACAGAGATCACAAGTAGGCAGAGAGAGGAGGAAACAGGCTCCCCGCCGAGCAGAGAGCCCAATGCGGGGCTCAATCCCAGGAACCTGGGATCATGACCTGAGCGGAAGGCAGAGGCTTTAACAACCACTGAGCCTCCCAGGTGCCCCATAAATGGTATCTTTCAAACGGCATTGGTTGTTTTGATCTTTGGAATATTCTTAGAACTTGGGAATGTGGAAGACAGCAGAGTATGGAAGTGGTATTATTAACCCATTGTACACAAAGGCTTTATGTTTTATTTTTTATTTTTTTTTTAAGATTTTATTTATTTATTTATTTGACAGACAGAGATCACAAGTAGACATAGAGGCAGGCAGAGAGAGAGGAGGAAGCAGGCTCCCCGCTGAGCAGAGAGCCCAATTGGGGGTGGGGGGGGGTTAGATCCCAGGGTCCTGGGATCAGGAACTGAGCTGAAGGTAGAGTGAGCCACCCAGGTGCCCCTAGGCTTTATGTTTAAACAAGCAAATTTAATCTTTATCAGCGTTTCTCTTTCCCAAAGTCCAAATTCAATTCACTGGCCAGTGGTTAGATGCTTTAAACTTGTATATTTCCCAAATGCCACCTAAGTAGTATACCATAACAATGTACTTTTATGGGCATCTCATTTGGTGTCACAGAAATTCTTTTCGATACACAGTTCACCTCTAGGTGGGGTGGTTACCGGTGATGTATTACAGGTGCAATCAAGGTCATTACTCGGTGCTGTTAAGTTTGTACTGCATGCTTCTCTGACCACTGTTGAGACATTTGAAGAGGCATGGATGTCTGTCGCTCTGGGCCAGTCTGGATGACACCATCTAGATATATAGACAGATAGATATTTAATACTCATTTTCCCTTTACTGCCTCTGTTTGGAGGGAGTCCAAACAGGTCACCTCATTTAACCCTGGCAGTAGACTTTACCATTTTTATCAAATACTCCTTGTTAAGCACTCTATATTTATAATGGTGTGTTAGGTGCCCTATTCAGTGTGCTAAATAGAGTTTATCCCTGGACTTGGCAATTAATCTACTAAACTTGTACTGTATTTCTTTAAAAAAGAAAAAAAAAAAAACCTCTCCAGAGGAAAACAGCTCAGAATTTCCTGTTTTTAATGACTCTCGATGACAGGAAGCTTTCCAAGGCAAGAATAGCAGTCCTTGTTTACTGAGGGCTCACGATGGGCCTGGCCTGGTTCTAGGAGATTCACACAGTTTTGGTTGCCCATGGGGGCATATACAACGAGTGTGTGTTCTCTTATTGGATAGCCGTAGGGGATGATGCCTATTAACCTCATTTTATAGGGAAGGAAGCAGAGGCTCAGAGAAGTAAAGGAACATGGCTTTCTTTATTCTGAATTTGGTTTCCAATCCCCCGAGTTAGCTGTTACACTTTATGACCTGAGATCATGGCTATGATCTGTTACCCTGGTCGGAATAATAAAATACAGAGACGTGACGGTGGATTAATAAGGATCTGATGAGGAACAAAAACCTCCCAATCGTCTTAAGAAATGCTGCTCCCAGGAAAGTAAAAATGATGTTCCAAGTCCCATACCTCTCCTTTTCCTCTTGTTTTATTCTGATGAGCCAAGAAGACATTAAAATATACAACGATGCTGCCCTTGAGAATGCTTCCATCCTGCTGACTTGTAGGCTCCTACCCTCCAAGAACATTTTCGGTCCCTTGTCTAATTATCTAACACCTATATTGAACTGTGGAAGTCACTTATCAACCTGCCGGACTCATTTATTCTAGTCACTTCAGAATGTGTTTGCTTTTTCCTCTGCACAAAGGTACCTTCCTATATTTTGTTACTGTCTTCAGCAGATTTAGTGACTTTGGGAGAGTAGAGTTTCCCGGAAGGTGTTTTCTTATTTGATCCATCTTTGTACCTTTCTGGTTTTTTTTTTTTTTTTTTTTTTTATCTTTATAATTTAAAGTTATTGGAATTTCTGTTCTCTTTTATTTTCATTTCATCCTGATGTTTATTTTCAGCTTATTTAGCCCTGTACTTAAAAAAGCCATGTTTTGGTGGGGGAGTCATTATTGTTTTGCTGGAGAGTTTAGAGATGGTGTGTGTGTGTGTGTGTGTGTGTTTCTAGTATTGTTGCCCTGTGACCTTTATGACTCATTTAATGAGGAATTTAAAAAATTGTTATTACTCCTACTGCATTCATTGTCAGCTAGCAGTCATCAGCCTTCTGCATAAAATAGCTTTTTTCTTTGAATACCCTCTATTTCCCCTCTGTGAGGAATTTATTCTTCCCTTGGTGCGTGGGGACAAATTACGTTCATAACAGCCATTAATGATAATGGGAAGAGTGTGTAAATCTTTGATGCATTGAAAACTGAATGGCGCCCTGGTGGGTCTTTTGCTCTATCTCACCTTACCAGGTTTGGTTTGGCAGCATGTGCTATTGGCTGTTTAAAACGCCTTTCCTCGTGTTTTCCCTTTGCTGTATGCACATGGCGTGTACACACACACACAAGCACATGCACGCCCAAGTGTCATTTTGAAAAATCAAGAGATAAATGAAATAAACGAAGTTTTTTAACACAGGATTTTTTTTTCCCCCCATAGACAGCCCGACCCTACGTCTGACTTCTGGGTCTTTCCCTTCACGCTTGCCCTGCATCCTGGACTCCAGCAAGGCACTTCTCACAGCAGGCGAGGAGTGCTCTTTATTTGTGGCTATCCCCATGAGGGCACAGACTGATTTGGCTAGTCCTTTCATTCTGACTATACTGCATGGCCCACGGCGGCTGCTCAGTAAGACTTCACTGCCCAGAGGAATGAATGCGTGCATGAACATTGAAAGCAAAATGTCTGCTAATCTCACCTGGGCAATAGCCCAATACTGAAATAAGTGTCACGTGAAATATTAGATAAATCCTGGTTCTTATTTATAATGCATGGGGTATAGTAGTATAGGGAGGTGAAAGTAAATAAGAAAATTTGGACCTCATCCTGCTAATTACTGGCTGTGTAAGTTTTAGGAAATTTTCTTTTTCTTTTTAAAAAATGTTTTATTTATTTACTAGAGAGAGAAGGAGAGAGAATGAGCGCAGGGGCAGAGGGAGGGGGCAATGGGAGAGATGAAGAGGCAGACTCCCTGCTGAGCAAAGGGTCTGCCCGGGTCTTGATCCCAGGACCCTGAGATCATGACCTGAGCCAAAGTCAGATGCTTAATTGGCGGACCTGCCCAGGCCCCTCTACTTGTAGGAATTGTTCTTAAAACCTCTAGCCTCAGTTTTCGCACCTGTAACATGAGTAGTTCCTATCTTAGAAGGTTGTTGTGAGAATCAAATGAGATCACATATTCACTCTGATTCAACATTTACAGAGTATTCACTCAGTGCTGGGTTCCGTGCTGAGTTCTGAGTCCTATTTTACCCTCGAATCCATAGCCTGTGAGTGAAGCTCTTCTCCAGGTCTAAAGTGCATCAGAATAAAAGAGACCTTGTTGGCAATGTCGACTCTGATGCTGCGGGTTTGCAGAGCCCGGGGGATCCCTAGGAGATGTCCACCCTGCAGGTGCACGGGCCACGGCTTGATTAGTAAGGCTTTAGGGAGAGGTTGGCAGACAAATATTGAGGCAAGGAGGTAAGTGTCACTATGTTAGCATTCTAAAGGCATGATGGAGGGAGCAGTCAGTGCTGGGGAGTGAGGAGGAGGCTGGTGAAGCTTCTAGATGTGGATCATCTGGGTCCTGAAGAGCTGAGGCTATTGGTGAGGCAGAAAAGTGGGAAAGGGCTTTCAAAGGTCAGAGGAAGCCACATGGGTGTGGACAAGGGCTGGGTCCAACATAAGACCTAAGAAAGCAGAGGGAGGGGAAGGACGGCAAGAGAGGAGGCCAGCGCTTCACTGGGGGCCAGTAGGTCAAGTGTCGGTTCAGTTTGCCAAGCTCAATGCCGAAGCCAACACAGAGTCATGGGGTTTAATGTAACTGTTACATGATGTGTGTAAAACTGCTTCAAGAACAGCCAAATGCTCTATGTTAGGTAAGTTCCAAAACTTAGAGTAGATTGTGCTGGAGTATTCCCAGGTAGTAAATGAAAAGAAGAAATCTGTAGATGAGAGGCAGGCTTGTAGACTTCCACAGTTTGGAGACAAGCAGCAAGAATTAAATTCTATGTCCACTAGAAGGATTTTACCTTCTAGTTATATAACCTTGTGAAAATTTATTTCCTTTCTGGATCTTAGTTTGCCCATCTATAAGGTGGAGGTAATAACTATCTTAGAAGAATTGTGGAGATGAATCATTTATTCACTGAAGCACCCTTTAGACAAAGCATGCGGTTCAGTGCTAACAGGAGGTGTTTGCTAACTTATGATTATTGATAATGTCGATTTTGAGCTCATACCGACTCTTGCCCAGGAAATAACCCAGAGGATCTGCACAGCTGCCGTGTTGATAGACTTCCAAGCGCCTGTTCTCCGCGTGGCAGAGTGATGACTGTGTAGACCAGAAGCTCGGTTGGTCTTTGTGGCAGAGATCATGAGCTGAATGATTCAACAGTGCTCTGAGAAACTTTAGAGGGTGTTTTGTAAAGAACGGGAAGGATTTTCTTAAATGTTTAACATAAGAAAGTCAAAGAAATATTTTCTTCCAAGGGGAGGGAAGAGAAAGGACGGAAGATAGAGGACTGCCGTAGTAATGTCCGAGGATTTAGTTCAACAAAACATATTGAATGTATTTGGGGAGGTTTTCCTGACTTAACCAGCTCCAGGTTAGCTGGCTTTTTCTATGTCCTGCAGCATGAGGTGACCATCTGTAGCAGAGTACCTGTCACATTGGGTCTCTTCCACTGGACCCTGAGCTTCTTAAGGCAGGGACAGTTGTCCTCTTCATTTTTGATTTCCCACGGCCTGGAGCAGGGGCACAACTTTGACTTTCAGTAAATGGCTTTCATCTTCACAATTATTCTGCGGTGTATGTTGTGCTTGCTAGAAAGGAATGACGCTGGAGGAGGTGGGGCTTAAGGAACTCCATCCCATTTGCTTTGGGGATCTGCAGTGTCCTCTTCAATTAGTCTACTCTGTGCCCTCTTTTAGGTGTTGTTTCTGAGATCCACGTGCCTGTCTTGAAACTATCTGCATCCACATCTTGTTTCATGCTCATTAGATCAGTCACGTTGGAAAAAAGACCTTGTCTCCTCCATAAATCCTGTGCCCAGAAACCAGAGGCTGTCTCTGAATCCCATTCTAGGGAATGGGGTCAGTGGGTCTCTGTTGTGTGTAGCTTTCCTGGGAAGGCATCTCTACCTGCCCCTAGAGGAGATGCACTGGGTGCTCTACTCCCTTGGCCTTGAAGCTGATATCACCCTTGCCATGACCCATCACTGAGACGTCTACCATTCCCTTGAATGCTGTGTTTGGTCAGATAGACGGGCTCATCTAAGCATCTAGAGTGACACCTCTCCTACGGGAGCTCTGGTTCCAGGCTCTGCCCCTCTTTGTCTGTTTTGTCAGATTAAACCTAGTGGACCAAGACCAAAGCATGATTACATTAAATTAACAGGAATTTCATTGAAAGGAATGCTTTCTAGAACATTCCTCTGTTTCAAATAAGGATTTTAAAAGCGCAACTCCGCTTGATATATGCAAAGACAGTGGCATTGAGAAATCAGAAAACATCGTTAAGGAAATGGTAGATTCTTCCTTTCCTAAATTAGGATATCCTGCCTAGTATTGAGGAGAGTTAGGAAGATCAAGTGTTTCTACTCTCCATGGTATTTCTACTAATCAGAGTTATCAGGTATAACTTGCTTTCGTATGACAGCATATGACTGAAGCCCAAACTTGTGTCAGATTGTTTTTATGAGTAAATTTATTGTGGCTCTTTTTATGGCATCATCAACCTACCATCTAGTAAACAGGGGAGATAAGTGACTTTGAAGCAAGTGTTATCTGCGAAAATAAAATATTTTAGCATGTGAGAGCATGTTGAGTAATGAAAAACAATAAGAACATTATACAGCGGGGAGGAAACTTCTAATTGTGCACTGTTGAAGTTCTCTTGAATTTTCTTGAGGTTGGTGGAGAAAGAGAAATTAACATTTATTTGGTGTATGTTATATTCTGGTCATTGCATGGACATGATCTCATCCGATCTTTACAACGTCCAACGAGGCAGGAATTATTCTCCCTATTTTTCAGATAATGAAATGTAGATTTGATAACTTGTCTAAGGTCCCACAGCTCATCTACAAAGCTGCAGTTGCTCCATTCTCCATAAGACCAGTGTTTTAATATTTACAGTAGTACTTGGATTAACCTGACTGCATGGTAGAAATGGATTGTTCTTATTAATCGAATTTTCTTTTGTTTCTTTTTTTTTAAAGACTTTATTTATTCATTTGAGACAGAAAGATACAGAGAGCAAGCATGAGCAAGGGGTGAGGCAGAGGAAGAGGGAGTAGCAGACTCCCCACTGAACCAAGGGCTTGATCCCAGGACCTGGAGATCATGACCTGAGCCGAAGGTGGATGCTCAACCATCTGAGCCACCCAGGTGCCCCCGAAATTTCTAACTAATTGAAGGCCATGAAAATACTCTATTTTTCACCTTTAAAAAGATATTATTGTGAACATTAGTTTCAACAAACGCGTGCTTAAAAAATCACTGAGGGGGCGCCTCGGTGACTCAGTGGTTTAAACATCTGCCTTCAGCTCAGGTCATGATCCCAGCATCCTGGGACTGAGCCCAGCATTGGGCTCCCTGCTCAGTGGGGAGCCTGCTTTTCCTTCTCTCTCTGCCTGATGCTCCCCATGTGTGCGTTCTCTCTTTCTCTATCAAATAAATAAATAAAATGTTAAAAAAAAATGCTCAGTGAAAGGGTGCCAGGATGACGCACTTGGATAATCGTCCAAGTCTTGGTTTCCGCTCTGGTGGTGCTCTTGGGATCCTGGGATCAATCAGCCCATGGGCCCACGTCGAGCTCTGTGCTCAGTGTGGAATCTGCTTGAGATTCTTTCTCTCTCTCCTTATGCCCCTGCCCCTGCTTGTTTTCTTTCTGTCTCTCGAAAATAGATAAGTAAATCTTAAAAAAACAAAACAAAAACTCACTGAAGCTTAGTTTTAGTCACTCATTTAACGAAGAATAATCAGGGACGTAGAGGAGTGAAGAGACTTTGCTCAGGGTCCCTGTGTTTCTTTTTAGAGGGGAAATGTGCATGTGATTATAGAACTCTATTCTGAAGAGAACATATGCCTGACAGTAGCTAGTACATGAGTCTTGATATCAACTTATTTTCCTTCTTCTCTTCACAGCAGCATTTAAAAATAAATGGTTTGCTTAACAGAGAGCTCTGTTTGTCAAGGTTTTGCTATATTCAGAAATTACCCTTCACTTATCTGATTCTGCCAAATATGCCAGACAGACAAGGGTGAGAACGGATAGAGATTATAACACTTGTGGTTCCTGATTCTGAATGGATTTAACATAGTCTGTAGTTGTTAGTTTCCTGAATAGGAGCGAAATAGCTGTTAGTGTGTTGTGATATTTAAGTTTAGAATTTTGAAGGAGTCAAAAATTAACTTTCTGCTATGCATAACTTTCTATTTCTGATCGGGGAGTGAAGGGATTTATTTGCCTCACATCTAGATTTGTCTGTTGGCCAGAAAACTGAATTTGCTCTGAACAGCTCCTCTCCCTTCTGAGACCCTAGGATCCCTAGCACATCACACTTGACGTATTAAGCATTGTGCTGGGCACATGAGGGGTGCAAAAACTCACGTGCCATGCTGTCCAAGAGTGTATAACCTTCAAGTCTTCAACTAAGCGTAGATTAAACTGTAAGAAAAAATGACTGTACTAGGGACATGTGCAGGATGTTCCGGGGAAGGACAAATCCACCCAAGGCCCTGGGTTGGAGGTGTGAGCGGAGGGAACCGCAGAAGAGGGTCAGAGAGCAGTCAGTAGTGGAGTTGGTTGGGAGTTGGATAGGAAAGAGGGGCTGAAAATAACATCGCAAAGGCACAGAGATGTAAACGGGTCTGGGCAATAATTCCAGCTTGATGGTACTGAAGAAGTGTAGAAGGAGGCAGTGGGGAGTGACGAAGACGGAAGATTGGGATCAGAAGATGGAGCATCTCAAATCCCATGCTAAGCTGTTCAGAACATTCTAAAGGCAACTGCCAGCTGTTAGAGTTATCTGAGATGGGGACTATGTCCTGACATGTGTCTTACTAAAGTAATTATTTCTATTTAGTAAGAAAATGACTGCCTTAGTGACTAAAAAATATATTCAAGAAACAAAGGGATGAGAAAAGGAAAGCTTTGAGAAGACAAAGAACCTTTACCAGTGGAATGCTGAACGGCTGGAGAAAAGCAGATAGATTTGAGACCTGCCTCTGTACAGAATCTATAAGACTAAGGGCTGATCCCGGGAAATAAGAGAGAGGCCAAGTTCAAAGTACATTGAATAATCAGAGGACTCATAAGACTAGCGATGGTGGTAGTGGTAACTGAGAAATACAAGGGCAGGAAAAAAGAAAGCTACAGAATGAAACTGAAGTTTCTTACTACACTTGGAAAGGTGGGTGACTATATCAGCGAGCTCATACTGCATAACTAACCATCCCCAAATTTCATGACAAAACAAGAACTATGTATTAATTACCCTCACGAGTTTACATGTTGGCGGGGTAGTGCATCAGGTCTCATCTGTTCTCACTCATGGGTCTGCCATCTGCAGACAAGTTGCCAGGTTGGTATGGCAAAGTCTCAGCTGAGATGGCTCTTCTTTATCTGTTTTCCATCATCCAGCAGGTCAGCTCAGGCTAATTTTCATGAGAGCAAGGCAGAATTCCCAGAGGTGCGTGGCCTCTTGAGATCTAGTCTCATGACTGCGTTCTTCTGGCCAAAGCAAGTCACGAGACTAGTCCAACTTCAAGGGGTCAAGCCACAGATTTTCATTTCACGGAGGGTAGCTATAGGGACAAGTGAAGAATGGGGCTCTTATTTTAACCCATTTGCCGCAGTGATTCTGACCATCATGATGATTAAGCAGTTATCACAGGAATTTAAAATTGCATTCCATTAATTGTATTCATCTGTTCCTGATGAAGATTAAAATGAAAACTTTTGTCACGTAAACATTAAAATGTTGGCATTTATTGAAACTTCTCTCTCTCGCTCTCTTTTTTTTTTTTTTTTTGAATTACGGAAATACTATTCTGGCTTCCCTTTGCTTGGTTCATATGGCTTCCTCTTTCTGCATTTAACTCCATTCAAAGGCATTGGTAGAGTTTTCCCCTTTTATTTAAAATTACCCACAGAAACATAATAGGCAAGTATACCACCAAGACTGCAAGCGCCAGCCCCATTCTTGGTCACCACGTCCCCCAAAGCACCCGTGACACAAAAAGAATGCGACTAAATGAGTAAGTGTGCACTCATTATCTCCAGAAGCCCTTCGTTTCACGTGCCTTCAAAACTGCATGGGCTGCTTTCTAAGGTGTCACTGTTGGCAAAGGTGTGCTTGTCTCTGTAATTCTTCTGTATCCTTCTTATTCATGATGTTTTGCTAGCCCCATGCAGAGCCTTTGAGTAATTTTCCCAGAAAAGACCACCCACAGTGAAAATATTAAGCCTATCCAGTGGACTTGAATGTGTGCCTTATGAGGGGGGGATCTTTATGTAAAACAGACACTTGGGAAGTAATTATTATTAATTACAGGCCCTTTCATCACAGCTTTTGATCTTTTGCAGGCACCAATACTCACCACTGCTGGTCCTGTTGGTGGCAGTGGGATAACCCAGCAATGGTGTCAACGCCATTAAGAACAAAGGGACTTTTTGAAAAATATTCAGTTTACCAATTACTGTCATTAAACATAGTCTTTGAATGTGCTGGTGTGTGTTCCTCTTGGTTTGTAGATTCCTCCTTCTTTGAATGCTGGCCCCTGGATCTGACAGCTTCAAGGGTCCATGTGTAAGCTGGCTTGTTGACATTGGGGTTAAGTTACCCATGTGTATAATTTATTTTGATCAAAAAACTTTGTGAAGGAGATAATCTCATGCTGTTTCTGACCCATGAAGGGAACTGTAGCTGGCACAGAGGGTACTGGTTTTTAAAATTTTATCTTCTCATGATTTTTTTCTGATGTTTGAAGAGTTGCCCTATCCTGCAGAAAGCCCAGGTCGACTATAATCAGCGAATTTGCAGATATTAAGGACGTTGACCAAGATATTCTGAGTCATTATGAGGTGGAAACTTCTAAGTACAGGAGGATCTCATTACATTAGTAGCTGAAAATTTAAAAATATAAAAATATTACTTTTTATCCATGTCTTAAGCACATTCTTTAATGTGTCAAAACTTGACTTTGGGGAACAGAGTCGGGGATAGGCAGTGATGGAAAAGAAAATGCCGGAAATAGAAACTGAATTTCCCCTTCGAAAAAAATAAAACAAAGACCTACATAAAGGGAGAGACAAAATATGTCCTTGGTTGTTGGAAGAGTCAGTATTATTAAGATGTCTGTTCTCCCCCAGTTGACCTATAGATCCAGTGCATTCCTAATCAGATTCCCAGCTGGAATTCTTTCAGATTTGGGGCAGTTGATTCAAAAATCTAAATGGGAAGGTAATGGTACTAGATAGCCAAAATAATTTGAGAAGAAAGACCAAAGTTGGAAGACTCACACTGTTTGATTTCCAGCTTTAGTAGAAAGCGGCATCAGTTAAGTCAGTGTGATTGGATTGGTCAGAAGATACCACATAGGTGAATGCAACAGTCCAAACAGCCCAGAACTAGACGCATATATATGAGAGAACAGACGACAACCACCAGGGTAATAGGTTAGCATTAGGTAAATCTGTAAGTGGTATGTAGATGTTCTGTGTACTCATTCTTGCACATTTCCCCTGGGTTTGACACTTTTCAAAATTAAAAAAAAAATTCCATTTTGCTATTAGAAAAATCTAACATGCTTTAAGAAAGTTTACAAGAATAAAATGATTTGGTTTTGAAACATTTCTCTTAAATAGGCAATTAAATTTCCCGCTGCATGTGCCTTTTAAGATTATAAAGCCCGTCATTAACATAATAAGCACATGTAAACTGAATTTATCTTATTCCTAAAATGATAATAAATAGACCCAGAGGTAGCTAACAGCTTTATAAATTGTGTCGGGAAATGCATATTACTGCATTACCTCTTACATTTATTCAAAAATGTTTAAAAAGTGGAATAACACCTCTTCAGTTTTGAAAAATGCTCAAGAAATGTCTGTATTCACTGTTTTCACTAGTTTAGCTAATTTGAGCTTAGTAGGAATGAATTTAAGATCAGTTCCTTGGACAGACTCTCTACATAGAGAAGTACCTGGCCACAGACTGCACCACCCACCTTAGTCAACTACAGAATAAATGCTTATTATTGGTGGATTAAATGGTTCAGCAAGTCGATTTTGATCTCTTTTTGTGCTCAAGCACTGGGCTAGGTATTGGAGAAAGAAAGATGAATGGAGCAATTGGTGGGTAAAACAGATATAAGAAGATAGGCAGAAAAAGACACAGAGGCAATGTGTTGGACACCATGGAATGAAATATAACTCAGCCTTGGGAGAAGAGTAAAGATCTCTTGGAAATGTTTCCCAGAAAACAAGGAAGTCAAAGTTGAAGAACTAGTCAGAATTAGCTAGGGCAGTGGGATGGGGAGAGCAGAATGTGGGGAAGGAGCAGCAGGAACTGAAGCTTAGAGGTGGAAAAATCACAGAATTTGTGGAGGAGGCTACTACGTGGCTTCATGCTTGTAGGCAGAAAGAGGCAGGAGATGGTGTTGTATACAGCTGGAACGGCGGGCAGAGTCAGAGTACAGAAGGGTTCATAAGCCATGCTAAGATGTTTAGCACCAAAAGCTATAGAAAACCACAGAAAGGTGCCTGGTAGGGAAGCGACGTTGTTGGATTTGCAGTTTTAGGGACAGCTCTGGATTGGCAAGTAACAAGATTTAAAGCCCAGTGATTTGGTGGGAGGTTTTTGTGGGACGTCAAGGAGCGGGAGGACAAGACTTGGAATAGAGAAGTGGAGGGAGAGAGAGAGCACAGAATGAAATAAAGGAGAGATAGACTGGAGTCAAAAGAGGCTGTATCTGGATGAGAAGGCATAGATTAGTGTAGCAATCTTGGGAACCACTGGATTATTGGTTCTCAAATTAGGGATCTTCTTGAGTGCTCATTAAAAATGCCAGTTCCTGGGGCATCTGGGTAGCTCAGTCACATCCAACTTTTGTTTCAGCTCAGGTCCTGATTTCAGGGTTCTAGGATCAAACCCCGCCTTGCGCTCCCCACTGGGCAGGAAGTCTGCTAGAGAGTCTCTGCATCTGCTCCTCCCCCCACTTGCTTGCAAGCATGTGTTCTCTCCCTCCCTGTCTCTTAAATAAATAAATAAATTTTAAAAAATGCGTATTCTTTTTTTAAAAATATTTTATTTATTTATTGGACAGACAAAGATCACAAGTAGGCAGAGAGAAAGGAAGGGAAGCAAGCTCCCTGCAGTGCAGAGAGCCTGACGTGGGACTCGATCCCAGAACCCGGGGATCATGACCTGAGCCGATGGCAGAGGCTTCAACCCACTGAGCCACCCAGGCGCCCAAAATATGCATATTCTTATGCCCTAAGATTAACTGAGTTTCAGTTTCTAAGGGTCAGCTGGGGGTCAAAAATCTACATTTTTGATAAAGGCTAGAAGTGATTTCTAATGCTGGTGACACCATAGACCACATTAAACAAAACAAAACAAAATAAAACAAAACCCTGGTCTGGATTAAGGGTGATCTCTAGAGGCAGCCAGACATGGATTGCCAGCTTGTCATCTGGTTTCCATTTTCTTATCTGTAATCTCATCATAAGATTTCATAGTCGAATAACTAATATTTATTGTGGGCTTAACTGTAGGCTAGGCTCTGTCTAATCAGGCTTTCCACACGCTGTCCCCAACCTTTGTGACATTTATGTCATCACTTATGCAGAAATGCTAATGCTAATCATATTTACAGTATATTATTTTATTAAATATTTTCCAGACTTTAGGGGCGCCTGGGTGGCTCAGTGGGTTAAAGCCTCTGCCTTTGGCTCAGATTATGATCCCAGGGTTCTGGGATGGAGCCCCACATCGGGCTCTCTGCTCAGCAGGGAGCCTGTTTCCCTTCCTCTCTCTCTGCCTGCCTCTCTGCCTACTTGTGATCTCTGTCTGTCAAATAAATAAATAAAATCTTAAAAAAAAAAAGATTTTCCAGACTTTATAAAGTAGGTACTATTATTATTCCCATTGTCAAAGTGATGGAACTGAGAGAGGGTAGTAACTTGCCCAAGATCCCAGAGATAATAGGTTCATGCCTATCTATAATTACACCGTTCAGGGTCACTGAGTGTCTGCATGGTGGCCAGTTCTGGGGAGGGGTGTGAGATTTGGCATCCTGACATTGGAGTGCGAGAGCCTTTTTGGAAGGTGTAGGCTGGTGGCGGGTGCTGAGGAAGCACTAGGAAGTGACAGTCCAAGCAGAAAGGACACTCTGGGGGCACCTGGGTGGCTCAGTGGATTAAGCTGCTGCCTTCGGCTCAGGTCATGATCTCAGGGTCCTGGGATCGAGCCCCGCATCGGGCTCTCTGCTCAGCGGGGAGTCTGCTTCCCTCTCTCTCTCTGTCTTCCTCTCTGCCTACTTGTGATCTCTCTCTCTGTCAAATAAATAGATAAAATTAAAATAAAAAAAAGAAATGACACTCTGCACTGTGTGTGTCCATTGTTGCCCTGTTTTTAGAAGAAGGCTTTGTATATTTTTTGCTGCTAGTTCATTCATTCATTTCACCCACTATGTATATATATTTACAGCTCAATAAATTTTTATTGTGTAAATACCACATATCATATACCCTCCAGGTGAAGATAAAGAATATTCCCAGCACCCCTGGAGGCTCCCTGATCTCTTCTTCCATTCAATATTCCCCCACTCCCTGCCCATGGTAACCTGTTCCCTGCATTTTAAATGGGCATCTACTATGTATCCTAGACATTGGAGCAGATACAAAGATGAATAAGGTGATCCATGCTCTCTAGTAGATCCAAGCTCAGATGGAGATAAACAGATAAATAATGGGAGCACTTCTCCAATTCATGTATGTAGCAGGAACAGTGAGAGAGATGATGATCCACACGAGCTGGAGTAGTTAGAAAAGGGTATGCATGACACCTGGGTGGCTCAGTCAGTTAGGCGTCTGCCTTCAGCTCAGGTCATAATCTCAGGGTCCTGGGATTGAGTCCCACATCCCGCTACCTGCTCAGCAGGGGTTCTGTCTGCTTCTCCCTCTACCCCTCTGCTCTACTCCTGATCTCTCTCTCTCTCATGCTTTCTCTCAAAATAAAAAAAATAAAATATTCATAAAAAGAAAAGAAAAGAAAAGGCTGTGCATTAGATGTGAGAATTTAGCTGGACTTTGAAAGATAATCTATAGGATTTGGAGAGGCAGAGTTAGATCACGAAGCCTCCAAATAAGGAGAACACCAGGAGGTAAGGCTCAGAGGCAGGAGCATTGTGGCAGTGGGTTGTAGAGGGTATAAGATCCTCGTGACTGTATAACTGAAGACCTAAATGTCTCACAGGTCGGGGACAGCGTGTGGAGAGCCTTGAATACCAGAATGATGAAACATCAAAATTTAATTTGTTAATTTTTTTTCTGTCCAGAATTTTCCATCAAGGCCAAACATCAAAGAATGGCAGGATTTGGTTTGTGTTCAAGCTGTGTCTCCTGCAGCCACCAAACCAAACTCCCCCAGTGTGGTTGTCCATGTGACCCCTCTCCTTTGCAATGGCCCAGCTGGAGAGGGGAGACGGACGGTGCTCTTAGGAACGATATTTGGTTGCCCAGAGATAGCTTAGTTTCCTGCACTGTGAACCTTGACGGTCACCATTAACACAACCTTTTAACCTGCTAACCTACAGCAGAAATAAACCTTTACTAATTTGGGCCAGTTGGCTCAATTTGTAGAGAAAGTATACATCCAGGGTAACTGGGCGACAGTACTTGCTAAGTATTAGCCGTTCTTGTTTCACTTTAATCTTTTATTCAGCATTGAAATGCTGAAGTGTGTATTTAATGTCCCTCCCTGTTCATTTGTGTTCTAATGTTTGGTTGAAAAAAAAATTGTAAATGCCTTTGTTTACTTTCTGGTAGGCTGTCCTTTATCTGAGTTAATGAAAGAGGTGATTTCAAATTAGCTAAACAGAGATTGGGCAATTTAAAATACTTTGAAAGGAGTGTAACTTTATTAGTTCTCCATTAAAAGATTGTTTTTCAACTTTCAGGTAAATATTGACCAGTGGAAGCCAGTTTTGCAGAAGGATGCAACTGCTTTACAACGATGATATTAATGGTTAACCCAAAAGACTCCCCATGGGTGAAAACTTACTTTATTAAGTAGATTATATATATCCCCAATGATTTTATTTCTCATCAAAAAACCCTTTCCACTGGGTTAGAGCAGAAATAAATCTCCCCTTCTCTCAATACATTTACATAAATTTCAGGGCACAGATTATTGTGGAAACACAATAGTGTTTCTTTCTTTCTTTTTTTTTTTTTAAAGATTTTTATTTATTTAATTGACAGAGAGAGATCACAAGCAGGCAGAGAGGCAGGCAGAGAGAGAAGGAGGGAAAGCAGGCTCCCTGCCGAGCAGAGAGCCCCATGTGGGGCTCTATCCCAGGACCCTGGGGTCATGGCCTGAGCCGAAGGCAGAGGTTTTAACCCACTAAGCCACCCAGGCACCCCTACAATAGTGTTTCTAATAATATATGTATTATATACTCTGGGTGAATACCATGCTTAGAAGCAGATATTTTAAAGGCAAATAATATGTATCTATAAACAACTTTCTCATAAGTCTTAGCAGTAGTAATTTCTTTCTTCTATCTTTCCTTATGTCGGTCAATTTAAATGAAGAATGCCAAAATAAAACATAGAGTTAATTAGAAGACTGTAATGCATTTTTCACAAGTCTCCTCTTTAACTGCCCAATTTGAACCATAAAGTATATTCTCATGAAAAATGTGGTCCTATATATAGCTTTGTATTTTATTTCAACTACTTTTATGACCTTGAAACTTGGCAGGGATTCTACTCCTCCACCCCTGCCCGCCCCCCCCATTTCCGAAGAATTTATAGGCTATCTTAACTCTGTAGGTTTTCGCCCTAAACATTGGAACCATGATTTAGGTTTCTTTTTATTAATAGAGAATCTATATAACATGAATTTTCTCTCAGTTTTTACTCATCATCCCTATGAAACTCCTTTAGGAACTGAATCTATTCGAACTTCATGACATGCCATATTCTATAAAAGTTTATTACATGCAGTTTTAAGGGCAGAGCACAAAGGTGGACAGACTAAAGCTTTCCATTATAGGTAAACTTTTAAAGGGCAGCAGCCTGAACAAATGGTGTAACTTAATTAATTCTCTCAATATTTTGTCCTGGCTTCTGTATTTCTAATGTCGTCTCGAAAAGATATCTGAGTCCGTGGGGATCATTCTTTCTTGAAGGATTGCTCATTTATGAGCATCCTAACAGACCAACCCATCTATTGTATTTGAACCTGTACCTCCTTAGGGGAGGGATACTGATCTCACCTGTGCTGTGTGCAGGTAGTTTATCCACTGATGGTGGTTTACCCAGACTCACGGGGAAACCATGTTTACTCTCCCGCACCACTGGGCCCATGCAGCATATTGTACAGGGAAACTCAGATTTGCTGCGTAGCCAGTGTACCAAGGACTTGAAGGAGTGAATTTGGTTTTAGTGGTGTAATGAAGTGAAGGGTCCAGTGACCATTCCACTTGTCTTCTGAAGCTGGTCAAGGGTTAATCAGTTCGACAGCCAGAGATCCCTGGTTGAGTTTGGCCCATAGATTAAGGAGAAGCTTCTCAGAGTTGAATTTTCTTCTGATACGGTTATTATACTTTATAGGAACACTGATTTGTTTTGTTTTGTTCTTAATGAGATCTCTAGTCACACGATAGAGAAAAGACTAGCTGTGTAGGAAACCATTTGCCAGATATATTGGATCTCAAAGGGAAAATATATACAGCTGCTGGTCCACATGCAAAGGAAGAAAGAACTAAAAGGCCAAGATAATGCCATGTTTTATATTGTGACCAAGGATTGTATTGCTTATGAGCCCAGCATCTGTTTTTAAATGAAGGGGGTACATTGGGGTCAGCAAACTCCAGCCTATAGGCTCCTGTGTTTGTGAATGAAAGTGTTGAAACATAGCCACACACACTTATTTATGTATTGTCCGTGTTTACCTTCGTGCTACCACAGTAAAGTTGAGTAACAGCAACCGTGTCTGCGTGGTCTGCAAAACCTAAAATATTTACTCTTTTGCCCTTTGCAGAAGTTTTCCAGTCCTTGGGGTTGATGAATAACCGTGTGGCAGATGTGTAGATCACATTTTATATACAGATATTTTAAAGTAAATTGCAGATATCCTCACATTCTTCCTCTAATTTCTTCAGTGGATACCTCAAAAAAAATTTTCTATATAGTCAATTTAAAATTATCATGCCTCACAAAGTTAATAGTAATTCCTTAATGTAATTTGATACCAGTTCATATAAAAAATTTCTGAATTGTTTCTAAAATATCAGTTACAACTTTTTTCCCAAGCTGGGAGCCAATTGGAACTATACTTTGCATCCGATGTTTGTGTCTCTCAAGTCCCTTTCACTCAAACTATGTCCCTTTTTTCATGACGCTGACTTTCTGAAAAGGCCATGTTACTGTCCAGTAGGATGGATGTCTCACCTTCTGCAACATATCTGATTGCTTTTGAGGGCTATCAACTATTATCTTCCTGTCTGCCCTGGATTTACTGTCAACTGAAAGTTAGCTCTCTGCTGAATTCAGGTTAAACATGGTTGTCCAGGAATCATAAGAAGTGATCCCAGGTGCCTGGGTGGCTCAGTGGGTTAAGCCTCTGCCTTCAGCTCAGCTCATGCTTAGAAGCAGATATTTTAAAGGCAAATAATATGTTTCTATTCTGTGTCTCAGGGTCCTGGGATCGAGCCCTGCATCGGGCTCTCTGTTCAGTGGGGAGCCTGCTTCCCCATCTCTCTCTGCCTGCCTCTCTGCCTACTTGTGATTTCTCTCTCTGTCAAATAAATAAATAAATAAATCTTAAAAAAAAAAAAAAGAAGAAGTGATCTCAAATCTGCATTGGATCTGAAAACTTGTGCCATTAGTCACACTGAGGTTGACCATCAGCTTAGTCAACAAGTTATTTTAAAAATAAGAAAAATGGTGTCTAAGAAATCAAAAACATAGAATAAGAAGGAAAGAGTTAGAAATGGACCTTGCAATCCACCACTGATTTCCTGCTCTCTGTATTGTTCCAGGCTGACTCTCAGTATGGTCACCTAATCTTGACTCTCCATTGCCTTTTTTAAAAAAAATCAGTTTCTAATTTTATTTCCAGTATAGTTAACATATTCATTGCTTTTCAGAGTGGTTTTGTCCCTGGATCCCATTCTGAATCAGTGAAATACTTTGGTGATGGTTTAGTAAAGTGGGCATCGCCCTATTTTCTTGGTAATTGTATCTTTTTTTTCTTTCTTTTTTTTTTTTAAAGATTTTATTTATTTATTTGACAGAGAGAGATCACAGGTAGGCAGAGAGGCAGCCAGAGAGAGAGGAAGGGAAGCAGGCTCTCCGCTGAGCAGAGAGCCAGATGCGGGGCTCGATCCCAGGACCCTGGGATCATGACCTGAGCCGAAAGCAGAGGCTTTAACCCACTGAGCCACCCAGGTGCCCCTTGGTAGTTGTATCTTGTTTGGATTCTGAGTTGTTGAGGATTTTGCTTTTGTGCCATTTCTTCCTTTGTTTTTAAGTGAAGTGATATTAGAGAAAGACAACAAAATGTATAAAGATTGTAAAGACTGGTAATGAGATGTGAAGGAAGTTGAAAAGAGTTGTGATTGAGAAGATTTAAAAAAAAAAGGGGAAACCCAAGCTCTAAGTTAACGATTGCTTTTAAGTAATTAAAACTATTTAAAAATTTCAATGCAGTTTTAAGGCATTGAAGTTTTGTAACGTGGGAAATGGTAGAGGCTCCTTCTCCGGCATGAAATAAACTGGACATGTAAGGATAAAACTGCCTGAGGCTAACACGAGCTAGAACCTGTGACCTTTGATGCTGGACTTCCATTGTGTCAGTCCAAGTTTTCCATTTTGCCTTATAACTCATATTTCTTTGGTTCATGGACTTTTGTTTTATAGCCCAGGTCTGGTATTTTATGCATCTTAGCTAAAATCATGTAATATTGTTTGGTGTGTATGTTTTGAAACTTGGAGCTCCAGTGACTTAATCTATCCCATTATTTTTAGGCAGGAATGCATTTATGGGTCTTGCAAGAGGAGGGATAGAGTGTGAGATAGAAAGACACTGCAGAGAACAGTGAATGAACTTTAAAGGTTCCCAAGGGGCTCCCGTCATCGGGAAGATAGTTAATCAAAATGACAGATGCAGAGATATAAGCCTGTCAGAGGGAACATGCTGAATAGCCTTGTAATGACCTCAAGGAAGTATCTGAGTTTCTCTTGGATGTTGGATGTATTAGAATAGGTGTGAGGAGGAGATGGCTAGAGATAAGGAGTTGAACAATAACCATGCTTCATTGTTTTAGGACAAGTGACTGCCAAAAAAGAAACTGTCTGTCACCTGCCTATGAAGTCCCAAGTAGACAAAAAGTAAATCAGAGCTGGATTCATGACTGATTGATTGACTACTGTACTAGTTTAAGTAGAGTGTGAACGTCATCCTTTTGGTTGAGCCTGCAAGAGAGCTGAGTTGGTAGGGGGAGGGAGGGAAATGCTGGTGAAGGTTAAAAAGAGAGAGATCGAGAGAAGGTGGAAAGAGCTACCAGACTGGGCCTAGGTCTGATGCCTGTAAAAGAGAAGAGGAAGGAAGAAGGGTTAGATGGGGAGAGCTTCAGACTTCAGTGTAGTTCTGAGAAGACCTCATCGAGACCAGGGGGGAATTGTCCATTCGATGAGTACTGAACTGGACAAGAATGCGTAGACTCAGTATTATCCTCACAGTGCTCAGTCATTGGCTGGGAGAACCTTGGGGAGCCACGGCTCTGGCATTAGGTCAGAGGGTCTGAGGATGGCAGTTGGCATCCTCTGTTGACCTTGCTCTCCTGGGAGAGTTGCAACCTCGTGGCTGTCACAGACAGGATTGTCCACAAGAGCTACCTCTGTCACTCCTTCCTCTCTTTACTCGTGGTTTCTGTAGGATTGCTTCGTTGTATAATTTAACAAAGAGAATGGCACTTTGCGATGCATGTTTTTTCGCATTTTAGACATTCCTTCTGTTTTGATAATGCAAGCTTACTACTTCCTGCTTGTGAACTTAGGGCTGTGACCTGACAAACTGGTAGATCTTGGGCTAACTGGATAATCTATAAAGAGAGCAGAGAGATTACTGTGTCTCATTTTTCCCTTCCTACATAGTATCAAGGAGGGCTGATGTAGGTCATCAATTAATGCTTTGAAAATGGCTGAGTAAATTTATTCTGACCTCTACTTACTTGAGTTATTTATTTAGAATGTTAATGGTCTCTGTCTCACCTCATGCCCCTTCTTTCTTGCGTCCTGACCTTAATTGTTTATTCAGTGTAATGACTGAGAACAGGTGATTGTGACTCAAAGGAAGAGATGAAATCACAGCAGAAGAAGGTGTTTTTGTCTCTAGCAAAGCCTCAATTTAATTCCCTATTTGCTTCAGTTTAGCTATAAAATATAACAGCATACCTATCTGTGTAGGTCAACTTCAACCAGGTAAAAATTGATAGCCAGGAACACAGAGTGTGTGTACTACCCCTGAGTTCATACAGTGACCTGATCAAGTGTCTGATACTCCCATCTAGTGATATTTAATGACCTTCTTTCCCTATTAATGTAGCTGAAACATATCTCCCTTTCTGTTCTTTTTTAAGTTTTTACTTAAAAAACTTTACTTTTTACTTAATTTAAGTTTTTACTTAAATTTCTTCCCCCAAAAGATGCATTTTCATTTTTACAGTGCCAACTAAATCTTGAGAGGAGGACAGGTGATCACTGGAGTCACCCAGCCGCTCTGCTGTGTTGAGCTCCGACCCAAGAGAAGGGGCCGAGAAAGGTCTATAGAATGTACTGGGTGATGATGCAGATTATAGTAGTGTTATGAGCTGATTATGTCCCTCAGAAAGATCTGATGAGGTCAACTCCAGGGCCTGTGAATGTGACCTTGTTTGGAAATGGGATCTTTACACATGTAACCATACATCTGTAAAGTTAAGATGAGGTCATCCTGGACTAAAGCGGACCCGAATTCAAATATGACTGATGTCCTTATAAGGAAAGGGAAATTTGGGTTGACACACACCCAGAAAATGCCATGTGACCCCGGAGACAGATATTACAGTTATGCCACCACAAGCCAGGGAGTGCTTGGAGCTACCAGAAGCTGGAAGAGGAAAAGAAAGAAACCCTCCACTAAAGGTTTGGTAGAGAGCGTGGTCCTGCCAGCATCTTGACTTCAGATTTCTAGCTTCCAGAACTATGAGAGACCATATTCCTGTTGTGTAAGACACTCAGTTTGCAGTATTGGTTATGTGAAATTGACGCATGAATATGATTCACAGTTATAAGTGAGGTGGGAGATCTAGGCTTCCAGGTATGGAATGCGTAAGTCACAGGGATAAAAGGTAGAGCCTGGGAATACAGTCAGTGGTACTGTAGTAGTGATGTGTGCTGACAGACGCAGCTTACACTTGTGGGGAGCGCAACAGAATGCATTGAATTGTCATATCACTGTGTTGGATAACCTGAAACTAATGCAATGTGTGTCCGCTGAACTCAAATACCAAAAAAAAAAAAAAAGAAAAAGAAAGAAAGAAAGTTTTAAAGAAGCAATCAGAAAGGAAAGGAAAGTGAATCTGTCATTAAATGACTTTTTAAGACAGTTTAAAAAAAAACATCAAGAGCTTCTCTTGCTATATTTTCCCCCACCTACCCAGGTCTCCTCTAAAGGACATCCACTCTTAACACTTTCTTCGGCATCACTCTGAAAGTGTGTAATGCATTTATATGCATATAAGAATATCTACTTTCCTTTCCCATCTCCTTTCAAAAAAGGACAGCATGCTCTTTACACATTTTGAACTCTGTTTATTATTTATAACTTTGAGACCTTTGCATCTCAACACTTACAGATCTACTTTGTTACAAGAAAATTTAAATTTGACTTACTATATGGAATTCTTTGTTTATGAAACCCAATAATTATTTCTGTCACTATTCCTTGTTAGTGCAGCACACAGTCATATGTGAAATGCTCAACACAACCTGTCTTGAAAGTTATCATTGGCCACGTGCTATACAAGGTGATTTCATTTTTTTTTAACTTAAGTGGAGGTAGGATTAACAAGAAAGCTTCTATTTCCTTGGCCTAAAGCACATCAAGTAAATGTTTACTATTAGAACAAGATCAAGTTCCATTTGAACTGTAGGCTCCTGAGAAGAATTTTTAAAAAATGGAAATTTTTTTGGCTAGTCACGATTTCTGCCAAACTGCCTCAAGGTTAGTTATATGTTAAAAGCCTTATCTCTTGTCTTTTACTTGTCATTACTGAAAAAACATTACTTTGGTACAATAAATCTTGAGTTTTCTTTGTACAGAATTTATGCTCAGAGCCTGGTTTTGATTTTTCTGGAAGTTCTTAACTAGGATCAAAGCAAGGGTACATATTTTATACTGAGATTGTGAGCCAATTTTTTAAAAGATTTTATTTATTTATTTGAGAGAGAGACAGAGAGACACAGAGCGCGTGATTTGGGGGAGGGTCAGAGGAAGAGGGAGAAGCAGGCTTCCCACTGAGCAGGGAGCCCAACTTGCGGCTCGATCCCAAGACTCTAAGATCATGACCTGAACCAATGGCAGACACCCGGGTGCCCTGTCAGCCAATTACATATACAACCCACTGTGCCATCCTAAGATTACTATGATGATAAGTACTATCCTCAGTTTGAATATGGATTCTTCACTGGAAACTTGACAGCCAGGAATTGGAAGAATGTGGAATGTTGCCTGTCACCTCAAAGAAGTGGGGAAGTATCTGTGGCATTATTGTCCTCCTTCTGACATGGAAATGAAAGACCATATGTCTTCCACTCTGCTGTAGACATCGGGTGAATAGACCAGTACTTCTGAAAGCATACCCAAACATCCCCGTTCTTGGTAGAAACTCCAACAATGAGAGGAGTCCCTTCTGTTTTAACCCGTGATATCTCTGCCAGAGCTATGTGGTGACCCAGATTGATAGTTTTCCAACAGCTCCATAGCAGGGAGCCAAGTTCTGGCTGGTCAATGGATGTAGGTAGAAGTGACGTGGGGTACTTCCAGGCCCTTGAAAGGAATGGGTGTATGCCTTTCCTGTGTCATTCTCTTTGCTCAGATATGCAAGTGATGGTGGGATCTGGAGCTGCCACCTTGGGCTCAAGAGGAAAGCCACATGTTGAGGATGGCAGAGTCACCCTCCCACTGTAGAATATTCCTCAAGGGAGAAGTAAACTACTGTCTTGTTTCAGATACATATTTTGGAGGTCCTCTTTGTTTCAGCACCTTAGATTGTTCCCTAATTAGTACACCCCTATTCCCAGTTACTGGTAAAACAAAAGCAAGAACAAAACCTAGGCTGCCCACATCTCTTACCTATCTTCTGTGTATTGAACTTTCAAATTACCAGTGTTAGAGCAGCATGGATTCCAAGAGAACAAGTCTCATTTCCTTTTAATTTTGTGTCTTAGAAGTGTCTGCAACATGAAGTGAGACTAGTTAGTATTGAGTTGGTTATAGTGATATTTTCCAAACTGCTTTTCAGGAAACCTGCATGAATGGGTTATGGATTCAGTTACCAAATCCGCTGTGCAGGAAGGGTTCCCCCACACCGACAAGCAATTCTCCAACACCAGCTGAGTGTCCTACAGTTCATTTGCATTCTGACACTATTTAACCAGAGATAGCATCGATTTCCATAGGTAAAAGGCTCAGTCCTGCAAGCCTGCCCTCCACTGCAGATGCCAATCACAAGCTTCGGTTGTTACCCGTGCTTCTGACTGACTGCATGGAAATCAGATGTCCCCATGGCCCCCTCCTTGAGTTTGATTAATTTGCCAGAGAAGCTCTCACAAAACTCAGGAAACCCATTTACTCACTAGCTTACCTGTTTTACCACAAAGGATATTAAAGGATTTGAATCAATAGCCCAGTTAAGAGACACCTCGGGCAGGGTCTTGAACGAGGAACTTCTGTCCTGCTGGAGTTTGAGGCTCAGCATGGAAGCTCAAGGAAGACTTCTGCTTCCGCAACTTGGAAGCTCTCAGAATCCCCTCCTATTGGGTTTTATGGAAGCTTCATTATAGAGACGTGATTGATTATATCATGACCACTGTCAACCTCCAGCCCCTCTGCCTGCCTGGAAACCAGGAGGTGGGATTGAAACTTCCCCTTGGCTATTCATGGTTGGGTCCCCTGGCAACTAGCCTCCATCCTTGGGTGCCTTCCCAAAGTCACCTCATTAACAGAGACCCAGTTGTGGTGGTGCAAATGGTCTTGTTCGGAATAAGGAGACACCTGCTTCACCTTTATGGCTCGGACACAATTTCAGAAATGAGGACAAGAGACCAAATATTTTTTTTTTTTTAAGATTTTATTTATTTATTTGACAGAGAGAGATCACAAGTAGACAGAGAGGCAGGCAGAGAGAGAGAGAGGGAAGTAGGCCCCTGCTGACCAGATAGCCCGACGTGGGACTCGATCCCAGGACCCCAGGATCATGACCTGAGCCGAAGGCAGCGGCTTAACCCACTGAGCCACCCAGGTGCCCCTTCCTGTTGCTTTTAAAGATGACTATGTATTTGGGTTGATTAGCACTTTAACTCATGGGGGTGTGCGGTGGAGGGGTGACTTCACACTTAATTTGGCTAGGCACTTGGGAGCCACTGCAGGTGTCTGATCTGGGCAGGAGCATAATTAGTGTTGTTTAAGAATAACAATCTGACATGAGAACAAAAAATGGTTTGGGTTGTCAAATACTGGAGGGAGGCCAGATTATCAAGCAGGAAGCCGCTGCAATCGTCTGGGGCAGAAGGATGGAAGGGAATTTTCAGAATTTCCAATCAGTCCTGCAATCTTTCCGTTGATATTATATTTTTTATAGAGCTGACGTGTGGGCTTTTAGAAATATAAAGTAATAATAAAAGATTGAAAGTTAGAAGCACAGGACTACACCTGAGACTGTAAGAACCACGTCTGTTGTGTGGTTGCCTTTGGACAGCTGCTCATGAAGTCCCTTGCGTGTGGCTCTCAACAGTCTCAGCTCCTGTCCCGTGATTTTTGTCACTAACCCTCCTTTCTTGGGTGCATTGGTGGCAGAGGGGGTTGAGTTATGAAGTCATGTTCTGCCAAGTGCGATTTGTTCAGCACAAGTTATTTACTCTTTAGTTGAATTTCTCTTGCTCTTAATGTGATTGGAACTTCCCTTTGGAGATTTGCAAAGCCTCCAGGCCACCCATAGCCCTTGTTTGGCCGTTGATGGAGGACCGTGGTACTGACAAGGAATCCACAACAAGTCCAGCTAGCTTCTCTGCCTAAAGCTCAGGGTTTGTAAATTTCTGCTCTGAGTGTGGTACTTCTGCGTGGTTCATTTTTATTTCCAAATGTATGTGCTTCTTCGGCCTCACAGCAATGTTTTGATTTGAGTTGTCTGGAATCTTACCAGAGCTTCCAAGTACATTTTGTTAATTTAAAATAACCTTTTCCATTTTATTTAGGTGTGCCCTAATTTTTTTCTTTGTTTTTAAAAGGTGGCATGTCCAAAGGGAAACGGAATGTGAGCACAGCTATCTACGCAGAGATGATGAGATTCATTAATTCTCATCTGCTTGAAAAACACTCCGACCAGTATAGCCTCTTCTATGACAATTTATCTGGAAAGATAAATATACCTGGAAAGAAAAGGATGTTTCCTAATAGTATGGTCCATGTCTAGATTGTTTTTAATACTGGCTCTTAAAGTTAGGCCAATAAACTTTCCTCATAGAGATCATTGGAAAAAGCCATCGTGTGTTCATTAGCTGTAACACACGACCCTGGCATGAGTTAATGTGCAATTAATTTGGGCAAAGTGGAGGCAGTTCAGTGTTGTTTGCTTGCAATACCGTAGGTGTCTCATGAATGCCACCCTTACGACAATTTTTTAATTAACCGAATGTCTTCCTAACTGTAGCATGCAAGAGACAGTGGTTTCAGGTGGAGTTTCCGCTTGAGTCATCACCAGCACTATAGTTTTGACAGTGAATGTCATTTGAGGATCCTTCTTTGTCTCTGATGTTATGTAGTTAGAAATTTGGGCTCTCACTGCAACTTTCAGGCTATTTTCCATATGCTGTTTCCCTAGGTGCGGTCGGAGGTATGTGGTATCATTCATTCATTCATTTCCCTTGCCAGGACTTCCATTTGCCCAATGCACCAGTCCTATAACTATGAAAAGGGTGGTGTGCTTTGGATTTGTGGGATGGGATGATGCCGATCTTGATTCCCTGTACTGTGAACTTGGCAGTGATGGAGTGTCTTCTCATCCCGGTGAGTTTCTGTTCAAGTTCTTCAGCACAGGCAGGTGCGTGCTCCGTGGTCGACCCTTGCCCATCCCTCTAGGCCCTTCTCTTCCTGCTGTTCTCCTCACCTTCTCCCAGCTTCCGAAGAGGAGCTGGGATTTTCTGAGGTCTGCCTATCTGTACCTAGCTCCGTTTTCCTGAAGCTTCTTCCGCTTTGTTCCCCTAAAGAAATCCTACCTATTTGTCAATAATTCAACAGTTCTATACTGAGGACATATCGTGTGCCATGCATTACGTGAAGCACGTAGACAGGGCTCAATCGTAGTCCTGAATTGGGTAAATTAATTAATCCTTGGAGAAACCGCCACATAAAATTACCTCTTCTTCTGGGTCCTTTGTTCAAAACTTCTTTTAAATTATCACACTGTTTTCATTTATGTTGTATTGTGGTTGCTCAGTTTATCTGTACATACTTTTCTCTCTAGACCATAAGTACTCTGAGTACAAGATATTGTTTTTTATTTATTTCACAACAAATAGCTCAGTGAATTGGAAAGAACAAAAATTAGAGTAGAACAGACCATTTGAATTCCAGCTCCACCTCTTACTAGCTGGGCAAGTTAATTAACTTCTCTAAATCCTGGATTCCCCCATTTGTGTATTGGAGATAAGAACATCAAATTAAATCAGTACAACAAAGTTTATTTGTTTTTACTGTGTCCTTAGACTTTAAATGAGAACATGTTTGTCCATGCCTGCTTCAGCGCCTTACCCAGTAAATATGAACATACCAGGTGTCTCCCATGAATAATTCTCTTCTTCTGGAACCCTTGGGAGGAATATAGTAGGAACTCATGAATGCTTGTTGAATAAATGGACAAAACACACAGGGTATCTATCACTAAATATGTTTACATAGAAATTAGGGAATAGGCATGAATTTTATGTATTATTTCTGGGCTGTTGCTTCTCTGCTAATTGGGTATAGGCAGATAATGACCTTGCCCTCCAGCTGTCCTAAGCAGAAACTAACTGGTGCTGTCTTGAGCCATCTTTCTCTCTCTTGATAAAAGAGAGCAATTATTTGAAAGTCTAGCCATATACATTCTTTCCCTTCCAAAGAACGTAAGCAACACAATACATTTATTATTCATTTCGTGTTAATTCTTGTTGTCAAAGAAGAAAAATCAAGGGAATTCCTGGAAGAATATCTGGGGACCTAAAAATAAAAATCATGGTTTTATTTTAAGCTTGTCAACAGGGGTGACAAGTGCAAGAATTGTAGCTCAGATGTGCGGGAAGCAGCTCGTAAATTCCATTTCTCACTGTGTTTTATCTTGCCTGCCACTTTCCCTAAAATGGAACTAATTTTTAATATCAGAGAGAGAGAGATGGGGAAAATTCCACTTTTATTTGTAAAGGTGATACTACAGTGAATGAAAATGTACAGGGACACTTGTTTACTTTAGTGTCTGGCTTCTGGGACAGAGGGATGCCCCACGGTCTGGCATTCAAGCCCTAAGGATGCTACCGGGCCTGTCATCACTGTTCCTCTCCGGCCTCTCCAAGCTGCTGATAAGGGCACTAGCAGGTGATGTGGGACCTGATTAGAAGTCATTTAGTTTCCCTTGCTAAGTTGGCTTGTACAAAATTCAGAAGGCTCATTCTTTTCAACCAGAGGGGATAGGAAGGATTTTTAAGTTGAGGAATAGCAGTAAGTATCCCCTTTGAGAAGCAGATTCAGCCAGGTGGGGGAGTAGGACAGGACTAGAGTGAATCAGTGAGTATAGAGATGGCTTGGACACTGAGGCACAGAATGGAGAAGGGGCCACATAGAGCTTCTGTTTGTGTTCTGGCTTGAGTCATGGGGTGGGCCACTTGGCCTTTTCCTTACCCTCAACAAAAGCTTTTTTGTAAGGTCATCTCAAGTGGAAGGAGATGGGAGTCTGTATGATTTAGAAGGAGAGCACAAGCTAGTGAATCTGTACAGAATAGGAGACAGATCAGATACAAATTTTCTAGTTTAAATTTATTTTCTGGGGCGCCTGGGTGGCTCAGTGGTTTAAGCCGCTGCCTTCGGCTCAGGTCATGATCTCAGGGTCCTGGGATCGAGTCCCGCGTCGGGCTCTCTGCTCAGCAGGGAGCCTGCTTCCCTCTCACTCTCTCTGCCTGCCTCTCTGCCTACTTACGATCTCTCTCTGTCAAATTAAATTTATTTTCTAGCTTAAATTTTTATGACTGCAAATCTTATTTCTAATAGAAGTAACTGGAAGTTCCTAAGTCTAGAATTCTGACAAGAGAGTCAAACCCTTGGCATGTGCAGTAAAGTGTCTGGCATGTAAATAAACACAACTATGAGAGTATGTCCTGTCCTACTGATATTATAATCAGTTTGGGAAGGCTCAAAGCAACTGTTAAAGCTAAGTATAGAGGATATGGGAAAAGAACAACTCTAAAACTAGAAGCATGCCTCAGTTTGAAACCAACATGGGGAAGCTCTTGAGTCCAGTGTAAATCTTGAAACCTGACATAACCTATATATACTTTGTTCTTTTAATGACAGATGGAGCCATGTTGTCTGTAGTTTGAAGGTGAACAAGAGAAATTTCTTATTACTATGAAATTAGGCATAATTGAAACCACTTATTTTCTCTTCCCTAAGTACTATCCTCGCGCCATATGAAGCTGTCATTACTTATTGCACGATGTTTATTACATGTGCGTGTGGTTGAAAGCAGACCACTTTGGACAATAGCATGAAGGTCAAAGCCTTCTTTGCTAGGAATGGGTGTCAGAGCATGGTGGGTTAGGGATTAGTTGAGAGAAGGACAACACCAGGGAGGATGCATATAGCCACCATTTTGGAAGAAATGATTGGACAAAGGAGAATATAAAAGCTTTTAACCCAGAATGCTAATTTCTAGATAGTTATGCTTTTTAGTATATCAAAAGTCATTGAGCTGTATAAGTACTAGCACTTAGTAGAATTTATTGAGCATCATTATGTAGTAGTCCTTGTACTAGGGACTTGGGGAATGATTGTAGCTAAGCTTCTGCGGCTTCCGTCAATCAATGTAGGTGTGGTGTCTGTCGAACAAGATTATAGTTAGATTTCTGTATGTTTGATGTTATGATAATGCATGTGTTTATTCCTGAGCAATACAAAGATAATATAATGAAATAATGTTAGTAGACAAAGGGGAGAGTCTTCATTTAACTGGTAGAACTTGGTTTTATCCAGGATGCTGCCATTTGTTAAGGGCTAACACCTGTTAGATCGAATTCTACTTCTGTGACTGATCAGAAGTATTTCTTTCAACTTTTCTATAGCATATGCTGAGTTTTAAGCAAAGTGAGAAAAGGTTATTACAAATTAAAAACCTTGAGACTTTTTATGAGGATTATGCTTTTACTGTGTTGGTGACAATAAAGCCTTTTGCATGAGTGGAGTACTTGTTTCTCTCCTACAATTATGAGAGTTTCCTAGCGGAGCAGCTTAAAAAGAGATAAAGCTTCTCGAATACATAATATGACTTGGGATACATTTTGTTAGCTTGACCATCCTTATTTTACGTTGTCATTGTTCTTCAGTGTCGAAGGGTGTTAAGAAGAAGATGCAAGGTGATGTAAGCACTTAAGTGGGCATTTACCCATCACCCTCCCTTTCCAGTGGCTGGCTGCTTTTTAAATCACCCCTTGAGCAGCTCATCTGGAATTAGTGCATAATGGTAAACTTACGATGGCTGACATGAGGGCTTAAGATAATATTAAATGCAGAGAAACTCATTACCAAATTGGATAATATCCTTCCAGAAATATAATACTATGACAAAAGACATTCTTATGGAAATGAGTTATTTTATTACTTCCTTTAATATAAAAGTGAAGTCAGAAGGGGAACTATGTCCCAATGCTTTTCAGTTTTGAAATCCAAATTTAAAAAGACAATATCCTTTCTTAGGCAGTGACCCCAGAAATAAACTCATGATGAGGGTATGTAATGAAAATGACTGAGAGGCAGAACTATGATTCATGTCTGGGGGAAAAAAAAAAAAAGGAAACAGGCCACTCAAAGGTTTATATCCAGACTGGAAAGAAAGCAAGTGACAGCTCCTTTGGTTTGGCCACTTTCTGCCCATGGCCCGTGGCTCTTCTCCACTTCCTGTGCAGAGCTCAAATGCCCTGAGCATTTACCAGAGGTGGTCCGCAGATGCATTTTTCTCTTGCTGCCAGTCATGTCCTCTTGCATTTCTGTCAAGTGGGCTTATTTTTTAGCCACAGTTTTATCAGCAGGGTAGAAGTTGCCACATCTGGTACATAATAGAATTTTATTCAAGAAGTTTTCTTTCCTTTGCTGATTTTCTCCTCATTCCATATATTGCAGACTGGACAGAATCCCTAGTTATACACTATGTTAGCATCCCTTTCTCCTTATTTGTGACATTTCCCATGAAAGTAGTTCACTTTTTCTGTACTTGTGTTAAGGTCCACCTCTCCGGATGGCCATGAGAACAAGGGACCCATGGTCTCATTTCCCATTAAACCCACTATTGTATAGCAGGCGTGGAGAAAGGCAGTAAAGACAGCTGATGTTTTATTTTATGCCTTTCCTTCCAGGTGCTCTTAGCTCAAGGAAGACAGAGATTTTCTAAAAGTCAAGGTACCTTTCTCCCCTCATACAAAGGCAATAGTAAATGCAGAATGTTCTGGAGGGTTTAATCCAGGTCTTGTTCTCGTTCCTCTCAGTGAACCTCTGAGTCAGGCAAATGGTACTGTCTCCAAATAGGCTCAGTTCCTGCAAATTACATGACGTAAACTTGTAATGACTTTTGAAAGGCGTCTTAGTAAATGTGGTTCCTATGGAGCCACTTAGAATCTGTGCCCCCCCCCCCCCCACTTTACCAGCCCCTGTTTTTGAATTGCATCTTTCCTAAAAAAAAAAAGACAGCTGATTGAACTATACTTATTTGGAGGAAAATTCAGTCTATATAAAATCAGTATAGACTGGATTTTCTTTCATATAACACTAAAGAGACATGTGCTGAATATTTAATTCTCAAGGATGAAGTGGCATTCCTTAGGCACAATCCTTAGCTGCTTTCTTTTCTAATCTAAGCTTGTGGGACGCCTGGGTGGCTCTGTCGTGTGTCTGCCTTGGGCTCAGGTCAGTCTTAGAGTCCTGGGATCAAGTCCCACCTCGGGCTCCCTGCTCAGCAGAGACCCTGCTTCTCCCTCTCCCTCTGCCACTCCCCCTGCATTCGAGTTCTCTCTCTCTCTCTCTCAAATAAATAAATACAATCTTTTAAAAAATAATCTAAGCCTGTGTTTCATGTTTCATGCCATCAGTATGTTCTTTACATCTTTAAAGTATGACCTGTTTGTATTTCAACCATCCCATCATCAGCCTTAACTTTTTATTATCTTTTATTTGGACATGTGACATCTTTGCCTATTGTTCCCTAATATGATTATTCAAACATCCTTTCTTTTCAGTGTAATGATAATGTTGATGTTCCTTTAAAGTCCACCCAGCATATTTATGGAGTTTCTCTTTGCTCTCAAGACTCAACTCCAAGAAGCTCTTTTCCATCCTTCTCTCATTTTTTTCTAATACTTGCCTGAATTCTAGAATTTTTTACTTGCTTTTTCATCTTTTGTGAACTAAATGGGCTCTATATTGTTCTACCTACTTGAGAGCAGAGCTGCTGTGGTAGCAAATGATGAAAAAGTAAATTCTATACCTAGAATTTCTTTCAGGCCTTTTATGTTTTCTTTTTGACATTCCTGTCGAATGTTCTCCAGAGTCCAGTCCCACAGCCATGTTCTCTGACTGGTGAGGAGTCCAGTTGGCTCATTCCTCTTGTGCTTTGGATCGTCATATCTGTTAATGCAGCTAAAGCCTGCACTAACTTTTTAGTAATCATGTCACATCATTGGCTGGTGTTGAGTTTTCCGAAATCTAAATCCCTTGTGAAATAATGACAATCATAGTAACGAGAAAAACTGCATATTTTCTGTTTAACAGGAACTTTAACATGTATCAGTTCCAAAGCACAAGATTATATAGAGGATTAAATAAAGGCTCAAAATGATTATGTAAATTGTCCAAGGCGATGCAATTAGTATGAATCAAGGCAGGTTTTTTTTCTTCTTCTTCTTCTTTGGAAAGACCCATGAGGTTGTATTTTCTCTCAACCTACATTTTAACGCTGCTGACTCCTGGTCTTTATACTTACTCATTTGATATCCCAGTTATGTTAGTTTCAACCTATTCTTTGAGGTTGATTTTGTCATGTTATTGATTTTTTTATTCCTCTCCTATTTTTGCATCCTCCAATTACCTGATAAATATTCCTTCTTTTTCTGCCTGCAAGTTATCAGTAGGATGGAGTCAAGACAGGACCAAAACCATAAGAAAGTTGTCCACCACCAGAATCTTCCTAATAGAGTGAGCGTCCATTAATGGACACATTTGGGTTAAAAAATGACCAGCTGTTTGTGATTTCACTTAACCATACTGTCATTCAGCCCATATTTCTACGTTGTATTTAAGAACTTATGCAACTGAAATCAAGAAGCATGAGGAACTACATTAGATCGTATAAAAAGGACACACGGAGAAAACTGTCTTTTTGTGGTTGGAGGGGAAGAGGTAACAGACATGTACACAGGTAATTATTAAGTAAAACATGATTAGTTTCCTTTCAGCTGAAGATCTAGTGAGATTTGAAATGGGAGAGAGTAGATCTTGTTTGGGGGAAGAGAGAAGATGACCTCTAGATGGGGATATGCCAGCTGAATCTTAAAGGTGATGTGGAAGGCTATGTGGGCTGAGGGAATATCACCTGTACATGTGGAGATGGATTGGTGCAGGCCATGTGTGTGGAACAGTAAGTCATCTGCTTCCACTTGGGAACAAGGGGTGCATGTTGGGGTAGAGTGTGCAATAATGTTGGAGAGGTCATGGACTGTGTAGGGGAGAAAAAAATTTCCTCTACTTTTTGAGATTCTTTTGGCTGACGTAAGAATTAAATTGACATGAGACAAATTATAGGAGAAAATCTAACTTAATTACATATGAGGGCTCCATAAGAATATGAGTCCCACAGGCAGTTGAGACAATGTGCTGTCCAGAAGTAAGGAGAAGGAAGTAGAGGTAAGGAGAAGAAAGACCTGGAGCAGGTCCCCTATCTAAATTCTTTTAGGCAATTGAGGGGAAAGTCAAAGTTTTTTCCTGAACTGTCTGTTTCTTAAAAATAACCAACCTAAAATAATCTACATTACAAAGAGACACAGTGACCATGGACTCCAAAGCCAGACTGCCTGACCTTGAATCCTAGCTGTGTAACCTTAGGTAACTTATTAACACCTGTTGTGCCTCAGTTTACCTATCTGCAAAATGAAGTTAAAATGTCAGCTATCTTTTAAAGTTTTTGTAGGATTAAATGAGTTAATATTTGTTAAGCACTTACACAATGCCTGCCAAATGGTAGATGCTAAGTGCTTGTTAAAGAAAAAGATTTCGGTCTTTGGAGGAGCAAAGTGACATGGCAAAAGTTGGATGGCAAAATGCTCACTCTGGTCGTGGTGAGAGTGGGTTAGTGGGTTAGTGAGAGGCTGTGTGTGTCCAGGAGGTGGGGTAAGGGAGAGGTTACAATGAAAACAATTAGAAAATCAGTGGAATGAGCAAGAAATAATGAGGGAAGGTTTCAAAGAGAATAGTGAGAGGACCTCTTCATTCAGTATTCCATTCATTCCCCTTCACTAATTGGCTTGTCCTTGTTGTTTGGTCAGAATTAAATCTCAGTGAACAAGCCCTCTTCCTTCACCTTCTGAGAAAAGAAGTTATCAGCAAAATCAGTCAACAGTCAAGAATCCTTTGACTGCTCTGCAGTGGGCACAGTAAGACGTCAATATTTGGAGAGATGATGACTCTTTATCATGACTACATTTTACTTCTGTACTTCAAGGAAAGCATCCAGTACACTCCTCTCTGTGTAAACATGATTAATAAACAACAACACACAAAAAACTCCAGCACACAACATATCTTACCAGCAATCCCATTGCTATGTAAAATCCTGTGTCTGCTACTGACCAGATGATGTGAACTGATAAACAAGCCAGAAATTCTTCATATATAGTAGAGAAATTTGTGATTCTCGTTTTTCAGCTTCTAAATGCTTTTTCATCACATGAGATGTACGTGAAACAGACATCCAGCAAGTGGTAGGTTAACAGTAGAATCTGGCTGTACATAATGCGGATCTTTCAGGACATTTGAAGTTCTGCTTTCTGAGATTCAATTCAAGATAAAAGGAGCACATAAGTATTGTAACATACAGCCCTGGGTAGTGAGGTAGTTTGAAAAGAGGGAGTCTTCAAACTTGGAAGAAGTATTGATCGAAGCTCTGAGCGAGGGCTTTTGTTTCTGTGTCTGATTTGTGTAATGACCTGTCTAAAAGGCTGCAGGCACCTCAGGCTACCTCAGACCTTTGAAAGTAAGACAGTTGTTAGAGGAGTGGGACCGGTGTCTGTGTAGACACAGCTTTAGGATTATGTAGAATCTGAATACAGGCCTCTGGTTTCAGATTCTGCCTGGGGTCCCAACATGCTTTTAATTTTGGGTCCAGTTGCCTTTTCTCTATGGCTTGCATGGCACATGCCCTGCCAGTTCTCCTTCCCAGTACGTGCAGTCGTTCTTAGCCCTGGCTGCACAGGAAAAATCACCTTGAATGCCAATAAATACCAGTGCTCATGCTCCATACCCAGAGAGTCTGGTGGGTCCAGAGGAGGGGGTCCAGCTGTTAGAGATTCTAATGGGCAGAGATGGTTGAGAATCTCTGCTTTAGAGACCATCTAAAGCTCAGGCAAGAGGAATCGAAGGACAGTGAGGTGAGCACTCTGATTCAGCACTGCCCCCCTTATTGTTATTGTCTGGCCTTGATGGGGCTACATTTTCAAAGCTGGTTTCTCTTCCAGCATTAAAGACCCAAATCCCCTTTGACCCTATTTTTAATAACAAGAGTCCTGCTTTCTCTCCCTGGGGTTGAGTTCACACATTGTTAACTTGCCCAGTTCATCACAGTTTCTGAAAGACCTAAACTTTTACTTTTTATTTATTTTTGTGCTGGAGGATTTGGAGCCTTGCTTGGTGAATTGCCACTAGAATTCCCTGGCGTCAACTACATGTTCCATATGGCACTAAAACTGAATGCTTCCTCTCAGTATTGTGCCTCCTAAGATACACTCCTGCTTCTGTTGGGTGTCCCAAACATGGGGGTTGGTCAGAACAACTACTGGGTACCGTGTTCTCACATGGCTTCGTATTGGTTGATTTGACCTGATGCATTGAGGCTGGGTCTTGTCATGCTTCTGCCAGTGTTTGTTCTGAGTGAAAAGCTGGGTCTGGTTCTTGGTTTGGCCCCTTCACATCTACTTCCCTCTGTTCTAACTGTAGGTCATTGAATCTTACATACCCCTTTACATGATGAAAGGTGAATGAATCCATTTTGAAGACCAGGCTCTGGGCATTATGCTTTTGCACAGGAAAAGAGGATCTGTACCTTTTTGGGGATTCTGATAGATCCTGCTTTCTACCAAGCTGACTGACTGACAAGGCTAGGAATTCTTTATAGCACGGACCATTCCTATGACTCTGTCCATCTGGTGAGTCCAGTGGCTGTTGGATGAGCTAGGGGCATCTTAGGCCTGTAGGCAGTAGCTTGGATGTTAGTGATTTGTTTTGGGTAGAGTTTTTTTTAAGATTTATTTATTTATTTTGAGAGAGAGAGAGTGAGCAGGGGAAGAGCAGAGGGAGAAGGAGAGAGAAAACCCCAACTAGATACCCCACTGAGTGCAGAAACTGACATGGGGCTTGATTCCCCGACCCCGAGATCATGATCTGAGCCAAAACCAAGGTCGGGCATTGAACCAACTAAGCCACGCAAGCGCCCCTGCTTCAGGTAAATTTAACATTTCAGTTTTTTTTTTGTCCTTTGTTAATCATACCCAGAGTGCTTCATATATTACCTTATCCATCCTCCAGAAATCTGTTAGGATTTGCAGATGCTCACTCTTTTTTGACATGGAAGAGGAAAGTATGGGGCTCATCTGCAGGTTGCAGGAAGAGTAGAAAGGAATTAAAGCTTCCATTCTCAGCCTTGATGACATATTTCTCATGTAGCATGCTTAGCTTCACAATTTTAGCTGGTGGAAATGCTTAGAAAAAACTATTGGTGTTTGGTAAGTAGGTGCCATGGGATGACAAAAGTCCCTGGTCTAAATGATCTGACATAGATTGCTGATGGAATGTGGGGAAAGATGTAGTAGGAGACAAATTAGCATTTGGTAATGCTTTTAATATTCAGAGTGTTAGGAACTTTGATGCTAACCTCATCAGCAATTTGAAAGAAAAGTCCTTGCTGGCTCCATTGAAAAATTCATATGTTCAAAAACCATACTTAAATAAATTAGTGACTCTTTGGAAGTAGATTTATTTTAGAATTTCTATCATTAGCAAATTCTTCAAACACATATTTGAATTGGACTTGAAAAATTTGTAATTCTGTGTATGTAGAACATGTTTCTATGGACATGTTTATAATCTGTGGTTCTGAGGCAACACAGTAGAAACATTGTAACGATAATATTTTCACTTTGATGAAATGCTGCTGGTCTTCCAAGATTTGACTATTTTATATTATGTGATTTTTATGAGTGTGTTTCTTTTTGTTATTGTAATTTGTTTGAAGGGAATTAGACAGAATCTCGTTATGTTACAGTATCCAAAAAAATTCACGGCATTGCTTTGAGTACCCTTCTGAGTGAAAGCCTCCTTTTATCGTGATCTGCATTGATTTGAGAAATCCTTTGACAGATAGGTTGAACTGTGACCCTGGGGAGAGAAACCTAGTTGAATCAGTTTGTGGAAGTTATGAGTTAGGGAGAGCTGGGATTTGGGATTCACTGAAAGTTGACACAAGGGAGGGTTATCTGACTTCCTTTTTTTCTTTTTAAAATCGAATAGCTTTTAACAGTGTTTTGTGATAACTCCTTTTACTCTTTGGCAAGAGGGAAATGTTTCTGAGAAATTTGGCTTTATGGGTAAAGGTGGATAATACTCATTTACATTTTTGAGCTCTTACAGGGTTAACTATATTGACCGTAATTTTTAGCCCTAAAGAAAACAGAAATGTTGTTAGGGGATTAATGCAAGCGAATGCACTTTGGCCTGCCCCTCTAGCTTTCTTACTTATGTGTATTTGCCTCACAAGTTAACATTGCTGGTATGCATGAATATGTCCTTAAAATTTTCCCTGCACCAACTATATCACTAAAATAAAATAAGTTAAACTCATGGATCATGTGAAACTCAGATGTTCAGGATAGAAATCCGGTTTGAATTCAGCATCTAGTTTTCTCTCAACAGCTTTTTATGTACACAAATCGATAATCTGCTTATCTCCACTGTGCTTTTAGCATGTATAGACATAGTTTTCGGGTTGTATAAAATTTGACTAGTTTGGATAGTATGAAGCAAGATTATTAGAAATAAACCCCAGTTGTAAAATATTTATATACTTTAAATAGTTTATCACATACTTGGGTTCTGACTTTCCAAATAGCTCCTTTACTTAACACCTGATTTATCAATCCATTCTCACCCTGAAAGCCAGTAAGCTTTGGTTCCTGCGTGTTTGCCTGTTCTCTGGGTATTCTGTTACGTTTTGGATGTCACTTCAGCATTGTCCAACCTCAGGGAGCATCAGCAAACATACCTGCCTTGTCTAGGCTTCATCTCTGGAGATTTTGATCTATTAAATCACAGGAGGGGAGCCTGAGCATCTGCGTTTTTGAAAAGCTCTCCAGGGGATTCCAGTATATCTCAAAACTGAGACACTTACTCAAGTAAGTACCAAACAGGTGTGACCTCTAGAGACTTTTCCAACCGGATATTCCCTATAGGCTGGCCTAGTGTGAGGTGTCAGACAGCTTTAGAAAGATTTGGAGAACCTATGAAAATGAGAGAACAAACAGAAAAATACACATTATAAAAGATTTCTTTACCATGCAGAAGGATTTTCTGCAGAGCTATGTCAAATAGAAATCTTCTCTAGTAGATTCAAAATTTAAGGTGTTAAAAAAATTAAGCTATTAAAAATATGAGAAGACGGATTTACAGTTTCTTGAGACATAGCTACTGGGGACGGTAGCCAGATTGGCCCAGATCTCTTGTCTTTTATTTACCAGAAAAGTTCTTTGGGACCTGAAATGTTGCCTTCTCAACACTTCAGGATCTGGGAAAACCAACTGTAAGTTTTTTTTTTGCTTTTTTAAAAAATATTTTATTTATTTGACAGAGAGAAATCACAACTAGGCAGAAAGGCAGGCAGAGAGAGAGGAGGAAGCAGGCTCCCTGCAGAGCAGAGAGCCCTATGCGGGGCTTGATCCCAGGACCCTGGGATCATGACCTGAGCTGAAGGCAGAGGCTTTAACCCACTGAGCCACCCAGGTGCCCCACTGTAAGTTTTTGTTATCATTGTTACTGGGGTGGTTCTCATATGGTTAAATTCAATAACCATGTAATACATTTTTCAACAAAAATGTAAAAACGTGCAAAAAAATTTGTTATTGTTCTCTTTTCTCAGTTACTACTGTTTTTTACTTAAGCTTTTTGTTTGTTTGTTTGTTTCAATTTGCGTCTCTCCCTACTTTCCCTCTTCAGCATTCCAGAGTTGATGTGGCTGGGAAGACCACATTTTGTTACTGAATAAAGTTGCTTCCCAGAGGACTTTGAACTTTAGTCCTCTAAAGCATTTAAGCTTTATTCGGAAAGTAGGCAAAGCCAAGGAAGCAGGGAGGGACCCAATTCGATTTTTTCTTTAGAAAGATCGACCTATACTGGATGAAGTGGAGGAAGGGAAGGGAGATTGTATGCCCAGTTAATAGATTATTTATATTATTTCAGCGGTCTGAGCTAGAGATGACAATGCAGGCCTATCTCAAGCTGGGGTGGGTGGAGTGAGGAGATGGGGAATGTGGATATGGTGTGATCACAGTAATTTATCCTTCCAAACTGGACCTTTCTGAGAGTGAATGGAAGCACCATTAATAATCACCCCAGGGTGCCTGGGTGGCTCAGTTGGTTAAGCCACTGCCTTCAACTCAGGTCATGATCCTGGAGTCCGCAGGATCGAGTCCTGCATGGGGCTACCCGCTCCACGGGGAGTCTGCTTCTCCCTCTGACCTTCCCCCCTCTCATACTCTCTCTCACTCTCTCTCTCCCAAATAAATAAATCAAATCTTAAAAAAAAATATTACCCCAGGACAGCGGTCATCGACCGGAACTATCCCAGACAAACACACAGTGGTAGTAAGTGTGGGGAGAATAGTGACAACTTCTAGGGATTTTCAAGACGTTGAGGAACATGGGACAGCAATTTGGATCTGGAAAAAGTCTGGGCTGGAGACATGTATTTGGGATCTGCAGTATAGAAAGTAGTGGTACAGGTTAATGTTTGGCTTACTGAGATTATTTCAGATTTTGAATAAAGAAAAGAGAGCCAAAGACCTTGTATCTATTTGTCAAATCAGCACCAAAAAGCATTTTTTCATCTGATCGTCTTGAAATTCTCGAATGCTTAGAGCATGAGTAGATAGGATCCTTGTTTTCCCACTGCCCCTCACCCCCAACGGCACCATGCACATTCACCTGCTTAAAGAATGGCATCTTCATTTATCCTCTTTGTACTTCATTTTTTCTTTCCTTTCCAATCAGCGAATTGCATTTTAAATAGTCTTGGGTACCCAGGAATTAATTATATAATGTGGAAGTGTGAAAGTTCTCATTACCCCCCTACAGTCTGCAGTGTTTTTCTTTTGGAACCCTCAGAACGCTTGGCAGGCCTTTCCCTTTAGCACCATGGTAGGGTTTCTTTAAAGCAATTTCTAGGAAAAGGTATTATCTTTGGATCGCATAGGGAGATCAGGATGGTTTTGTTTGTTTGTTTGTTTTTAACCTCCTTCCCTCCTTACAGTCACATGGCACACTCTATTTCCAGTATGGAAGATTGAGATTGCTGTCCTGCTGTGCGCTTTAAGTTACTAGAACGCTAGGCAGGCTGACTTAAGAGACTGTGTAATACGCTGGGCAGTCGAATTGACAGAGCGCCCTCTCCTCCTGGCACTTCTGATGTTTGCTTTGTGTTTTGACTGTTGTCTCCGAGATTGTAAATTACTCCAGGAAGCTCATCAGAGGAAATTAAAGCCAACATCTGATTTGCATCAAGGTTTTTGTCTTACTCAGTGTTACCGTTCAGCTAATTGAGGCTTAAACAGAGGTCAAGTGTCTTGGCCATCGTTGTCCCGCGTGTCAGCGTCTTAGCTCCAGGTGAGTTTTCTTTTAGTCCCCGTTGATTCCTACCTTAGTATTCATCAATCTGTTAATTAATGTCCAAGTCATCCTTTTGCTCTCCTTAGGAACTGGATATGTTTAAGGGCCCTCAACCCCAGTGGGACCTTATGGGAAGTCTGCGTGCTCACGCGCGATCTTTTATCTGTGAATGAGAAACATATAGAGATCAATTATGATAATCTCCTGCAGAGCGGATGCGGCTGTCTAGGGATTTGTTACCCCATGCCAGCAAAATCAAGCTGTGGGCTGCTCACGCTCACCACTAGGATGCCTGTGTGGGGTGGGATGGTAAGTCACGTGCTGTCTGGTATTTGAAGCTGGCATGGCAGAAGGCAGAACGGCTTGCAAATAAATTACTTCATTCCAGGGGCACGGAGCCTTTGCCAGCAGAGAAGTGTTTTGCATTCATTTCCTAGAGGCCTCTGGAAGTGTGGCATAGCTGTTAGACTTTTGTTGCTGCTGCTGTGAAGGGCTCTGTCTGCCCAGATACCAAACGTGAAGCCTGCAGGAATCCAGCTAACCGGCTCTTCCAGAAGGATTAGACAATAGGAACCCATAATCAGCCTCCACAGGCTTATGTCTTCTAGGATATGCTAGAATGCAAAAACGCATTGAAAAATTCCTCTGTTGAAGTTTAATTTAAACATATTAAGTGAGTAGCCTGAAGGGAATGGTATACTGTGATTATGTACAACTTTTGAAAGGTGTGAATTCATCGGAAACTAGACAGTAGCTACAGTGCTCCTCTCTTGTGAAACTGTACTCCCATAGTAATTTTTTTTTTCCTGAAAGCAAATGTGTTCTGTTACTGGTCTCCCCTCTCAATTAATAATATGTTTTATTTAAGCAATTCCTTCAATTTGTGTCTCTCCCGAGCTTCCCTCATCCCCACTCGCATGTTGGCGTGGCAGGGAAGACAATGCTGGTGTCAACAGAGGGGCGCTCCGTGAGCCCGTTAATCACCTACCTCCGCGCAGATAGCTGGGGAGCTGCTCCACTGCGAGGCAGAGATAAATGGGGGAGGGAGACAGATGATTTAAAGCAATACTTTCACATGATTATCAAACAAAGGCAAGCATTTAGGAAGCTGTTAAGCCAGAGAGAAATTCCCAAGAAGGATAAGGTGACAGCCTTTATCTTGCAATAAGGGCAAATGGTAAAAATAAAGTGTCAGCCTCGGCACATTTTCTGTCAATTCAAGTGACTTAAGGCCAATTTGGCACAGCGTGGGTTTAGATCATATCCCGCAAAACGCATGACCTTGTTTCCTGATGCTGACTTATAGCGTGGTGTGCTTCACGCTCTATTTTGCCTTCTGGAAAAATCCTGGACCCTTGACAGAAAAGTGGGCAAGACCTGGAGTGGCTGCGTTAAGTTTTAGGGCATGTGACTTCTTGAAGGCGGCAGGGCTGCGACCCGATTTGGATTGCTTTGTAAGTGGAGCCGATGGAAGAGGACAGCATTTTGTCAGAAAAACCAGAAAGTGTAAAACGGAGTAAGATTCTCCGCAGGTGAAGTGGACAGAGCTGTTAGAGGTGCAACCTTTAAAGGGGTTTCGAGTCTCATCAGGATGAGATGAATGAAGTTCAACAGCAGTGGCTCAGGCAGCCCTCGAGAGAATATGTAGGACGGCTTCAGTAGTTATCTATTGATTTTTCTATTCCTGCCAATGCCTAGAAAACTCCCATGTTCATCTCACACCTTTTTGAGCTTGTTTCAAATTTGTGGCATTACGAGGGGCGAGGCATCCTTATCCCATAGCGCTCACTATTTTTCTTTTGTGTTTTGGCTGTCTGGAATTAAAAATTGTACATCCATCAGTTCTGTCCTTGGTTGGTTTGTTCAGCTTAGGGAATATTAAATTCTTCGTGCAATGCAGAAATGCATTTGCATTTTAGTCCGTGCCTTGCTGCTCCTTCCTTGCCCCTGGTTTCTGGAGCTCTGTGGAGTTGACAAAGGGGTACGCCTTTCCCTCCATCCGTTCCTTGGCAGTCAGTTAGCTTCGTGGAACAATGAGCTACTTAGACGGGTTTTGTGGCGTACACTTCTTTGGTAAATTTTGTTGTCACACGTAGCATGGTGTTCCTGCTTAGATTACTGTGGCATTTGTAACAGGTACAAATGGGGTGGCTGGGCACTGGTGTCGATGCGAGACTCCTTTTCCTTTGTCAGTCAACAGTGAGTCGATGGATCAGACTGGATGAGAGTGACCACCAGTCATTGCCCTGTGGGTCTGCAGGTGCAGCGAGGGGAGGATGAGGCTCTCCTCCTGTTCCTTCAGAAGATGCCCCGGCATTTGGAACCCTGTCCCTGTGGCTCCACCCCTTCTTTTACTCCATTTTTCAGTCCCTTTGAGGTCCACTGGTGGGACTGGACAAGTCATCTCTGCAGTCATTAAATTTGCAGGGGAAGGAAATGACCCTTCTTGCTTTAATTCAACCAATTTATTTTATTTTAAGATTTTATTGATTTATTTGACAGAGAGAGAGATCACAAGTAGGCAGAGAGGCAGGCAGAGAGAGGGGGGAAGCAGGCTCCCCGCTGAGCAGAGAGCCTGATGCAGGCCTCAATCCCAGGACCCTGAGACCATGACCTGAGCTGAAGGCAGAGGCTTAGCCCACTGAGCTACCTAGGCACCCTAATTCAACCAATTTAAATACTCAGTGTCTGAGGCTGGACCAGAATGTGGGTCTCCTGACGGTCCGTCTAGAGCATCTTTCATTCATCACCCAGCTTCTCATGGAGTGGCATCTAACAACCAGGACTAGGGATTATGAATATTAGTTGTTGGATTTCAGGAACCAGGTTGTAGAGTGGGCTTAGGACTGGCCCATTAGTTTTGTTGACTTGTTCTCAGAGATGGGAAGAGGGAACCACTCCTTGGATATTGAGGCTCGAAGTAGTATTCTTTGTAACATTTTTTTATTTTGCTTGGAGAAACCTGACGTCTTGCACTCACTATTAGTTGGGAGGCACATTCTTGGACAAGCCATTGATTTTTTTTATTTGCCTTAGCTTCCTCATGTGTAATATCAGAATAATAGTACTCATTACTATGTGCAGGAGATGATATCAGCCATCTGTTCTGTCCTAAGTTTCTTGTGTGGGAGGCTGTGCATTCTGGGGCTGATCTAAATCAGTGGTTCTCAAGGTGTGGTCCCCACAGCCGGCAGCAGGGGCATCCCTTGGCAACTTGTTAGAAATGCAAATCCTTGGTCCTGTCCCTTACGGGCTATGTCACAAACTCTGCAGTAGAGTGTAGCAATGTGTGTTCTAATGAGTCTAATGAGTCTTCCGAGTGATTTTCATCACACTGAAGTTTGAAAACCCCTGGTCTAAATAATTCTTTCTGCTTTCCTAAAGCCTAGATGATATTCGTGGAACTCAAAGTCAAAAGGAAACACTTACATAAAAATACACTAATAGTCACAGATCACTAATCATGACTTAAACTTTAGGAAGGAGGAAACAAATGCTCTGTAGTCTCTTCTATGAATTTATTATTAACTATATTGGGGGGTGAGGATCTGTATCTACCTATAAGCTCTACAAGGCAGGGGCCACACCTGGCATCTTCCTTATCATTTCTCCAGTGTCTATCACAATATCTGGGACATGTTTGGGACTTAATATTTTTTGAAGAATGAATGAGGGGATGAATGCATGCATGAATGTTAAGAATGCTCTGCACTAAAACATGTGGAAGAAGCATAAAATTGGATAAGGGACAAGTTCAAAGTCCAAGTTTAATCCTCTTCAGCTGGATAGATTTTATTGAGTTTCTTCCTCTAGACTTGAGGGTCCTCGTCTGTGCAGTGGTAAGATGGAGCTACAGTTGCTTTTGAGAGGACCCCCCTGCCTTACTCCCAACAATGAATCATGTGTTAAAGAAGATGCAAAGGCAAGGTGAGTGTAGATGAAATCTTAAGCTCCATTAAGGCTTGCTTTAATTAGCCCTTTTCTCATGGGGTTTCCCATTTCTCCATCAATTCATCAAGACTTTCCTTTTCTACCATATTGATTGTATTTCACTCTCTACTGCCCCCTGCTCTCGCCCCAATTTTTTATGATTACATAGCTCTTAATTGAAAGAAATAGAATACATTCAGATTAAAGCTGTTGACTGCAGGGACTAACTATATATACTATTTATCCCACAATATACTAGTACAGTAGGGATCATATAACACATAGTAAATACTTCCTGAGTGCCTTTGGAGAAAGGCATTACTGAAACTAATGAGAGTCACATTCCTGTTGTGATCCTAAGAGCCAAGATCTTAAAGCTCTGGGTTTAAAGATTTTTTTTTTTTTTTTTGACAGAGATCACAAGTAGGCAGAGAGGCAGGCAGAGAGAGTGAGAGGGAAGCAGACTCCCTGCTGAGCAGAGAGCCCGATGCGGGACTCGATCCCAGGACCCTGAGATCATGACCTGAGCCGAAGGCAGCGGCTTAAACCACTGAGCCACCCAGGCGCCCCAGGCCCTGGGTTTCGATCTTGATTTAGAAGATGTATGGCCTTGGGCAATGAAATTATTCTCTCTGAGGTTCAGTTTCCCACCTGTAGAGTGGAAATAATACTTTATAGAATTATTGTAAAGAATAAATATGGTAACATGAAAGCTTCTCTTGCAGTGCCTGGCACATAGTAAGCTCTCAACAAAATACAGTTTACCTTCCTCATTTTCACATTTCTCCATGAACTAGCTTTCTAAGCAACCATCCAGTAGAACATGCAAGTTTATTTCTCTACTCTCAGAACTCTCCATCTTTAGGTACTTTCAGCCCTTAATATTTTCAAAGTCTGTTTTGAGAGATTCAAGTAAATAAGGCCACTGGAAGATGTGGAATAGAAATATGACCGAGGAACAAGAATGTGTGTAGAAGATGGTGCAAAGTTGGGAGGGGGCTGAGAAAACTTACCTTGATGATTAAAATAAAAGAGTTACTTTAAAAAAAAAAAGATTTTTATTTACTTATTTATTTATCGAAGAGAGTGAGAGGGCACAAGACGGGGGGGGGGGGGGGAGCAGCAGGTTCCCCGATGAGCAAGAAGCCAGATGCCGAACTTGCTCCCAGGGGCCCGGGATCATGACCTGAGCTTAAGGCAGATGCTTAACCCACTGAGCCACCCAGGCATCCCTAATAGAAGAGTTACTTTAGGTCAGAATTCCATGAATGCCATAAGGAACATCATTCCCTTCTACTTCCAACTGGGAGTCATTTGATTTGACCTAAAATGATTAAACCTAATCTAGAACACTCTCCCAACCAATAATCTCCAGGTAGTAAGTTTTTAAGCTTTGTTACTTTATTTCAAAAAAAATGTCTTTTGAGCTTCCAAAGGAAGAAAATTGGGGTCAGGGAGGAGAAAGTCAATAAATAATGAGGATGTTTTTCTCTAATAGCACCCAGCACATTTTGGCTATAGCTCTCAACAAATGTGGTTTCTCTATTGGCCAAAAAGAGAAATGAAAGACAGAATGATGCAGTACACGACTGGGCGGTCCTTTCTAACTCCTGCCTGCAGTCTAAATCCTGCAAAGGCAAGGGATAATTCTCAGAACAAAACTACCGGGAAGAGAGCCTGCATTCTTATCTCATCTTCTTCCAGATTCCAGACATCCCAGGCGGGTCAAGCTACCCTAACTGTTTTTAGAATTGAAAGGCAGTTGGAAGATAGGAGTATTTTCCAAAACAACTTCACTGAGTAAAATAGAGAAGGAAGGCAAGATTGGCTTGATCATTTTGTAACTCATGACTAAGAGAGGAATTTTGATTTTATCTCTCCATATTTTACATACTATGAAAGGAATGAATGGAAGCAACTACTTGATGTTCAGGCAGGGAAACAGACCGGCACAAAGAGCTGTTACTGTTAGTGGGAGATGAGAGGTTACTTGAAGCCAGGGCATTAAGTGTGAAGGGGAAGGTAAGGACTGGGAAGTTGTTGGAGTCACAGATAAACATTGAAAACTCGATATGTTCTTAGTATTACATCTTCAAATAAAAGAAAGAGCATTTTAACTACTCATCTCACTTCAGATTTTATTTATTTGACAGACAGAGATCACAAGTAGGCAGAGAGGCAGGCAGAGAGAGAGGAGAAGCAGGCTCCCTGCTGAGCAGAGAGCCCTATGCGGGGCTTGATCCCAGGACCCTGGGATCATGACCTGAGCGGAAGGCAGAGGCTTTAACCCACTGAGCCACCCAGGTGCCCCTCTCATCTCACTTCAAAACTAGAAAACAAGAGGTGTTGGTACATGGTCTCAGGGAGTCTTGTGAACCCCTTGTCTGGAGAAGGAAATTTCCAGAGAACACATAGGCATTGGCTGGATTGGGTGAGAAGTCTAACAGTTGGGTATGTGCTCTAGAAAGCTCTGGAAAATACTAAGTGAATTACAGGAAGTTACAAGGGAGGGTGAAGTAAGGGACCCTATGTCATTGTTTTATTAAGAAGCATTTTTCAAAGACATTTCTGCACTGTTTCTGTTCCATGAGGAACCTAACAGTAGACAAAATCTTACTATGGAGCACCAGAAAAATAGCAAATACCTTTTCAGTATAACCATAGATCCAGAGAAAATCAGACTTTAAATTACAGATTGATTCCAAGGCATTACCAAAATTCAGACCAAAAAAATAGTTCTTCATTATTTTCCCAACCTTCGTCTTTTTGTTAAACACCTTGGGTTTTTCACAGAAAGAAAGTAGGCTGGCTTGATGTTACTCATTTTTCACAAAGCAAAATTTCTGTAATTATTCATAAAGTCAAACTAATTGGTCTAGAAAGTTCAGTCTTTCCCTGTCTTTAGATTGAACCCTTTGTTTATGCCTCTTATTCATTTGTCAGGAATGGTGATTACATTTTCTTTTTCTTTCTTTCTTTTTTTTTTTTTTTGGACGAATTTTAATCAATTGATAGGGGTTAAGAACAAAGAGTGCCATGATCGATTACCAGTGCCTGTGGAAAGTGGGAGGAAGCATATTTTTCATGTCTTGCAATTTATTCTTATCTGTAAATTTTTAATTAAGAATGATTATTTTAATGTATTATATTAAGAAATAAATGAATTTGGTAAAATGTTAAGATTAATAAATTGGGAAGGGAATAGAGAAATTTTCATTATATTGTCAATGACTTAAAATGTTCATGCTATTTGGTATATTTGAAATACTTCATGCGAAAATATTTAAAAAATAATAATCAAGGATATCAGTTCCAGTAATTTAATTTCAGGCTTAAATCGAATATTTAAATTGCTGCTTTTCTCTTGATTATTATTTTGCTTTACTTAACTTTTTCCACCCAGGAAGAAAAGTTATCAATTTCTGTAAAGAACACTTACTTTCAACTAGTTTCTATGACCCCCTCTTTTCTGCCCCCCTCCTTTTTTCTAGAAAGATGCATGCTGATCTCTTGTTTAACATAGGTTTTTGGTGAAGAATTTAAGGCACAGATCCAGTGATTTCAGATCTATATAAAAAATACAGTTTCCCAGAAGCTCACCATTCCCCAGCTCCCAGCGCTAAAATTAGAATCCTGGAGTAGCAGGAGAAACAGTTTCTTCTAGATTTTGAGTCTCTAGTGACCTACCCCTGGGAAGGGACAAAGCAGTGCTCTCAGCTGTTACTACAGACATTTTCACTCCAGTCTGCCACAGGGCAAAAGCAGTATTTCTGCATCATGTAAAAAAGGTCTTCCAGTTGGAAGAAAAAATAAAACAAAAGATGAAAGAAACTGGAGAAATGTTATTTATCAACCAGCACTGCTCAGAGTGTATAATTTGATAGACCGAAGTCTGCCTTTAATGGATGTTATCTTTAGTTTTTCAGTTTCCAGTGCGGTGCTCTGATTGTGTAGAACTCCAGAACGGAGCATGTAGACTGTATTACCCTTCACTTTTACCACGTGCGGGGCCATCAGTGACCCCCAGCAGATGGGCAAAGGAGTGGGCCTCCGCCTTCTCTCAGGAGGCTCCTTTCATAGAGCCTGTTCGTTGTCTGGTCACTTCTTAGTTGTTACTTTAATATTGTCTGGCTTATGCTGTTGACTATCTTTATTTTAAAATCTCTTGTTTATTTATCGTCTTGGCATTCCTAAAGAAAAAGAATTGCTCATAGAATTGCAGGAGAAAGATGCTTTAAAATAATTGAAAATAAAACATTTTCAAATAGTTGGTGCACCTGGGTGGCTCAGCTGGTTAAGCGTCTGGCTCATGATTTTGGCTCAACTCATGATTTCTGGGTCCCAGGATCTAGCCTTGTGTTGGGCTCCACAGTCAGGAGGGAGTTTGCTTGAGGATTCTCTCTCTCTCTCTCTCCCTTTACCCCACCCCTTGCTCGCGTTCTCTCTCTCTCTCTCTCTCTCTCTCGCTCTCACTCTCGCTCTCTGAAATAAATAAATAAATCTTAAAATTTCTAAGTAGTCAAATATAGAATAGTAATATTAAAATAACCAAATAAAAAACACATATGCAATAAATAACTTTAGCTCACACCTCACACCGTATGCAAAATTAACCAAAAACTTATTCTATTCCTAAATGTAAAATGAAAAACTATAAATAAAACCTCTAGGAGAAAACAAAGGAAGAAATACTTATGACCTTGTGTTAGGCTAAGATTTCTTAGATATAACATTAAAAGCATGATCCATAAACACAAAAAAATGACTAAATCTGACTTTATCAAAATTAAGAACATCTGTTCTTTGAAAAACACTGGGAAAAATATTTGTAAATCACATATCCAATGAAGGACTTGCATCCAAAATCTCTAAAACCACTCAAAACTCAATGGTAAGAAAACAAACAATGTGACTAAAAATGGACAAAATGTTTGAACAAAAAAGATATGCGGATAGAAAATAACCACATGAAAAGATGGTCAGCATCATTTGTTATTAGAGAAATGTAAATTAAAACCACCATGAGATGCCATTCAACACCCATTAGAATGAATAACATTAAAAAGACTAACCATACCGAGGGATAGAGAGGATGTAAATGAAGTGGGATTTTCACACTCTGCTGATGGCAATGCAAAATGGTATGGCCACTTTGGAAAACAACTTGGTAGCTTCTCAAGAAGTTAAACATACACCTGCCATATTTCCCAGTCATGCCACTCCTAATAATTTACCAAAGAGAAATGAATGCATATATTCCTACGAAGACTTGTATATGAATGTTCATAGCAGCCGCATATGTTACAGACTCAAAGTGGAAACAGTCCAGATGTTCATCAACAGGTGAATGGATAAACAGACTGTGGTATATCCATATACTGGAATATTATTCAGCAATAAAAAAGAATGAATTCATGATATATGTGACAACCTGGATAAATTTCAAAATAATTATGTGAAAGAAATTGGACAAAAAAGAGTATAGGCTGTATGGTTCCATTCGTATAAAATTAAATTCAAGCTCATCCACAGTGCAAGAAAGCGGATTAGGAGGTGCCTAGTCGGCTAAGCGTCTGCCTTCGTGGTCCCAGGGGCCTGGGATTGAATCCATTTCCAGCTCCCTGCTCTGCAGGAAGTCTGTTTCTCCCTCTGAGCCTCCTCCCACTCATTCTCTCAATCTCTCTCTCGTTCTCCTTCTCAAATAAATAACTACAATCTTAAAAAAAAAAAAGTTAATTAATGGTTGCCAGGGATAGGCGAGTATGGAATGGGGACTGGGAGATGTTACAAAGGACCAAGGGGAAACTTGGTGGGCTGATGGATATGTTTTATTTTCTTAATTATGATGATGTTATTATTGTTATATACACATTGCAGTTGATAAAGTTGCACGCTTTAAGTTCAGCTTATTATATGTCAGTTATACCTGAATAAAGCTATTAAAAAGGAAGAAAGGGAAAGAAAGGAATGAGAAGGACAAGAGAAAAGAGGGTGGGGTTCAGGAAAGCCTTGGACTGAGAGCCTGAGCCTGGGGCTGGGGTCTTGGATCTGTCATTTACTTGCTGTGTACGCTGTGAGTAAATTGCATTCTTTGAGCCTCAGCTCCCTTTTCTATAAAATGAGGTTAATAATATTCATCTCATGCATAGATAATGTGTACAAAGTATTTTGCAATATGCCAAAATGTCCAATAGATCCTGGCATTATTATGAATATTATTGATAATACTTATCAAGCAGATGCAGCAATTTGGGGCATTTCACACCCACTTTGGGAGGAAATATCTGGAGTCCTTCAGGGTGGGAGGCATATTAAGGTGGTGTGGAGAGGCGAGAAGAGGTAGGGATGTTCATCTTTGGCTGTGAAACAGAATACACACCCTGAAACTTGTTAGACCGCTCACCCCATAGGAAACATACTGCAGCTGTCCTCCTGTTTGGGGTGTTCGGGTCCCAGCATGCAATGCTCCCATGTAATGTGGGCCACGGAGCCCTGCTTGTAGGGACTTGCAGTTTCTGTGGGCTACCCCCAGTAGAGAAACTGAAGCAGAAACAGGCAATAAATTCTTAATGCATTCATTGCACCCATTATGCATCATGTTATTTTTAAACAAAAAGCATATCGTGTGTTTTCCCCATAAGCTAAAATACATTTATGCCTACCAAAAGGTGGCCACTTACTGCTCGGATAATGTAAAAAATATATATATATATACATATATATATATATATGTTTATAAAAGCTTTTTACATAAAGAAATTGTTTGTTTAGAAATATGCACATATGGTTCCAAAAAAAAAAAAAAATTGTAGTTGCTCTTTCTATTAAACACCTATTCCTTGGATAACCCAGAATGTGGAAGTAAATGCAAAGCACTAAGCCATTTAAAATCTAAATCAGACCTTAATAAGGGAATGTCATGTTTCATTTAAAAGGTTCTCTTCACCTCCTTTTCTTGTGCTGTCAAGTGAAAGAAAAGCTAGCTTTATAATTACATGGCTGCCTCAGCTCCAGATTATACGTGAGGTCTCACATTATTTTTCCACACCTTTCTCTCACAATCCCTATCCCACCTCCTCCCTTCTCCGCTATGCACCCCTCCCCCCGCCAGGCTTTCTCCTGCACACTTCCTTTCTTCCTAAGGGGCTGACAGAATGATGGAGTTCTGTTGATTAAGCTGCTGAATGGTGGTGGCCCTTATTAATTTAGGGGTGACAAGCAAAAAATAAAATCAAATAAAATATGATGATTGCGAAATGTGTCTCCCTGTGACCATCCTCCTAGCCTAGCTGGGTAGAAAATTAGGTGATTTTGGTTTCCCTGCTCATCGGAGCGTGAAATCAGATGGAACTTAACTTTGACAGATGTTTACCCTTTTCCATTGAGAGCTGCCTCCCCTGAGGTCGGTTCTCAAGGTTGGGCTTAGCCTTCACCGCCTAACATTTGGATCCCCACCCTCCTTAACTTGGCAAAGGTATTCGCAGCAGGAACAAAAGACCCCCATGCAAATATATGGTACAGTAGCCTCTTTCCCCCCCTGCAATCATGAGTAACTGCCTTGTTGCTCACAGTATAGGAATAGTAAGTCTGCGCAGCCAGTGCTGAGTACTGGAGACCATTTTTCCCACGACAGTGGTTTTGTAACGAAGGAACAGTGTAGAATGGAGCTATGTTATTTTAATGATATTTCCTGCACTGATACACTTGGGGTCATTTTGTCTGGATCACCTTCATGACAAGGTGGTTGGTTTTGATTGTAGGCTTGATCCAAATTTAGTGGCAGGGGCTCGAGAGAGAGATGTGTCACAGAGTCTTTGCAGTGACTGGTAAGGACTGAAGAAATTATGGATAATTTTACTGTGTGGAATGCACCATTGAATAGATGACACTGTTTTTATTTCTACTGTAGACAAAATATTATTTAGACTGCATAAAAAGGAGATATCGTCTGTGACTCTATCACGGGAAGCCCGTAGAGGGAGTGAACTTAATGGGAGAATCTCAGATTTGTAAGGAACCAAGGGAGTTGTTTATTCTCTCCCTGAAACGTGAATTCCTCCACAGCACACTGAGCCTTCCTCTTGAATATGTTTGGTCAGAGGGAACTCATTACCTCAGTGTTACTAGATAGTTCTGTTAGACTGTTCATCTCTCTTATAGCCAGAAGCAGACTCTCAGAGTTGGAACCATGATCCAGCTCTGCATTCTGGAGCTTCGGAGAATAAATTGAATCCTTTTTCTGCCTGCAAGCCCTCAAGTTTTTTGGACAGCTTTTATATCTCCACCAAATTTTTAATTCACCTCGTAAAAACTCTTCCCTTCTTCCAGTAGCGTCTTGCTAAATCTCCTCTAGGGTCTTGCACAAATCCTTGCACATAGTAGGCCCTCAGGGAATGTTCGACTTGACAAAATTCCACACCACTTTGTTCCGAATCCCACTGAGATGCTCCTGACAACTGTATTCCATTGAGAGTCCACTCTATGTAACGAGGAGACCGCTGTGATTCCTGGGATGTTTTGATGCTGAAACACCTGTGTACGGCTGATTTTAAACCTCCTGTTTTCCTCCTGGATTGACTGATCCTCCCTTAGATGGATGTTCCTTTCTCTCTTTAATTTTCACCAAATGCCCAGAGAAGACTGTTAGAAGAAAAAAGGTATCTGTGAAAACCAATCTAAAATGAAAATATCTAGGAATCAAGCCCGAGGTTTGAGTAGAAGTTCTTTTATTCTCCCTAGTTGATGAGAGAAACTAAAAATCTTGGTTGTAGTTAAATTAACTTTAATTAACTAGTTTCTATTACTAGCCAATTCATTTCTGTTTATTTGGCGGGAGGGAACATCACATACATTGAATGTGAAGTCGTATATTTTTCTTTTGGCTTTTGGTTGTGTATATGACAACAGATGAAGATGCAAAATAATACACGTCACTTATTCCCGAGTAGGTTGGATTAGAATCAGAAACATAGGTGGGCTAAATTATGTTTCCCCCAATGTCATATGTTGAAGCCCCGAGCTCTCATACCTCAGTATGTGGCCACTGTATTTGGAGGTGGGGTCTTCGAAGTTAGTTTTAATTAAGTTAAAATGAGGACATGAGGGGGACCCTGAACCAGTATGACTAGTGTCCTTATTAGCAGAGGAATTAGGACGCAGACACAGGCAGGGAAGACCCCATGAGGACATGGGGAGGAGAGAGCCGTCTGTAAGCCATGGAGAGGGGCCTCAGAAGAAAGCAACCCTGCCAGCACCTCGATCTTGGACTTCCAGCCTCCAGAGCTGTGAGAAAACACATTTACATTGCTCACCCACCCAGTCTGTGGCATTTTGTTACAGCAGCCCTAGCAAACTAATACGGTGGGGAAGTGCTGACAGTGTCAATTCTGAAACACGAAGCCAGACTGAGGTGCAAGAATGCTTAAGACCCCGTAAGACACAATTACAGATAATAATTGGGATAATGTCGGGTCCACTAATCTTGTTCCTCTGAATTTATTCATCTGAAATAAAACCAGTGCCGTCCTTTTAACAGTTTTGAAAGGAAAATTCACAAAACATGGCGATTAAACTCTAGGTTTTAAAACATTATTCTTTGCTGTAATCAACTTAATATAATTTGAAACATGTTAGTGTTTCTTTCTTTTTTTTTTTTTTAACATTTTAAAAAATTATTTGTTTTTTTGACAGACAGAGATCACCAAGTAGGCAAAGAGGCAGGTAGAGAGAGAGAGAGAGAGAGAGGAGGAAATAGGCTCCCTGCTGAGCAGAGAGCCTGATGCGGGACTCCATCCCAGGACCCTGGGATCATGACCTGAGCCAAAGGCAGAGGCTTTAACCCACTGAGCCACCCAGGCACCCCTGAAGCATGTTAGTGTTTCTCGTGCTGACTCAAGGACGCCTTGCCTGTTATCCTCGGGTATTTCTCACAGCTTTGCTCTGTCCCCTCAAAGCTAAGTTAGCATTGTGTCAGAGGACTCATATGCCAAAACTTCTGATTTTATCATCTTAGCACCTTTCTTATTTGCTCATGGACGGTCATCACGTGTGGTTGTTTCCCACCATTATGGTCATTTACCTTTGGAAGAAGCTTTTGTCTTTGCCGGTCATATGGCACATGATGAGAATCAGGGCCCTGACTGAAATAGGCACCCAGCAAGTATTGGCAAATGAGCGACAGAATTTTAATTATGTCAGTGCTTCTCACTCGCCAAGTCGAGAATTCTACCCAATGCTTTAATAAAATAAATTAGAACAGAATCGGATTGGCTGCATCAGAGCGCAGTGACGTAGTAAGGTTAAGTGTTGTTGTGTGAAGTCTCGTTTCCATTATAGTCCTTAATTGAGCATGTAGTTATTGAGCACCTACTACATACCAGCCACTGTTCTAGGTGCTTGGGATACATCAGTAGACAAGCAAAGATCCCTCACCTCATGGTGCTTGCCCTATGGGAGAAGATGGTGACTGGATAATAAGCATAATAAGTAGATCATTTGGCATGGTAGAAGGTGATAATGTATGACAAAAAGGGAAAAGTGTCAGAAAGTAAAGGGTATTAGGAATCACAGGAGTGGGGCATGGTAAGAGTTTTAAGTCCGGGCAGGCCTTCCTGAGCCACAGTTTAAACAGAGACTGATAGCGGATGAGGGCGTTGGCCATGTGCGTGCCTGGAGGAAGAGTGTTCTAGGGAGTGGGAACAGCAAGTGCAAAGGTGCAAAGACAGGAGTTCCTAGAATGTTTGTGGGATGGCAGAGAGGCCAAGTATCTAGAAAGGAATGAGTGGAGGAGTGGTAGTGGCCATGAGGTAAGAGTGGACCCAAACAGGGGCACCTGGGTGGCTCAGTGGGTTAAGCCTCTGCCTTCAGCTCAGGTCATAATCTCAGGGTCCTGGGATCGAGCCCCGCATTGGGCTCTCTGCTCAGCAGGGAGCCTGCTTCCCCATTTCTCTCTGCCTGCCTCTCTGCCTACTTGTGATCTCTTTCTCTGTCAAATGAATAAGTAAAATCTTTTAAAAAATGAAAAAGAGCGGACCCAAACATAGAGTACTTGTAGGCCATTGTAAGGATTCTGGGCACTGTGATGAGTGAAACTGGGTATGCCTCAGGGTTCTGGGCAGAGGACTAACATGTGTATGGACTATCATAGAAATGAGTCTGAGTCTCTGAGAAGGCTAGAAGAGACCGACACATCACAAAAGTGTAAAATGCCCATGAAATGGACTTTTCTGTTTTCATTGTGTTGGAATGAAATGACCAAGTTCCATAGATGGTGTCTTCAGTATTGCAGTTGGTTTACCAAGACTCGTGAAAGTGAGAATCCCTTGGAGCCTTTTAAAGATCCTGCTTCTTAGCCTCCTTCCAGACCTGCTGGAGCTGTATGTGTATTCATAAGCAGCTCAGGAGATTTTTTTAAGGATCAAGAACATTGGCAAATCACTGACTTTTTGAAAGGTCTGAGTTCAAGTCCTACCACTTCCTAGAAATGAGGCTTGGTCAAATCGGAGGAGCTGGAGTCCCAAAGCCCAGCCGACAGGGGTGCTCTGAGGTGTTCTTGAGCAATCTGCCAGACGCAGTGAGCACTCGGAATGGGAACCGTGTAAGTCCTGAACATTTTCTCCAGTGCAACAATTCCAACTGGGAATAACTGGTAAAGGACTCAGAAGGGAGTGATTTGTAAGAAAACGAGTTCTGCTGGTGAACAATTAATTATTCACACTGAAGGTCTATAGTGCTGTTTGCTAACTGCCCTCAGAGAGTGAGGCAGACCCACAGAACTCTGCAAGCTCAGGTCCCCTTTGATCTGGCTAATTATAGGGAAGCATGAAAACAATGTTAATTGCTTGACTCTTGGCTCCTGCTTTCCTGAGCATCATGCTTCTGTGCCCTGGCTCACTCTGGGCCGCCCCTTGTCAAGCTCCTGAACACATGGTTGATGCCGCTTCAGAAACTCCATGACCACACTAAGAGCAAATTTCCAGCCTCTGCTCTGTGGAGTGAATGAAAGAGAGCAGGAGACAAGGAATGTTGTTTTCCTCTTGTTTCTGCAAAATGCCACAAATAACCATTCTTCTCCACAGTGCTAATATGGTAGAAAATTCCATAGATAGAGTCTATGAGAAGTCTACTGTATTTTGTGGAAAAACCATTAATAATTGTCAGGGGGTGAGAAAATGGGGCCTATTTTCGACCCAGAACCCAATTTGTTTTAATGCACAGACTTTCTAAAAATGGAATTTTAACTGAACTAGGCTGCAGGGAAAAGTACATTTTGTGATAGAAGGAAATAAAATCTGGGCTGTTCCAAGAAGATAATTTCCAATATTGTAACAGAACGGAGGAATAGCATGAGATGGGAGACAGATAGTTTCAGAGGTTGTGCTGTAGTGAAAGGTAGATTCACCTAAAAGATATGGAAAGTTAAAAAATGTCCAAAGGAGATATTGCCGAGTGAAAAGAATCTCAGGCTTAATCAGAAGATGGTCTGCCTTCACCTAAAAGATATGGAAAGTTAAAAAATGTCCAAAGGAGATATTGCCGAGTGAAAAGAATCTCAGGCTTAATCAGAAGATGGTCTGCCTTCACCTAAAAGATATGGAAAGTTAAAAAATGTCCAAAGGAGATATTGCCGAGTGAAAAGAATCTCAGGCTTAATCAGAAGATGGTCTGCCCACTGTTGTCAACAGTGATGACGATACCCCCAGTGGAAACAGTGTGCATTTACTGTGCACTTACTGTGTACTGAGAAGCACTTCAGTTCTAACCCTTGTGTGAGAGGTGAGGATGTGAGTTCTATAATGGCCTCATGATACGTAAAGAGAGTGAGGAGTCTGAGCAATCAGTGTCACCCAGCAACATGGCAGATCTAGGTGGTCATCTATTCTGTGTGGCTACCAAGTTCATAGATTATAACTTCACATGCTCATAGAGAAGCAGAAGATGAGGTTCTGCGTCCAGACCTCAAAGATGTGCTCTCTTCAGATACAGAATGGAGGGAGGAAGGAACATGCCTCCAGCACAACCATTCTCAGAAGCGGGGTCTTCAATCCAGAGCCTCAGCATCACTTGGGAATGTGTTAGAAGTGCACGTTCTCATGTCCTATCCCAGGCCTGAGAAACAAACACTAGGGGCCAGGCCAAGGAGTCTGTGTTTTCCTAAGCTTTCCAGGTGGTTCTGATGTTCGCTCAAGTTTTGAGAACCACTGGTCTCAGGTACAACCTAGATTTCTTGTCCAAGTTGAATTTAAAAATGCGTATTTAATATTATACCAAATACTGAATTTGGTTTTGGTCACTGTATTTAATTTGTTTTGAAATTTTAGGTGAAATTGAAAGAGCTTTGGAATTTTTAGTTATCAGAAAGAGTAGGGGAAATTTCAAAAGGTTTGAGAACACTCATCATACAAATCATGGGTCTTAAGAAATGTGTAATTGAATTGAGGAATCAGCATCTCCATTAATCTATCATCAGGTGCCTGATGGGTGAGTACAGAGAATGAATGTGCCAGTGGGAGGCAGAAGGAAGCAATCAGTTGAGTTCTGAAAACAGTCCTGAAAGACACAAAGGACTTCTATTTGGGAAGGGAGACAGTACAGGGGTTTGAGGAAATCACTGAGCCAGGTCCTGGAGGGTGGAGGCAGACAGAAACCGGCCTTTCCAAAGGGAGCCAATGGGAAAGAGAGAAGAGTTTGGAAAGGAAGAGTAGACCAGTTCGTACTTTGCAGGCAAGTCTGCTAGAACGTTGACACAAACAATCAAGGAGAGGAGTTTTCAAGTGAGACGGCCTTGCTGGACTTGCATAGGATTGGTCAGTCAGGATCCCTTCAGCTTCAAGGGACGGAAACCTCATTCAAACTGGCCAAATCAAAAAGGAACAATTTATGGACTCCTGTCACTGACATCTAAGAATAGTCCAGAGGCCCCAGCAAGGTCATTACTGATGGGTCTCCTGGCCATTCTCTGTGTCAGCCCTTTTCTCAGGGAGGTCCCTGCTTGGGGCAATAAGACAGTAGCCAGAAGCTTTGGACCTACATCAAATCCCCCAGAAACACAGGCTGTGCCCTAGAATTGAGCTTTGGGTTCAGATCTGCTAAAGCAGATGCATACCCCTCCTGGAAGGGGGGTGGGTAGAGCCACTGACCCCCACACCTTGTGCATGGCACACAGCAGTGCGGGTATTAGAAAGGGGCTGCCTGAGTCCTGGGCAGCAGGTCTCTCCTCTCTGTAGGGACACTGAAGCAAGGAAAGTTCGAGGAAGGAAAGTCAGCAAGGAGCCTCCCGCCGGGATTCAGGTACAGACTGACAAAGGCCTGGCTCAGAATTGTTTCTGCAAAACCTCTTGAAGAGAAGAAACTCTGACCATCACTGGAAAGAAACTATCACCATGGCTTTAAACAGGGCAATTAAAAAAAAAAAAAAGGACACCTGCTCATCTTGCTGGAAGCATAGGAAAGAGATTAGCTGATGCTCTTAACAGCCATAGTGGAGTTCAAAAGTTTGGAGAAATGGCCGAGCCTCCTAGCTTCACACGGAGAAGTTTGTGTAGTTGCTGGTGGGAGGTCCAAGAGCACCATCCCTGCCATGGCCTTTTATCCTTCCCCCTTGAATTCTTTGCCCAGAGAACTGGCAGTGCTTATGGGCCTTTTTGTTTCCTTTGTTAAACTAGATATTTCAGGACTCGTTTACCCCTTCTCGACATAGCGCTAAGCTTAGAGAGCCGGGCTATGTTTGGGATTCCTAACTGCACTCCAGTGACTCTCAGACTTGCACAGTCTGTACTGATTTTCTCTCCCTGATTTTCACCTTTGACATAAATAAATTGCAGAAGGAAAAGTGGCTACTAGGACCCCTAGAATTACAAGCATCCTCGATAGTCCATGTTCCATGTGTAGATGAAAAAGGTGCAAAACACCCAAATGGAATGTGATGAACTCAGGTTAACCAGGTTCTAGAAGCCATAGGGGCTTGGATATGCTCTTAAGCCTAATAGAGCTGTGGACTAGGGAGCACAGTTTTTAGCTGACTCTTCAGAGGGCCTTGGTTATAATTCTGATTTGAGGAATGTCACTTCACCTTGGTAGGTCTTACTTAGGACCCAGACCTCTTACTTACCTTTTGAGAGGTGGTTTGGAAGATTGCCCACAAAACAGGGTAAAGCAGCGAAAAATAAAGTGATCCTGAAATACTACATATGCCGTAGGGTAAGAAGATTTTAGAGCAAAATGGGGATGTTCGGTGGTTTTCAGTCTTCGAATTGATAGGCGCTCTAGCTGGGGTTGATTATCGTGGTTCGCGGCAGGAGCTCCCGTTGCAGCGAAGAGGAGCAAAGCTGCACGCGTGTGTGCTGGCGCTGAAATCAGACAGTGTCTTCATTAGAGCATTAATCGCAGTAGAAGTGGGAATTAAACTTGGCAGCATGACAGAGAAGCTGACATCAGAGTTATTAAATTGAAAAGATTGCCACTCACATCAAATCAGATAATGCTATTACCGTCATCTCCGGCGTTCTTAATGCTGTAAAGAGAGTGGAGAAAATAAACCCTAACTTCAACAGCTGTGTGCTTCTCTCCCTATCTTTGGGATTGCTGTCAAAATACCAGAAGATTAAGTGTGAAATCAAAGCAGGAAGGCTTGTGACTGATTGACTCCTATACAAATATTAAAAATTCATTAGTCAGGAACGGAATTTTTCCCATGGCTGTAAAAAGTAAAAGAAGAACATCTTATTGCATGAGGGAAGTACACTATGCCAGTAAATTTTCTTTAAAAATGCACACTTGGCTCTTCCAAGGGGTTTGTTCCTCGTGCCTGAGAGCATCTCTAGGGATGGCATGAAATTCCTCCTGGGAATTTCACTAGAATTCCTGTAAATGGGAGTGTTCTCTTTTCATGTCTCTCTCTCTCAGACAGGGTGAAGTCAGTAAAATTAGAGCCCATATATCACGAATAAAATCAGCTCTTCCAGTCCTCTCTCACCTTGACCTTTTCCTCTCGTAGTGTTTGCAGTCAATGCCAGTAACTAAAGCCCTTGTGGTTTAGCGATCACCCGACTTCTTACCTCACTTTTGCTTAGCATTACCATAAAACCTGACCTGGTGCCCGGTCTGACCCTTGTGGAGACAGCAGTAAGTGGGTGTTTGGCTTAAAGCCCATTTGTAGATTTAGAAAATAGTTTACTTGCTCAAGATCATGGGCATTCAGGAGGGCATGCTATGGGATGAGCACTGGGTGTTATATGCAACTGATAAATTATTGAACACTTAAAAAAAAATCATGAGCTGAATCATCTATCCCTAAATCCACAGTACTTCCTGAAGTTTAATTGTTCCATCTTATTTTTCTGGCTCCACGATTTACAGCCAGCTGTTGGATTTGGGGTAAAGGTCTGCATTTGGGGTTGGGGAGTGTCAGGAGTCCAGGGAGTACATAGGTTTCCTGGGGCTGCCTGCAGCCTGCATGGCAGAGATGCTCCCAATGCTATGTCCTTTGCTCCTGCGGACTGCAGTACACCCAGAGCTCCTGGAAAGTAATGCTGGCACTTCATGCCCATCGGCCATTGGAAATGCCTGTGGCATGAGGATAAGTTGGTGAGTTACAGAAAAAATTAGTTGAATTACGTCATAGGCTTTTCCTATTCCTGTTCCCTAGCTTGGAGCCACTTAGGAGGCACATTACAAATATTAATTTGTTGCCGAGCAATTCTTGGCAGGTGGTAAGCAATCTATAATATTTGAGCCGTGGGATGACCATATACTTACCAACAAATCCCAATATGGTTGTTGAAAGGAAATGGCGTCCTGTTCCATGTAAGACCACAGCTTTCAGCTCCTCATTCCCGGCCCCTGAAAGTAACATCATCTTCTTTTATGTCCATAACTGAAATGCTACGATCACTCAACAAATGCTCTGAAAACTCTAAAGTACAAGACAAATGATATTATTCTTATAAACCATGATTTCCTAGATGCATTGAATCCTATTAAATGGAATCCCAGGTCAGAGGGCAAGAGGTTAATAAACTAGGAATGTAACTTTGTAAAGAGGTTCTGGGAGATCCACACCCTGAACTCTGAAAAGATCCATCGACTTGAGATATGTTTTCATATTAATAAAATGTGTTAACAAGGTCTGAAGGCAATACAGTGATTGTACGTGGAAAACAGACTTCCGGTTGGAGTCACAATGTCTGCTTCCAAAAGCCTCTTTTTTTGTTACGTCTGAACGTTGATTTAGTGCAACTGTTTTCCATCACTCCCTTCTACCAACAGGTATGAATGTGGAGAGTGAGGAGAACTTGGGATGGGCGAATGGAATGCAGGCGAGTCGTGTTCTAACTGAATGCCTAAGGATGGCATGGAATGTGGTTTCGTGAAGGTACGACCATTCATAGTCACAGAGATAAATGACTTTCCTGCTTCCAGCTCGGGGAATCATTCGTTACACACAGTGTGCTATAAAAGTGGACCGTTCTGTCCTAATTAGTTAGGAAAGGAAATGACCATAATCGCAGTCAGAGAAACATCTATTTTGGCACTAGACAATCTTCTTCCGTGAGTGCCGCAATACAGTAAGTTTGGCCAGTTTTATTCAAATTAAATCTTAAATATTTGGCTGTGGAACCCAATTGAAATGGAGAACTCCAGTGAATGTATGGTTTTGTGAGCTCTATCTATTAAAAGGGGGTTCTGTGAATTATTACTCACTTTGATGTTATTGGGATAATTGTTCACTTTAGCTGGAAATGGCTTACAAATAGATAAGCATGTAGACTTCATTTTGATTATGTAAGCAGTGTTCGGAGCAGAGGTTAAGAGCATGGTGGAGCTGAATGGGGACAAGAGAGAAAAAGCAGAGGAGCCAGGCTCTGGAGACAGACTGCCTGGGCTGAAATCCCACCGCTGATGCTTTTTTAGTAAAGTCCTCAGCCAACCTATGTGTCCGTTCTACCCTTCAAGTTTCCCATATGTAAAATAGGGATATTAATAAACTCTTAATTAATATTTCTTCATCTGCAAAGGGGGGGCGTGAGTGATGAAGAATAAAGGGAACTTCTTAGGACGGCACATTCTTACAGGCAGCAAGTAAGGACAGCACTGGTAGGTGTCCTGCAAACGGTCAACAGTAGCTTTGGAGGCCATTACGCTTCCGCCATAGTTAACTGCCTTTTCACAGGGGAAGCTGTTCCAGCACTAGGGTCACGATTGTAAGCAAATACCACCTGCCCAGTGTGTTTGACTTGTCCCATGGGAGACCCTTGGCAGAATCCCCTGTGGCGTGGGATGTAAGACTTTTTGACATGGTAACACCATGATTTTTCTTTCTAATGGAAAGCAGATGAAGTTAACGCTCTATGATTGTTGTCTAAGGTTTTCAGCAAGGTCACCAAGTCCTTGTGTCCCTCTCAGAAGAGGAATGAGAATGTACACTGTGGTGAAAGTCCCCAAGTCTCCATTTGCCTAGAGCTCCTGCTCACTTGCTTCTCTCTAGAAGAACAGGGACAAACTTGTCTCAGTGTTCTGAACAATTTAAGTAATGTGGATATCACTGTGGTGTCTTCTTTGAGGACACGGTGACAGCATCAGAACACTCTGAGGTCTTAACCACAACACTCAATAGACTCCTTAACAGACAATTATGTCTATTATAGAGCTTTAAGTGTGTGGAAATGTTGGGGATGGAAGCAAATATAAATACTGTTGGTCTCTCAGCCAAGGATAACGGTTGCTAATATTTCTGTATTGTACACTTGGAACTAATGTAATGCTGTATGTTAATTATATTGGAATTAAGGGAAAAAAAAACCTTGTAACATGAGTGTGTGTGTGTAAATATACACACACACACATACATATATATATATAAATTTATATATTTACACATCTGTATATTTTACTCTATGCATATGTCTTGGTTTTGGTTTAAAAACTGGTGCTTATACTACCTATGTAACTTGATATCATGTTTTTCACTTACTCTTATAAGTATTTTCCATCTTATTTCAAATTTTTCAAAAAGAACTTTTATAACTTATTATTCATGAATATAATTTACTAATATTCTTTTGATTATTTGATGTTAAAGCCTTTTAGCAACCTTATATTATTATAAATAATTCTTTGATGCCCATGGAAGACTATTTCCTTAAGATATTTTCCCAGAAGTACTTACTAGCTGTTTTAAGTCTCTTGATACAAATTGCCAAATGGCATTCTAGAATATTGGAAACAATGTAGATGACCAATAGTAGGGTTTTGGTTGTATAAATTATGGTATTTTCACATGACAGAATATTATGCAGCTATTAAGATTGTTTTAGAAAAATGGAGACATTGCTCATGCTATGAAGATTTGCCTTATTTGGAGAAAAATGATGGATAGACAGACACGAAAAAAAGACAGAAAGGAAATATTAATATCTCAGTAGTGAATACCTTTGGTTATGGAATTGTGGATAACTTTTTATTTTCTCCTTTTTTATTTTAATGCATTCCAAAGTTTCTATAAAAAAGTATGTATTGCTTTTATAATCAGGAAATTGCTTTCTCAAAGCATTAAACTAAATGTACCATGGTGTTAAGTTTCTACCATTCATATGAATCTTATGACTTTTTTAAAGCTTTTGAGCAAAAATAACACTACCAGTTTCACTAAGAAAGTGAAACTTCAATTCTTCCAGCTGTTCTGTTCACACACTGTAGTATTTTGATTTGTGTAGCAGTCAAGGAATGAAGTTATAGAGGTAGCCTACAGTTGCTACTTTCACTTATTCAGACATTTTCCTAAATCCAGCTCTTTAAACGGTGGATTCCAAACTGCATAGACACTGTGTTCACGAACTCACTCATTCATGCATTCAATTCCGAATTGAGTACTTCCAGTGTTAGGACTGTACTCTGGGCTAGGAGATAAAAAGATGCATGAATATTCCTGCCCTCCAGAAAGTCACAGCTAAATGTACTTCAACAGGCACTTGACTCATGCCAAAATTTTAGGAAAGCTACCAAAAGTCATGTGAATTTCTGCCTTCTGCTGCTTAAACATTTTTACTATTATTTCTCTTGGTTTCTTTGATATATTTCATGTGTAGTATTTGTTACCTGACAACTGTCCTCTCCATACGGTAGTCACTAGATACGTGTAGCTTTTTAAATTTAAATTAATTACAATTAAATTTTAAATTCAGTTACTTTCTCACACTATCCACATTTCAGGTACTTATTGGGCATATGTGGCTTATGTAACGATGTGCTACATCGGACAGTACAGACAGAGAGTGTTTCCATTATAGCAGAAAGTTGTATTGGATGGCCGTGTTCTAGAAGGAAGTATATCACTCTCCTTTCCCACCACCCCCACTCCACGTCCTCAGCAAGTCCTTCTTGGGCTTTCATTATAGCCCCCTACGAAGTCTCCAGGGATTTCCTTCACAAGCGATCCTGCCCATCCTTGTCAGACAAATAATTCTGAAAGGGCCATGATGAGCTGTGGCTTCCAATTTAAAAAAAAAAAAAAAAAAAAAGTTTGTTGACTTATCTCTTGACTTCCAAATAAATTCCAGACTCTTCAGGCAAGTCTCCTGTAACCCATCCTCCATCTCCCTCCATGGCCATATCTCTGACTTCATCTAATGGCCACCATTTCCCCTCTCTCAAGCTCCCTCTGCTCTCACTTAACTTTGACTTATCCGTCATGCTAATCCAGCTGTCATTTTCCCTCATTGTCCAGACTAGGAATCACTTCAAATGCCACCTCTGCCATGAGTCTTTCTTTAATCCCCATTTGGAAGTTAGCCCTTCCCCCTTCTTGCCTACAGCTCGGAATCTGTCCTGCCTGCATGACATTATTGCATAACAATTGTATCGTATATCTTGCTCATTCCCTTTTCCCTCTTCTAGACTGTAAAGCCTCAGAGTGGTTTAAGTGTGCCTTGGTATGACTCACAAATTTTTGTCGTCTAAATTCAGAGGCACACAGCAGTCACTATATTTTAATAGCAACGTTCAAGTGTGTTAAATACCCATGTGACCCTCATCCTAGTGAAGTTTGGGTTGATTGTCCATTTTAGAGAGCTAACATTTTCCTCACATGCCTGATGCAATTGGAAGTACTGGGATTTAGCACCGATCTTTTTGTAGGACTTCCAGGAACATCAGAGTTCATTAAACACGGAGGAGAATTACATTAAAAATAGAAACATTTTGAATCAGATAAATAGGGATGAATATGGAAAAGCTGTGTCTTTAGCAGCTGTAGTCTTCAGCCTTACTTTTCAAATAAATGAATAATTAAAGACTCCTTGAGGCTTTGTGGTGTTATTGTTTTAATTGTTGCTGTTATCAGTTCACATATCATAGTTGTGATTTTGTGGCAGATACTTGGCTTTACGGCTAATGACGGGCCACAGATGTGGTCCTAATACCAGCCTGAGCTGGAATGTACTTCCCTAACCACTCCAGGAAAGCTGGATTCATCGCATACAGCATCATTGTTTTCCAGTATGGAGACTATGGCTCCCATAGGCCTCCCAATGGCCAAACTAGGACTCTCTCTCCTTTGGGCATCCTATTAAGGCTTATCTATTCATGCACCCATTTAGAGACTCTGATTTTGTCCACCCTGCTTTGTTCCCCTAGCTGGCTTTTTAAGAACCTATTCCGCTCCCGCTTTGTACTTGTATTGGCTCTGTTCTCTCTATTCAGGGCATAAAAAACAGCAAAACAATTCCTGTGGCTTTGGGGATCAGTGAATAGGAAGGAGAGAGGTAGAAGGGGCTGAATCCCCCCACAGAATCCACTTTATTCCATTATTTCATCTGTTTTTTGTTAGCCATTGCTCTTTTATTTGTTGTCTCCAGCTTTCCAACTTCTGGTACAGAAACAGCAGTTTTTATTTTTATTTAAATTAGTGCTTGCTTTTTAAATTTCATGTCTGTCACTTTTTCTTGTTTATGTGGTCTGATTTTGTTGGTTTGTTTCATGAATCTCTAAATAGAATTTTTGTTTATAATGTTGTTAGCCAACATATAGTACATCATTAATTTTTGATGTAGTGTTCAAGAATCATTAGCTTCATATAATACCCAATACTCATCACAACATGTATAAATAGAAGTTTATATACTTTGCTCCAACTCTCCAAAGGTTGCACATTATAATCTTTCTTTCAAAAAAAAAAAAAAAAAAAACCACAGCAGATTTCTCCATTCCTTTAGTATAGTTTATTTTTATTAAAATTTTTAAAATTTTTAAAAATTTAAAAAAATTTTTATTCATTTTTAAATGATTTATTTATTTATTTTAGGAGGGGAAGAGGGCCAGAAGGTGAGGGAGAGTGAGAATCTCAGGCAGACTCCCCACTGACCATGGAGCTTGACTGGAGGGAGGCTCCATGTCACGACCCCGGGATCATGACCTGAGCCGAAATCAAGAGTCAGACGCTCAACCGACTGAGCCACCTAGGCACCCCCTTTAATATATCTTTTAAATATGCATAGTATGAAAAGTCATGGAATCATATTATTACATATCTATTTTAAGATTCATAGGGAGCTAATAGATCATCAGGTTCAACGCTTTTGAAGAAACACTGGCGTAGGGAACTGAAGTACCTTGTCTAGTACCCACTCCTGATCAGGGCCACAGTGGGACTAGAATGCAAGTCCCCTGACTTCCAGGTTAGTGCTCCATGGTGGAGATTCTAGAGGCTCTAGAAATAGAAGAAACTATCAGCTTTGCAAAACAATTCCTCACAGCTCTGTAGTAGTATCTTAGACCTCCCAATGGCTAGTGATCAGGCCTTAACTCCATCGTTCAATGACTTGCGCACACCACTGGTGATATGAGTGTCAACCACAACCACTTGATGGGGTGCCACAAAGCCTTCCACAGCAAAGAACAGATGAGGAATTCACAGACTTGCTGGCAGATCTGTTTTTGTGAGAAAAAACAAAGAGGGGGTCGTTAAATGATACTGTGCAGATCACACAGGAGAGATGGGGCAAACGGAAAGTGAACCCAACAGTCAAGGAAGCTACAGGAGCCACATAACTGGACAGGTTTCCCTTAAGGAGGTATTTGCCTACAACGTCCATGTTCATGATGAAGGACGTGGGATCTGAAATGATCCACAAAGTCACCTGTGCAGAGTCCAAGTAGTATGTATTTGTGACAATGTACTTTTGGAAACTGGTGCCATGATAAATATCTAGACTGTTTTAAAACTAATCAGCACCATTCATTGCATTGTCCTGGAACCGAGAGTATTGTACTCGGTGGATGCTCCCGTTCAGGAAGTGGGGGCCCAGGGCTTTGCACCCATGCTGACAGTCTAACGAGCTCATGTGTCAACATAAAGTTCATTACAGTTAAGAATGAATTATATGGGAGCACCTGGGTGGCTCAGTCAGTTAAGTGTCTGCCTTCAGCACCGGTCATGATCTCAGGGTCCCGGGATCGAGCCCCACATATGGCTTCCTGCTCAGTGGGGAGTCTGCTTCTCCCTCTCACTCTCCCTCTGTGTCCTCTCTGTCTGTCTCTGTCAATTTTTTTTTTTAATGTATTACATGATCTAACAGGACATAATTAGGGCTGCATTTAGCAGTTAAGATTTTCTCCATATGGCTAGAGTGATAGAGGCTCGGTTTATCTAGCCCGAAAAGTCTGCTCAGAGGTTGCATCTTTGTTGGGAGACAAGAATGTGAAACCGTGGAGATAGAGGAGGGCATGGTGACCTTGTGAAGGGTGGGGTTGGGACAAGGACCAAACTTCTGGGATAATAGGAAGAATCACCTCACTGGTTATACATTACCTGTTCTCAGAGCTCTCATTCAAACTGTCAAGAGGCTGATCTTTTACGTGGATACTTTTATAATTCTTACCAAACTGGATAAGATGTTTTAAAATTGCTTTTTCCCCCTGTTCCTCCCTGGGGTAAATAGAAGAAGCAATTGTATTTCTTTTAATGTTACCTAATGTCTTGCCCACAAAGCACCTGCATACACTTATCTTGCAAAACCTCTCAGGTAATTCTTTGGACTATATATGTTACATTAATGTGGGAATTAGCTAACTGCTGTCAAATGCCTTTAAACCATAAAAGCCCCTTCCAAGCCCAATATGATGAATTCATAAAACACTGCAGTGAGGTGCGTAAGTGCTAAGCCTTAATATTGTTGTTGTCATTATCTTTCTTATTTCACAGTTGGACAGACTAAAATGCAAGAAGGTTAAGTGCTTTACCCAAGGTCACTTAGGAAACCAGTGGTGCAACTAGAGCAGGACAGGAGAGCTCCAGGCTGAAGCATAATCCTTTGTTTACTAAAAAATGGAGAGGTTGCTCCTTTTCTACTAAAAATCAAGCCCAAAAGGCACTATAAAGTTTTTGAGAATTGGAGAATCTCTATTCCATCTCCATCCATTGCTTGAATAATGCTGGAGGTGTGCACAGTCTTACCCAAGTGGATAGATGGTCCATTGGTCATTTTTAACACTTTTTGCAAGAAATCTTTCCAGAATGACCCTTTTCTGTCTTTGTGAGAGTTTCCAAAAGCTTCCAAGATTATGTGTTTCATTTCTGAGAAACAGCTCTCATTTCATTGATCAGTGGGTTAAAGTAAATACGCTTTCATTGAGTTGGGTGTTGACCCTTGTGTTGGCGGTGGCTGCCTCTGAAGATAGCCGCCTTTGTACTAAAGTCTCTGTGGTGTGCTGAGTAAGAATCATTGAATAAACTAACAAGAATTGAGGCAATTTTTCCTATCTTTTATAAGCAAAGACACAATTTCCATTTTTTCTTTGGGACAACCCACTTGTTCTAAATTATCGAGGCAGAGAAATCCAGCTAGGAGCTACCCTGTTTTCTCTTTTGAAATGTGACACCCTGGTATATCAGCATTTCTTTCTATTCTGTGCAAGGGGCTCAGAGTGACCCTGCATTTCAAGCTGGCGAGATTGCCCTTCCACTTGTAGTGACAGATTGCGATGCCTGTCCCGCTGACAAATCCATCTTTAGAGCAGAGCAGGACACTCTGCCCGTAGTCCTCACGTTGGCAGTCATCCTCGGGGACCACTTGGGGTAATGCTGCTTACACTCCTGTGTCTGTTCCCGAGGGCCCCCTAGGGTCGATGTGTACGTACACCATCCATTGATAAGTGATAACACAGAGTTGTGATATGTTAAAAAAAAAAAAAATCTATTCTGTTGGTCACAAAAGCACTCATACAGCAACTGCATTGTGGCAGCTTTGCCTTTCTATAGAAACAAAAATGATGCTAAAATAAACAAAATCGCCAAGGAAAATGGAAACACAATCATTACTGCTCGTTGAGCATTGCGCAGGAAACCATGAGGGATGCAAAGATATGGAACCTCTAGGTCCTTGTACTCTACAAGAGTACTAGGTACTCTTGTACCCCTTGGGACTCTCTGCCATCTTCCACTGGATGCTTCATCTCATTAGGAAAGAGGAGACCTGTAGTGAATAGTTACACCTGCCATCGAGAAGTCTCTGTGGAGGCGGTACGGGGATCAGCCAGCCTGGAGTCCAACCCTTCTGTTACCACTGATCCAACAGACTTTGTGGTCTCAAGCGTATTACTTACTCCTGAGCCTTTGTTTCCTTGTCAGTAAAATGGGAATCATAATACTGGAAGGGTTGCTCTACAGATCAGAAACATTGTAAGGTGCCTTACAGAGCCCAGAACTCAGTGCAAGATCAAGAAATACCGACTGTTATTACTAACAGTAGTAATGGCACAAACCAGTATATGTTCAGTGCCGAAAGGATGATACAAGTGTGAGTGCTGGAGGAGGTCAAAGCAAATTGAGTTAATTTCACTCCAGTTTCAAGTTGTTAAAATTGGGCTCAGTAGCCATTTGCTTCAGTTCCACCCCAATTTCTTGTTCCCTGAAAATGTACTGATTTTCATAGCTGCCTTGATATTAGCTAGCCCTCTGATTATTCACCGTGGTGGAGGCCAAGGGCCACATGCATACAGGAAGTTCCAAATCTTACTTTATCTGTTTTCCAGTCCAGTCTTATATTTACTGGAATCCTAATCAGAAACCTAATAAGCAACAAAGTGAGCTATTTTGATGCTCCTTTCCATATTTCTTTCCTGTTGTCCACGGCGCTGCTGATGTCTGCTGAAACGAATAAACAAGGACTTTGGGTGGAAGAACAGATTTCCCTTGAATCATTTATAAATTAGATAATTAGTTGTAAAATACTTGAAATAACCCAACCCATTTCTCCGAATTCAATATGCACAGAAGATTTTTAGAGAGTATTAAAATGCTTCCATGACACAGTTCAGTTACAAAATAGTGGTGCTGATAATACAAACTATGAGATATGCCCCAAATATTCCTTTTTGTGTTTTGTATGCAACACGGTTTTTCCTGCTGATTCATCTTCTTATTTATTAAGGCTTAATCTGATATTAAATGTAGTTGGTATTCCCTGAGCGGTAACTGACTAATGAGGGGGAAATGACCCTGAAGGATAAGAGGTATCAGTAGAAACCTATCCGGAATTGAAAATCAGCCGTGGAAAATCCACAGGCTTATACGAGGATAATTCTGAATTGACTCTAGACGAAAACTGCCATGTTTGGTCATTTGTTTTCATCACTGTAAATATCAGCAAGTTCTCTCTCGCTATGCAAGGAAGGGGGGGAATGCCCATCAGTCATTCTGAAGGGTAGGGCGAAGGTAGGCTTTACATATAGAAATCTCAAGAGAGCTCGCCTCCCCCCCACACAAGCTTTCCATGAAAGTGCGAACTTCTGCATATAATGCAAGGTAATCTTGAGGGTAGTCTGTTGCAAACACAGATGAGGTGAAGGCTGGTATTTAGAACCTTCATAACTGACTACAGCCTCCTCCTAGGATGCTTCGTTTTTTTCAGAGGAAATTCACATTAAGGGGAAAAGAAAAACCCAAAAGTAAGATAAATCACCTTGGTACATGAAAGGAGGGTGGGAAAAAACCTAAGGAAAGGGAGAAGAAAGGAGAAGGGCTGCTGGTTTTCTGTCAGTGACTGCCTTTCCCCCAGAAGATCCACCCCGTTTATAATTCAGGATCTTGTGTTCATTGAAGAAATAACTTGTCTGACCAGCCAGGAGTTCTTCTCATTAAAATTTCTAACAACAACCACAAACGAAAGTGAAATTTAGAAAACTGTTTGTGGAAAACAGAACTGAAAAGTACCTGTGTAATTATGCTCCTTCAAGTGAATCTTTTTAAACTGAGAACAATAATTTGTTACTCAACTAAGAAGGTAACTAATCATGATTGTGGCTGCGGTCAGTGATGTTCTCTTCCTTATGCTATGCCAGATTTTAAAGTCTCTTACAAATGTAAAAAGAGAAATTTCAGTGAGTGTCAAGACACTTTTTTCCATGGCTGGAATAGGGTGGCAAATACTCCCAAGCAAGTGATGGTGGCCTGTCTTAGCCCCTTTCTGCTTTTTAGTCAATAAGTTTGCGTATATTGGCAGCTCTGTCTTTTTACTCTCTGCATTGATTTTTTGGTGCTTTTGTAAAATCCTAAATTGGGTGTACTTGGATTCTGAAGCCAGTGGAGAAAACCGCATCACTATTTCATCTTAAAAAAAATTAAAAGGAAAGAGAATCTAGGCCAATAAACTGTATGTTTCATGACATCATAAAATGCCTTTGCCTGAGGCAGAATTGGATGAAAAGCAAGATGTGGTTTTGTTAAAAAATTGTGACCAGGCAGATAGGGGTGGGATAATGTGGACTTTTTTTTTTTTTTTTTGGTGTATGTGACATTTTTGTGTTAGACTTGAGTTAACAACAAAGAGAAATTCTGTTTTCTGGTTGAGTTCTAGAGTCAATACTGGTGTCTTTTCTTGAGCTGTTGCCCCAGACACAACCCATAGAAAGAAATAGATAAAGAATGAAGTATGTTTGATTGCTGGAGAGCCGGAACAGTGCAGAGATTATGCCATAAAAATACACCCTCTTTTTAATATATGTTCAAATAAATCTCTTATGTAACACTACTATTTTTAAAGTCTTCAGATGTTTCTAGTGTAGTTTTAAGTTTCATTCAATGTTTGGTTTATAAATAATGTTTTGTTTTTATTCTGCATGGGATATATATTCATTACAGAAGCTTCAGAAAATAGAAAAAAGAAACGTTGAAACACCGAAATAAAATTCACCAATAATCCAGCCCATCAGAGATAACTACTACTGAGATTGGCAAGATGAAAGGTGGACGTGCCCCCATGCATCCTCTACAGTGTTCACCCTTTGACCCTCACCTGTCTTCCTGCACTGACTTCCTGCACTTGACCTGCACTGACTTCCCTTTTGTTACAATGGATGAAAGGCGGCCCTCCACTTGAGCGAGCCCTCCTTCAGCAGCTTTCAAACCTCCCTCCTTTAATGAAGCCCTATATTCCCTTCCAACTACTACTGCTTCTCTAAGTTTCATACAGTTGAGTTTTCTGTATTTGCCCTTCTTGCCTCCTTTTCTCCCATTCTTCCTCATTCTGTGTCAGATGGATCTTACTTCTTCACCATTGTATTAAGACTACCATTGTCCAGGTCACCCATGACCGTAATGTTGCGAACCCAATGGTTAATTCACTGTTCTATTTTTTTGGACTTCTGTGCAGCATTTGGCACATTGATTATTCTCCCCACCTGTCTCCTTCTTGAAATAGTCTTTCAGGTCATCTTATAAGGTATCATCTCTCCCTAGCCATCTTGATAACTTGATAACTTACTAACTATTCTTTTTATCTTCTCTGTCCTGTTTTATCTTCTCTGTTAATTGGGACAAGATTAATTCTTCTCAAATATTCTTTATTTTCACTTACTTTTTATGTGATTCCATCCAGATCTATGCTTTTAACATCATCCATATACCAGTAATTCCTGTGTCTCACCAGTCTGATCCTCCTCACTGAGCTGCAGATACCTAGCTGCCCACCAGGCCCTTCCTACGGCATGTCCAACAAAACATGGCCAGAATGAACATTTCATTCTCTAGATCTACGTTCTACCACCCTGAGATGTGTCTCTCCCAGTGATCATCAGAGTATAGCATCGCCATCTACCCAGCACTCTCCATGTTGAGGTGATGCTCGTCATGTCTTCCTCCCTCCAACTTCACCTCCACTCCATCGGCAAGTAGCAGATGATGTCATACCCCAGTTTAAAAGTTTACAATGAATTCTCATTAATTAAAATAAAATGCAGACTCATCACCCTGGCCATGCATGATCTCACCCTTGCCTACTCCTCTCAGTGCCTCCTATACCAGTCTCTCCACCTTCTTGCTCCTTGTGTCCCAGCTCTAAAAAGCGCATTTCATGTAGGGGTCCTTGCCCTCATTGTTACTTATTTCTCTGTGTCCTTACATCTTCACATGCTGGCTTTCCTTACTGTATCGATTCCGTCCCAGATGTCTTTCCCCCAAGCAGCAGTCCCTCAATGCATAGTCTAAAGTAGCTTCACCTCTTCCACTTAACTTCCATTTATATGCCCATTATATTTTCCTCACAGCATTATCTGCATCTGAAAAGATCTTGCTTTACCGCTCTATACTCAAGGAATAGGAGAGTGCTTGGTGTGAAAAAGGTGCTTAGTATATATGGGCTAGATGATTATTGAATGAATATTTCCAAGTATTTTCCTATAGCCCATTTTTACTATGGGCAAAAATACTATTTTGAACCATATCCTATATAGTTTTTCATTGCCTGTCCAGTTGACATCATAAAATTATCATTTTCCTGTGTTATTAGAAATTTTTGTATTTTTTTATTATAAAACTAATACAGTTTAGTTAGGTAAACTTAAAAATATATAGGTAAAGTTAAATGAGAGGGAAAACTGACCCATAATACTAATGAATACATATGCATTCACATATGGACTTATAAATATTTAATATATTAAATTATTCATCTAATAAATACAAATTTTATTTTTATTTTTTTATTATGTTCAATTAGCCAGTATATAGTAGTACATCATTAGTTTTTGATGTAGTGTTCAACTATTCATTAGTTGTGTATAACACCCAGTGCTCATCACAGCGCATGCCCTCCTTAATGCAATTTTCGTTTATTTTTTATTTTTTTATTAACATATAATGTATTATTTGTTTCAGGGGTACAGGTCTGTGAACCATCAATCTTACACAATTCACAGCACTCACCACAGCACATACGCTCCCCAGTGTCCATCACCCCGCCACTCCATCCCTTCCATCTCCCTGCACTCCAGCAGCCCTCAGTTTTTTCCTGAGATTAATAGTCTCTTTTTTAAAATTTATTTATTTATTTTGTTCGTAATCTCCACACCCAACATGGGGTTTAGACTCACAACCCTAAGATCATGCTCTTTTGACTGAACCAGCCAGGTGCCCCATTATGTACCTGTTTTTTAACCTTCAAAAATAATTTTTAATACTGTGATTCTAAGATTTGTTCTTTTAATAATACTGGTAAGAGATAAGCTTGTAGTCTTGTTGAGTTTTCCCCTTCTATTAATCATAATATAATGATACCACAGTTGCCTGATTCTGCTTTGACTTACCATGTCCAAGCCTGTCTTTCCACTGGAATTTTTCTTGAGTGAAAAAGGGTAACCTCTTAAGCCAAGGAGTGTCTGTGAATGGGAAAGACTTGAGTAGCCCCCACAAAATAGTCTTATTATGGCATTTTCTCTAAGGTCTGTTCACAAGCTACCAAGACATTTTTCTGGGTAAAAGTAAATGGCCTTCATCTAAATGGGTTTGGCTTGGTATTCCTCCTTCTTAACAATGCCAGAAAGGACCCTTTGTCTTAGGACGATAGTGGACAAATGACAAGACCAGTTGAGAAGAATCGTAGTAAATAAATGCTGTGCATGAATTATATATAATGTATAATATATTATACATATTTTATTATATATAATAAAATTACATATATTTTATAAAATTCAGATGCATCTATCATGTCTTTTGGGGAGTAAGCACTTTCACTTGAATATACATAAAAACCTTTATCCAAGAGGTTAACATGATGTATCTTACAGTCTAGGTCTAACTTCAGATTTTTTTCTTTTATTTTTCTAGTACTCTTTTCTTTCTTAAGACAAGAACTTCTTTAAATTGGCACCTTTGATGGGGCACTTGAGTGGCTCAGTCCAGTTAAGTGTCTGATTCTTGGTTTAAACTCAGGCTATGATCTCAGGGTCCTGAGATTGAGCCCTGGGCATTAGCTCCCCACTGAGCAGGGAGTCTGCTTCTCTTCCTCTTCCTCTCCCTTTGCTCCTCCCCACACTTAAACACACACGCTCTCACTCTAAAAATAAATAAATGAAATCTTTTTTAAAAGAAAATAAATTGGCACCTTTGAAAGAATCTGTACAAATATTAATGAGGGTTTATCCTTGCTTGTAGAATTATAGGAGGAGTTTCCCCTTGTTTTTATTTATCTGTATTTCCTAGTTTGTCGAATTAACTTGTTTGCAGAGTTTCCAATAACATGGGCAAATGCTAATTTTGGACCATAAGTTAAAAAAGAAATTAGGCTATTGTAAGAAAAAGGGTTATACATATGCTGGGATCCGTGTTAATGGGGCTTTAGCTCTTTAGTAGTCTGCCTTGTTTGGGCCCTTGTATGTCAAAGTGAGGTCAAGTCAGTCACAAGGTACTGTCAATGTCAGTCTGCCCTTAAAACACGTTTTCTGACCCACTACACAAGGTGCTGTTTATTGTGGGTGGCATTTCTGTTACATATTCCTATTTTACCCTTTCTTCTTATCTGTCTCTGCTTCTCTATTCCAAATTGTTATGAACCAGTAGTTTCACGGTGACCCTGACACAACTCTGGAAAGCTCTACAGTCCCTGCCTTACATGGTGGCTGACTGAATTCCCCTGGGGAAGGATCAGAGACTTCTTCTATGAATTTAGATAAATAATGATGCTCTACCCTGTTTGCTTCTGCCTAGTTTCCCCAGGACTCAGAAGATGTTTTCAGGATTACTTCCTCTCTCTCACTCCAAAAAAGACGCTTGTGTGGAATTGCTGGTCTTTGTTCGTGACCACTATAGGTGGATTTTTACTGGATAATTGAACTAGATTTTTTATTTTATTTTTATTTTTTTAAAGATTTTGTTTATTTATTTGACAGAGAGAGAGAGAAAGATCACAAGTAGGCAGAGAGGCAGGCAGAGAGAGAGAGGAGGAAGCGGGCTCCCTGCTGAGCAGAGAGCCCGATGCGGGCCTCGATCCCAGGACGCTGGCATCATGACCTGAGCCGAAGGCAGAGGCTTAACCCACTGAGCCACCCAGGTGCCCCGATTTTTTTTTTTTAAAGACCAAATACAAAAAGTACATTTAATGTGTTATTAGTATACAAGTTATGTGGTGATGCTTGTGCATTCATAGGTCCAGTCGGTGAATTCATTCAACTGTTATTTTATCAACCATTGTATTTCCACCATTTAATGCAGTGCCTGGCACCCCACAGAGGCTCAAAGAATGTTTATAGTTTAGTTGATTCCCTAAAGAAAAAATCCAATAAATGTCTGATCCACTCCACAAAGCCTCCTGTGGATATTCTGCCCACTTCTTGAGGGAAGGGATACTCACTTCTTAGAAGCCCTCTCCCCTTCCTCCTTAGAATGGTGCTGCTGTTTCCCAGGTCATTGCTGTTAAATTGGCATTGATTGGCTTGTATCTTCATAATTTCATCACTTTTTTTTTTTTTAAATAAGTTTATCCATGACTGACGTTTAGGGAAATCAGTACATAGATGATTCACTCTTGGTAGGACCCTCATTACTAGCTACCCAGGTGTTGGCTCCATGACAACCTACTAAGGTGCTTCTCAGAAACCACACGAAGAGTGAGAACTTGAATAAAAAAAAAATCACTTGGTCTTTTTTTTTTTTTCCTCTCTCTCGAAAATGCCACTTTCTTTTCATTTAACCAGACAAGCAAAAGACAACATGTTTCATCTAGGGATGAACTTTTGTGTGCTGCGGAAGTGTCCTCTGGCTCATGTACAGGGTACTCTTTCCTTCTGGATGGTGTCCTAAGGTCTGGGGAATTCAGTAACAGGGTCATGTTCTTCTTCACAGATCCTCCTTGGGACAAAGAGTTTGTAGGTCCGGTTCTACTGCTAAAAATTTTATTCCATAAGTCCCATGGTCGATGTCAAACAGAATTCTAAAAATACTTGTAAGTCCTTTCCTGTGAAATCTACTCAGATAGGCAGAAGCATATGCAGTACTATTCTAAATAAGCAATGTAGTGCTGATTATACACAATAGCGGTTAAGGGAAGGGGGAGAACCCACCCAAGGTGGAATTGCCAGAAGAGACTTTGGAGGCGCAGGGATAGCAGGTGGGGAGGGTAGGGGTGGCGGAGTCTGGGCTTAAGTGCATCATCAGCTTAGAAGCCGGGGCTGGATCAGGGGCAGCTGTTGGGGTTCAGAAGGGGGTTGGGGATTGGGGGCATGGTTGGTTTGGCTGGACAGTGAGAAGGCCAGGTTTTGAAAGCATGTTATGCTCGCTGGAGAGCAAAGGGAAATGAGATTGAATTTTTAAAGTGCCAAAACCTCTCTTTAACTACCCGTGTTTGATGTGTTTGATATTTACAAATATTGTCAACAGCTAATTCAACATTGCCTTTATGTAACTGCAAAGACAATACAGAATTTCCTCTTTTCACTGGAGCAACGGGCCTCATATTTAATGAGACTCAAAGAGTGTATATTTCATTAAACTGAGACACTTCCTATAAGCTTAAGAGCCTTTGTTTGATATCATCTTGAAAGGAAGAAGTTCCTCCCAGGTTCTGGAATATTGAGCACATATCTGGTTTATAAATTCTGCAGACCTGCAGTATTTTTTTTTTTTTACCAGACTTATGTTCCTAGCGATGCTACAGTTGATATAAATTATATTGGAGGCTTGAGGAAATGCATTAAGAATGCACTTTGATCTCAATTCAGTTTTTATTAAAATTTTTACTTACCTTCACCAGAATTCCTTAGGCTCAGCTGCTATTCCAAATTCTTGCTAGATCGTTGGTACAAATTTAGAGGTCATGACAAGGACCAAACAACTCTTTGGCACATGCTGGCTTATTTTAGTTGCAAGCCTTTATTCAAATTTAATATCTAATTGAACTTAAAAGAGAACTTACTTTTCATTTTGTAATTCAAATTTCTATTTCTAATTGAATTAACGCATGTTTAAATAGAAGTAGATGTTCTACAGACTTAAAAAAAGAGAATATATGCTTCATTAGGGTAAATATACTACTGATCATGTGTTTTGTTATAATTCATTGATAGAAATAGTAAATAATCAGTTTATGGAAAAATAATTCATTTTTTTTTCATTTGGATGAAATTTTAAGTTACTAGTAATACATAGTCAGGACACAGACATAAGTTCACACCATTCCCGGGCTGATTTTTCATTTCTTGCACTGTGGAACTCCTCATTGATGGTTGCTCCTCTGTGGGAGATCCAGCCTTTCATTCCTGTGTGCCACGTCTTGTGTGTGAGATCCTTACCTGGTGTAGGGGGAAGCCTCTGACTCTCTTACTGGGACTGGTCACTGGCAATGCTTCTGTTATGCTTTGATCATGGTAGCCTGTTCTTGCCACTCGATGTGGGGCCTCCCTGTGATGTGCACTGACCCCTCCCAGCCGTGGTCTCACCCAGGGCGCAGGGACCCATCGTGGTGCCCTCCAGAAGGTGGGTGCTCTTGTGTGTGGCTGTAGGTGGTGTCTGTGGTGTTTCAGATGTCTCTCAGGAGATGGGCTGCCACTGCGGACCTCTCGCAATTTTGGTGGGCATTTTAAACCACTGTATTCTGACACGAGTGTCTGCATTAAACAACACAACAGAAAAGGCTTTCTTCTTTCTTCATGGCTTTATTTTTAAAAAGGATCAACTAATCAGATTGAAAGGATTGAGCATCAACTTTGTTACTATCAGGAAAAGTTATTAAGTACCTCAGATCTTATTCCTCGTTTGTTTTTTTTTTTTTGTTTTTTTTTGTTTTTTTTTTTGTTTTTTTTTTTTTTTTGTTTTAATACTGAGACGGATTCTCCATCACATTCAGGACCAAGTTCATGCTCTTACGCACGGTGAGCAAGGCCTTCACGGTCGGGCACCTACCCACATTTCCAGCTTCCCCCTCAGATTTCTCGGTGGCTCCGTGCCCATGCGCACTGCCTCGCTTGTATCTCACAGATGGTTCCTCCTGCCTGATCTGCCACCCGCACCCCACCTTTTCCCATCTGTCTGCTTTACGATTCTCCAAGGGTGGTCCTGGGACCACATGAATCGAGATCAGATGCAAAGCTTATTAAAAACACAGATTTCTGGGTCACATCTGGGACATATTTTTATAGGGGTCTCTGGCGGAGCAGAGTAGGACTCTATTTTTAACTGGTTCGACCATTGACCTACAAAATAAATTCCTTCTTTGAAGAATCAGTTGCACCATTGTCCATTTAGGAAGCCCTTCCTTCATTGTCGGGCTCTCTCCTCCCTGGGCTCCTGTGAGGAGGGTCTCTCCCCTGCACCACGCAGCACGAGCTGCCTCACTGCCTGTGGCACCTGTCTGTCCTGCTGCAGTCTACGAGCTCGGTTCCCTTGTCCATTACGTAGCACAAGGGGTTGTGCAGAACACAGCTGACTAAGTGTTCATCTACTTGTTCATGCCAACGCAGGATTAGTGTGCCGTGGCATTATGTTCGTCTAAGCATCCTTTAAGTTCAAGTCACGCTGATTTCTTAATTAGACTCTGGAAGGGTAAGAAAGAAGGTAAAGAAGTATTTTCCTCTCTTTTTAAAAGAGATTCTGTTTTAACAAGTGAGGGGAAAATAATAATAATATTACATTTTACATTACGAGATGAAAACCAGGTATGAGTGAAAATAAAAAGTTGTTACCAGTTTGTCCTGTGAAGTCTCTTCTTATGTGTGAGTTGGCACGTGGACTCAGATGTGGAAAAATGGAAAAATAAGGACCAGTGAAATTGTCTTTATGAAACTGAAAGAATAATTTGCATTGTTATTTTAAACAAACCCATAAAGTGGGAAAGCTGTCTTATAACAACAAGCAGACAATTTGCTCCTTTTCTCTCTAAAGTGGTATTACTAAACCTTTTTTATTACATTTTCACAGATCACAGATACAGAAGGTTTAATACAGGGTCATAAAAAGGCATACCCATAAAATAACCTGTAAGCAGAGGCTTTGTGGCAGAATTCTGGTGTGACAGTTGCTGTTTTACTCAGGAAGAGAAACTCTCCAGCATTGCCCTCGAGTCAATGACTGTGTGTTCTGTAGTTACCCTTTCTTCAAACCGTCATCACTTATTGAGGACATTTTGTGTAATTGGAAAATCTGTGTAAAGTGGTCATCAAATTCTGGGAAGTTTTTCTCTTTTTGTTTCTCTAGAGGAGCAGAGAAAGAAATGAATTGGTTTTAACATGCTCCTGAGACATACGAAAAGAATCCGAAGGAAATTCTGAAGTAGCATTGACGGTTTTATTCAACTTTCAAGCCACTCTTTGCCTGGGCTCTAAGTTACACATTTGGTTACAGGCTTGTCTTTATGAGAATTTGTGTTGGTAAAGGAACTGGCCTAGGAGTGACCTGTGGATGTTTACATCCTCTTGGAAATACCATCCCCATTTGAAACTGTCTTCTTGATTCAGGTGGATGTCTGAACTTCGATATGTCAACCGTTCCAAATATTCTTTTTGTAGAACACGAGCACTTGTGAATGATTTCGAGTTCTGATATAATGTCAGTGGCCTTTACTGTACAACTCAATATAGTATCTGGCCCTCATAAATTCTGAACAATACAACTGTTCTGTGCTTTACTTTCTACCCCTGTCCATTGAAAGGTTGCTTCATACTGAATATTGGTGTGTGACGGGTTCCCATCACTGACTCAAGAAGGACTTGAATCAATAAAATGAGGGGAACTGTGGCCAATGTGTCTGAAAGAAAAAGGACTTCAGTGAGCGCCACTACTTCAAATCTTGTAGATCAACCTAATAAAAAAAGTGAAATTGGACACATTCATATTGGAAGAAATTAAGTTAAACTTGAATAGCATTGTAGGGCACAGAAGCGACATGTCCTTCACCTGAACTATCATTGGCTTTCTTTCCTTCACAGTAGAGTTTCTAAGGAACTCAGTGATTGCCTGCAAGCTTTATAATATATGTATCAGCATGGCATGTTGGACAAATACATTTTGTGTTTAATTTGCATGTGTATGTGCGGTGTGTGTGTGTGAGAGAGAGAGAGAGATAAACAGAGAGAGAGAGAGATCTTGTATCTTGCTGTCCTTATTCTGGAACGGTTGGGCATTTCCCCGAGGCCTTAAGGCACACCTGTTTGAAAGGGCAGATGAGCAGCATCATGGCCGGGATGGTGTGGATATGGAGAGGACCCACCATCTTTAGAACTCAGGTTTGAGAGGAGAGCTAGATGAAACCCTCCATTTCCCACTGAGCATCCTGGCGCTCGGCCCCCATCCACACATCTGCATTCCGGATGGTGTGAGGGTTCCACAGCGCTCTGTTACCTGAGGATACCCATCCTGGCTTTGCTTCAGCCGTCCCCTCTGCTCTGGAATCACCGCTCGCATAATGCACAGTTATCACCAGAGCACTAATACTGTCAAGGGATTTTAGCTACAGGTGCAGAAAGAGCTGTACCCGTGCACAGATTCCTGTTAATAAAGAAGGGGGGAACCTTTCAGTTTCATTAAAAGAATATAAAATGTTCCTCTCTCACTGCTGAGCCTTGGCATAGTCCCCAGGAAATAATCGGAAGCTGTGCTTTGTTTATCAGACTTGAAAGCGGGAATCCTGTAACAACGAAGATTACCAGGAGAATGACAGGCGGGTGGTGGTCTCTCTCCAAAAGGAAGAGCCTTTTGGAAAGCCTGCGGAAGAGGAAGTGGTGAGGGCGCTAGGAACAAAGAAGGGGAAGGCATTTTAATTGGATTAAACTAATCAGTGATTTGAGTCACTCTCTGGTTCTTTTCATTTGTGCAAATGACCGAAGAGTACATATTTAGGATAGATGCTTGGAACAGCAGGGAGCAGGCATGTTTATAAACTCCTAGAAGTCTAGGGTTAGCAAGATGAGGTGAAAGCAAAATGAATGGAGAGGCGGAAGGCCTGGAAGTCCCAGGTTCAGTGTCAGTTCTATCACCAAGCCGCTGCGTGGTTTTCAGAATACCACCTCTCCTGTCTGGAGTGTTTATTCCTTTCCTGTGATACCTGGTCAGAGAGGATAAATGCATCCCAAGGATCCCATCCACGTCATTGTTCTGGAAAGGATAGAATCATTTGGTGGTGAGTTGCTAAGATTGTAAAATAACTCCCTTTCTTCTTGAAAATAACTTTGGATTTTGTGGGATGACCATGAAAGAGAACGATGATCATGTTCATATTAGTTTAAAGCTTTATGCTACAAGAATAACTTCCAATGCCTAAAAGGAGAATTCTAGTCCCTTGGTTAATTTCTCTGTAAGGCTGACCATGTGGTCCCCAGTGACATACACGGGATATACAGCGTCATACCTGCATAAGTAACAATACGTAACAAAGTCAGCCAAAATCCGACTTAGTAGCAGATCAGTATGTACCCTTAATAAATGTGTATATGGGGGGTCAGAGCTGAGGCTGGAGACTTGAGAGAGTCTTGGAGGCAGTGGGACCAATAGAGCCACCATCTTTATAGGACTTCCTGGATGAACTATGGAATGGATAAAAGGCCATTAAGACTGCTGTCTGCCATAGTGCAGTGACAACTTTCTCCTTTCTGCCCTCACTAGGGTCTCACCTTGTCACAGTACCTGAAATCCTCTAGGGAATTCATTTATTAACGTCTTCCAGGTGAAAATGGGGAGGGCCTGAAAAAATGCAATGACAGTGAGGATGGAAAAGATACATTTCAGTGTTTTCAAGGTAGAAGGGTAGAAATGTTAGAAGTTCCTGCTTCCATTGTCTGAAATAGCCTTCTCTCCTCCTTCTGGCCAGCATGTCCTCATCCTTCAGTCTTTGGAAATTCAGTGTAGGCACCATTTTCTCTAGGAAACTTTCTTACTGTGGTTAGACACTCCCCTAGCATCCAGCTTCTGCTTCTACCAGACTTGCCCTGTAGTTCTTGATTTCTCGAGTGTCCCTCTGACTGGTCTCCAATCTTTCCAGGAGAAGGACCCTCTGATTTTACATTATAGCTCATGGCGCCAAGAATAGAGCTTTACTAGTTGTGGTTCCACAATGAATATTTACTGAGCAAATGTCTGAAGGCCTGAATTGGAGAGGGATGTTCAGGTTTCTGTTTGGGATCACTAATAAAAATTTTACTATTTCACTATCTTTATTCTTTTATCTAATTATTTATCACCCTTACTATTATTATGTAATAACATTTTACAAATTGGAAGACATTATCTAAAACCTGCGGAATTATTAAATTTATTTTGAAATCAGTATTTTCCACCCAGATTCTTTTTTAAATTAATGTTTAAGTTTATAAAGTTGTTGAACTAATAATCAGGTTCTTAATGTGTGACTCAGTAGGTCTACCTCATTATTATTTATTATAAATTCTTGCATCCATATGTCATGGAACATGAATTCATGGAAATGTCCATACCTCTGCTTAATAAGTTAGAAGCATGTGTGTGTGTGTGTGTGATTTAATGCAATTCATTAAATCCCAAAAGAAGTTTTCATTTTTATTTATTGAGATTTTTTAAAGTCTGTATTTGTTATAAAAGAAATTTCCTTTTCAGTTTAGTTCTTAACACCCAATGTTTAATTATCCTATAGAAAAACTGACACAAAATGGTAATTAAAAAGTTGACAGTGTGAGAAAAATAGAATATAAAGTAAGAGTAAATTGCTGAGTGCTAAAATGCAATTAAGCTCACCATTCTCTAAATTTGATAGCAACTCTCTTAACAAATGGACACTCAAGATGGTTTTCCTTTAGCACTTCTTCAGACATACCAGACATAAAATATTATACTTGAAATGGGAGATATTGAAGAGGGGTTCATTTTGCCCATTTATTTTAACAAAACTCTGCCACAGGAATTTTCCATTTTAGCCAGCCTCTTATGACTTTGCTTATATATATCATAAAAGTGAGCAGAGACACGAGATGGTTACCTTGATTGTTTAACCCCACATGCCATCTCACTTGAGGTTCTGGAGGTAGCTCTTCCATCAAGTAGGACTTTTTAAGATCCCTTGGGCTCTTCCCCAAGGCACGGTGAATTGCTGGTGCTCTGTGCCCCACCCCCCAACACTGGACATGGGTTTGCACTGTAATAGTGCTGTCCTCGTGGTGGTATCATAAGTGTCTGTGTCTATGACTCACCTGGTTGGAAGAGCCTCATAGAAAGACATAGTACTTACACACCCATCTTTGGTTTCCCTAGAGCCCAGCACAGCAGATACTCAGCAAATGCTTTGTGAAATTATTATTTGATTCTGTTTCACTTTAGTGAAAAGGTAGATGTAGTTTACTTGGTCAGTCGAAAACCACAAATGTCTGCTACAAATTTACTCCATTGGTCTATTTGGTCTTCCAAAGATAGGGCTTATTATATATTTAATGACTTATTCCTGATTTATTTTCAATCCTGAGCACTTACCCATTTATTAGCTCTCAAGGCTAACAAGGAAGCATGGCCATCATCAGAAGGATTTGAGAGACATTCCCAAGTGTAGACAAGCATCCTGGCAATTTTATATGCCCCACAGTTTATATGAGTCAAATGCAGTGAAGAAAGACATCAACCACCTTGGAGGAGGAAAGAGACAGACGACCATGAACTGTATTAATAAAGAAAGCAAAAGGTGGTGACCAGTGGTTTGCTTATGATAGAGTGGGCCAGGACAGAGTTATGAACTGAATGACCATGAGAATCTGAATCTCAGGTGTATTTTGAATACTAAATGACTTTTTGGCCACTGGTAATGTGTTGTAGGAGGAGTGTAAGAGAAAAAAAAGAGAGAGAGAAAGAAGCCAGGTGCCTGGGTGGTTCATTCAGTTAAGCATCTGCCATCAGTTCAGGTCATGATCCTAGGGTCCTGGGACTGAGCCCCACATCGGGCTCTCTGCTCAGCAGGAAGTCAGCTTCTCCCTCTCATTCTCCCTCTGTGCTCTCTCTCAACTAAATAAATAAAATCAAGAAGGAAGGATGGAAGGAAGGAAAAAGAAAAAAAGAAAGAAGGAAAGAAAGAGAAAGAAGCCTGTTGGGGAAGTCAGGAGATAAAAGGCAGAGTCTGACTTGAAGTACTTTGAGGACAGCTCTCCCAGCAAGAGAGTTAATGAATGTCATGCTTCAATGACTGGTACCTTACAGGTGAAATCTTTATGAATATGATTTTGCTCTTGGAATAGCTAGTACTCTTCTAGACTTGACATAGTGATGCCAGCCTGAGGCATACAAACTTAGTTAAAAGATTTCTAGGACAACAAGCAGTGCTGTGGTGTTTCCTTGAAGGGAATGATGAATTTTGAAAAACATTTTTATTCTTACATTTTGGAATTTCCAGCTGTACAGATGGTGAAAAGAGGATGCTAGTCATAACATTAATTCCCTTATGAAGTCAACATAAAGCTTTTGATGGGGCACCTGGGTGGCTCAGTCAGTTGTGTCCGACTCTTAGTTTTGTCTGCGGTCATGATCTCAGGGTCATGAGATGGAGTCCTAAATCTGGCTCTCCACTCAGAACAGAGTTGGCTTGAGGTTCTCTCTCTCCTTCTGCCCCTCCCTCGGCTCATGCTCTCTAAATAAATAAATAAAGTCTTTTTAAAAAAGAAAGACTGAGTTTTTGATGAGAGGAAAAGAAAATATAAAGCAGGGCTCTCTCCAAGAATTTCCATCATTTGTAGGGAAGTCCTAAGTAGTTAGTAATGAGATTATAAAAAGATAATGTTGGATATTTTTGATATAGAAGCTATATTATTTCCTGGAGACTATGAATAATCCTGATAACTTCAGAATACAAATCATGACATTATATTTAAGACATGGCCAAGAATGAAGAGATACATCATGGAGGCATTACGCCGGTAGCAGAAATGTCAAGGTATTCTACGAGTGCTGGCCCAGTTCAAGAAATCAGCCAGATTTTTTTTTTTTTCAGGAACCACTCAATACTGGATGATCTGCTAGGTGATTAGAGCATGAACCAAGCATAAGTCACTGTTTGGAATTAAATGATAAAGGGCAGACAGAAATGCATGATTACTTTACAAGAGCTATAAAGAGATCTCTTTAAATGTTCATTGTCTATTATGGGAAAGTGAAAGTATAAGTAAGAAGAATGAATTAAAGGGTAAAGAACTTTCAGAGAAGCATAGGAGAAAGGCGACAAGGATGTATCAGAAACAGATACTTGCACAGATCTGCTAATATGAATCAAGAAGTTTGCAGTGTGGGACGTAACGGTGAAGATTCAGGCTTATGTGGAAAAGACATGAGTGAGGTGCCATTTCAAGAATTTCGAGGATGGCAGTGATTGGGGAAGCCTTCAATGGCATGCAATGTAAGGAATATGGAACTTAGAGGAATGAGTGCTGCATTAATATGACAGGCAAGAAGAGTCCTTAACCCTGCGGACATGGAGACACCCTTCAAAAATTACGAGAGATGAATGTTGAAAATAGTTGGGAGAAGGTTTGTTAACTCACTCATTCAACATGTGTGTACAGAACGCTTTGTACTAAACATTAGGAATGAAAACACAAATAAGACATGATACCCAAGCTCAGGAAACTTGGAATCTCGAAGCATGATAGGAATCCTAAGTGAATAGAGGCGGTGAAGGGGAACAGGTACTAAACAGTGGGGACCCCAAGGAGATGGTGAGGTTAAACCCAGACTCTCTCTGTAAATAAGAATGGTAACGGCTCAAGCCCTTTTGTCTGATTTTATCAGAACTTACCTTTTGTTCTTTTAGCATCTTAGACCTCTAAGTTGTCTTCATCATTTTGTCATTGGGTAACGAGGCCAGTTGATAAATATAAAAACCGGCATAAGAACAACAAAGGTAATTTATTCTGCAGTGTCATCATGTGATAAATGATTGAGAGATTTGGTCAGAAAAAGTGTTCGCTGATGAACCATGGAGTTTTCTATAACCTTATTTATTTTATAACCTTATTTATTTTTATAACCTTATTTTACAGTGAAGTGAATGAAGAGCAAAGGCTTTAGTTACTGATAAAAAATGCTCCGAAATAAGGAATACTATATTCAGAATATATATCCTATATTATATTTAGAATATAATATATTCTGAGTCATTTAGGGTCACATTATTTGTCACAGATCCTTATTTCAGCCCAGGCCAACTGATTCTGAAAACTGAGCTCCAAACTGCTAATTGAACACTTCCCTAGAAAAGCACTACACAGAGGAGGCTACTGTAAGTGTTTTCTTATTTCTCTGATTCCTCCGTGAACTGTGTGAAGCAGTCTAAGCCGTCTCTGTGAATCAGACTCACAGGTGCTTTGCATCTTCTGTGCAACGTGGTAAAGTATAAATACAGAGAAATGTTCATCCCTGCTTTTCTCACATGCCCAGTGTTTGACTGATATTTGCTGACTTGCATTTATGCTGATCGCCGAGTAGAGGTGACTCTGAATTGGGATATCGTCATCTTCTCCCCTCTTCCTCAGTCTTTGTAACTGAGTGTTCCATTTTTCTCCATCTGGGACTGTCTAGAATTATATGGCAATATTGAGGGAGCCTTAGGAAAATCAATTAGTCATCAGTGAAATTCAGGTGCAAATATTTTAGCTGAGCATCTTAAGATTTCCTAAAAAGGTTTCCAAATCTCTCTTTCTAGTGAAGGGAACAGAGCTGAAGAATGGAGGGAAGTGGCCTTTCTGCATAAAGGTGACGTTCAGGCAGGGGCTTTAATGTTCTACCCAGCAGCACCACACTTAGGACCACAGCCACAAATGTTAGAGGAAGCCTCTGTTGGGCTTCTCCAGACCAGTCTTCTGAGTGTTGGGAAGCAATCTTCCAAACAGACATATTAGTGTGTCATTACTGGCCTCTGCTAAACCAATTTTCAGTGGAAGGAACCCTCTCTCTATGCAGGTGACTCCTCCCTTCTTCATGCTGACTCAAACTAGCTCTTTATAATGCAATGTCTCTGCTCACACAGGCCACTCTGAAATTCTACTCCTTGAAACCATGTAGAATAGCTTTGATCTTTTTTTTTTTTTCTACAGATAAATATTTCAGATATCTTCAAACAAGGATTATGAAGTGATTTTTCAGTTTGTCTTTTCTGGAGGACCATCCCTAGTACCATGGTGTGCTCAGCTCCTAAACATTCTTTCTAGTTTGAACTGGATGCCAGGACATAGGGCAACAATATGGGAGGTATGATCTCAGGACAGTGGGACTCTCATTTTCTTTAACGTAAAATTGCATTACTTGGGTGAGAGCCATTGGAAACCACTGAATATGTTGAGTAGTTTCTAAGTTAAGGGAGTGAGTTCTTTAACAGCCACAGAGGTAGGAAGACCATAGGATTTTGGAGATTTCACTCATGGTGCTATCCAGAAATCGCTTCACCAAACGTCCTCTTAATGATAGATTGGGATGCCCGTTGCTATCACAGGTCACTCTAAAATTAGTATTGGTAAAGCCATTTAAACTTTTCAGAATAAAAGCGGTTGGAAGGTATTATTATTTTATGATTACAGTCAGTAACCTGGTGGGCGTTTTCTTTTTGCAGTTTCTGATTTCTGTGAAATCCCATGAGAATAAGGAATCGTTCAGTTGATCAGATCTTCAACCCTTCCTTTATTGCCATAGCAACCACATCTGTCTTCCGTACTCAAATTAGTTAATCAATGATGGTCCCTGATTTATGTTGTTTGACAGTAGCCATCCCTGAAGATTATTGCCTTTTTGTTCTTCTTTAGCTAATAAGTTCCCCCTTTTAGAAGACAGTATTCCCAGATATAATAGTGAATTATCTGAAGGACTCCTTCAATATGTGAATCAGAAGTCTCATTCTGGTATAATTAGCTTGAAGAACAATTAAGGCCATGTTTTCCCCCACTGTATGTTACTAATTAAGGAGAGAAACAAATTCACAATTTCCAGTTCTCTGGAAACAGGTCATATATTTTATTTCTGCAGTGACCAAACATTCAAAACTCAAATCAAGAAATTCGGTTAAAAAAAAAAAAAGACCTTTTCCCCTAATATTTGAATTTATTAACATTGAGCCCTTCAAATGTTACAGAAATAAAATCATACTTATTTACACCTTTAATTAATAGACTGTTGAATAGAATAAAAGAACTGTCTTCTTTATGTTTTTTGTAACACTTTGTTTTAAACCTTTTTACAGCCATTCTTTCATATGGAGTCAAGTACTACAGTTCCTCCAGAATTCAGTATTAATGGTCTTTTTTAAAAGACTGTAAAACATTTCCATCTGCCTCTTAAAATTTTTTAATTCCAGTGTAGTTAACATGCTGTGTCATATTAGTTTCAGGTGTTCAATATAGTGACAGCAATACTGTGCATTACTCAGTGCTCATTTGATGAGTGTGCTCTTAATCCCCTTCACCAATTTCACCCATTCCCCACCCACCTCCCCTCTGGTAACCCTTAGTTTGTTCTCTGGATTTAAAAGTCTGTTTTTTTTTGTTTGCCTCTTTTTAAATTGTTCCCTTGTTTTGTTTCTTAAATTCCACATATGAGTGAAATCACATGGTATTTGTCTTTCTCTGACTGACTTATTTCACTTGGCATTGTACTCTTTGAATCCATCCATGTCGTTGCAAATGGCAGGATTTCATTCTTTTATGTGGCTAAGTAATATTCCATCATACACACACACACACTCATGAGAAATATATTTCTTCCATTTTATATATTATATTCCATTCCATATATATTCCACTATATTCCATTCCATATGTACTATATTCCAATTTTTATATATGTACGTATGTGTATGTATACATATATATGTATATATATTAAAAAGATGTGATGTATATACTACAACTTCTTTATCCATTCATGGGTGTAATGGCCAGTTGCTTCCATAATTTGGCTATTATAAGTAATGTTGCAGTAAACACAGGGGTGCTGTATCTTTCTGAATTCATGTTTTCATACTCTTTGGGTAAATATCCAGTAGTGGAATTACTGGATTATATGGTAGTTTTATTTTTAAAGTTTTTGAGGAACTTCCATACAGTTTTCCACAGTGACTGCACCAATTTTTTATTCCCACCAGTAGTGCAAGAGAATTCCTTTCTCTCTGCATGCTCATCAGCACTTGTTGGTATCGCTGAGTTCCCTAAGTCTATATTCATTTATTATCATTATTATTTTCTCTTTCCTGTTCAGCTTGATTCCCTTCCATTACCCTGTCCTCCGGGTCACTGATCTGTTCTTCGCTTTCCCTAGTCTACTACTTATATCATCTAGTGTATTTTTAATTTCATTTATTGATTTCATCTCTGATCAGTTCTTTTTTATGTTTTCTCTTCGTTAAGGGTCTCCCTGAGGTCCTCCACTCTTTTTTCATGTCCAGTGAGTATCTTCATGGCCATCACTTTAAATTCTCTAACAAGCATATTACTTGTATCTGCTCTGCTTTGGTCTCTTGCTATGGTTTGTCCTATTCTTTCATTTGGGGGATAATCCTCTGTCTTCTCATTTTGTCTAAGTCCCTGTGTCTGTTTCTGTGTGTTAGTAAAGTCAGCTACAATTCCCACTCCTGAAAGTAGTGTCCTTATGCAGAAGAGGTCCTGTGGGTGCAATGTCATCTCTTCCCCAGAACCTGGTGCTTCAGGGCTGTCTCCTCTGTGAGTTGCATGGGCCCTGCTGTTGGGGCTGAACCATTTTAGCCTTCAATCCAGTCTTTTTTTTTTTTTAGATCTTATTTTTTTATTTGACAGAGATCACAAATAGGCCGAGAGGCAGACAGAGAGAGAGGGAAGCAGGGTCTCTGCTGAGCAGAGAGCCCGATGCAGGGCTCGATCCAGGGACCCTGAGATCATGACCTGAGCTGAAGGCAGAGGCTTTAACCCACTGAGCCACCCAGGCGCCCCAGTCCAGTCATTTCTAATGGCTGTCTTTGCCTGTTGGGGGCAAGATTTGGTCCCTGTGTTGTTACTGGTCCCGTCTGGGTCCACACTGGACTTGAGTTGAGGCAGAACAGGTTTGCCAGAGAGGCAGTACCACCAAACTGTAGGAGAACGTGGGGGCAGGGCATATGGGGTTCACAATGTCTTCAGGTCCGCGCTGTGGGGGAGGACTTGGAGTGGAGGCTGGCTGGAGGAGGCATGTCTGCAGGAGAACCCAGGGTGCAGAGCACTGTTAGCAAGTTAGGTAGCAAGTGTTGGCACTGTTCCGGTTCCGACAGCTGTCTGCATGTCCAGGCTGAGGGAGAGGGAGGGAAATGGTGAGTGCACCAGCTCCTTTGTTCCTGGAGAAGTCTTCCAGTGATCCCTGACTCTTTAGCACACACTCCGAAATAAGTAAGCAAATCTTCCTTTTGTATACCCCAGGGATTTTTCGGACTGCTGCTTCTGTGCTCTCTCTGGGGCTGTTATGTTGTGTTGTCTTGTTAAGAGCGGGAACTCAGTCCCCTCTTGTTCTTCTTACTCTCTGATGAGCCTGCTGGTTTTTAAAGTTCTGGATTTTAAGCCCCACTGATTGTTAAGAATTTGCAAGTTTCGCCCCTCTGGTTTTCAAAGCCACGTGTTATGAGGATTCATCTTCCTCCCCATGTGGGCTCCCTGGTGCGAGGTCTGCTCTTCTCCCCTGGCTGTACCTATAGAGTCCCTCCCTCCCGCTAGGGTCCTGTGGGCTTCTTTAGCTTCCCACTGTGTCTCTGCCCCTTCCTACCCTCTTTGATGGGGCTCTTCTCTACCTTGAGCTATGGAGAGTCCTTTCTGGGTTATTTACACTGATGTGGGTGTTACCTAGCTGTATCCATTGGATGAGGTGAGCTTAGGCGCCAACTTCCTCCCTGAAAGTCCCAATATTAATGGTGTTTAGCAGCTATTAAGGTTATGTGTTTGTCTTTGGTTTCATTTGACTTACATCTTTGTTAGTTATTTTCACTTTTTTAGTCTGGGTGAAATGATGACTATCTTTTGCTCTCTTATACAGAGTGTGTTTGCTAACATCAGTCCCTCATTTCACCAATTTGCATAAAAATTGCCACTGGAAAGATTTAATTGGCCCCCAGATAAACTTTCAGTTCGAAATACCCCACCTATTCTCACTGATGTCTCTATGCTGGACTGGAGTTTTTTTTTTTTTTTTCCATTTTATTTATTTTTTCAGCGTAACAGTATTCATTCTTTTTGCACAACACCCAGTGCTCCATGCAAAACGTGCCCTCCCCATTACCCACCACCTGTTCCCCCAACCTCCCACCCCTGACCCTTCAAAACCCTCAGGTTGTTTTTCAGAGTCCATAGTCTCTTATGGTTCGCCTCCCCTCCCCAATGTCCATAGCCCGCTCCCCCTCTCCCAATCCCACCTCCCCCCAGCAACCCCCAGTTTGTTTTGTGAGATTAAGAGTCATTTATGGTTTGTCTCCCTCCCAATCCCATCTTGTTTCATTTATTCTTCTCCTATCCCCCTACCCCCCCATGTTGCTTCTCCATGTCCTCATATCAGGGAGATCATATGATAGTTGTCTTTCTCCGATTGACTTATTTCACTAAGCATGATACGCTCTAGTTCCATCCACGTCGTCGCAAATGGCAAGATTTCATTTCTTTTGATGGCTGCATAGTATTCCATTGTGTATATATACCACATCTTCTTTATCCATTCATCTGTTGATGGACATCTAGGTTCTTTCCATAGTCTGGCTATTGTAGACATTGCTGCTATAAACATTCGGGTACACGTGCCCCTTCGGATCACTATGTTTGTATCTTTAGGGTAAATACCCAGTAGTGCATGCATCACTCCTTTGAGTTTTAATTCATGAACTACTTCATCACTGAGCATGTAAGAAAGAAATGTAAATCATTAACCTACTTGAAAACTCACCTTTTCTGAACATCTCCTTAGTTCATAATTCCCTTTGTGAACATATGGATTATGACTCCAAATCCTAATTCTTGTCAAAGCCTTGCAGAGGAACAGATGAGGGGTGCCTCATCACAGTGAAGGCCTCCATGTTCAATCAGCTTCAGTGTATTAGGGTTGCTCGATTTGTGTTTCTTCAAAGTTTAGAGCCAGATGGGTGGGAGTAGCAGATGGGGCCTGCAGGGTGCGCTTATATCTGGGATCCATGAGTCAGGGTTTGTTCACTTGCGCGTGCCAATCATAGCATGGATGTGGTATGACAGAGTCCCTCAGGAAACCCATGACTTCAGGGAATTCCTCACTACTAAGAATAAGAACTATGAGATTCCATACCCTCCTGCCCTCTTCTCCTGACTTGTCTGATGGAAAGTCTCTGGCTGAAATCTTAAGACCTTCATACCTCATGGTGACTCATGGACTGTCCCAGGCACGACCTAGAGATTAAGGTACTATGACCTTGAGCTCTACCCAAATTAATACTTGTACGCAAGGTATGTGTTAATAGGAAGTTTTGGAGAGATTAGATCATTTTACATTGGATACTATTATGTTATGTTAAATAGTTTTATAATCAGTATAAACACTGGGTGGCCTCTGATCAGTTTCCGTCAACTATGTCAATATCGGTGGAGTAAACGTAGTTGGAGCCACAGCAGATCTTAGATCTACTGCCCCAAGTTTTGAAAATGGATAAATTACCATCGCTTTATGGCTGGGGAAAAGCTGTAGGGATACTAGTAGGAGAGACTGAAGTCTTATGAGGTTGAAATCATTCGGCCAGACTCAGAACAGCAGCAAAAAAGGAAGGGAGGGCAGTTAGCCTTTCATAATCGATTCTGTACTCTTGTCAGGACCCAGAATCTTGTCAACCCATCACTCTTGATAGTATCTCTTAATCTGCCTTGACAGTTGTGATGGAAACCCATTTCCTGTCGCAGCCTTAGATGGCTTTATGGGGGAGGTAGAGAGCACTTGTGTAGGATGAAAGTTTCGTTTCGGAACAGCCTCCTGAGACCCTGCATGCAGAACCAGAGGGCATTAGCCAGTAAGGACTCATATTATTGCAGCTTGGTTTGGCTTATCTTTTCCTAGGCTGGAAAAGGCCTCGGCTCGCATGTGGCATTTGCTTCGTGCTCAACACCCAGGCTTGCTCCCTTTTTCTAAACGTCCTTGAATGACAGACAGCATGTTGGGATCGTATGGCAGAATATGGGACTATTTTAGAGAAAAATCGTTTTAAACATTCTGACAATTACGTGAGTGAAAACAAAGGCCAGATGTTTTCTCTTCACTAAACTTTCCCAAAGACCCGGTGCATGGACACATGTAGGAGACATGTCAGGGGAGAAAAAGAACAGGCAATCGACGCAAAGGAATTTTAGCTGCAGTCCAAAAGAAGCTCTATCCCGGGAGCAGTGTTTTGTAATGACATTTGATAAATAAATCCTTGGGAGAGTGTTTCTTTTCTTTTCTTTTTTCCTTTTAATTTCTTAGTTTATGTATTTGACAAGTAGGCAGAGAGACAGGCAGAGAGGCAGGGGAGGAAAGCTCCCCGCTGAGCAGAGAGCCCGACGTGGGGCTGGATCCCAGAACCCTGAGATCATGACCTGAGCCTGAGCCAAGGGCAGAGGCTTTAACCCACTGAGCCACCCAGGCGCCCTGGGAGAGTGTTTCTAAGAGTTGAGCCATCTCCTCTCCTTACTCTAAGGGAGTGTTAGCACACTGTCATCCCCAGGCTTTACAAAGAGGGACATAATGAGGGAAGAGTGTCTGCTCCATCCACAAAGAGTTAAAGGATGCACAGCTAGTTCAGTGAGGGAAGGCTGGCCTCCAGGCAGAAGGGCAAGTTCCCCGATCTTCTGAGGCAGGAGACTCTCTGAGGAGGTGTCACCGGGGCTAACCACAGACCTGACATGTAGGACTGACTTTGCACGATACCCGGATGACAGACTCAGCCACAGGGCTTTTTCCCGCAGATCCAACAGATCCTCATCTGCTCTTCTGTCTGTTGTTGTGAGAGTTCTTGAACTCTTTTTTTAAATTTCAGGGATTGCAGATATAGTAATGGTTGATAACATGACAAATACCTGTAGTAAGCTCATATTACAGGAGGAAGAAACTTCAACTGGGTACTACTGTATGCTAGTTTGAGACTATTTATTTATTTCATTATGATTTTATTTATTTATTTGAGCGAGAGAGAAGGGGGGTTGGGGGTAGAGGAAGAGGGAGAAGCAGCCTCCTCACTGAGCCGGGAGCCTGATTTGGGGCTCGATCCCAGGGCCCTGGAATCATGACCTGAGCCGAAGGCAGATGCTTAACCAACTGAGCCACCCAGGCACCTGGTTTGAGACTTTTTAAATACATATCCTTCAGCAGCAGGTTTCCAGGTCGGTTTTTATGTTGGATTTTGCTACCGTACCTCCACTTCAATCTCCTCAGTCTCTTCCCCTGGTGTAATCCACTAAGGGTCTTTTTTTTTTTTTTTTTTTTTTTGTCTTTCTGGGCACAGATGAGCCTAAACCTCTCTGGATACAAACCTCAGCTGTAAGGGAAACTTGCCCAGGGGACAGTGACTTGTGGATGTTCAGGTTCTCCAGATGGGCTGTTGACTGGAGTTATGCTCCCCCCTCCTTGCCCATGTAGCTGTAAACACATACAGATGAGGGTATTGAGTTTTAAAGCATTGGCAGGACCCCAGAGAGTCTTTTCTCCCCATTAATATTTCCAAAGAGCAAACTAAATGTCTACTCCGAAGATGCCAGCTCCTACGTAGAGCATCTGTTAAGAGTTTAAATCACTTAGGAGCACGACTCTTAAAATAACCAACACTGTTTGTATTTGTTTTGCCGTCACATGCGGCGTATTAAGTACCCACAAATGTTGTCCTGGGTTCTGTACCAAGTAACTGAAAAAAACTAGCTCTTGCTCTCTGCGAAATCATAATTGAGAATTGCCGAAAGATGCTATGACTCTTGAGCTAGCTGCTTGTCTGTTGTGTGATTTTCTCTTCTCCTGTTTTTATACCAGTATGCATGTTGTCTTGCAAGCCTCCACCTTTAGTGTTTGCACCGTGGTTCTTGTGTTGAATTGTCTCCTTTGGAGCAGTCATTGGAAAACACTAGGAAAAGCTGGAAGGGGAGAAGCGCTGAGATAAGCAGGGGTGTCATCTTTGACCCAAAGGAAGGGATTGGATTTTCTTATCAATTTCATCAGAAGGTTCTTTGTGATCTTATTTTCGATAACCAACCCTGGGATTCTTAAGCCCTGACTTGTATAAAGATAGACACAAGCTTTACTCTTTCTGGAGCCCCCATGGCTTCCAGGGTTGTATCAGCTAGACTGCTAAGCCTCCTGTGTGAAGGTGTGGTTGAAACACCTGCCAGTTTATGGAGATCAGTTAGTCATAGCGTGGGAAGCAAAATGTCAGTAGGTGCTCAAGGGATTTATTGAATGGCACAAAGTAAGTTAAAAAGAGAAAGGATTGAGATACATAAAAGTGTATTATCTTTAAAAAAAAAAGATCCTTACAGCACATTCTTTCTGATAATTGTGGGAATCTTAAAGAATTGAAAGGTATGTTGATATGCTAACATATTTTCAAACCTACTTTAAGTGATTTCTTGCATATCAAATTCTTGGCTGGAAGGAGACACATTTTTTCCTGAAAATATTTATGTTTTCAGTTGTCGGAGCATTTGTTGTTGCCGCAAATGATTATCTTCGGGTTCACACAATTGTGTTCGCAACCTCAGCTCTGCAGGACCCTCCGGCTGTCTTGTCAGGCTGAGCTTTAAAATCCCAAGCTGAATTATGAAGACGTGACATAAAGGAAATGGGGAGATAAATAATAGTGTATAACTAGAAAATTGCTGTATCCCAAAAGACTTAAATTCCCATAGCTAAATAACATCCTTGCTTTTATACTTAAAAGGATTTATACTGGAGGGTAGAAGAGCCAGTGGTTACTTCTCCTTAATATTAAAACACTGACAGTGACTGGTAAATTAGCTCTCTCCAGGCCAGTCCAAGTTCTGAGTAGAGCTCAACCCATTGTGGTTTTGTGTTCCCCAGCAGCTGGCACAGTGCTCAGCAGAGTGATGCTCGGTGTTTGATGGAAGATAACAAAAGGACGGACGGAGAGAGGGAGAAAAAAAAAAGGATGAGAAAAAGGACTGGGGGAAGGAAGGAACAAAGAAAGAGGATAAGGGAGAAAGACGAGTAAAATAAATGGACAGGAAGAGAGTTTGTTTTGTTTAAACACATGAGCCTACATGAGTGTGTGCACGCGTACACACACACACACACAGAAATTAAGGGACTTGTTTAACTCACATGGTTGCTCACAGACCTGGAACCAGGATACAGGTATGTCTTTATCTCCTTCCTGTCTCTCTGCATGACAGAAGGAAATTATTCCATAAGCATTTTGAATTCTTTGAGGAGAATAATAAAAAAATGCATAAATTAAAATGCTCCTGGAAGAGAAAGCATGCCTTAGATTGAGTTATTTAAGTTTAAGGGAGCCAAATAAGATCTCAAAAGGCCCCAGAAAGGTTCTCTTTCATAGAAGGGAAAAAAATATGTTGAGAACATCTGGAAAGAAATTTAAGTTATTTCTCTGGTATTTCCTTAAAATGTTTTAATTTTATAACAAAATAACACATGGCAGGCTCAGATCTCACATTCCCATCCGAATTTGGACTTCTTACCCCTCCTTCGCTTCATTTTTTTGTCTTTCCTCCTTTGTAGTTTCTATATTTTTTTTTTTTCTGTCCATCCACATTCTGCTTAGTTTCCCACCCTGCTTGCTCTCACGTGCCTTGATGCTCATTCTCACGTCCCTTATCTTCCTCTGTGCTTTTTCCTTTGTTGGCACGCAGCTCTTCCTCTGCTTCTCCCTAACCTCCTTCCACTTGGTACTTTTCTACTGGTTTATTCATTAGCTTCTTCCTGGCTGGTTGGCATTGATCTCCCCGCCGCTGGCTTTTTACTCCTTAGCCTCCAAGGTTTACGAAGGGCAGACTGTCACTGGAGATCCGAGCTTGGACGGGGCTCTTTCTCTATTATGTAATTTAACACACCCAGAAACAGCTGTTCTGTTGCCTTTTTCCCCCTGATGAACATTTTTCCACACACACACACACAAACAGTGCTACTGGTTAATGTTCATGGTGTGGGAAAATAGTTTGCTTGGGTTGGAATTGACATTTTAGGGTCTGCATTTCTGATCGCTTTCTTCTGAAAAATCTCAGCCTCATTATGTTATTCTGGGGTAGTTTTCCTTGGGACTGTGCCATTTGCTTTACTAAAAGACAGCAGATAAAGAGAAATACTTACATAATTTTAATTTTCCTTACTTAGGCATTTCATTCAATAAAATTCACCCATCTTGTAGGGATGAACTATGGAAGTAGGTGGCATTTCCCTTTCCTTCACCACTGCCACTCTCAGGAAACAGAAGGATTCCCTCATCCCAGGAAGTTCCCTCATGCCCCCTTTATAGCTGATCTTGCCCCCTACCCCAGGTCTGCTTTTTGTCACTATGGTTTGTATTTGTGCAGATGGAAGCTTTTGTTTCTTGTGGATACATTTCTAGGCATGGATTTGCGGAGTCAAACGATAAGTATAACTTTAATTTTGTAAGATAAAGTATAACCTTAATTTTGTAAGCTACGTGCCGTTTTCCAAAGTATCTGGACCATTTTTCATTCTCAACAGCAGTAAATGAGTGTTCCATTTACTCTGTACCCTTTCCAGCACTTGATATTGTAAGTCTTTTTTAACCGTAGCCCATGGAATGGGGGTAGCCTCAAAGCTCATCGTGGTTTTAATTTATATTTCCCTAATGCCTAGTGATAATTGAATGTATTTTAATGTATTTATTGTCCACTTGTATACTTTCTTTCGTGAACTGCCTGTTCAAATATTTTCTTTTAATTGGATTGTCTGCCTCCTTGAGTTGTGAGAGAACTTTCCTGTGCAAATATTTTCTCTGTTGCTGGTTATTTTTTTAATTATATCTTTCAAATAAAGTTTTTAGCCTTGACGAAATGCATCTTAGCAGTTCTTTCTTTTATAATTTGTGCTTAAGAAATCATTGTATAGGGGCGCCTGGGTGGCTCAGTGGGTTAGGCCTCTGTCTTCGGCTCAGGTCATGGTCCCAGGGTCCTGGGATCAGGCCCCACATCCGGTTCTATGCTCAGCAGGGCACCGGCTTCCCTCTCTCTCTGCCTGCCTCTCTGCCTGCTTGTGATCTCTGTCTGTCAAATAAATAAATAAATCTTTTAAAAAAATCATCGTATAAGAAATCTTTGTCTAACCCAATGTTACAAATTTTATTATTTTTTTTCTATGCTGTGTAGCTGTTACATTTAGGTCCATGAACCATTTAAGCTTAATTTTTTTTTAAGATTTTATTTATTTATTTGACAGACAGAGATCACAAGCAGGCAGAGAGAGAATGGGAAGCAGGCTCCCTGCCGAGCAGAGAGCCCAATGCGGGGCTCGATCCCAAAACTCTGAGACCATGACCTGAGCCGAAGGCAGAGGCTTAACCCACTGAGCCACCCAGGCGCCCCTAAGCTTAATTTTTGAATGTTATATGAGGTTCAGAGTCAAGGCTCTTTTGTGTGTGTGTGTTGGTTTGTTTTTGTTTTTTCTGTACAGATATCTGGTGGATTTAGCACCATTTGTTGAAAAGTCTTTTTTCTCTCATTGGATTGCCTTGCTGAATTACATTAATTTCCTTACATTTCTAGGTCATGTGCCCATCACTTGGTCATTGCCCATCACTTGTACTAATTGTGTATTTTTTATTCAATTTTAAATATTTTCTTAAGGATTTTTTTATTGGTCTTTGGCTCTGTTGGCCTTTAGTTCTCTTGTAATGTCTTTGGTTTATCAGGCATCAGTGTATTACAAGTCTCATAAAATGAGTTGGGACACGTTCCATCTTCCTCTGTTTCTGAAGGATTGATACTTTTTCTTTGTTTTCAGAAATGTAAAGATAAACCCAAAGAGAATGATATACCGAGCCTAAATATCCACATACCTCCCTCAACCCTTTATGTTTTTGGGTTTGTTCTAGAATTTTAGATCAAAAGTGTCATGTAAGGACATAAATACAGTGCTCTCTTGATTTCCCCAATTTGTCAAAAGTAAAAATTTGTATTTTTGTTATCTAGGATCGTCTTTTTACAGATTTGGGAGTACAGTCAAACCTCTGAATCACAGTCATTTTTGAAACAGTCCTCTGAAGTTGGGAAGGGTAAGTGTATCTCTAAAAGGGCTCAATTCTCTGCCAATGACAAGTTATCCCCAGGAAGACTTGGCTGTGGTTGGTTAATAAGCATCTTTATGCACTGACACTTGTCTACCCGTGAGTCCATATATGTTAGAAATGGCTTTTGCTTTCAGGAGCTTGTGTTCCTCTTTGCGCACGAGTAAATATTTCTTATTTCCTTGTCTACCATGCTAAGTAATTCATTACAGCTTTTGTCACATTCAGCCTCTGGCAGTCAGAACCCTAGGAATCAACAATCTCTTTGAATTTATTTGGGTCCTTCGTAGAGGGTTTAGGAGATGATGATTTTTGCCCGACTGTGGACCTCAGAGGCATCCATATATAGACACACACAGTATGGCTTATGGTAAATTTGATCACATTTCTATAGTCATTTTATTTTTCCTGTGTGTCTTATTTAAACAGCAACACTAGTAGTGTGATTTTAATGTGGCCAGGAAAAAGCAACTTCTTTTTCTCTTCTCTCACATTGGAATCTTGCCATTGATGACTGGAGCAGATGAAATAAATGCTTTGTAACATTTGACAAATACATGCACATGTACTGTGAGAAGTAACACGAGATTTGAAAGCCTTGCTCCCTAGTGAAATAAAACCAGATTATTGTTCTCATAAACCATTCCTCTTCCTTGGGCTTCTGAGCAGGAGTCATTGCTGCTGGGTCGAGCATGGCTTCTTTCTCTGGAACTAATGAAACTACTGGTCATTATTTTTAATAAAATGGAAAATAGGGTTTATTATCCAAATAATTTAATTAGCCTTACACTGAAAATGTCGATGGTATGTGACAAAGAGGCACACCTTTTCTTCTTTGAGGAGAGCAGAGTTTATCTTTGTATTCGATTATTTCGGGATGTGCTGTGTAAACTGCAACTTCTCCACCTTCTATATTCTTCGGTGACTAACCCGGGGTGGGTTGGGGTGCTGATTCTCACCATTTTGTAGCAGCTATAGGTGGAGAGTTCTGTGTACTCTGGCTGTTCCAGTGACTTGCATTAAATGATTGATCATTAAAAAACTGAAAACCACTTGACTTTTACTAACCAAATCTCCAAAGGTACCACAATGAGAAGAAAAAAGTGTAGGGCACTCTGTAATGATACAATGATTACATTCATTTTTCCAGATGAGTTAAAATGCCAGCAGTGGTATGCATTGTGACCTTTCAGATGAAAATATTGTATCTCCATTCTCTAAACAGTATCACTAGGAAGCCCAAAGTGATGAATATGTATAATAATAAATTCATTCTGCCTACAAAAAGCAGCTGTTTAAAGTATTAATGTTGGGGCACCTGGGTGGCTCAGTGGGTTAAGCGTCTGCCTCCAGCTCAGGTCGTGATCTCAGAGTCCTGGGATTGAGCCCCACATCATCATCATTGGGCTCTCTGCTCGGCAGGGAGCCTGCTTCCCGCTCTCTCTCTGTTTGCCTCTCTGCCTACTTGTGATCTCTGTCTGCCAAATAAATAAAATCTTAATAAATAAATAAATAAAGTATTAATCTTAATCAAGTGGTTCCAAAATGAAATTATAGGAAGAAGAACTTCAGTCTTAAAGTGAACCCAGCTCTTAGCCAGGGATCTCTTGGTTGCAACTCTTAAGGCCACATTATAGAGAGAAGATGTAAATGTTACCAACCCACAAGACTAAATGATATTTGGTTATGTTTTAAAGTTTAACCATAGGTCTTGATAATCTTGGTTTCATTATTCTGGACTCTTGACCTATCCTACAGAGGTATACTTTTTTTTTTTTTTTACAACAGAGACAGATTAGAAGGCTATACTGGTATTTTGAGATCTAATATTCCTTAAATTCTTCATTTTACATCATTCTTGAATATCCATAGGGATGGAGGGAAGCCAGGTTGGATTATTCAAAGCAGTTGACAATTCCAATATCAATTGCATTTGCCTGGGGAATGCAGTAAAAGAGTTCAGTGAAGGTGTAGCCAGGCGTGCACATGAAGACATGCAAAACCTCTGGCTCTGACCTTGACTTTGACCTTTTCCCAGTTCTTCTGGTGCTGAGTTTAGCTGGTTTAGTGTTATTGAAAAGAAGGTTGGATTCTTCCTCTTTTCAAGTATATCATACACATGACTTACTTGTTGAGTTCTTTCTCCAGTCATGGTGAAGAAGGGCTTCCACCTGTCTTGTCCAACCCATAGCCCAGGAACTGAATTTAAGATGGGGTGAGTGGGGATGCTTGGGTGGTTCAGCCATTAAGTGTCTGCCTTTGGATCAGATCATGATCTCAGAGTCCTGGGATCGAGCCTGGCATCAGGATTCCTACTCAATGGGGAGCCTGCTTCTCTCTCTCCCTCTGCCGCTCCCTCTGCTTGTGCTCTCTCTCTCTCTCTCAAATAAGTACATAAATAAACTTTAAAAACAAAACACAAAAAAAGAATGCATGAGAAGATGCCACCTCAGGGAGGCTAAGTGCCAAGGCAGAAGCAGAAACGGTCCATTTCCAGTTATGTGGCTTGCTTTTCATGTAGTTTCTGTGTACATCGTCTTGTACTCTTTAATAGCGGATAATAATACTTGCCTTGCTGATACCATGTTTTAATCAACCTAAGATTTTCTTTTTTAATTCAGTTCTATAAAAAACACGCTGCATGAAAGTTTTTATTTGCCTTTCCAGTTGAAGTGTTCTGTATTTTTAGAGGAAAGGCACTACGTGAATTTAAATGCACATCATGGTATATACATCAAGGCTTATTATAAAAATACTACATATGTAGCTTAATTAATCTAGCCTAATTAGCCTGATGCTGCCTTTTACTACACCCGTGTAGATTCAGTGACAAGTTGCATATTTTATTTGGATAAGCCTGATCTTAAGCTGCAATTACAATGTTATCACTTATATGTGGTTTTTCCAGTAGAGCTCTTCAGTGAAAACTGTATTCTCTGAGGTAGAAGAATGACCCAACTCCCAGGGTAAAGCCAAAAAAAGAACAGCCTTGTGTGTTCCTCTGCTCTGTGTATGTGGGGAAGTGAAGTCAGCAGGCTTCTCTTTATCCTAAGTGTCCATGAAAAGCTTTTGAAAGGTCAGGATTCCAGGCCTATTTCTTTGTTGCTGGCATCTCAGTTTTCCCCTGGCTGCCCTTGGCACATGCGTGTACAGCCTCTCTGCAGAAAAGCAATGAGGTTTCTCTCTCTGGGGAGAGGAAACTGGGACAGATGGACAGAGCCAGACAGTGGGTCAGAATGCTAGAGAACAGGGCCAGGTCAGCAGGGAGTGGGCGCTAGAAAGAGTAAAGGACCAGGATGTCCTGTGTCTTCACTGAACTGCCTTTCCCGTTAACAAAATCAGTGGGCGGCTCTGTTTCCCTTCTCCCACGTGCACTGGCCGCCATTCCTGCGACTCTTCCTTGAACTTCAGTTACCGTCTTCCACGTGTTAACTCTGGTATTTGACGGGGAGACTTCAGGAGGCAGCCGAAGAGAAATGGGTGCAAGACGCCCGGCGTGGGGGCATCATAATGGGCCGCATCAAAGCCCCGTACAAAGTCCGCGTGTGACCCCATGCCCGCTGTGCACGACAACACTGTGTTTGCAAAGAAACAGAGGAGCGTCTCCCGCACTGCCTGACCTTGGACTTGAAGGCATTATGGTATAACCAACAACTGTGCTTTTACTTTGGCATTAACTAAAATGTATGGTGCCCTTCCCTTTCTCTCAACGGAAGGCTGTATTTCAGCAATTTGTATCCAAATCCAGGTGAACTGGCCTGCGTCAGAGTGTCTCTTTGAAGGGCAAACACTGAATATTATTAAAATACTAAATTCTGTTAGTACTCCGCAATCCAGGCCGGCTGAAGATTTGCTTTCGGCACAATTCCGTGTGGATTTTCATTTTCTGTGAAGCTATGCCTGGATTAAATCTCAGGTATCCTGTGGAGTGCCTCCCTTCCCTCTGCAGCCTGGTAGGGAGTGGGACCAGCTGGTGTAATTCGATTGACCTCTTTTACACTCTCTGTTTCATACTTTTTTTTTTTTTTCTTTTAACATTTTGTAGCTGTACGTAATGAATTTTCTATGGAAAGCTTTTGTTCCTTTAACATGCAGGAGTCTGCTTGGGGCTCTGTGAGGTCAATGTTCATTCAGTTCATGGCCCTGATCCAGAAATATTTCTTAAGCCTATCTATTCTTAAAAGCGATCAGTAAACACACACACACACACACACACACACACACACACACACACACACGTGTCCTATCGTTTCATGCTTCTGCTTTCTATATTACTACTCTGTTCTATTACTATGCCTAGATTTCTCTCCCCATATTTAACAGGAATGTTTGAATATACTTACATCTTAAGGAATATGAGTGAAGGGTGTAATTGAACAAAGCTGAAAACAAACAGAAAAATAAAACCTATTTGGTTTAGCTCTGTGAGACTTGTTGGAAAGAGAACATTAGCAGGAGGGACACATGCTAATAGAACATGGTAAGAATTAGACTGCCGTTATACTAACATGCTTGATTACAGACTGCTTTATGTACTTTCAAAATGTACTTCTTTAATCTTCTGAATACTTGCAGAGCAGCACAAAACAAACTCATTTCATAGTCTACAAATAGTATGAGTATTTGGTATAGTGGAATCTTACCAACACTTCTCTCTTTGGCTAAGTTGTGTGATAGGTTGAATACAGGTTAGTTGATCAATTATTATAAAGATGATCAATTATTATAAATCTTGATCTTCTTTAATCAAAAAACATGCCAAAGTGGAAAAGAAATTTATCTGCAGTAAAATCATAATACCATTTGATGTTTTTTTTCCTTTGATAATCAGTATCTCAGTGGCTACAGAATAAGCCGAAAGTATTTTGTCTTACCAGAGATATGAGCAAACTTAACAATTTCTTTCACTGGCTCTGCAAACTATTTATAACTACCCTGTGCCCTCCCTAAACAAATAAACAAACAAAATGGAACCCATGACGGGGAGGAAAACCTGACGATTTCCAGTTCAGCTTTGGTGCAAATTTCCTGGGGGATCCTAAGCCAATAACCAGCCCTCTTCTGGATAATAAGAATAAAATCTACCCAAATATTAGTGTAAGTTAAGAATAAATGCTTCAGGGGTGCCTGGGTGGCTCAGCTAGTTAAACCACTGTCTTCTGCTCCAGTCACAATCCCAGAGTCCTGGGATCAAGTCCCATAACGGGCTCTCTGCTCAGCAGGGAACCTGCTTCTCTCTGCCTCTGCCTGCTACTGTGGCTGCTTGTGTGCTCTCTCTCTCGCCGACAAATAAATAAAATCTTAATAAATAAATAAATAAATAAATAAATAAATAAATGCTTCATGCTGAATTTGTGGTACTTGAATGTCCTCATATATGACCTTTCAATATCAACCCTTTTTTTTTTTCAATCATATATTTCATTATCGGGCCCCCACAATCCAGTTACTTTATGTTCACAATCTAATCTAATTTTATAATTGGCCTAAGTAAGATAGGATGTAGAGAAGATAACAGGTCACGAAATGGTCCATAATGCTTTAAATGTACACTATTAGCTATAGCCTTACAAACTTGCTAATATGAAATGACTGCTTTTGACTTATGAAAATGGCATTCTCTTAGATCACACCCCACTATTTCATGGTTCAAGTTAATAAACCACCTACTGAGTGCTTGCAAGACAGAGATCAGAACATGAACTTTGGAATAAATCAGTACATGTTTCTGAGACCCGTCCTGGAATTCTACACTTGGGCCAACTTCTCTACCTTGCCCGACTCCACATTTTCACGGGGAAAACAGAGATAGTGAAGACCTACCTTTCTCTGCTCTTTTGGGAATTAAAAATAACATATGAAAAAAGCCTACCATAGTACGTAGGACTTTATCAACTAATAAACAAGGTTTGATTTCTTTTTATTATTACTTCTGTATTACAAACTCTGCTACATATAAGAAGTATGTAACTAATTAAAAATTGAAGTCAGGAAAAATCAGTTTGAATTTCTAAGAAGGTAAGCATCCCTCTCAATAGATAGGTAGATCGAGCCCCCCATCTACCCACACTTGCACACATACCCACTACACACAGATACTGTGGGAAGCCTTTTAAATGGACACCTTTCAAAAATGACAGCACTTTCATGACTTGTTAAGTGGACTAACCAAACAAAATAGGAACTTTTCTGAGTGAGGGAGGCATCTGACCGGCCATCCATTTGTCACGTATATAATACTGTGCTGTCAGCAGGACTGTACGGGTTGTGGTAGTTCTTACTGCTATCTCCCCAGAATTGTGTGCTTTTTATTCTCCAGTTTTAGTCGCTTTTCTATTTTCTCTATTATCGTAGCCATTATTTCCCTCTGCTCTCCCAGCAAGTCCTAACCTCACTTACTTTTGGCTTCTGGTATTCTTTGGATGTAGAAAATAGGTCACTACGTCCGTCATATTTTTAGGTTAAGTATAAAATCAGATAATCTTTGAAGTCGGTGGTACAAGAGGCTTTCCTCCAAAGCACAGTGGGGATCTTTGTGGCTTGTATTTTGTGGCTTAACTCACTGATTCTCAGTTATGCTCCAAACATGTGAGATTGCTGATGGATATTTGTGGTTAAGTGAGGTTTCGGAGTAAGAAACCCGGGATGGTAAATCTGATGCCGAGCTGGTAGAAATTAAAAAATTATTCCATTTTAATTTGAAATTCTTTTTTATTTTTTCACTTCGTCATCACTGAACCTTTAACTGTTAGCCTTCGGTGGATTTAGCAATTGAATCATAGATACAGTTAGTACCCAGAGGTTGGCATAGTATCTTTCAGTTTTCAGTGTAGCTTCTAATAGTGTCTACAGTAATAAAAAGCTTAGCTGCTTGAATATTTGGCTCATTATCTATACATCCCGCTTATATTTTGTCCTAAAAACAAGCTCCACCGTATTAAATTAAAGATAGGGCAGTGTGTTACATAAACTTAGGCACATTTTTAACTTAATATTAACTTTAATTTAACTTAGTATTAACTTTGAAGTGAATATTAAAATTTCATACTCCATATTTTTGAAATGGCAAAATTGCAAATCAGCTTTTGTAAATAATATCATAGAAACATTATAGTCCTCGTAACCTTGAAATGACTACTTTTCCTGTCAAGATTACTTTCCCAGAAGCCCTACAACAATATTCATTTACGCTCTTGACTATGGCACATTGGGAAGGGTTGGTTGTAACTCTAGCCCTTGCTATAAGTAAAAATTTCTTTACTAGCTTATCTGATTTAGAATTAGGTGTTAATTTCTTGGGCTTGACATTGAAGTACATTTCAAACATCTGTATGCTTCGTACATACTTAAGAGCAACTGTCATGAATTACAGTAAGGGATATCACTGCTCATTCAGCTCAGTCTTAGTTGACCTGGACTTCTGTTTCTATGAGCAGTCGATGGGCGTCAGATGCCTTTAAAAAGCTTTTCCCGGGGTGCCTGAGTGGCTCAGTGGGTTAAGCCTCTGCCTTCAGCTCAGGTCATGATCCCAGGGTCCTGGGATCGAGACCCGCATCATGCTCTCTGCTTAGCAGGGAGCCTGCTTCCCACCCCCCCACCCCCCCGCCCCCGTCTCTATGCCTACTTATGATCTCTCTCAAATAAATAAATAAAATCTTAAAAAAAAAAAAAAAGCTTTTCCCTATAATTGTGAGGTCAGTAGCACCTTCTCTGGCTCTGTTAAAATTGCAGACCAGAAATCAGGTTCCATGTTTGCATCCATGTGGCTGAAGCAGTTTTAGGAAGTATGACCATGTTAGCATCAGTGTTTCCCAAGCTGGATGATTCCTAATGCATCCACTCACATGGTTTTGTCAGCTCCAGCTGGCTAAGTTCCCCTCAAGCTCCTTTCATTACAAATCTAATCCTATTAGTTGTTTTTTCTTTCAGAGACAGAGTATTACTCTTCCTTTTTGTCCTGAAATAAACTCATTAAGGAATTTATTAGAGCTTTCCAGTAAATGATTTCTGTTACAAGCAGTTTTAAAAATTTCCAAACGATCTTGTCAGATTAACATAAGTAAATTAGAATTCATCACCTTTCTGGATTTAGAGTTCTCTCATGAATGATGGTTTAAACAGCCAAAAATTCCATTAAAAAGAATTATAGCCATGCGATTTCTATTAATAAGGCTTTCCCATATCTGAATGGAGAGTAACCATCAGACATTATGATAGCAATTTTGTTCACAAAGTTGTACTTTGTTTATAGAAAATGGAAGTAGAGATATTGGAGGAAATGATGAATTTCTAGTGTATGTAATGACTAGTCTTACTTCCCATCATTATAGAATTTATTCAGTGTGCTAGATTCTTCAGCTAACATCGTTCCACCCTCTTCACAGTACTTCTCCATTTTGTACTGTTCCTCATTTTTCTACATGATAAATAAATGTGCACAGTGCAGTCCATTCAGACAAGGCTCCGCACAGAAACTCTGGAACCCAGAATGTTATGTTATGCTGTTTAAGATCTAAATCCAGCACACAAAAGCCTATTTAAATCAGAATGCACCCTGAATAAACATTCTATCAAACTCAGTCATCTCGTAGAACATTATTTCCATGAAAAGACAGTCTTCTAGATTAAATGCAACCAACAAATCAGGTCTTGTTGCAACTGTAGCTTTGAGATCTATGCATTCTTACCCTTCCCGAGAAGTGGGAGGAGGTGCCCACAAATCTCGGTGTGTAATTGCCAGGACCTGCTACAGTGAAGGAGATTAGGCATTTGGTAAGAGGGTAGAGCCAGGAATTACAAAGAAGATGGAAAGATGTCAGGGGCGTTGGGCTAAGGGAGGAGGAACGGAAAAGCAACCCCAGAGGACTTCCCTTCCCATCCTTTCTTCCTCCCTCCCCTTTGTCCTTTCTGCTTCTCACTTTCCAGCCCTTTCAAAATTATGGGGAGTTTATGGAGGGTGGAAAAGAGCAATGGTCCACCTGCTATCCCAGGTTGAGGATGCCGCTCCCTTGTTTCCGGCTTCCTTCTGTTTTCCTCATCTGCCTGACAACAACCCACCTCTGAAGTGTCTGGTAGGAATGAGAATTGGGTGGCAAGGACTGAGCTTGTGTGAAGAACATGGTCAGCGTGCTGTTGAACAGACCTCAAGTCCAGGAGCACGAGGTTCGGGGAAGGGGCGTCCTTTGTCGGGCTTTCTGAGCTTCCGGATCTTAGCAGTTATAGGCATGGTGCTGTGGCTTTTCATGGTGGACACACTGTCTTTCAGGAATACTTTTCAACTCAAGAATTTGAGGTCTGATTTTGCCTTTGGGTGAGATCGAATGAATCCTGTGAAAAATTGGCACTTTGACTACAATTCTTTTAAAAACCCTGATTCCCAGGTTAGATAGAACATCTTCAAAGGAAAAGAAAAAGTAGCAAAGCATAAGGCATTATATAGGCATTATTATTCAAGAGAATGTCAAGATAAGAGGATGGTTTTCTCTTAGGATTTCATGTCTTTCAGGATCCTCAGAAGGCTTGAAGTGTGCTAAATGAGAGCACACTCAGAATCAGTCCACGTGCACTGTGTGCTCCTTGAAAGGGTCAGCTCAGATTTGTGTTTTGAAAGGATTTGGATCCTAATTTGTTCGTTTAATAGGCTGTGGCTAATTAAGTAACTTGGTTAGAAATCAGCCCTCAAGAGCTGAAGGTCAAGGGTTGAGTTTCCCTGTGGAAAACTTTTATTTTCTCTGTCTCATGGTCATTGATTACACTCCTAATCCCTTATTCAGGTGACTTACAAAGTTCTGTTATTGATTATGGAGAATTGGGTATAAATGAATCAAAGCAAAGCTATTACCGGAGAAAAATGATTGCGTGTAGTTGGCGGGTCAGAATGGCCCTCTAGTTATGATTGTGACGTTTTGCTGTTGGGCAGGATCTCCATGAAACCTGTCCTTTGTCACTTTCCTAGAGAGTATTTGGGAAAGGTGTTTCGCTCCTCTGAGTCTTAGTTTCCCTCTCTACAAACTGAGAATGAAATCAGTCTCATAGGCAATTTAGGAAGATTATCAAGATGTTAGTTGCTATACACAGGGTGTAAACTGATCCTTGTATCCCCTGGCCTTACTCCCCTCAGGTATGTTTCCTTCCACGCACGACGTCCCAGGACCCCTTCCCAGCCCTCCATGATCCAGCCCTCCACCCTTCACTGCTGCCCATGACGTGCTCTAGCCCTGCGCCCTGCCTTGGTTCAGGAACCTGCTGTCCAAGCCATAGACCAGGAGAGCTTGCCTCCGAGGGCAATTTGTTCAATGATTTCATTTATCTAATAGCACCTTTAAACTAAATGGTTCTGCTTGGTGGGAGTTATAGAGCCCAAGGAGAGGATGGGAGTCCCACAGAAATGTACAAAAAGATAAATCAGCCAAATATTTTATTGGAGGAAATTGCATCACTGGGCTCCCAGCTGCATCTGAATCTCCTCATTTCTTTCACATTATCAGGGCTTTCCGGTTAGTTCTTGTCCTGAAGTCATTTTCAACTTTGTGCTCCTGAGGAACCTCGCCGCCCGTTTCCTCATTTGTAAGTTTGTTCATCTTCCATGAGAGGTCGGAAGTAATAGCAACCATAAAAAAGACTCTGCATACAAATTATAAATAAGATCAATAAACTAGGATGGAATGATGCTTTTTAATTCTCCTTCTAAGATTATTAGCTCTTTTTTTGTGTGTGGAGAGAAAAATGCAAATGTGATGCTAATTATGAAGATCCATCTGTTACACTTAAAGTACCACAGGAAAAAACCCCTAAATTTAAAGCTGTTCTTCAGTACCTTGCCATCTTTGAGGACCCGTTTTGGAGAAGCTGTTTTTCTTTCAAACAAACTTTGATGTCCTCTGAGGTAGCTAGTTTTTTTGACGGACGCTGAGCTGCCCTTTGAAGAAGCCGGGTTATTCTGACTGGACCACTTTTTGTTCATTTTATTCTGCAGCAAACATGTGGGCTGTACCAAATATGTACTTACTGGATGACTGAATAACGTTTGGGGAAGGCCTGTCAAGTAGATTCTGGAAAGTGGGTACTACGGAATTGCCATCCCCAGAGTACTTCCTCAGATTACTTGTCTCTTTTAATGTCCCACCTGGAGGGGATTCCAAAGAATACTTTAATAGAAGTTTATTTACATCTGCTCAGTCTTGAGACTGGTCACTTTCCTTGTTAATTTTGGTAGGGTCCATCTTAGTATCTGGGCAGGTAAAGAATCCAACTTCTCCCATCTTGGTTTGTTTTTTTTTTTTAATTTTTTTATTTAAACATTTTTATTTTTTATTTATTTGAGAGAGAGACAGTGAGAGAGTATGAACGAGGAGAAGGTCAGAAGGAGAAGCAGACTCCCTGTGGAGCTGGGAGCCCGATGTGGGACTCAATCCTGGGACTCCAGGATCATGACCTGAGCCAAAGGCAGTCGCCCAACCAACTGAGCCACCCAGGCGCCCTCCCATCTTGGGTTTTTAATTGGCAAAACTGGAAAAGTTATTTTCAACAGGTCTTTACAAAGGCCTGACTTAAAGAATATTTCTAAGTGCTGTTAAATCCCCAAATCTATAGTATCACCCATTTTCGTTATGCGATGTGACATCATTAGGCCTAGAGAGATTTGGAGGTTATGGGTGTAGGAGTACCAGTGGAAGACTCTAGAACAGTGAGTGACTATTCAGGAACTGAGCCATGAGGGCCAGCCAGGGTTAAGGGCAGGAGTCTGTGGAAAGAGACCCTGAGTTGCCCTCACAGTACAAGCCAAGGAAGGAGTTTTCAGAAGGAGATTGTTGCCAGTGGTGCCCACAATGCAGAGAAGTCTGGGAACGTGACACAGCAAAAACTCACAAAGCCAAGAAAAATTAAGAGTAGAATTCCGGAGCTCAAAGACACCTCTGAGATCTTTAATTCCACCCCTTGCGGTGTTACACACGTACTGAAAAACTAAGGTCAAGAAGGGTGAGGCACTTGGGCAAAGCCACACACAATGGATCAGCCTCAGATCCTGGATCAGTGCTGTCTCTGGATTCCCAGGCTGGGGTTTCTGTGGCTCAACTGCCTGCTTTGCCCGTGTGGCTGGTTGGTGCCCACACTGACCCTTCACATTCCGAAGTTTTGGTTAGAGTGATATTTTAATGGGACCACAAATCCTCACAGAAAATTTCCCTCCACATAGAAACATTCGTATTTTTTATTGTTGTTGTTAAAAATTTGCCTAAGAGGTTCTTACATTGTAGAACTTCTTCATAGTCTCTGAATGCTTCGAGACGTGTTTCCAAATAGAAGATAAGGAGAATTGGGGATAACAATTTTTTTTTAAGATTTTATTTATTTATTTGACAGACAGAGATCACAGGTAGGCAGAGAGGCAGGCAGAGAGAGAGGAGGAAGCAGGCTCCCTGTGGGGCTGAGCTGAAGGCAGAGGCATTAACCCACTGAGCCACCCAGGCATCCCAAGGGGATAACAATGTTTTAAAGAGTTTAACAGTATACTTACAAAATTTTCAAGCTTTGTCAATTTGTTTTAGATGACTCTGTTCTCTTCCCTAGCCATGGAAGACTACTTGATATTTAGTGAAAGAGGTCTCTTTTTTTTTTCCCCAGGAAACCTTAATTTGGTAAATGACAAAATTTAAGCAATGTATTATGAAGGGGAGATGTTTTTCTTCCTATATCAAAAACTTCAAGTCGGGGGGAAAAGGCATAAAATCAACTGCCCTGAGTGCCTATAAATTTCTATTTCAGCCATCTTTAAGCCCCTATGGCTACGGTAGGCTCAGGTTCTTTTTTTTTTTTTTTTAAGCCTTTTTTAACTTCCTGATGGAAGTGACAGACTAACAGACTAATAACCAATCCATTTAATCAAGCAGATAGCAAATACCAAAAAGGGATGTAACGGGAGACTGTAAATAAAATGAAAGAAAGGGTCCAGGCATCTGCCCTCTCTTTTTGAAATAAGAGTGTATAGTGTACTCCCCAAAGCTCTGATTCCAGTCAACCCGAAAGACACTGTAGGGTTGGCAGAATTTGTCCTCAAGGCTGTCCTCCCCCACAGCCCCTCATATTCACCTCTCCTCTGTGAGGTGGGACACACCCCTGCATAGTGTGTCCAGGTTGCCCTCTCAAATGTCTCATGGTCATCCAGCCTACAGACGATGTTGTCTCTGTCCCTTCTCTCTTTTTTTTAAAAAATATTTTATTTATTTATTTGACAGAGAGAGAGGTCACAAGTAGGCAGAGAGGCAGGCAGAGAGAGAGGGAGAAACAGGCTCCCCACTGAGCAGAGAGCCCGACGCGGGGCTTGATCCCAGGACCCTGAGATCATGACCTGAGCCGAAGGCAGAGGTTTAAACAACTGAGCCACCCAGGCGCCCCTGTCCCTTCTCTTTTAAGTCATGATTAGACTTCCCCTTTAAAGTTCTGTGTATTCACAGTGAAAAGAGTTACTGAATGAGGTTGAACTGGAAGAGAAATTCACCACTATTACCCACTGTAATGGTGTTTAAGGAAAGCAGGACTAAATGGGGAGTTAACGTCTAGAATTAAGCCAGTAACAATAATACTAATAGTATGATAATAGAAGCACAGCAGCTAGCATTTTATATTGTAATAACTCTGTGAGTTCCTCATTTTTTAGATGAGGAAACTGAAGTTTAGAGAGGTTGTAAAAATTTGCAGGGATACAAAACTGTGGAATTATCCCCCATTCTGTTGGATTCCAGTAGCCTAACCATTGAGCTGTCAGGTGGCTAAGTGGACCAACATGTAGGTCATTCTTCTCGCCCCCTTCTATCATTGTTGGGGCCATAGCTATATTTTATAGCTATTTTTTAAAAGATTTTATTTATTTGTTTGAGAGAGAGAGACAAGCAGAAGGGGAAGAGGGAGAGAGAATCTCAAGCAGACTCCACGCTGATGTGGGGCTCAATCCCAGTACCCTGAGATCATGACCCGCGCTGAAAGCACAAGGTGGACATTCAACTGACTGCACCACCCAGGTGCCCCAATTTTTCTCAACTATTTTTATTATTTTTTAATTTTTTTATTATTTTTTAAAGTTTTTATTTATTTATTTGGCAGACAGCGAACACAAGTAGGCAGAGAAGCAGGCAGAGAGAGAGAGAGGAGGAAGCAGGCTCCCTGCTGAGCAGAGAGCCCGATGTGGGGCTCTATCCCAGGACCCGGGGATCATGACCTGAGCCGAAGGCAGAGGCTTTAACCCACTGAGCCACCCAGGCGCCCCTCGCAACTATTTTTATGTGTGCAGTAGAATGCTGAAATTCAGAATGGCTCAGGAAATTATGTGATCAACACAATTTGTTTTTTTTTTAAGTTTTTATTTGAATTCCAATTAGTTAACATTCAGTGTTGTATTAGTTTCAGGCGTAGAATTCAGTGATTCATCACTTCCGTACATCAGGCAGTGCTCATCACAAGTGCCCTCCTCAATCCCCATCCCTCATTTCCCCATCCCCCGCACCCATCTCCTCTCTGGTAGCCATCAGTGTGTTCTCTATAGTTGAGTCTGTTTCTTGGTTTGCCTCACTCTTTTTTCCCTCCTTATGATCATTTGTTTTGCTTCTTAAATTCCACATATGAGTGAAATCATATGGTATTTGTCTTTCTCGGCGTAACTTATTTTGCTCAGCATAATACTCTCTAGCTCCATCCATGTCAGTGCAAATGGTAAGATTCCATTCTTTTTTATGACTGAATAATATTCTATTGTATTTCTATAACACCTCTTCTTTACCCAGTCATCAGTCAGTGGGCACTTGGGCTCTTTCCATAATTGGTCTGTTGTTGATAATGCTGCTCTAAAGGTCGGGGTGCATGTGCCCCTTCTAATCCATATTTTTGTGTCCTTTGAGTAAATACCTAGTAGTGCAATTGCTGAATCATAGGGTAGCTCTATTTTTAACTTTTTGAAGAACCTCCATACTGTTTTCCAGAGAAAAAAGAATGCACCCATTTGCATTCCCACCAACAGTGTAAGTGGTCTCCCTTTTGTCCACATCCTGATATGACCAGCATGATTTGACATTTGACATGCAACCTGAAGTACATATGATGGGGAAAACTGTAGTGTCACTGGGCCTCATAATAAGTAAATGTAGAAACCAATGACTTCAATAGTTGTTGAAAATCTTCAGGTGAGAGGAAAGGTTGTTTTATAAGAGAAATGGTGGGGCCCCAAGGGTTAGGAAACCCCAACAGGGTAGGGATTGTGGAGAGGAAATATAGCATATCAGGAATTGATTGCTAGACAGAAAGAAAGGAGAGGATTGAATAAAACTGAAGAGGACAATGAAGAAAGACAAGTTTCTTTCCTAACTAAAACTATTATCATGTATGAAACAATTCAGTTATTCATTTATGTTTGTTAGCTTTAAGGTAAGCAAGCTGTACTCCTTTTATAAAAATTTTAACAGAACATTAAAAACAAAAATAAAATTACAGTTTTACCACTTACAGCTACTGTCAACACTGAAGTACATCTTCCTTCAGTCATTTTTTTGATGCATGTACTGTTCTATTTTGAGAATCTTTCTGGCCATAATCTTCTGTAATATTCAGTGGCTACTCTTAAAATTATTGAAGATTTGAAGTTATTCTGGTCTGAGTTACAGCTATTGATATTTACCTTAGTAGAAATTTAAACTGAAAAAGGATTAAAGTATTTATGTATTTATTTATTTATTTATTTAAAATGCTATTAAACCCAATACATGCTAATATAAATATATTTTCCCAAAAAGCAAACCAACCAGTCAATAAGTTATGATTGGCATTGTTTCACATTTTTATAAATCTCTTTAACATCTGGTTTAATAGAAGAGAGGTAGATTCTTTTTTTTTTTTTAAGAGGTAGATTCTCATGTTTGTGCCCATAGTCAGTTGCAGTATATTGTTTTGATTGCATATGTGAAGAAAATCTCTACTCATGCAGATATATAGCCTTCAGAGAGAGCAGTGTTTAATAGCACTGTCAGGTAATTGTAGATATTCTCCTTTGAAGCTACACCAAAGTTGACAAGTGATGGTTTCTTAAAAGTTGGTTGAGGGGTGCCTGGGTGGTGCAGTGGGTTAAAGCCTCTGCCTTCAGCTCAGGTCATGATCCCAGGGTCCTGGGATCGAGCCCCACATGGGGCTCTCTGCTAGGCAGGGAGCCTGCTTCCCTTCCTCTCTCTGTGCCTACTTGTGATCTCTCTCTCTTTGTCAAATAAATAAAATCTTTAAAAAAAAAAAAAAAGTTGGTTGAAATGTGGAGAAGTCCATGAATTCTTCCTATTCTGTTCATTAAAATCCCTCCTCTTGTCTTGTGTTTTGAATGGAGCCTTCACCCATGTGTAGTTTTTGTATCATTATAAGCTAGTCATTTGGAAAATTGATTTACTGAGTTACGTATGTCTTCCAAATATCAATACATTTCACTTTACAGTATATAAAAAATTATATTTATTAATATTACTAGCAACTTCATATGAAAGGTCTTTCAGTTTTGAGAAGATGTCAGGCATACTATGACAGAAACAAATTTCCCCAAACCCTTATTTTTACTTGAAAGCTCAAATTTTATCATTGACAAAAGATGCCACCAGCACCGAGTCCACTTTCCTCATTGTAGAAAAAACGTCTGCCAAATCCTCAAGTCAGAACAATACTTTGTCATTTGTTTTTTTCCAGTAAAAATGAGAGTCTGTGAAAAATGAAGCTAGTTCAGCTTGAAACTCAAAATAACCAATCACACAAGCGTTTTACCTCAAGACAACTATCATACTTTTGTGGTCATCCTTCCCGTTTTGTCCAACAACGTATTACGAAGACAAGTACTCAAGGGTTGATATGTGATAAAATTCATACATTTTAATTCTTTATCAAAGATATTCTTAGTGACACTGGCCTTTTTCTTCCATTGTGCGTGTGTAGTCAGGAAGACTGTGTGTGCACACAGTATAGTGTACGTTGCTGTGGCTATGACCTTGACTCGGGCTCAGGTGCCTGCAATTTCAGCTGTGTTTGTGTACTGTCAATTGAAATGTCAGCACAGTGACTGTGGCTCATAACATTTCAGTGTTAGCATAAAAGAAGATCTGACCTCCTGAATCCCCCTGTCAATGGTCCACAGACCCCACTTTGAAAACCGTGGCAATACCTGGAAATTTCAAAATTAATTTCATCAGTCTCCTGCTTTGGGAGCACACCAGTTATTTCTAAAACTGTAAAGATTTTCTTGGGACATGTTTCTAGAAGTGGAATTGCTGCATTGAAACAAATAAACACTTTTCAAAAGTTCGGAGCTACATTCCCAGATTGCTTAGAAAGTTATAGACGGGCATTAATAACATACTTGTGTTCTTTATTTTTACACGGCCTTTCTGTAATGGTGTAGAGTTTTCATGCTTAGAAAAAATTGCACTTGGCATGAAAATGGTTAAAATATTTCCATCAGTTCGACCACCGTGGAATACACAAAGGGGAAAATAACACTGGATTCACTCAGTCTATAAATGCTTTATAGAGAGACAGTGTGGCAGAGCAGAAAGCATGGTGCCTTCTTTGTATATTTATTAGCCATGTGACTTTTAACTTCTCAGATCTTCTGTCTCTAAAATGTCAATAATAATAAATTTTCTCAGAAAGATGAAGAGGGGTCTCTTGGCTAGACCCACAGCTGCCTCCAAGAGTGCAAATCAAAGATTCCCGTGGTAGGGCTGGTGGCAGAAGCGGGGACGAGCAGTGGGAAGCAAAAAGCCTGATGCGAGAGGGTAAGAGTCACCAGAATAAAAAGAGGGTCGGGAACAGGGCCAGAGAGCCAGGGAAACAGGGGACAGAAATCAATGTGTTGAAAGCAGTAGAAGAAACAAGGCTTAGACCAAAAGGAGACCCCTGGTGACAGCTGGATTATTTGAGGTTTCTGTGGCCGTGAGAGCTGGATTGTAGAACCAGAGTGAGACAGATAGGAATTCCTATACTTTCAGGCTGAATGAGAATTTTCTGGCCAACATGACAGCCTTTAGCAGCAATCGGCTTCAAATTTCCATAAAATCCGAGGTCACTCAGCTTTCACTTAAGTTGCCAGTTCTGTTATTATCTCTAGTGTCCTATTGGATTTTTGGTAATAATCGTTTATCACTGAATATCAGATTGACACTAATTCTTTCTCTAGGGTCTTCTGTACAGATCACTGACTTTTGAACAGATGTGCATGTCCAGATGTCTGTAACCTTGTCAGGAATTTCCACAGTCCTAATTGCTGCTTTTTGTTAGTTATTAAGCACTCTTTGACAAGATGGATCACCAAAGGTCTGTGTGTATTACACACTCTTTATACAAAGTATTGTTAAGGACAGAATTGTAATGCACATGTATTATTATGTAGTTATGAAATTCTTAATCATAAGAAATGCGGGTTACTTCCCACGCTTGGTTTTGTTAGGGTTTCTCTCTCTCTCTCTTTTTTTTTTTTTAGTTTATTGTTAATCGTGTTAGCTAGAGTTAAATCTACTTCATAGTGAAAGTTAGTTGTCATTTGGAGGGAAGAGGATTACTCACCAAATTAATTGTTTCTGAAACTTAATTATCATAGCATTATACTACTTCCAAGGTTACAGAGCTTAGATGGCCAGTTTCCTAATATTACAGAGGAGAAAAACTCCAATCAGTGGGAAAAATGACAGTGTCAGAGTCCCAGTCTAGAAATTGTTATCCGCTTATCTTAGCATCAGAAGGCAAAAATCTTAATGACAAGATAACTCGGATGGGTTTTTGCAAATGTGCTCCTTTGCCTCATGGGAGGCTACATGGAACAGGGTTTACTTTCTCTGGGGGTACATGTCTGTGTATTAACAAGGTATATATCTACATTTCTACATTTCGGCCTTGGAAATTATGGTAAAACAAAACCATATTCAGCCAGTGTCAGTTGATGAGCAGATTGATTGACTGATTAATTGCTTGATTTAACAACCATATGTTGATTGCTTATCATGTGCCAGGCTGAGGTCAAGACCCTGCAGAAACAATAAGTAAAACTGATAAAAATCCCCAAAATCATGGGGTTTAAATTCTGGGAGTGGTGTGTTCAAGAAGGGAAAAATAAGAAAACCAGAAAGGGAAAGAGGAAGTACCAGGGGTAGGGATGTGTTGTCATTCTAAAGGAGAGTTGAGTTTTAGCAAAGACTTGATGTGGGCAAGAGAGTAAACTCTGCAGGTGTTTGGAAGGAGGGCCTTTTAGGCAACAACACTAGCCAGTGTGAGGGCCCTGGGGAGGAACAGCAAGGGAATGGCAAGTATAGGATGTGAGGTTGCAGGTGGGGTTGGAGGGGTAGAGTGGAAGGCATAGATGAAGGGCAAAAACGTTAGAAAGTGTGAGCGGATATGTCTTATGTTTTAATAGAATTACTTTTGCTTCTGGGTTAAAATTAGACCATAGAGGGCAAGGACAGACACAAAGAAGTAAGTTAGGAGGCATTGCATTTATTTCAAGTAAGAGGTAAGGGTGGTTCAGGCCAGAGTGATAGCTTGGAAAGGGTGAGGAATCGTTAAAGATTTTGAAAATAGAGCCAGCAGGTTTGCTGACAAATTCAATGTTGGAATATCGGCGGGGGTGGGGGGGGGGGAGGCCACCAAAATTTTCTCCAGGGCTTTTGGCTTATGTAATAAGTAACGGGGATATTGGAATTTCCATCAACTTAGACGGGAAAGACAATATGTGGGATAGTTTTGGAGTTAAGTGAGCTGAATGGTTTAGACCAAGTATTTAGTTTTAGATATTAAGTTTGAGATTTCCATTAGACATCAAAGTGATAAGAAAAAATAAAAAGTTGAGAAGAAAGATGGATACTTCAGTTTGGGGATTCAGATGAAAGATACATGCTGGAAATATAAATTTATGGGCATCAGCATTTGGATGATGTCACATGTCAACTCTCCTAGGAAGCAGACACTGAGAAGATTTGCACCAGAAGTTTATTGACAAGTACTCCTGAGATCAGTAACTTTGAGAAGTAAAGGAAGCAAGGTTGTGCAGAGGGAAAAGTTAGATAGTAATAAGGTCACAAAGAAGTGCTTCCACTGGGGTGCCTGAGTGGCTCAGTGGGTTAAGCATCTGCCTTCACCTCAGGTCATGATCTCAGGGTCGCGGGATCAAGTCCCAAGTAGAGCTCTACATAGGGTTCCCTGCTCAGTGGAGAGCCTGCTTCTCCCTCTGCCCCTCCCCCTGCTTGTGCATGTGCATTTGCTCTCTCTCTTTCTTTAAAAAAAAAAAAAAATAGAGTAGAACTCCTTCCCCTAATCTTAAGGAAAACTCTAGAGTTGTTGTAATTTATTTCCCCTACATTAACCAGTCGCTAGATGCCCAAGAGTGTGATCCTGAGTGAGTCAGCTCTCTCTGATAAGGGCAGTCCCTCGGCGCAGGTGGGGATTAAGCTCTGAGGTATCAACCACCAATCTTCCCAGCAAGCGAGGAAGAGTGCTGCAGTCCTAAAGAGCAGGGGAGCTGGTACCAAAATCTGCTGCAGATAGTATTTAACTTGATGAGAAGGAGGAGATCCCTAAAGAAATGAATGCAGCTAGAGAAGATGTCCAAGGACCAAGCCCTGGGTATTCTGAAGTTAAGAAGCTGAGGTGATAACGTAGAAAGGGCAAAAGACTCTGAGAAAGGGAAGTCAGGGTTTCCCAGTGAGTGCAAGGAGGTCCTACAAGCCATATAAAGAAACATACTTCAAGGAGACAGTGATCTCCACTGTCAAATGCTACTGAGAGATAATTATAAAGTGAACTGACAGAACCTTCAGATTTAGCAAGACAGTGGAAGTTGTTAACCTTGACCAGAGTTTTTTCAGTGGAATGGTAGGAATGAGATTAGACTAAAGGAGGTTCAAAAGAGAATGGAGGAAGAGGATTTAGAGACAGTGAGTCTCTTCTCTTCCTTTGAGGAGTTTTATTATAAACAGAAATAGAAAAATCAACATCAATAATCACATTGGGAGGTGTCTGGGTGGCTCAGTCAGCTAAGCATCTGACTCTGGATTTTGACTGATCATGATCTCATGGACTTGAGATTGAGCCCCACATTAGGGTCCATGCTGGGCATGGAGGCTGCTTGGGATTCTCCCTCCCCCTCTACCCCTCACCCTCAGCCCTCACTCCCACATGCGCACTCTCTCTTTCATTCTCTTTCTCAAAAAAAAAAAAAAAAAAAAAAGATCACATTGAATATAAATAGTTTCAACTCTCTGAATACAAGGCAAAGACTGCCAGATTGGATAAAAATAAGACCCAGATATATGGTGCTTACAAGAAATGCACTTTAAATATAAAGACACAAATAGGTTAAAAAGATATGCCATGTTTACATTAATCAAAAAAAGTTAGAGTGGCTATATTCATAGCATATAAGTAGATTTCAGAACAAAAAACATTGTTAGGGAACCAGAAGATCATTTTCTAATGATAGAGGGGCCTCTTCATCAGGGTGACCTAACAACAGTCCCAAATATTTATGCACCTAATAAGAGACTTTCAAAATACATGAGGCAAAAAATGATAAAACTGCAAGCAGAAATAAAGAAGTCTACAATTACAGGTGAGAGATTTCAATACATTCTTCTCAGTAATTGATGGAACAATTAGAAAGAAAACCAGTAAGGATATGGAAGACTTGAGCAACACTGTCATTCAACTTGACCTCATTGACATTTTTAGAATACTCTGCCCAGCAACTACACAAAGAATACATTTTTTTTAATGCAAAAGGAACATTTACCAAGATACACCATATTCCAGACTATAAACAAGTTTCAATAAATTTAAACAGATTCAAGTTTTATAATATATGTTATTTAAACACAGTGGAATTAACTTAAAAATAAATAACATCAAGATATCTGAAAATTAGCAATTATTCAGAATACAAAAAGACATTTCTTAATAATCCATGAGTGAAGAAGAATTAAAAAGTGAAGTGAATGAAAATAAGGACAAATATATCAGAATTTGTGGGGTGCAGGTAGTGCAGTATGTAGTGGGAAACTTACCCTCATAGTATATTACACTATTAGAATTGAGAAGCCCCAAATCAGTGACTTCCATTTTCCAAGAGAATCAAATGAGAGTAAATGAAATCCACAGTGAAGAATGGGACTACAAAAGAGACAAAATAATAGAGAAAATTGCTTTAAAAAAAAAAAAAAAAAAGCTTATTCTTTGAGAATGTAGATAAAATTAACAAAAAACTCTAACCAGACTAATCAAGAAAAAAAGGAGAGAAGATGCTAATTACAAATACCGGGAATGAGAGACATGCTATCACTAAAGATTTTTATCGTTATTAAAAGAATGAAAAGCAAATATTATGAATTATTTTATACCAATAAATTTGACAACTTAAATGAAGTGGAAAATTCCTTGAAAAACAGACAGCTAAAGGAGAAATAGAAAAGATAAATAGCTCTGTATTTTTTTTTTAATGAATTTATAGTTAAATATCTTCCCGTAAGGAAACTCTAGGCCCAGTTGGTATCAGTGATGAATTCTACAAACGTTTAGAAAAAATGATGTAAATTTTATAAATTTCCTCCCAGAAAATTAAATAAAATAGAATACTTCCCAACTCATTCTATAAGGCCAGAATTATCTGTAGGTCCTGACAAAGACATGACAGGAAAAGAATATAGTTCACTATCACTCATCAACGTAAGTGCCAAAGGTCTTTAAAAATTTCAGCAAGCTATACCCAATAATATATGAAGTATAGTAATATCAGGACCGAGTGGAATTTATCCCAGTAAAGCTGGGCTGGTTTAACACTCAAAAATCAACCTGTATAAATTACTTTATTTTTAAAACTTTAAAAAATTATAGCATGTGATCATTTCAATAGAAGCAGTAAAAACTTTTGACAAATCCAATATTCAGTACCTGATAAACACTCTCAGCAGACTAGGAATAGAATGGAATTTCCATCGCCTACTAAAGATCATCCACAGGACACCTATAGTTAACGTCATTCTTAATGGTGAAAGACTGAATGCCTTCCCTGAAGATCAAAAAACAAGGCACAGATGTTTTCTTCCGTCCTTTCATTCAGCATTGAACTGGAGGTTCTAGCCAGTGCACTAAAGTAAGAAAAAGAAACATGAAGCATCCAGATTAGAAAGGAAGAAAGAAAACTTTTTATTCTCAGATATCATGTATATCCATGTAGAACAGAGTTGGAATCCCCCCCAAAAACTTCTTGAATCAATAAATTAATTTAACGCAGTTGCAGGATACGAGATCATATACAAAATGTAATTTTATTTTTATGTATTAGCACTAAACACATACATGGACAACTGATTTTTGACAAAGGTGCAAAAGTGATTCAGAGGAAAATACAATTTTTTTAATAAATTAGGCTGGAACAATTGGATATTCATATGTAATAAAATGAACTTCAAACCATATCTCACACCATATACAAAAAATTAACTCAAAATGAGCCAAGACCTAAACATAAAATCAAAACTATAAAAATTATAAGCAAACAGGAGAAAATTTTAAGATTTTTAGCTAGTCAGGGCGCCTGGGTGGCTCAGTGGGTTAAAGCCTCTGCCTTCGGCTCAGGTCATGATCCCAGGGTCCTGGGATCAAGCCCCACATCAGGCTCTCTGCTCTGCGGGGAGCCTGCTTCCTCCTCTCTCTCTGCCTGCCTCTCTGCCTAGTTGTGATTTCTCTCTGTCAAATAAATAAAATATTTTAAAAAAATTTTTTTTAAAAAAGATCTTTAGCTAGTCAAAAATTTCTTAGGTATGACAACAAAAATGATGAATAAAAGGAAAACATTGATAAATTAGACTTAAGAAAAATAAAAATCGTGCTCATTCAAAGACTGTTAAGGAAAAAAATATGATATTTACATATGGAATATTATTCAGTCATACAAAGAAATGAGGTTTTGATACATGGTACATGGATCAGCCTTGAAAATGTGCTAAATGAAAAAACTGGAAAAAAAGACAAATATTGTATCATTCTCCTCACCTAAAATGTGTAGAATAGGGAAATTACAGAGTCACAAAGTAAATTAGAGGATACCACCGGCTGAGGGAAATGAGAGTTGGGAAGTTACTGCTTATGGTTACAGAGTTTCTGTTTGAGGTGATAAAAAAAAGTTTTGGAAATAGTAGTCATGATTGCATAACATTGTGAATCTAATTAATGCCACTGAATTGTATGCTTAAAAATGGTTTAAATAGCTAATTTTCTATTATATAAATATTGCCACAATAAACATAAAAATAAGAAAAGACTGTTAAAAAAATAAAAAGACAAACCTGGTGGGGGGAGAAAATATTTATATATCATATACTGATAAAGGACTTGTGTCCAATATATAAAAAACTCTCAGAAGTCAATAAAGAAAGCAGGGGTGCCTGGATGGTTCAGTTGGTTAACCTTCTGCCTTGGGTTCAGGTCATCACCCCAGGGTCCTGGGATCAAACACTGCCTTGGGCTTCCTGTTCAGTGGGGAAGTCTGCTTCTCCCTCTCCTTCTGCCCCCTGTCACCCTCACTCATGTTCTCTCTATATATATATCTCAAATAAATGAATAAAATCTTTTAAAAATTGAGAAAGCAAAAAATAGATAAATAATCCATTAACAAAAATGGAAGGAAGATATGAACAGACACTTCACCAAAGACAATATATGGACAGGGGCACCTGGGTGGCTCAGTGGATTAAGCCTCTTTTTAATAGTTTGATCTTACATTCGGAAATTGAATGAAAAATCGAAAAACAAAAACAAAAACAAAAAACCAACCGGATTTTCATTTTAGAGTCCCAACCCCACAATTTGGAGGAGTAGAGTTTTAAGAAATTTTAAATAAATGGAAGTTGTGAATGTGAGAAGCACCAAGTAGTTCTGAACTTAGGGTCATGACCTTAGGGTCCTGGGATCGAGCCCCACATCAGGCTCTCTGCTCAGCGGGGAGCCTGCTTCCCCCTCTTTCTCTGCCTGCTGCTCTGCCTACTTCTGATCTCTCTCTGTCAAATAAATAAGATCTTTTTTAAAAAAAAAGACAATATATGGACAGAAAATAAGCAGATGATATCATGCTGTGCATCATTAGGCATTAGGGGAATGCAAGTGAAAACCACAATGAGATGCCAGATGGACCCTAAAACGTGTGGGTATGGATGTGGATGCACTGGAACTCTTGTATGCTGCTGGTCAAAAAGTGTAATGGTAAAGCCACTCTGAAAAAACGCTTTGGCATTTACTTAAGAAGTTAGCCATATACCCATCATATGATCCAGTTATTCGACTCTTAACAATATTTTCCCAAAGAAAAGTAAATATATGTCCATACATGGGCTTCTGTACAAATGTTTATAGCCCCTTCGTTTGCCATTGTAAAAAATGGAAGTAACACAAAAGTTATCAACAGGTGAATGGAGAAGCCGACTGTGATGGATCATACAATGGTTATTCCTCCACAATGAAAAGGAATGAATTGCGGACATATGCTAAGACACGGATAAATCTCGAAATAATGATGCTGAGTGAAAGACGCCAAAGAGTGCATACTCTGTGATTCCATTTATGTAAAACTCTAGAGAACACAGACTACCCTGGTAGTGACAGCAAGCCCATCAGGGGTTGCCTGTGGAGGAGAGGTGCACAGGGAAACTTTGAGGAGTGACGGATATGCTCATTATCTTGATTGTGACCATGGTTTCATGGGTAGGTACATGCCTGAGTTTATTAGATTATGCATTTTAAATATGTGGAATTTATTGCAAGTCTCTTATACCTAGTAAATCCATCTAAAACAATTTAAGGGTACAAAATAAAACTTTAGTAGTCAAAAAAAATGCTAAGATACTTCTCCTTATTACTTTTAAGAGTTCTGGGAGATATTCTAGGAATGTCTGGTGCCCTCTCTTTAAATTTCATATCAATTTATGACAGATAAAAATGAGAAAAGATAGCCACATAGCTTCCAGATGTTGGAAATTATACCAGGACAGGGTCATCATTTTGAAAAATTACAGTAACATTTTTTAAACTCCAAATCTCCATAATTTTAAATGCAGTGTTATCTGGCTACTTATTTATGGTAACGTAAATTGGCACATAAGTAAGTGATCCATTTTTCTGTAGTTCTGCCTTGCTCTTTCCTTTACTCATGTGCCCTTGGACTTTACATTTGTGCAGTACGAATGTTTCCTTCACAGACCACGTGACTGTTATCAGGGTGAAGAGGCTGAGCTTGTGATGCAGTTGTTGACAGCCTGTTCAGAACTACTTGGTGCTTCTCACATTCACAACTTCCATTTATTTAAAATTTCTTTTTTTTTTTTAATTTTATTTATTTATTTGACAGAGAGAGATCACAAGCAGACAGAGAGGCAGGCAGAGAGAGAGAGAGGGAAGCAGGCTCGCTGCCGAGCAGAGAGACCGATGCAGGACTCGATCCCAGGACCCTGAGATCATGACCTGAGCCGAAGGCAGCGGCTTAACCCACTGAGCCACCCAGGCGCCCCTATTTAAAATTTCTTAAAACTCTACTCCTCCAAATTGTGGGGTTGGGACTCTAAAATGAAAATCCGGTTGGTTTTTTGTTTTTTTCGATTTTTCATTCAATGTAAGATCAAACTATTAAAAACAAATCTTTTCATTTTATTATCAAATTTCATATAATTTTATTTATATTTTTATTTTGATGCATAAGCCACTTGAGGAAAATCATTTTAGGTAACTGTTTTATATGGAGCTCTTTAAAAAAAAAAAGTGGTTTACAGAAACTATGGTCACTTACTTCCCTTCTACTGACTTTATTGTAGATCAGACCACTCTCCTCCGTGGACTACTGCTATAATCCCCAACAAGTTTTACCAGGTTTCATTTCTACCTCACTCTGGCTAATCTAATTTTAGCCAGAGTGAGCATTCTAAAATGTAATCATGTCCCAGTACTTCCTGCAGTCCTACAACTGTTCATTGCTTTGGGAAAAAGAATGCAGACAGCTCACTGTGACTCACATTAAGATCCCACGTGCCCTGCTGGCCTTGCTCTATCGCGTCTCTCTCTGTTCCCTGTCTCAGACTTGACTCATTCTCTGTTAAAATTCCTTCAGGTCTTTTTCACAGATACTCTGTGTTGTGTCTGGGATCACTCCTTCCCACCTCCAGTTCTTACTAATCTCTTGTGTCTCAACTCATACATTACCTTTCCCGAGAAGCCCTTCTTTTCCCAAGCTGGCTTTGCACTTCTCCTTCATGCTTCTCGAAGCACCCTGCGTTCTTCCTATCAAAACCTTTATTGGAGCGCTGGAATGCTCCGAGAGCTGCTTCTCCCACTGTACCATGAGCTGTGTGTGAAGTTGGGGACTCTGTCTTAATCACCATTTTATCCTCCGGGACTGCTGAGCGTAATATCTCATATAGGACAGGGTCCAAAGAACCACTGAATTATCTTGCAGAGGAAAAAAGGGCACACATAAGAAACTAAATGGTTGCGTGATCATTTTGGAGCAAAAAGTAAGGAGGACTCCTGTTTTCTCTTCGGAATTAAAGGCACCCAAAGCCAACAAAAAGAAGGCTACAAGATAAATAAAAGCCAGCTTAATTAGCTTGATGTGTTTATTTCTTGAGATAAGTAATCATTATTCTACTTGTGCCTTTTAAAATTAAGCCAACCTAATTCCACTTATACAAGGTATCTAGAATAGTCAGATTCACAAAGATAAAAAGCAGAATAATGATTAGCAGGGACTGGGAGGAGGGAGGAATGGGAGCTATGCTTTAATGAGGACAGACTCCGTTTGAGAGGATGACAAAGTTCTGGAAATGATGGGGGTGATGGCTGCCCAACAGTGTAATGTGCTTAATGTCACTCAACCGTGAACTTGATGGTACATTCTTCAGTCTTGCATTATAGTCAATTCATTTTGAAGTTTGAGAGAGGAGACAAAAAGGAAAACGGAAGACACAGAGAGACAGTCATTGAGAAACACGAGGCAAAAAAGTTCCAAGGTAAACAGCCCAGGTCGCTGAGTTTTTTTAGATAAATACATATCATGCAGCTTCTGTGTTCAGAAGGCTACAGCATTTGAATCAATTATCTCAAATTACTGTTTTCCTCTCTGATTTTTTGTGGGCTTTTAATACCTAGAGAATTCACCCATATTAGCTAGGAAACCACATGTCTTCCCACAGCAATGATGGTCAAGGAAATGGATGAATTGTCCGACAAGGAGAGGATGGAAATTTTGGCCCTGATGCTCTGATAATGAATTAGACACTGGGAGTTTCCATCTTGTCCATGAGACTACAGATGATTCTGTGGTTACCTGGAAATGAGAACTTGGCATTTGTGAAATCCCATGCTGGCTGCACTCTGGGACCTACAGTCCAGATAACTTTGAAGATTTCATTGCATTGTGTGTTTGAAAAGTATATGCTTCAAATGTTCCTGAAGCCAGACTGAACTGAAATCTTTTGGCATATCGAAGCGGGGTTGATATTCCAACCCAGTAAATTTGTGTTTAACATTTGATATAATCTAAGTACTGCAAGAGACATGTTGAGAGTTACACACAATGCAACATCCGTTTATTGATTCTTAGATCCAATAAAAGACAACACAAATGAAGCTCCTGACCCAAAATAAATTGCTGTGGAAAAGGAGCTGAAACGAAAGCTTTCCAGATATAAGAGTATATTTTTATATGCAACCTGTGGCTGTTACCCACTGTATTTTCTTCTTGAACTGAAATACTCAAGCATAATTTTTTTTTTTTAGAATGCCTAATATTAAGCACACAAAGTTGCCTGCTGTCATTTTTATAAAAAATAATGATAGAAGGGACATCTGGGTGGCTCATTCAGTTAAGCGTCTGCCTTTGGCTCAGGTCGTGATCCCAGGGTCCTGAGATCTAGCCCCGTGTCAGGCTCCCGGCTCAGTGGGGAATCTGCCTGTCCTTCTGACCCACCTCCCCCCATTCCCCCCGGCACCGACCCGTTTCCCCTGCTCATATGCTCTCTCTCACTGTTTCTCCTCAAATAAATAAAATCTTAAAAAATAATAACAATAATGGTAGTAACATAACTTCCTTTCATAATTTTCCATTTCTTGGTATTGCTCCCCGATTATTGACTGCAATTACCTCTGACAAAATCTGCTAAAGAGGGACATAAGACAAGGTCATCTCCTGAAGATGCATAGCAAACAAACCCAAACCAATTTTTATGTTTATTCCATCCTTCAAATCCACCAGTCTACCTGATTGCCGTCTATGAGAGGTCAGATTTCTCAAATTGGCTTTTCTGTGTGTATTTCACCAGGTGAGGGAACAGAACTCAAATATGTGACAGAAAAGATTTTGTTCATAAGCTAGCCTTCAAATTACAGCATTCTGAAACCACTTTTCAACTTTCCTGCATTCTTCCTCCAAGGTCCTTTTACTGGACTGCTTTGGGTTAAGTAGAAACAGATGACAGTTGTGAGTTTCCAAAATGGCCCCATTAATTTCTCCATTGTTTACCAGCAGGAATGAAGTTGGGACCTTGAATTTATCAGTCCATTAGTATGGGATCTTGCCAAATGAAACTTCATGTGGAAATGATGATAATATTGATCTGAAACATCTGATTTCATACCTTATTAGACAAAAAGTGGAATAGTGGACTATCATTCCCCCAGTGAAATCATCTAAATGACACTGAAAATGGTTTTTAAATTCTTTCAATATGTAAGATCAGTCATAAAGCTGGAATCTATTTCATCACAGTATGGTTCGTATATTATAAACCTAAAGCTTAAATGTTCGCAAATTCAGCATTTGGTAACATTTTTAAGAATAATTTTGAATTATTAGTTATATTTGGCAAAATACTTTTTAACACAAACAATTTTATCGTTAGGAATTTTAAACCAATAACCAAATACGAAGTCTAAACATCGCTTTTTGAAGTGTGTTTTGAAGTTTTACTTTAAATCTTTGGCTTTTCTCCATGATTGACAGCCTGTCTGCTGGGGATCTTATAGGAAAGTAAATGGGCACCCACATTTGTGATACGTTTTTTTCTGTGTGATCTGATAGACAGTTTTAGGTATTGCCACCACCCTTCTGAAGAATGCCCTTCTGGCAAAACAGAAATGATAAAACACAACTCCTTTACAATTCCGTTACCGAGTTATTTCCTAGTTTTGAGAAAAGAGTAACGGAGTCTCGGAATTTAGAGATGAGAGACTAGTGTTTGTCAGAACTGTAGGAAAGGAGGAGAGTTCTCTCCGGTACAAATAACGTGAAGACTACAGGTACCACTGAGGAAGTGCTGGGCAAATACAGAGTGTAGAATTCAGGTCACTTTTTCCCTTGCTTCCAGCTGTCTGTTAACAGTATACCAGGAACGTTCTCTTTCCCCACCTCTCGTCATGTTCAGCTCCTCCAAGAATCTCTTCCAATGCAAGTGGTAACACCATTCTGTCAGGCGTTTCAAATAGCCTTTTGAAAGCTTCCTAACTTTTGACAAAGCCCACCTTCCTCTTTTTGCTGAAAGTCAGAAGGTATTATCTCCCCTACCCAGTGTCGCCAAGCTCACCTCCCTTGGTATTCACAACCTAATTCTTGGTGGACATCTTGAGTTATAGTATGTATAAAAGAAATCCTATAATTTGGATGATTTAAGAAAACTGATGTGGTGGGTCCCAGCTTCAGGCTGTGAGCACTGTCCTCTTTTCTTCCTTTAAAACAATTGTTTCAAATTGCAAAGTCTTCTTTTCCTCCCATAATGCTAGCAACATTAGCTGCTACTTACGAGAGAGAAGCAAAGGGCAATTCTTCCTAAAGAGGTTCAAGTTGAAGTATAGATTACGTTTTGATAGGCATACTCTGTATGTTGAGAATCTTATGATAATCCAGACCCATACTCTTTAGACACTCTAAAGCCTTTGGGAAATAAGTCTTACGTCTGAAGGTGTGGTTTGCATTAACCAGGAAGAGAGCTGTGGAAGAACAGTGCGTACAGACTCCAGAGAGCCTAATTTGAAGGAGGCTTTCCTGATAATATAAAGGCGGGGTCAGCAGAGCAGGTGCACACGCAGCTGGTGATCCAGACCTTCTAGGAACACACCGGCTATTGTGCTGTGTATTTTCCATAAAACCTCTCTGTGCCGTTGGTCGCTTTGTTGAAAATCATCACTCCCTTCATTTTTAACTTCTCTAAAAGAAATGCCTATCTTATTAACAGTTATAAAAAAGCACTTGGATATTTTTAAATATCTCTAGAAAAATTTTTAGTTCATTCTAGCCTGTATTGGTAAAGCTTAACTTGAGAAAATACCCTCAAGAAAAAGAGAAACGTCGTTTCTGAACTCAGTAGGCAGGGGAACATGTGTGATGTTACTGAAATTTGAGACTGGTATGTACAAAACTCATAGTGATTAAAAAATTTCAGTAAAAATGAAGATTTGGAAGGAATTATTAACTTAAACCGCTTTGTCCAATTAGGAATGTAGCAGCTTTGGTAGAAGTTGAAACATTTAAATTGATTTCAGAAGACTCTTATTTTACACATAGTGAATGAGGAATTTATTAGTTGTAAAGCTTTCAGATGAAATAAAATAGCATCTATTTTTATTTAAAATAATTCTTACTTTAGTTCTTTAAGTAAGAATTATAATACTTTATCTCACATTTTCTTTCAAGAGGAGAGGATGGGAATACCAAAGATGTGTTGAAACCAAAGCAGCCTAAAAACGTTCCTCGCTTTGTTTTCACTGATATAAAAGATGTTCACCTTAGACCACTGTGGGTCCCACCAATGACATCAGTTTCAACTTCCTGTGGAGAGGGGGATTGTATTTGTACTTTACAAGAAGCAAGAAGTCCCAGCGTAGAGAAGCAACTGGTTGTTATGTATCGTTTGTTTCACATTTAGGGTTATGTGTTCTCTTCTGCAAGCAAGACTGAGGTCATTCCAAAGGGAGTGCAAAGTGGCCTTGATTTGTGGGACTGGTTTCTTTAATGAACTAATATTTAAAAAGGTAGATGGATTCACTGTTGATAAATTGAAAAGTTTAATTCACCCCCTATGTCTTTAAAAAAAAAACGGAGTGTGTCATATTGTTGAAACATTTCAGAAAAAAAACGAATCTGTTGAATCTTTGTCCTGGTCAATGGGCATCACCTTAAACCTTTACCCTCCAGGCAGCTGGGAATGAATGTTGAGCGTTGACAGGCTACAAAGTCCCCAGGGCTATTTTGCTACTTGGATATTCAATGCCAGAGATTACAAGAGCATAAAATAGGAAAGGCAAAGCTGTTTAATTTCCCAGAGAGAAGACAATATGATGAGGTTTCTGGGAACAAATAAAATATTTTATTTCAATAACTGAAGAAAATGCATTGCTGCTATTTGGAGCTTGAAGGAATTCTGCCTTAATGATGAGGGTCCCACAGATGTCTGTCATTTAAACTGTATGATAATCAATCATCAGGGGCTGCATACGTTCAACCTACTATTAGCTTCTCCAGTTTTTAATATGTGGCCACATGCATCATAAGGAGATTCCCAGATAAAATGTAAAATACGCTAAGTCTATTAAAAATAAGGGAGCAATACAAAAATAAGACAGGGCCAGTTCTTTTTCCTCTGATACTAGTTCTACCACATTCTAAATAAATGAAAACTTTAATCTTTTCTTTTAAGTTTGTATTTTAGGAATCAAGAGTCTATTTTGAGCCAATCAATTATTTAGTTTTGCATCGATTATACTCCGTGTGGATAAATGAGAACACCTAAATTAATTTGTTCTTTAAGTTCACTGAATATTTATATGTCCCTGCAGCATTTTCCCCCCAAATCTCATAAAAAAAAGAATCAGCAGTTCATTCAGCCTTTGCCCCTACATTATTCATAAGGGAAAAAAAAATAATTATAGATGAGACCAGCTGTAGTCAAAAATGGCTTGTTTATTCCATTCATTTGTTTCTTGGGTCATTCATTCATATGCTTATCTTGCCCTGACCCAGCAGAAGCAAGAGGTGGGGTGGGAAGAGTAGTTGTGGGTTTTGTTTTGTTTTGCTTTAATTTGGGCTTCTTTTAGAAGATGTTGTGTAATGCTGTTGGCCTTCTTTTGGAGCAGATCTGCCTTGTGGATTGGGGGCTGGGGCACAGGAATAAATCCTCTTTCTCTCCCTTCATAATGCTCTAAATCTTCCAACAATACTGACTCAATGACTCCAAATCCCATGCCTTTTTCTTCCTTTCTTTCGCTTTCTAAACATGTTTGTGTTATGAATCATACTCAGACACAGGGCCCATTGGAGGGCCGGCCCGGTTTCCTTGTCACCACCTCACTGAATTGGAATGCAGCCCACAGCCTGGCCCCTGCCCCGGCCCGGGAGCTCCTCGGCGCTGGGCGAGAGTTCATTGATGTGCTGAATATCACAAAGACTTAATTCTGCACTGAAAGGTTAAAAAGAGAGGAGGGGGGAGGGGGAAGGAGAGAGGAATAAAGATGAGCTCTGTGGAGGGTGGTGGATTCAGCTAAGGAACTTTTGCAGCAGGGCTCATGGGAGAGAATTTTGCTGAGGGAAACTTTATCATTGATAGGACTCCTTCCCTTCTCTCCGCCCTTTTGAGGGGGAGGAAAGTTGGAGGAGCTGCTGGTGAAAAGATAAGTGGGAACAGAAAGATATATTTTTTTATTTAAAAAAAAAAAAAAAAGGGCAGAACAAAAACTCTGATGTTAGCTTCCAGTGCAGGCTTTGAAGAATGGAAGCCTGAAGCTGCTCTGACCCAGTGTAGCCTTGTTAGTCCGGGGCATCCAGGTCCGAGGATCTGGGGCTACCACCTTGGCTGCCAAGAGTCCGCGCCTTTGGGAGAAAGGCTGGGTAGTTTGTCTTCACAGTAAAGTCCAGTCTCCTCTTTCCCGAGGGATGTGAGGAAGCCAGGGTGGTTGCAAGGCAGAGATAAGACACTGATAAGTCATGCAATAAAGGCAGCTTGGCCTCTTCCACCTTCTTTCCGGAATGAAGAATGTCTCCTTACCTTTGGGCTCTTAAAATTTGCAATAACCTGAAACGTATAGGCAGGAGAGAAGAAATCTGCAAATGACATTTTAAAACAAAAATGTATTCACGTTTACAAAAACAACCATATGTGATTGTACAAAATGTATTCCTCCTTTAAATGCCTGTGACAAATGTTTATATGCCTCCCGGAGGTGACAAGATTAAAAATAGATGCTGGGACCAGCAGAACTGAGGTTTAACAATTTGAGGAGGAAAATTTGATTTGCATGCCATTTACAAATAATTTCTACCACCTCTGACACCAGAGTTATAAAAGTTTAAAAAACGGCACAGTGACTTTATGACTTGCCTATATTTGATTTATGGTCACACAAACTGCAGAAGAGGGGAAGCTGGCATCTTCTCCTTTCTCGAAACTAAGTAATGCATCTTGCATTAAGTAGGCGAATCCGATTTTACTGTTCTCCAGCTTCGAACTTTCTACTCTGTTGCCCAGATATCAAGAGGTTGTATGGAAAAGGAGCTCAAAGTGGACGAAGAGAGAAAACCTTTTATTCTCTATCTTTTTATCCTTTAAACTGCAACAATCATTGGTATCATTGTGTAACACTACAGGTGGACAGAACTGTGATCTCCTGCTTTCAACTGAGAAAATGTAGGATCAATGAACTGGCCAACAAATGCACCTAATATAATAGAGTCTAATGCCCTCCTCTCTCTTCTTTTTAATTGTAACATGTTAAGGTTTATTCATTCATTCATTCAACAAATAAGAATTGAGCATCTCTAATGTGCCAGTCATTGTTCTAGACCCTTGGGATATTCTAATGAACAAATCAGATAAAGATACCAGCCCTGTTGAGGTTTATCTTCTACGGCAGAATCTTGGTCTCAGAACCTGATTCTTATGGCTCAGATTTTTCCCCCTAAATCTTCTCGAAATTCTTAATCCTAGCAAACCCCTCAGTTTTGAATTTTATTTACCATCCCTGTTGGAGCGTCTGTATGCTCGGTGTTCAGCTTTCTGATGTTACCCAGGGAAAAGGCATAATCTCATGCCTGGGACATTTCTTCAACCTCTATCCCTTCTGTTTCTCATTCAGCACTTTCCTTGGCCAGAGAAATAGAGAGGGGATATTGGAAGGGTCTTTCTAGTCCTCATTCTGGATATCCCTAAGTGTCAAATATCCTCACAGGCTAGGTAAATGTATTTTTTTTTTCCTGCCCTCATTTCTTGATGTATTTATCCAAAGCCAGGGAGATGACTTAACTGCAAAGAAGATAGGCCTGAGAAGAGTCAAACTCAGCACTGAGACTATGAAGTTTGTTGTATTTATTCTCCCATGGACTTACTCGTTCATTGATTCTTCACCCAAGTAGACTTTTGGTTACTGTGAGCCGCTAAGGAGAGCAAGCATGAACCAGACAGTCATTGCCCTCTGGAACTCAGTCTGGTCAGGGACCAAGATGTCTCTTTGCAAACTCAATTCCTGAATCCATGTCATGAATGGCATCAGTGTTTCTTCAGCTGGCTTTTCTGTTTTGTTTTGTTTTTTATCTCTTTGGGCAAAGTTATCTTTGCCATCAGAGGACTGAATATACCATGAACATACTGATTACTGATTTGAGTTGTTTGACGGATATATACGCACACGTTACATGCATACGCATGCACACCCACGCACACGGATTTATTTTTTCTCATTTTTGCCAAACTAGCTTTTCTTCAGCTATCTGGCGTGGCAATACGGTGATACACAAGCCTTTCAGAAATCCAGCGGGATTCATGCCAAACTGAATCATTTCATTCTGCACTCTGTGTCCAGTTCCTGGAAATTAACAATAGACCACTTCACTTTGGTCTTTGATCCCACCAGCTCAGTCAGGGTGTTTTTCCAGATGTTTCCATCTTGGGTTGCTGTTACAAAAAAACACAACACAAGTGAAGCCAGGCCAAATTGGCCTGCCCTTGGGGCTGAGGAATGTGCTCTTCTCCAAATAACCTGGTTATGGGCTGCATAAGGGTTAGAAAGAGGGAGAAACCCAAACTTTAAAATCTGAGAGATCCCTTGAATTTTAAGTGTTCTTAGGAAAAATACCGGGCCCAGTGTCTTCACAAAGGCATTGTTTCAGCCTGGTTATAGTAAATTATTTACGTTTTGAAATAAGGTAACATGCTGTTATTATTTTTTTCCCCAGTCTAATTTACCCTAAACTGACACTCTCAAGAGTTTAAAAGCCAGTGGACACGGAAAAAGTCTTTAACTGCCAAGGGATTATGTCATTTAGGTGTTTGGACAGAGATAAAACAAATAACTGGCATCATTATGCCTTCTATCAAAGTTTCACAAGCAAAACTTTCATAGCATGTTTTAACACAAATGGCAGAAAATGAGCCCACAGCAACAGGAACTTGAATCAGTCCCTGTGAAATTAACTTGATTGCTCTAGAAAAAAGAACAGGAAAGTGAAAAAAATGCTAAAAGAGAGATGCCCCAGAGCAGGGCTCCGTGTTCTACCTGCACTCCCGCCAGAATGGCCCTTGAGAATGTCTTTATTTTTAAATGTTCTAATGCACAGGCCCTAAAGCTTGGTGTGAGATTCTCAGAGCAATTTCTTAGAAAATGGCAACAGGAGCCAGTCCTCATGATAGACTCCTCTCCAGCTGCAGCTGAAATCTGACTCTAGGCTGAAATCTGACTCTAGGGGCACCTGGGTGGCTCAGTCGGTGCAGCTTCTGCCTTCTGGTCAGGTCATGATCCCAGGGTCCTGGGATCCAGCCCTACTTTGGGCTTCCTGCTCAGCAGAGAATCTGCTTCTCTCTCCTTCTCTCTCTCTCTCTCTCTCTCTCTTTCTGCCCCCCCACAGCTTTTTCTCTCTCAAATAAATAAATAAAATATTTAAAAAATAAAATAAATTAAAAAATAAAACCTGGGGCGCCTGGGTGGCTCATGGGTTAAAGCCTCTGCCTTCGGCTCAGGTCAGGATCCCAGGGTCCTGGGATCCAGCCCCACATTGGGCTCTCTGCTCCGCGGGGAGCCTGCTTCCTCCTCTCTCTCTGCCTGCCTCTCTGCCTAGTTGTGATTTCTCTCTGTCAAATAAATAAAATATAAAATAAATAAATAAATAAAACCTGACTCTAGAAAGAGTTATGTATGAATGTTGACCTTCTCACAGGCAGTGCTTATTTTATTAGTGCTTTCTGATTTGATGTGTGCTATTACTAACACCTAATATTATGTACTGAGCTTGATTTCCAGGTAAGAAATACCTTGAGATGCCCATGGATTCTCTGCTGAGGTAATTCCTGTCCCAAGTATATTCAAAACAGCAACATACAGATATATGAATGAAAAAACATATAGGAGAGTCTTCACAGAAACATTTTTTGGTAGCGAACAAAAACTGGAAACTATTGAACACCTATCAACAGGAGATTGGATAATATTATGATAGATTCGCACATGGACTGGTAGGCAGCAATGGCAAGAAACTAATTATAATGACACTCAGCAATAGGGATGGCATAAACATTCACAAACAGAAAGCTGAGTGAAAGAAATTGTAACAGAAGAGCACATAGTTTATGATTCCATTTATATAAGCACAAAGACAGGCAAAACCAATCAGTCTGTTTGAAGTTAAGATAATGGTTACACGTCGGGTAGGTGGTGATTCAAAGGGAGCAGAAGGAAGTCTCCTGGGATGCCAGTCCCATTGCTTGTGATCTGAGCAAAGGTTACATACAAGGGCTATTCAGTTTATGGAAACTCTTGGAGCTGTGCCCAGCTTATGTTTACTTCCCAATATGCATTTTAGATTTCAGTACACTGGTACAAATGCAAACATGTGTTCATTTATTAAAGAAGAGTAGCAGTAGAAAAAATTCATTTAAGACATACCTACATTTAAGAAAAAGTAGCTCTGGGTTTGAAATTTAAATAGAAACATACTTTGTGAATATTCAGATCTTGTTTTCTAACTTGAAATGGTAGAAGATTTTCTGATTGCATGTCAGTGTGGATACATCGTGTAGTTATTATTTGACTAGGAACTCTTCAAAGAGCTGGCATAAAATGGTGCTCCATAAAAGTAGGTTGAATTGAATTAAAACAACAGATGCTATTTTCCTTTATAAAACGTCCTGAATTTCTTTGATTAGACATTCTCTCTCTCTTCTTTGAAACTGCACAATATTTTGTATTCCCCTTAGGGATATATAGATTACCTTGTATTATACTTGATTTTCTAAATTCCTTGGGGCAAGGTCAAGTCTCTTATTCATCTTTGAATCTTCTGTGATATTCTAGAGACAGTCAGTATGGTGGTGAGGTTAAGAGCTTATAAACTGGTGCTAGACTGCATGGGTTCAAGTTCCCTCTCTGCCCCTTACAAATTATATAACTTTGGGTAAACACTTAGCCTCTCTGTACTTTAGTTTCCTTCTATATAAAATGGGGATAATTGTGGTACTTGTCTCTTAGGGTTTTTATAAAGATTAAATCAGTTAGATGCATAACATTATGAGAATAGTTCCAGATACATAGTAAATGCTCAATAATTGGTAGTTTCTATTTTTGATAGTTGTATCATTATGATTCTTATAGTGATTTCTGAGAAAAAGAAAAGAAAGACATTGCAAAGACCTAGCCATAGTGGTCCGTCAAGTCTTATATAAAATGTAGAATTGTTTGGTAAAGATCTGCTGATTCCCAGCTACAGCTTTTTTTCTGATAGTCTTCGAATACAGTGTGTTCATCTCTTGTAGCTAAATGTATTCAAACTATTCTAAATCCGTGGGGTCATACACACTTTTTAGGGTTATTTTTGGCAAATATTGGTGGTCTCTTGATTCAGTTAGAAAGACTGCACTGTGATAATAAATAGGCTCCAGATGAATAATTTTGAAAGGCAATGAAAGTTTATATCTAGCTCAGTCCAAGTAAGTATTACTGTTCAGCTGCCACATGATGGTTCAAGGACCCAGGCTCATTCCATGGAGGCACCATTCCCTGAGCCCTATCCTTGTCTGTATCCAGCTGAGAGAAGAGGGAAAAGAATCTGGGAGTGCTGCACCTACTTCTTAAAACCCTGAAACAAAATGGCGCACGTCTCTTACCCTCACATTTCCTTGGCTAGACGTTAGCTGCAAAGGCATCCCATGCAATTGAGAAGAGGCTGCTAAATGGAATTTTCAGTGTGCCCCAGGAGAAGCAAGTGAGTTTTTCTTTTTAAATTTTTAAAATATATTTTTAAAGATTTTATTTATTTATTTATTTGACAGACAGAGATCACAAGTAGGCAGAGAGGCAGGCAGAGAGATGGGGAAGCAGGCTCCCTACTGAGCAGAGAGCCTGATGCAGGGCTCAATCCCAGGACCCTGAGATCATGACCTGAGCTGAAGGCAGAGGCTTAACCCACTGAGCCACCCAGGCTCCCCGAAGCCAGTGAATTTTAGGAACAATTCACAGTTTGTCGGTATAAACTGAGGTAAGTGAAGGTTATCACTTTCCTCCCTGACAACCCCAGGACCAATACCAAAGCACACTCAAAACACTTTTTTTCCACACATACACTTATTAACAATCAGGCCCTAACAATGATAGTGTCTTTTCTGAAGCTCATCAAAATCCCAGCTCTCTGTCAGGTGGGTCAACCACAGCTGACATGAGAGAGTCCCTTTGAGATCAACGCAACACTGTTGTGGGGTCAGGACTTGAGCTGACCTGAGTGATGATTCCATCTGTCCACCGAGGTCTTACGAATCATGTCGGGATACAGCACTCTTGTGGAGTCCAATCTCAGAAGTCCGATTTCAGAGACTATACACAGCTCACTAGACTCTTCTAGCATGACCACGGAAGAGTAGAGATGTCTCAGTATTCTCCCCAATTCACATACCTGGGGCACCAGCAACTTCATTAACGCACACCCTCGCATTTTACGTGCATATTGCCAATTACAACAACTTCTAAGGTTAGTGCGGTGATAAACATGACTAAAGCAAATCTGTAGGGGCACCCTGCGATGTGGCCTCTTGAGGAAACACTAGCTAACTACAGTGGAAGGGTGTATTCCTAGTTACAGCGACCAGTTGCCCCTCGGGTAGAGAGTAAACCGATGACTCACACTTACCTGCTGCCCACGCAGAAATAGGTTTATGATAGTCGACATACCATTATGAGAAGGAACTTTTAGCCTTTTAGTCAAATATCCCTCTAACAGAGATGCCCACCTGGGAAGGTTTCCCTGTAATAAACCACTTAGTTATAATTCTGTGGCTTAACATGTAAGGCTTACTTGAAATACGGAATGTCGAGTGGAAGCCAAGAAGCTGTGCTGTGCTATGAGGAAGTAGTGGATTCCTGCCAGTATTTTTTCTCTCTTCAGAGATTAATAGGGGACAACGACTTCCTGATTCAATAATCCTCATAAAAGAAGGAAGTAATGAAATGTTAGCATTCCTCAATGACTTTGCTCTTGGAAAACATCCCAAAGCCACTGTGCGTTGACTGATCGCCTCAGCGGGGGTGTCCTCTGGGTGGTTTTGTACAAAATACTTGTGTCTAGGTTGTGCTACCTGGGATGGGGGAAGTATCTGTTGTGAATGTCATTCGTACACGGTTTCAGATACTGGAAGAATTCTTATCTCTTCGTGATGGTCTTTGTTAGTTTTGTATCACTTTTGGTCGTGGGATGGATCTGTTTCCCTAAAATGATATTTGAACTGATGTTAACTGGATTCTAGACAGAAGGTTTGTTTCTCAATTGCATTATTTGTTTTCAAGTTCAGTGGTGGTGTCCCAAAGGAATGTTGGAGACCACTCCACTTGTGCTGGGGGCCACTATCTTCATAGACTATGGTTTTCACCATGGCAATGGGAATAGAATTTTCAGCTCTCTGAGCTTTTCTGCATTCTTAAGTAAGCTTGCATAATACTGCAGGGGACAAAGCACTTGCCCGCTGAAAGCCGAATGAATGAATAAATTTGGCCTCGGGATTTTTGAACAGTTGTGAAAGACGTTTTTGTGTCTTAGCTTTTTTTTTTTTTTAATCACAAAATTTTTTTTCTTCAGATAATATCCTTGTTATCCAAAATGTGATGTATAATTCAGATAGGTGCAGATTTAGCACATAAAAGTTATAGATAAAGTATGTGATGTGGCTATCTGAACAATGATTTCTAGTCTATATAGTCTTCTAAGAAATTTTATCTTACATAAAAGCGCTCCCCCTTTAAACATTTGATTGGCATTTGGTGCTGAGCATGACAGTGATCCTATAAACCCTATAGAATCTGGTTGAGAGATCTTGCCATACTATTGAATAACACTGAACGCTACTGAACTATTCTTGTTCTAGAAGATAGATGCCTGAGGCCAAAAGGAACCTGTTCAGTTACAGAACGACTTATGCTGGATTGATTTTGTTTTGTTTTGTTTTTGTCACATTCTCTCTCTCCTAACCAAGTACCAGTTTTAACTACCGTTACCCAAAGACCATTCTAAGTTTTATCCAAATCATTAATGGTTACTTTAGGAAAGGTAAAGAGTTGTCGTGTATGTTGAACTATCATGTCAGATTGTGTACAGTGGAAGGCAGGCGTTTAACTCAATAAAGACTGGTTGGCCAGACACATAAATGAGTCTCTAAAGTGGATCAGGGCTTAGAACACTATGTTGACCAAAACGCCCATCACTGCCGGTCACGCGTAGTATCTCAGCGCATCTCAATTTGAGCTGTAAAGTATTTAGAGGTCTGGTCACCTGAGCCAAGGAGCTATGTCTTGAAGAGAAAACTGACTTAGAATAATGAGTCCAAAGCCATTTGGCCTGTGGATCTAGGTGAGTTGTCAAGATCAGCTCCTTAAGACCAGGAACTCCTTATATTTTTACAGTACACTAAGCTACTTTTCCATAATGGCACACAAACACACAACTAGTTTTGTTGTTGTGATGGCTCTTGAGAAAACATTCGGGTTGCTTTGTGTGATTGGAACAAGTCAAATGAGAAGGCCTAGTTTCTTAAAGACAATTTGATTTAGTTAAATCAAAAAATAATAACACATTTCTCATCCCTTCCATGACTATTGAAAATATTACTATTGAAAATATTTCTCTAAATTATATTTCTGGTCATGCTTCTGGAAGCTCCAAACTGGACCTGCTTCTTCTTTTTTTTTTTTTTTTTGAACTTGGCAGACAGAATGTCATTTGATGGCATCAACTAGTTGTCTTTCATGGCCCACTTCTATTTGAATTTGATTTTTATTTTTCAATAACTTACATCACAGCAGTTCAATCTGGTCATGGGGTTAAAGATAATAATGTTTATTGTGCATTTTGTGCAAAACATAAGAAAACACCATAACAAAAATGGAATGGATCCAAATTATGGCAGAATACATTATTTTTTAAAGCATTTTATCTGCCTATAATGAGAACTGGAAAGTCTCTGGGTATTTATAATTGGCTATATGCAAGCAGTAATACTGGAAGATCCGTATAAGGATCAAATAAATTACACTTAATTAAAGTGATTATGCTAGGAACTTTGTAACATTGTTTTTAATTTGAGGATGAAAAGTTATTTTCATTACTGTGAATAATTCCCTGGCCTTAGTCTGAGGTAGGGGTTCTGTCTAGGTTAGGGCAATTTAGGTTAGTCTGTCAAGGTTGTCCCACCAACAAATAAATTAGCAGTTTTAGTTTAAGGAACTGACTTATTTGGAAGCTTACCTAAAACTCAGCTATTTCTTGGCCTAATTGAATAGCTTATTCAATAGTTTTTGGCATTTCTGGGATTGCATATGTATTGGGTTTTTTAATCGGATAATTAATTTTTACTTATTTACTTATTTTTATTTGAGTAAAGTTGACACACAATGTTACATCAGTTCCAGGTGTACAACATAGTGATTCAAGAGTCCTGTATGTCCTGCTGTGCTCACCACAGCGTAGCTCCCATCTGTCACCATACAGCCTTATTACAGTATCATCACTGTATTCCCTGTGCTGTGCCTTTCATCCTCGTGACTTGTTCATTCCATAACATACAGAGATCCTATACCTCTCACTTCCTTTCACCTCTTTTGCCTATCCCCCTACCCCTGCTCAACTCTGGTATCAGTTTGTTCTTCATGTTTATGGGTCTGTTTCTGCTTTTGTTTGCTCATTAGTTTGTTTTCTTTTTTAGATGCCCTGTATAAGTGAAATCATATGACATTTGTCTTTTCTCTGTCTGACTTATTTCATTCAGCATAATACCCTTTAGGTTCATCTGTGTTGTCTCAAATGGCAAGATCTCATTCTTTTTATAACTGGGTGATATTCCGTTATATATACACACATACATAACACATCTTCTCTATCCATTTGTCTATGGATGGACACTTGGGTTGCTTCCAAATCTGGACTATTGTAAATCATGCTGTAGTACACCTAGGGGTGCATGTATCCCTTTGAATTCATGTTTTCATTTTCGTTGGGTAAATATCCAGCAGTGGAATTACTGGGTCATATGGTGTTTCTATTTTTAAATTTCAGGGAACCTCCATACTGTTTTGCTGCACTAATTTATATTCCCCCGATAGTGCCCAAGCTTTCCTTTTTCTCCATATCCTCACCGACACGTGTTGTTTCTTGTCTCTTTACTAGTAGCCGTACTGACAGGTGTGAGGTGATATCTCATTATGGCTTTGATTTACATTTTCCTGATGATGAGTGATGTTGAGCATCTTTTCATGCGTCTGTTCAGGTACAGTATTGTAAATACGTGTTGTGTTTACTTACTTAATTTCCACTGTTATTTTGTAAAGGATTTGAGATAGCTGAGTATAAACCTCTGGCTTCATATTACGGCACAAACAAAGATAAGTAGTTTTGGCATCCATTTTCACTCCTTGGTTATTATGCAGAAGGAAAGCACAGTGCTGGATGCTGTGTCCCAGACAGGCATCTGGCACCTTTCATGAAATCTCAGAAGGGAAATGCTCATTTCTTTCCAAGAAAATCCAGTACTGTTCACCTTTCTCTAATAATTGGTTTGATGGCTAATTAAATAAGTCAACTTTTATAAAGCGGTTCTTGAAGAAAAAAAAAAATTGGTAGGTCATAAATCAGTTTAATAATCATGTGCCAAGTTATATGTCCTGTGGATTTACATATGTAAATGAATCAATGAAAATTAAGGTAGAACACCCTCTTAAACCAATATTCATTATGTAGAAAAGCATCACCTTTGTAGCTCATGACATTTATTTCCTATTTGCCGCCCAGGTCTTTTTTTTAGTTCCAAGTAGATATTTTCTAGACCTTTTTGAAGTCATTTTCCGTAGCAAAGTTTTGATGATACGACCTAATTCTTCCAGTTTTCAATTTCTGCTTGGCCCTTGCTCCATTTGGCACTTACCTGCAGAGGATCAAGAGAAGTTAGTGAAGATATTTGTAGCTAAAGGTCTGGAAAATGGAAAACTTGCATGCTGGACAGTAATGCCTTTGCCTGCACAAGGTGAACTTCATGCTGAGCTATGTCTAGTATATGAGGCACTCAGGAAGTTGGTCTGGAAGGAACCAGATGCTACCCTAGAAATTCTCAGGCAGAAGATCTGTAATAGTAGTGGAGAGACTGGAAAAAATCACTAACTACTTGGTCAGCACTGACTTTTTTTATTTTCTTAATTTTTTCTTATTTTTTAGAGGGAGAAGGGCAGAAGGAGGAAGAGAGATAATCTTAACCAGGCTTCATGCCCAGTGCATGAGCCTCATGAGGGGGCTGAATCTTATGATCCTGAGATCATTTCCTGAGGCAAAGTCAAGAGTCAGAGCTTAAGTAGGAGCTCCCAGGACAGACTTTTTTTTTTTTTTTAAAGGGAAGGGATTCATTGAATCCAATGAAGAAATTAAGTATCTATGAAACCCAAATAAACACAAATAAATACAATGGAAACAGTGAAGACTATTAGCTTTGAGCTTAATGTGGGTTGCCAAATTCTGTCAGTAAAGGAAAATTAAATAAAGATATGAATTTACTGTGGAGATCTGGGCTATAAGATCACCTGTTTGAAGGGCGTGGTCTTGAGATCCATGTTGGCCTAGTGAAGGTCGAAACAGAACTTCCTTGCCATGTTGACAACGGTGAAGAGAAAAATTGCCCTGGATCTCTTGCAGTTCCAGAGTTTACCTCTAGGCTAAAATCTGCGGGTTGATATTCAGTCACTCACCGTAGTGTGTGGGCTCAAACCTTTTGCTTGTCAGCATGACCACAAAATTGTTTAAGGCGGGGGTATAGCTCAGTGGTAGAGCATTTGACTGCAAAATTGTTTAAGGCAACTTGGTTGTCTTCGCAAGACTCAAAATTTAAAAAAAAAAAAAAAGTACACTGTTAACAAGAATCACCCCTCAATATTAAGTGTTTTGTGTAAAGAAATCTGAATGTGTTTGGCATCTTAAATGTTTGAGGATCTTCACTGAGCCCCGTGATTAAATTAAAAATGGGTAATTGACTGTTTTATTCAGGCTTGTGGTTTTAAGTTGAAATACTGGTAAGTTTATAAACAATATTGAATCATTTGATATAAGTTAAGATTCACAATGTTTAAGGTTTCATTTGTTATATTTATAAGAACTGGTTATGTATGTGGTAAGTTTGTTCTCCAACAATTTAAGGAATGAAGGAAATTAAACATTGTAAATTTGTAAATGTGGTTTAAAATGTTTAAAAAGTTTGATTAATAGGTGGATCTGAGTGGCTCAGATGTGGTTGGGCGTCTGTCTTCAGCTCAGGTCACGATCTCCAAGTCTTGGGATCGAGCCCTGTGTGGGGCTCCCTGTTCAGAGGGCTGTCTGATTCTCCCTCTGCCTCTCCCCACTGCTTGTGCTCTCTGTCTCTGTCTCTCTCTCTCAAATGAATAAATAAAATCTTAAAAAAGAAGAAGTAATGGTAGTAGTAGTAGTAGTAGTAGCAGTAGTAGTTTGGGACACCTGGGTGGCTCAGTCCATTAAGCATATGCCTTCAGCTTGGGTCACAACCCCAGGGTCCTGGATCAAGTGCCCTTCGGATTCCCTGTTGAGTGGGGAGCCTGCTTCCCTCTCTACCGGCCGTTCCCCTTGCTTGTGCTCTCTTGCTCTCTCTCTGACAAATAAATGAATAATAAAAAAAAAGAAGTTTGATTAACAAATGAGAGTAGTTATTGATCAAAGATCCCTTGAAAGAAATTGTTAATAGCTGCTAAATTTCTCAAGAGACAAAAAAAATTTTACAAATTGGATTGAGACACTTCAGGAATATGTATTTTTTAAGAATAACTTATAGGTAATATTAACTATGCACAAAAACCATCCTGGGGGTTACTAAAAGTCACACACTCGTATTCACCTGACACAGTTCTTTCTTCAAACGGTGTATTTGTTTATTGGAAAGAAAAAGCCCCCAACTGGACAACATTTCCCCTAACAGTCTCAAGCCCTGATTGGGAAAGAATTTCTGCTGCCTTTTAGGATGCGGGACTGAGCCGGACCTGAGTGAAACTGTGCGGACGCCTTATTGTCATTTCCCAGTCATCCTGAACTCTGGGGAGCTCAGTGACAATGCCAAAAAATAAATGAACGTCAGTCACACACATAAGGCCTCCTTAATGTTAGCCACTGCAAAAACAGTTTGGACAAATTCCATGCTTTGCTTTAATAGGATGAGTCCCACCATTAATTCAGATTTAGCTTCGAGAAAGGGCTGTTGCTACCTCCAAGCAACTCGGACTAATCTTGCATGTCCTTCATTAGTACTTTTACTACATGCCTTCTTTCATTCCATAGCTCTCTAGAATGTATTCATCCTCTCCCTCTGATGTGGCCAATGAACATATCCTTAATTTGCAGCACCCTGCTTCTGCTACGAGGCATAGGGGCCTGAGAACTTCTTTTGGTCTGTTTGTTTCTATGTCAGCTTGCTGAAATTAGCAAGAATTTATATTGCCCCCTGCCCCCAATTTGGGTTCTGGAGTTATCTATTCAGGCCAGACGCAGGAACTGTGGTTTTGTAGAGACAGCCCCCAAAAGTGTTTACATCATCAAGGATTTCGGTGGAAGATAGGAATACAAATGTGAGGAGAATAAATATTTTAGCGAGCACAAACAAATCTGTTTCTGCTAACATAGCTCTATGATTCACCAAGCTAATCATTTAAATATCATCCCAAAGGCTTTATCAAAATTAAATGAAGATGACAGTCAGTTTACAAGATGGAGATACTTCTTTCCCATTTTATGAGTGAATCTAGTTTTCTGATTCACATAAAGAAAGGGCTGGTGAGGGGTGCCTGGGTGGCTCAGTGGGTTAAAGCCTCTGCCTTCAGCTCAGGTCATGGTCTCAGGGTCCTGGGATCGAGCCCCGCATCCAGCTTTCTGATCGGCGGGGAGCCTGCTTCCCCCTCTCTCTCTACCTGCCTCTCTGCCTACTTGTGATCTTTCTCTCTCTCTCTGTCAAATAAATAGATAAAATCTTTTCTTAAAAAAATTGTATTCACCCTTCCCTTTAAAAAAAAAAAAGAAAGAAAGTGCTGGTGATTTCAGCAGACGCTGCATAAAGTTCAGGAGGACTGGCAGGGAATGGAATTCAAACATCTGAGCAAAACGAGGCAAAGTTGGGATGGACGGTGGCCGGCTGTGCCATGTGACATAAATTTGACTGTCTGGGCCCAAGTTCACTCACAGAAGTTTGGGAGAACCAGTGTCCATATATCTGTGTCACTCACTACCTTGCACTCAATGTACTTTGCATAGGCCCTTGTTTTTTATAATTCTGCCTTTGTCACCTCTCTTATGATTCCTTTGCATTCATCCTATTCCCAAATAGATTACAGTTTGCTCCTATCATCCCAAAGTAGCTGTTAGAAAACTGGTAACAGCTATCTCTCAAACGTTTGGTGAGTTGGTTCATTTTAATTGAGGGGAGACAGTTTCCACGAAGTGGCAAATATTGAATTCATTGATTTATTCATTATTGACAAACAGATATTGAGCATCTCCTGTGGACGAGGCGTCGGACTAGCTGCTTCAGATGCTGAGGTTAGAAAACCAGTCAAGGTGTTGGCCCTGGAAGGACGTCAGTCTAGAGGCTGACAGCACCAAAACAGAAATGGCACAGCTGATGATTACATAAGAAAATGTCGGAAGTTGTAAGACATGGGAAGCTAAATTACAGAGGAACCTAAATTTAGGGGCGGGGAATAATGAAGTCTGTGCTAAGAAAAATGACATTGAAGCCAGTGGTTCCCAAGTGACCGCTCAGTGGAATCACGTAGGGAATCGTTAAAAATACGGACGCCTGGGGGCGCCTGGGTAGCTCAGTGGGTTAAGCCGCTGCCTTCGGCTCAGGTCATGATCTCAGGGTCCTGGGATCGAGTCCCGCATCGGGCTCTCTGCTCAGCAGCGAGCCTGCTTCCCTCTCTCTCTCTCTCTCTGCCTGCCTGTCTACTTGTGATCTCTCTCTGTCAAATAAATAAATAAAATCTTTAAAAAAAAAAAATACGGACGCCTGGCCCTCACCTCCAGCCATCCTGACTAAATTTGCATGGGGTGTGATCCAGGCTGTGGGGTAATTCAGAGGCTGTATGGGTGATTCGAATGCACAGTGAAGTTTGAGAACCAGTGATTTAAGCTGAGACCCAAATGGTACAAAGGAGTTGACCAGGTGAAAAATGAAGAGGAGAATTACATGCCCTGGAAGCAGGAAGGATTGCACTTAAGGACTTGAAAGAAGGCTCTTTGCTGGATCAGGGTGGAAAAATGGGGCAAATGTTAACCTGACCTAAGGCAGTTTGGCCAGGCAGGGTGCTGAAGTTAATTTTGTTAGTTTGGAGTAGTAACCAGGAAGTCCTAAGTAGGTAAGAAAAAAAGTCACTGCCTTATCACCTGCCTACCAGGTTATAAAACGAGTAGATTTCAAACAGAATTTTATCAGACATTAGTTTAACAAAGAGCCTTTGGTAAAGCAGGCACAAAACAGTTCTACACTTTGTTCCTTAAGCTCTAGAAAGTCTCAGCTCTCTGTATTTCTAGGTGCCCTGACCTTCCCTTACAGGAAAGGTGTACTTGAGATAAACAACAGCATTTACAAGGCGGGATTCCGGGCTTTCTACCTGGCATCCTGAATCAGAAATCCTTATACACCAATGGCTGGGCACAGATCCAACTAGGGATCAAGCCACAGGCACTATTTCTCCAAGAGGTACAGGAATCAGGCCTAAGGGATACAGGATATAGGATACAGGCCACGCTGGATTCTTCATGCGACTGTGGGGGCGGAGCTAACTGATTTTTTTTCACACACATATTTTGAATATCTGAAATGTCGCCTAATGAGATCACGTTATTACATCCATTAGGCTAATGAACAAAACATCACGTTCTCCAGTAGACAGGCACAGCTGATATTTATTTGGTATTGGCCAAGTTTCTGCTCTTTTTTTTTTTTTAAGATTTTATTTATTTATTTGACAGACAGAGATCTCAAGTAGGCAGAGAGGCAGGCAGAGAGAGAGGAGGAAGCAGGCTCCCCACTGAGTGAAGAGACCGATGCGGGGCTTGATCCCAGGACCCTGGGATCATGACCTGAGCCAAAGGCAGAGGCTTAACCCACTGAGCCACCCAGGCACCCCCAAGTTTCTGCTCTTGATTGATAATATGGATAATGGCAGAGCTGGTAACTACCTCTAGGCTGTGGCTCTTTCTGATTGGATGTTACCGCTCACTCTGACCTGGGCACTCTCCGTAGCTTGTTAGCTAATGACCCCAGGGCATGAAAGTTTAAGGCAACTAGGATATGCACAATATCACACTGATTATAATGAAGTTACAGACCTCGAAACAAGGGAGTGATGGTCATCCCTAAGCCTAGAAAGATTGGAGAGGAGGCAGGGATAAGATTTTTCTTGGATGTAAAAGCTGACACCGATTAACTTCCCCTCCGGCCTATTTATAGAACACAAGAGCTTATTGTGCGAAAGGACAGAAACTTGGAAATAAAGGAAGGGCTGAAAGCTGGTTGGATATTCCCTTTTCTAAACCGACAAATGCCTTCATTGTCTGGCTGTGTGAATGACTTGAATTGCCATTTGAGAAAAACATTGCTTCTCCCAGGTCTTACAATGTATCGATCCCTAATTTTCCTTATTTCTCAATATCTGGGGATTTAGGTAGTACTCAGAAAACTCTTGGATAATTATCGAATTATCATGCTATCTCCCTGGGTCATTGTATACCTCACTGGGGTAATTCCTTCCAGGAGCCTTTGGCTCTTTTTCAGTAATGAGGTGCCATCTTTGATCAAGAGAAATCAAAGTGAGGATCTGAGTACCTCGGGACTCCCAGGCCCATCCGTGGGCAGATTGTAGAGCCGCTTTCCCACAGTCAGTTCAAAAGACAAGGCAGGGATTCTGAAATCTGTGTTTGATTTCTTTTTGATACTGCTAGATGATGTAGCTTCGGCGGCTGGCTAGCCCTTTATGTTGCTCTCAGTAGTCGAGATATTTATGATGCCTACTCCAATTCCAGCCACTCATCTGCTTTTGTTGCCAGAGGATTCTTTTGCCTTCGGAGCAGATAATGCTTTAGACTCGCTTTTCATGAGTCAGCATTTTCTGAGCCCTTTTGTATTACAGATAGAGCCTGTGATCGTGGTCTGTGGCGTCAATAGAAATAATATGTGGGCCATATGTGTCATTTAAGATTTTCTGGGAGCTCTATGTGGAAGCACAAAAAGAAGCATGAACTAATAATACATTTTTTTGGTAGTCCAATATATCCAAGTAGTGTCATTTCAACATATAATTGGTATAAAAATTATTAATGAGGTTTTCCTTTTTTTCCTATTAAGTCTTGGTGATGCAGGTGTATTTTACTCTGTTAGCCTATCTCAGTTGGCAGTAGCCACATTTCAAGTGGCCCCATAGCTGCATGTGGCTAGCTTGTGGCTATCATCTCTGACAACAGAAGTTTATATACTGTCACCAAGAAATCTGTTCTCTAATTAATCCATTTCCCATTCAGCTTATCATTTGCGTTGATTTTTTTTAAAGCATATGTTTGGATCCTTCCCCATCTTCCCCGTGGTTCTCACCACCAGTGGCGTCTGTTTTTGAGATGCCAGGATGAGGGCGATGGCAGGAGGCAAGCTAATTGGCTTGGAGTTCAACCATGTTACCCTTGAAGCCTTTAATCCCACACCCTAACCATTTTCTTGAACTATGCACCGCAATATAAAGGTGATAGAATTTGGACTGATGGCTCATGGCGGCAGAGTATTGGCAACTCAGGAAAAGTATGAAAATGATTTGGCAGTAGATCTTTTGATATACTACTGAGAAACCTAAATTTTAAAAAATTCAGGGGAAAAAAGGCTATGCAAGTATATCTAAAAAGCTGAGATTTTCATGCTGCTTATCTTTCTGCTTTAGCACCAGTCTAATAATAATGACCGGAAAGAACAGGCACACGTGGAGAATGCCCCCCACTGCACACCTTACTGAATCTGACCGCATGAGCCAATGAGGTCATGTTCCCCTTCTGCCTCCAGTCTCCCTGAAACTGAAAGTGATCATGAAACTGATGAATTTCCCCTCTTCAGTGAAGACGGTGAAGTCCTCACTGGTAAAGGAGAAGGAGGAACAAACTGTACTTGTGTTCTTCTTTTCTAGTTTCTCCCTTCATTCTTTTTTTTTTAAAGATTTTATTTATTTATTAGAGAAAGTGAGAGTGAGAAAGAGAGAGCAGCAGTGGGAGGGGCAACAGGGAGAGGGAGAAGCAGATCCCCTGCTGAGTGTGGAACCGGATGTGGGGCTGGATCCCAGGACCCTGGGATCATGACCTGAGCTGAAGGCAGATGATTAACCAACTGAGCCACCCAGGCACCTCTCTCCTTTCATTCTTGCTTTTATGAGAGGATTCATGCCAATGACTTTGGCATTTGTGTGCACTTCTCTAAAAGTCCAAATAGGGGGCGCCTGGGTGGCTCAGTGGGTTAAAGCCTCAGCCTTTGGCTCAGGTCTTGATCCCAGGGTCCTGGAATCGAGCCCCACATCGGGCTCTCTGATCAGCGGGGAGCCTTGCTTCCTACCCTCTCTCTCTCTGTCTGCCTTTCTGCCTACTTGTGATCTCTGTCAAATAAATAAAATCTGTAAAAAAAAAAAAAGATTAAAAAAAAAAGTCCAAATAGATGTTATAAAATCTCCCATATTTGAGAGGACTGTTGGACTTAAAATGCTCAGGGTGTCTGCTGTAATCTTTACAGTTACACTCCACATAGTGGGAAGGCAAGAAGTTAATGTCATATAGGCTCCATGAAGGAATAATCCAACGTAGTTTTCTATATATTAATTATAGGACAGCATGCTAGTTGTTTAAATTACCTTTTTCTATAATATTTGTTCCTTGTTCACTACCTTGGTGGTTAAGCTTGAAATGGGTGAAACTGAGACATAATATTGAAAAGGAAGGAAAGCAGTTTAGGATGACCCCGATAGCTGATGCTGACAGGCATTCTGGTGTTCGGAAGGCACAGAAGGGTCTTACTCATGCCAGCCATCCTTACAATAGTCTGAAAGATATTCCTTCTCAGACAATGCTGCCCAGTAAAACTGTCTGCAAATGATGAAAATGTCTTATATCTGGACTGTCCAGTACAGTTGCCACCAGCCATGTGTGACTAATGAAGATGTGAAGTGTGGCTAGTATGACCGAAAAGCTGAATTTTAATTTACAGTTGATTGAACTCAGGCCAGTTTTTTTTCTTTTACAAGTTAACATGAATAGAAAATTCCAATTGAAGCAAAAGGTGTCATGCTGAGGTACACATCATTGCCATTCTACTTTTTAAAATTGACTCTTACTCATTCCACATCACTTCGGGGCTGCTTTCCTGGATCAGATGTTAGTTTCTGAATTTCTTTAACTCTGGGAATCAACATCCTGAGATCACCAGAGCTCCTCCAACCCCTTCGGGTGCTGGTAATGATGCAATTTATCTTGCCCAAGATGCAAAAGACAGCATGAGGCAATATTAACTATAACATTTTGACTCAATGAATTTCTCTCTTTTCTGCAGCTTGATTGTTATAGAATCCAGTCTTTCTAAGACTCCATGCTTCTCCCCTTCCATAAATAAGAGTTAACAATCCCTGCCTTGCCTTCTCAATTTTGTTGTCTTTAGCTGCCAATCAAGATACACCTACATAAATGTTTTTGGTAAGAGTTTAGGAAGAACTTGTGCACCTCCCTTCTAATTTTGGCTCCTTCTTAATGGTCACATTTTACTTCTAATAAACGATAACTAATATACATTTCTAGATTTAGAACCTTCTGTTTTAACAGAAGGTTTTTCTTCTGCTTAAAGAAGCTAAGCTCAGTTTTTCTTCTGACTCTTTCAGACCATTTTGAACAGAAATGTATATACCGATACCACCTTTGACTGATTCCCCAACTGTCTCAACAAGATGGCTGCAAGCAGTATAGAAATGTCGTTAGTTACAGATTTTAATATAAGCAGCAGACTAAAGCAGATTGAGTGTTAAGCTGTTTTGGCTTGCAAACACTCGTGTTGAAACTTGGAAGCCTTTGGTTGGAATTTTTATAGCATCTGAGAAACGATAGTTTAAAGAACTGGAATTCTTGCACTAATTATTGGCTCAATGAAAGACTTCGAGTCATAGGCCGGGTTGGCTGCACACATGTCCAGTGACTGGAGAAGGTGCTCAGCGATATGAGAGGCTGGTGGCTCTTGGCTAAATGCGATCAGTCCACACCATCCGAGAGGGCAAACTAGTATCAACAAAACTTCCAGGTTGGTAAAATGTAGCCCTTTGCTGAGTGGCTTCAAATATGAGCTAATAAAGATTTAAGTGCCTGACTCCACCCCGTAGGGAAAAGCTTTAGCTCTTAGCAAATTGAGAAATATAGATATTAACATTTCTCGTTATGATAAATTAAAGATAGAGCCTCCTAGGTCAAGTCCTGAGAACCCAACATCACATAGCATTTTTGTTTTTATTACTCACTTCTTTCTCTAAAGAGCTCAAAAAAATCCACTAATCTTTCTTGAATCTTTGCCTAAGATCCACAGAGGGGCTCAGGAGATAGGCTTGCTTACCCAAGAAGCTCCATAAGAAAACAGGCAAAGGAGAAACAGCCCTGTTTAAAATAGGGGTTGGGGCTAAAGTTCTTTCTTCAGTTTCCCGGAGTATTTTTCCTCCATGTCTCCTAGCCAGGGCATCCTGGGAGGAGCGCCAATGGAACACCATCTGAAAACTGACCAAAAGAGTTACAAAAGATGTGTGTAGTGATGAGATGTCTGCTGAGATGCCGAGATCCCAACTCCACCCCTAAAACACTTTTTATGGCATTGTAATGCCACTTGGCAAGACTATTGCTCCTCTCTCTCTACACACACACACACACACACACTCATGCACACTGAGTCTCCTAAGCCTCAAGATAATCCAAGAGTCCAGGCTTTAAATAAATGGTAATTTCAGAGTAGATTGGGTCTTTCTGAGCAGCCACTCCCGCACCCAACCAAAAAAAAAAAAAAAAAAAAAAGGTGGGGGTGGGGGAACAGGGATAATTTTCTTCTCCCAACAAGGAGCTGTGGGAAATAGGGTTATATAGGAACATGAACACAGCTTCAAAATAAAAGTCTGTAATTTGGAAGAAGAGAAATCCAACAGTGCTCAACACCGGAATAAAGAGACTACAAGTGGCCAAGCTTGAGATGAATCAGAGCAAAGGGGGATAAATGAGTGACCTTTCTTTACCTTCTTCATGGATGGCTTGCAAGGATTAATTAAGGAAAAGTCTGTAAATTTCTTTGAGCCCTTCAGAGAAAGAAGCTATTTAAATATCAATTATGATTACACAGCTTGCATCCCAGACCTTGAGCAGGCTTGGTAAACTGAGCCTGATGTATCAGTTGTGCCTTCTCTGGGTTACAGAGATGAGGATCCCTGGCTGACCTGAGTTCTCTGACTCAAGGGTAAGGCAGAGATTTATGCTGTTACATGTGGGGTCAGATCGCAGTCTGCCTCCTGGGACCTCAGCTTTATGCTTGGAGAAATGGGAGGCATTTTCTTAAGAACTATATACAGTGGGTAGGAGTGGGAATTAAGGGCCCGGTGGAAAAAAAAAAAAAATTTTTTTTTTAAATGCATTTTCCTTTATCAACATATTGCCTAAGAGGGTAAAGAAATTATTTCTTTCCTCAAGAAAGGATTTCTGACTGGGCACATTAGCTTCCTAGGACTGCTGTAAGAAAGGATCACCCACGGGATGGTGCAAAGCAACAGAACTTGGTTCCGTTGCAGTTCTGGAGGCTGGAAGTCTGAAATCAAGGTGTCGGCTGGTCCGTGCCCCTCCTGAAGGTTCCAGGGAGGAACCCTTCCTTGCCTTCTCCTCACTTCCAGTGGCCCCAGGTGTTTCTGGATTGTGGTAGCTTCACTCCAGTGTCTGCAACCATCTCCATGTGGCTCTCTTCCCTCCGTGACCAGGTATCTTCTTAGAAGGACCCCAGTGAGATTGGGTTTTAGGGAGCTGGTCTACTCCTCTATGATCTCATCTTACTAATTACACCTACAGAGACCCTATTTCCAAACAAGATCACATTCTGAGGTCCTGGGGGTTAGGACGTATGTCGTTGCGGGAAGGGGGACATGATTCAGCCCATAATACAGGTTAGGGCAGTTCCAAAAATATTTAGGAACTGAACCTTTCCCTCATGAAAGATCATATGGAAGCCCTGCAGGAGAGCAGGAAGAGCAGCGCCGCCCAGTCTGAGGACAACGGAGCCCAGGGCCTTTCTGTTCACCCCTCCAGCGCTCCGGCCCCTTCCCGCCCTTCCCAAGCCTCCCCTGTGTGCGCCTGCGCATTGGTAAGACGCTAAGGAGCTCCGCCCCCCGCCCCAGGGTTTCAGGGACACAGCCTGAGAATCTGTGGGATTAGATGTGTCATTGGGTTCTTCTCTCACGTAAAATCCCATTCCTGTAAAGCAGCAGCTTTCAGGAGCACCCGCTCTAAAAATAGTCTGTTTGCAAAGCTTGTTTGAAAGCAGTTGCATTTTCTTTGTTTATTGATTTTAATATAAAGGAAATAGAATCTACTCGGAAAGCATACCTCCCTCAGGATCACCTTAGCGTTGTCACCAGCAGCCAAAAACTCAATACAGATGCGGGGTGGGTTTTCTTTTCCCCTGAAGATGCACCTAAAATCGTGGCCTGCAGTTCACCCTCAGAACCTAACGCTCGCCTCTCATAAAGCTTGGAGAAGTAGAAACTCACCCTTGCAAGGATTGAAAGGGACTGATTTGCAGCTCGTCCCATGTCTGGGGTGGCACCAGGTCCACCAACAGAACCAGTTAGGCTCGTGCTGCATCCCGCCCCAGTGAGGGAGCCCCTTGGGAATAGTTAGCTGCCCAGGCTCCTAGGAAGAATGCAGACCCACTTATCAGCCTTCGGGAGGCTGCGATCTCCTCGGCAAGGAGAAAGATTGTGTGTTTTGGATAGCAAGATGCTGCTGGAAGAGCAGGCTCTGGGAAAGAATACACAAAACAGCCCAAGGGGAAAGTCCTAACGTTAACTCCATAAAAGGAGGCTTTAAATGGTCTCAGCTGATCCATATTTTTAGAAAATTGTTTTGACTCAGCCTGCCTGACTATAATACCATTGCCAGAACCAGCAATGAAAGGGAGATAAACACGGTGTTGTGATTTTTCTTTTTATGCCTCCCTGGAAGCCCTTGGTAGTACAAATCACGCTCGACAGGCTTTGATTAGCACCTGCTCAGTTCCACTAGGGAAAGGAGGCATTTGTCTGAGGCTCTGTGCTCTCTTTGTGAATAAGCTAGAAATTTCAATGTGGGGGATAGTTCCCCTGGAGGAAGCCTGGTTTAAGCCATCTCTCTCACACCACTGGAGACTGCCCCAAGGGAGGCAGTGGCTGGCAAGGTGGGGCAAGAGGACGTCTAGGGGCCAGCGGGGGAAGGCTGCGTCTGACTCATAGGATAGTGCTGGATGATGTGCCCTGTGCCAGTCATATCAGATGCTTTCTTTTCTGTGTTAATAGTGTGGTATCGCAGGAGAGAGCTTTGGACAGAGCGGCAAGAAATATTACTGCATTTCTGATTCCTTCACTAACTGTGACTTTGAGCAGGTCACTTTGTGAGTGGAAGCCTGGATTCATTCTTCCAACTGAGTTTCCCATTCGCTGAAAGGGGAAGGGGTGGTAAACTGTGCCCATGTGAAGGCATAGGGTAAACCCCAAATCTCTTTTGGACCACGGATATCTCACACTATTTGGGGGAAAGCAATTTTATACCAATAAATAAACAAATAAATAAATAAAGTTATCGGTGGAGTAGACTGAAAATCCCTTGCCGATTTATCAAGCAGAAGTAAGGAAGCCCTGTTTCAGAGAAGAATTGATTTCGGGTACGACCCCTGACTCCATACGGTGTGAAGTTCTCTCCTCTTCCTTAGGAATGTTTTGATGGAAAAGTTTGAGAAGTACTGGATTAGATCATCTGGATGGTCCCTTTCGGTTCTTACATTTGGGAGCTTAATTCACAGCCGTAAGGTCTCTTTGCCACCTAAGTAAAGGCCAGCGGGCCTTGGCTCGGAATTAACGACCTCTGCAAGAGTCCTTGACCCCATCCTAATTGCTTGGCCATCCCTTTCCTCTTCTCCCTAAGTCTCTCGGTCGATTTCCATCTTCCTCAGATTTGCACCTGCCCATCTGCCCTGTCCTTTTCTTCCTCTGGGATAACTACAACCACTTACTAGAGCCCCTCTCATCCTGCCAGGAAATTCCAGCCAAACGTTGACTGATTTCAATGGCAAGTATTGCTTTTTCTGCTAATATGGCACAAGTACAAGCTTGAAGTGTTGTTTCTGTGTCACTTTTCTCCATCTCCAGTGCTACCGTGAACAGATCTTATCTTCTTCAGCTTTTTAAATTCCTCTAGAGCAAAGAGCGCCATGTTTTGCACAGAGCCAAAGTGTACAGAGATTAATATGATTCTCTCCCTGTGTGTGGATTTCCTCTTCGGGTAACTAAATCAGCAGGCTAAGAATGAGAATTCCGGATTCTGTCTTCTATGAGATCTATTCTGCCAGATGCAGCATTTACCCATGTGGGGGTCTGTTTCTACGTTCATTTTATTAAACCTCTTGGGATCAGCTATTTGAAAAAGATATGAGTGACTTCATTGTGTCTGCTTATGATGGTATTTTATTTTATTTTTTTTAAAGATTTTTATTTATTTATTTGACAGACAGAGATCACAAGTAGGGGGAGAGGCAGGCAGAGAGAGAGAGAGAGGAGGAAGCAGGCTCCCTGCCAAGCAGAGAGCCCGATGCAGGGCTCGATCCCAGAACCCTGGGATCATGACCCGAGTGAAAGGCAGAGGCTTTAACCCACTGAGCCACCCAGGCGCCCCTATGATGGTATTTTAAATACGTAGAGTGTTTTTGTCCATCGTGAAATACTTCGTAATCATGTTTCAATTTGTGTTTTAAAATATTTTATATTTTTTAAATATCAAAAAGACAAGACAGAACGTGGTACTTTCAAAATAGAATTAAAGAAAAAAACAGTATTAAATTGACTGGAAACAAATTTTCAAGTACTTTCAAAACTTGTTTGGAACTGATCAGTAAGTCACAGATGGAAAAGTAAAAAGTTTCAGTTATCCTTGACATTTCAAGAGGGAAAGAAAACAGAAAAGGAAAATCATTATAGCTGTCTCGAAAGAAATTGCTTCCAAATTGTTGTCTGTCAGATATTCCAGATGGCTTTACTGTTTTTTAGTGGAATTGATGGTATTCTAAAAAGACCTGAGGAAAATAAATGAGGTTTTTCTTTCCTGATACCCCAGAAGGTAGATAAAGGAAAAAAAAAATCTTTAAAGAAATGTCTGTTTTAAGTCTCTTGGCCACCTGTACCATCACAATGGCACCCATCAATGATTTTATCATATATTCATACTCTCCATTTTTTTTTAGTGGTAAAAAAGGTGCTTTGGGGTGCCTGGGTGGCTCAGCCATTAAGTGTCTGCCTTCGGCCCAGGTTGTAATCCTAGGGTCCTGGGATTGATCCCCATATCAGGCTGCCTGCTCCACAGAAAGCCTGCTTCTCCCCTGCCCTTGCTTGTGTTCCCTCTCCCACTGTGTCTCTCTCTGACAAATACATAATTAAGATCTTAAAAAAAAAAAGATGCTTTAATGATTATATAAGTAGTGAAAATACCATATATCTAAGCCAGAAAGTTAGTGGAAACCTGTTATAAATGCATTGTAGTCTAGTCCAAAAATCCCACATGCGCATATATAATCTGCATATATTATACTCAAATGACAGTATAGGCTACATCTGTAGTGATATATGGCTTGTGCACATGCTTACATGTGCATCAGTAGGCTTGTATATACAGGTGTGTATGTGTATAAAATAACCTTTACAGCAGCTGTATGTATGGATTCAATTCCTGTTTCACCGATGAGGACCCAGGCTCTCCAAGCCAGAGGGGCACGTGGTCAGATTCCAAGGCCGTGCTCTGAATCGCCCTACAACTCTGTTAGCAGTGTTTGTGGAACGTGTCCAGTGTGTGGTTCTCACTTTGGCACTGAAACCAGTCGTAAAGACAGAGATTTTAAGTCTAGTCTCTGCTCTGGTAGTTTCTCAAGACAAAGCATCTAGACAACTTCAGGCTCTCATTTTTTGTAGTTGTTGTTAGGAAGCCAGCTAATAATATCTAGGACTCAAAGAGAAAGGGCCCCCTCGCTGCCTGGTAGTCTTGTCTTCCTTACTACGTAAGATTTTCCATTTTTGCTCCCTCCATTACATTTTCAGAAGTATTTTAAATGCTCTTTGAATTTGCTTGAGCTTCCAGCCTTCAAGCGGCTCAGTGTGGCAGCCTGTAAGCTGTAAAGGGGCCTCGTCCCTCTCAATTTGTAAAAAGTCTTTCACTAACTGTTCATTTCAGCACATGTAGATTTTACTACTTTTTAAAAATATGCCTGGCATCTGACTTTTAGTGTTGTCATGGGGCCCGTGATTGAAGTACTTAAGGACCTTAAAAATAAATAGGAAGATAAATCATTCTTATCCTGACACTTTTTTTTTTTTTAAGGTCAAGTAGAAATAAATGAACAGGGTTTGGAGGCATGGAATCTGTCTGTTTGTGGGCACTTGATGTATTGGTGAAGGAGAGAGGTTTCACTCTGCCTCCTAAGTGTTGTTATGTTAGAACTGAAACAGGATTCTAAAATAGCACTTACAGGCAAGCCAGAGGAAAAGCCCCCAGGAGCTCATCACTCCTTTGGAGGTGTGTCTGCCTGAGTTCTCCACTGTCTTGGGTAATTTTATGATATTTGGATGTCAGAATTGGGGAGGGTGATATTTCCCTCCAAATACATTGTCCTCCCTGTGGGCTTAAGTGAGTTCTGCAGGCACCCTGCCCTGTCACGCACAGACCTGTCAAACCACCCTTCCCTGGAGCAGCTGCCATGCCCCAGGCAACTCGCGTGCATTTCTTCGGTCACCATGCCATCCCTGAGAGGTGCAGCGGGCTTTATGCACACGGGCCGGGAGGGAGACACTGAGGCTCAGAGTAAGTGATCTGGCTGAGCCACCTCCAGCCAGGGCAGAGTCTGGTTCCACCACTCCTCTTGTTTTCATGGAGCCACTATTGTGGAAATAAGCACAAATGCTGGAATATTGCCTTCCCCTTCTCTTTCCTCATCATTTCGTAAGAGGGAATCTACTTTTATTTGTGCTGCACTGTGCCGGGACATTTCAGCTCCTCCTCTGGATATCTTTGTAGCGAGGCACTGGTATAGCCATCTTATCAGTGAAACTCTTGGGGCTCGAGTGTAATAGCCTCCCTTGCTCAGTCAGGAATCAGTAAGGAGCAGACCCAAGATCCGTGTACAGGTAAGACTCCAAAGCCTTCGTCCCTAACACTTGACCACCTGAATGTTTATCTGACTGGGGTAACCGCAGTTTGCTGACATGAAACTGACCAGAGTCTGGTTTGGAACTGACTTTGCATTTTCAAAGCGGGTGTGAGCTAGGTTAAGTTTGCCGTGTGCATTGACTTACAGCTGGGTTCTCTATTTGCTTGCTTGTTTGTTGTTGAGAGGGTATTGTTGGAGTCTCATCCAGCCCTCTCAGGACACTTGCATGTGGAAATGTGATGATCATCGTTCTTTTCTTTGGCTTCTGTAAGGGGAGGATCAGGAGCAATACAGTTTATACAAAACAGCAGCAATCGTTAAGAGAAAACATGTCCATTGAAATCTCTGAGCTGAGTGGCTGGGCTGGGCTGGAACTTTTTATGTTGTTGTCATTCTGGGCTTTGTGAAATGCCATGTAAAGTTCTTAACAGGTATTTTTGGGTCAAACAGGTGAAGCAAGCCAGCCCCCCAGCTGTTTTGTGTGCAGCTCAGTCTGCAAACACTCGACTGAACCACAGGACTCTGGAAATCAGGACCGTGTCTTTATTCCTCTCCTGCCTTAACACCATGGAACACCTTAGAGTTGGAGAAAATTAGCATTTTTGCTTGTTTCAGAGGTGTTGCTACAGCACTGAGCATTGTTCGCTCCCTTCTCACAATGTCAAAGTGAAGACAGTGAACCAAAGCAGAGAAGTAGGAGGCAGGTACGCTGAGGCCCTTACCCAGCCCTGCCTCAGGCTATCCACTTGAGGAAGCTCATATCTCCCCAAGTGATCATGGCTCAGTATTCCAGGATGTCCTTGCTCTAACCCTCCCTGCCTTCCGTCTAAGAAGAGTATGTTCTCTGAGAGTAGAGGACTCGAAGAATATTGGCTTAGAGTTCATTTAGTCTTTGCAACAACTCCAAGAGATTGATATTATTCCCATTTTACAGATAAGGAAAACTGAGCCCAAAAGAAGTGAAATAGTGGAACCGGAATTCCTTAACTACTAGGGTTAGAAAGACCATTGCTTTTAGGCTCATGTAATTTACCAGAAATCTGTCACATAGAAATGGCAAAATGTTCCCCAAAATTTCGTTGTCTGAAACAACTTGTTTTCTACCAGTGATTGCCTAGGACTCTAGAAAGAGCAACCATGACAAGTCACTCATGGCTGAAATTAGCTTGTGAGGGTTTTGATCTGAGTGAAGAAGCAGGTATTCTGATGTATGTCTTTCGTGTCTTCTGACCCATGAACTGGAAAAGGAGAAGAAATAAGAACCAAGGAGCCATTTTGAAAGCATTGCAAGAAAATCTAAAATATGTTCTCTTCTGCAGGATGTTTTCAGCAAAGAAAAATTCTCATTGTCATTTTTAAAAAGAGTTTTGATGGTTGAGAAATTATCGTATTTCTATTTTATATTTTTAGGGCTTTGATACTATATGCTTTCCTTGGCTCAACTTCTGATGATAAAGAATCCACTTTTCACCTTTATGCCTCGATGTTCTTTGTGGACAGAGCTCTTTGTGTTGTAGAGCTCATGTCCTGGTTCTCCCTCCCTGGCACCGGGGGGAAGGGGGAAACTGTACGGCTCGCAAGAGCCCTTGCCTTTGCATACAGGCAGCAGTAGAGTCAATCCTGGAGAAAACATGACTTGTAATCCTCCTTGATCTTCTGCCCTGTTCTTCCTTTTCCATTTGTATGCAGGACTCAGTACGTGTGTGGACATGGGAGGTGAGCCCAGAGCTGGGACCGTAAACACTTGAGGATTTGGGAGGCATTAGAAGATAGAGTTTAACAATATTGACTTAGAGCTCAGACAGATCTGTGTGTAAGTTTCTGCATCTACCCCTTAGTAGCCCCATGAACATGAGCCTGCTTCTTTAAGCCTCAGTCTCTTGCTAAGTGAGTGCAATGATATATTTCCTATGATCTATTCTATAAAGATTCTATAATTATACTGAGGCTTTTGTATATACTAAATAAGTCATATTACTGCTACTTAACATTGAACAAATATCATGAACCAGTGAGTTAAATGCAAGTAAACATATGGTAGAGCTTTGGCTTTCTAGGAGGTGTAATATTTGAGAATAACTACAGCAAGGTATTATGGCCCAGATAAATGGCATAGGGTGCACCCCGGTAGGAGCTGATGGCTTTGGGGGTGTGATAAAACCTGTTGCTCCCTGTGGGGGCGGCCAGGGCAGCCTTCTTGTTGAGGCTTCTAGACCTTAACAGCTAGTATTTTCATGGTGAAGCCTGAGCATAAAGTAAGGACTGAGAGTATCCCAGAGGGAAGGGATTCAACTTTCAGAGATGAGGCAATTCAAGACATATTCAAAGAATTGAATAGTCCCCAGGCAGAAATGCCTTTGGGACTGGTCAGGGCCACTGAGCCACAAAATGGGAACCACCTTGACTTGGCTCTGTGTCAGCTGCCCAGCTCAGTGCGGGCACATCTTTCAATGATTTGAGACACAAGAAGTGCAGACAGACTTGCTGGTGAGAAGCCCCACTTAGTAAAACAGGATGTTGGTGAAATCCAACACGGCTGTGGCTGAACTCAGGTAACAGGTGGCAAGTGTGTGACCTTGGAGTGGCCTGAGGTCCAAGCAAGCACTGGGATCATGATAGGTGGAAAAGAGCCCTGGCTGGAAATGAGGAGCTTTGGACAAGCCTCTTTCATCCTCTATACCTCGGTTTCCAGAAAGCACTCTGAAGATAGGTGTGATTTCTAAGCCTGTATAAGCCTCCTTCTTACAGAATACTTAAGTGCAGCTGACCCTTGAACAAGACAAGTTTGAACTTCATGGGTCCATTTATGCATGGACTTTTCCCTGTAAATACAGTGCAGCACGCTACGTGTATTTTCTTTTCTTATAATTTTCTTAGTAACTTATTTTTCTCTACCTTAAACTGTAGGAATACAGTCTATTATACCTATAACATATAATTGTTTATGTTATCTGTAAGGCTTTTGGTAAACAGTAGGCTATTAGTAGTTAAGTTTTGGAGAAGTTGAAAGTTTATACGCAGATTTTTGACTGCACGCGGGTCAGTGCCCCTGACCCCTATGTTGTTTAAGGTCAACTGTAGCTTCCTCCTGATGGTGCTTTCAAGGTCTGAAGAGTCGTAATACCGGTCCTTGCTCTTATTTCCACCCTGCCAGTGGATTTGTTTTGTAAAGGGACCGTTATCTAAGGGGTGAGAATGGGTGAGAATTGTGTACATAAATTAGCATATGGAGACTTGGAGATGGAAATGTGCCGACGTCATCCAAAGAGAAATCCCGATAACCAGCTCCAAGACTGAGCGGCTTGCATGAGAAGAGAAAAGGAAACAATTTCCCTCTGTGCTTGCCACAGAAAAGAAGATAAAGGAACTGGAGGATAGATAAAAGTATCCAAAACACATAAAAAGATAAAATGATGGGAAACACTGGTGTGACCACTGAAGGGGCAATAAGTGGAAAAAGTCACAGTATTAAAAAAAAAAACACCTGTGGAAAAAGAATGGAGCGATAGTCATGGAAAGAAGTGAGATCACATTAAAACTTTCAAGAGTGCCTGGAAAAAATAAGGCTTTATGAGTCTAACATGAGGACTCTATTCTTACCACCTGTGGGGAGTAATTGGCATTGGCTGACTAGAGGTTTGTTTTGCCTTCTTGGCAGGAGACGAATTGTTATGTTAATATTCCTCTGGCTAAGTGTTAAATACCGACTTTGAATAGAAAGAGTTTTGCAGAAGGGAAAATTCCCAGCATCTGGTTCTTACTTTGACCACTGGGTTCTTTACAAACTGCAGACTTCACACTTGAATTCTAAGAAATAATTAGTATCATGGCAGATATTTCCAGCATTGTGTGAAAGCGAATAGAGTTTTCACTAGAAACTCCCCCAGGGGTGGTTCATGGGCAGGCAGAATTTTAGGTACGATTTAGGTACAAGAATCTATTTGGGGAGAAAGGTAGATGTCTTTTATAACACAGCATCAAGGCACAGCACCAAGTGCTCTGCTCGTGTCTTTCCATTTATCTGTGCTGTCTCTTCTCCACTAACAGTGACTTCTTAGATGTCATTCCACCAACCTGGCTTTTTAACTATTTTAATTGTCTTGAACGAGGGTGAGACCAGAACCCTAGGGCATTCAGGCTGGAGTGGCGTCATAGTCCAAAAAATGGTTTGGGTTTTGTTTTTTTATTGTTGTTATTATTTAAGAATTAGTGAGTCATTTCTTGGATTATTATTTCCATTCTTTTGGGGAAGCAACATCTCTCTAAATGTCTAAGACCTCCCACAAACTGACCTTCGTGATCTCTTGCCCCTGGATAGCTGATGTCAGCTAGGTGCCAGGTGAAAAGTAAAGTTTGAGCTAATGTACACAAATTTGTGATGTACTCATGACTCCTTAGGATTGCAAAAATAGATTGCTTCTTAATTACAGATGAGCCTGTAGCTGCAAATGATCTCAGACTTCCTCCACCACCACCCCCCACCTCTGTTACCAGCTTCCTGAGGTTGTGGCCTTGCTTTGTACTGTCATTCCTCCCTTCCCTCCTGTAGGCCCAGATTTCCCCAAAATGTGATAACGTGGCTATTTTTTTTTTTTCATGACCTCTTTTATGGCAGTGACAAAGAAATGTGGTTAAAATACCACATAATTAAGCCCCTGGACTTTATAAACCACCAGATTTATAAATCTAATAAAGAAAATCCATGTAGATGGTATAAAAGTTTGTGAGCCAGAGATTCTCATTGAGCCGTATGCTCTCCAGGAGTGAATTAGGCAACTAGAGCTATTAAAACCTATTAGGTCACTAAGATATCCTTTAGGCAACCACCTCAAGTTCCAGAATATTCTCTGAGCCCCATTTCCATAGGCAGTATAACAACTAAGAGGTGTCTAGTTCAGAGATTTTCAAACTACACTTCCATGAAACATTGATTTCTACAACATGGTCTAAGGCTTAACGCGGCTGAAACTGAAAAATGACAGTTTCTTCCATTAAAAAGAGGTTCTTGGGGTGGGTCCAAGAAGGCAGCTAGTAAGACCTTGATCTCACTTCCTTCCTTACAGCAAATCTACACTGACATACGGAGCAGTTCCTCCTCAAGAAGAACTGAAGGCTGATTGAACAGCTTCTGCACAACAAATGGTAGAGAGACCACATATAGAAGAGTAGGAGAGACAGAGACACTGCAGTGACAGAAACCCTACCCCTGACTCAGTGACCTGCAGTCACTGAGGGATAATATCACTGAGGGGCCCATAAACAGACTCTCCCACCTTGGGACACAGCAAAAAATGGTTTAAAGGGCAACCAGACTATAAGTGAAGGAAATTCATTTACTAGCCTTACATCATCCACTGAACCGGTAGGGACTGCTGGAACTCTCTCCAGGGTTGGAGGACCAGTGAGACAATTTTTCATATCTCCTCTTCAGCTTGATCATGTGGGCAGAAGTAGGGTCCAGGCACTCTAGCCGGCCTGCTAGTCTTTCGTATCCTGGGCCCCTGGGGCACATCAGTTCCAGCCATTCCTCCAAGGTGGCCCTGATGTGACATGTCATAGGCCCCCACTCCCATACTCACCCCATCTTCAGTCATCCTATCAAGGTGGCCCTGGTGCTCTTTCCAGCTCTAGCTAGCCTCCTGTCACAGGAATCCTACTGTCTCACCCTGGGATCTCTTCCCCACCTGCCTGTGCCTGTTCCCTCTCCAGCCAGCTTACCCAAGCCACCAGGCACATGCAGTCTACACAGAGAGTTCCTACACAAGTCCACTCCCTCAAGACTGGGAGAAGTAGTTGTTCTGCCTGATTCATAGAAACAAACACAGAAGGTCAGTCAAATGGAGACAAAGAAGTATGTGCCAAACAAAAGAACAAGATAAAACCACAGAATCAAACCCTCACGAAATGGAGATAAATAATTTACCTGATAAAGAGTTCAAAGTAATGGTCATAAAGACAGGTAACAAACTAGGGAAAAGAATGTAGGAACTCAGTGAGAACTTCAACAAAGGATTAGGAAATGTAAGAAAGAGCCAGTCAGAGCTGAAGAACACAGTAACTAAAATGAAAAATACAGGAGAGAGAATCAACAGCAGATTAGATGATACAGAAGAATGGATTCACAATCTGGGAGACAGAAGAGTGGAAATCACTCAATCAGTCCACAGAACAGAAAAAGAGAGAGAGGGAGAGAGTTTTAAAAAATGAGGATTGTTTGAGAGACCTCTTGGGGCACTATCAAGTATACTAGCATTTGTGCCAATGGAATCCCCAGAGGACAAGAAAGAGAAAGGATCAGAAAACATATTTGAAGAACTAATGGCTAAGAATTCCCTTAACCAGGAAATAGACATCCAAGTCCAGGAGATACAGAGAGTCCAAAATAAGATGAATCCAGAGAGAGCCACACAAAAGTGTTCATGAAGGAAAGATAAAGTATTAATATTGTTAAAGTATCCATACTACAAAAACAATCTACAGATTCACTGCAATCCCCATCAAAATACCAGTGGCATTTTTCATAGAGCTAGAACAAAGAATCCTAAAATTTGCATGGAACCACAAAAGATGCCAAATAGCCAAAGCAGTCTTGAGAAGGAAGAACAAAGCTGAAGGTATCACACTTTCTGATTTCAAACTATATGACAAAGCTGTCGTAATCTAAATAGTATGGTACTGGCATGAAAATGGACACATAGATCAATAGAATAGAAGAGAGAGACCAAAAATAAGTCCATGCATATACAGTTAATTAACCTATGACAAAGGTGGCAAGAACATACAATGGGGAGAAATAGTCTCTTCAATAACTGGTGTCAGAAAACCGGCCAGCTACATGCAAAAGAATGAAACCAGATCACTATCTTACACTATATACAAAAATAAACTCAAAATGGATTACAGACTTGCATATAAGACCTGAAACCATAAAATTTCTAGAAAGAAACATAGTAAGCTTTTTGACATTGATGTTAACAATATTTTGGGGGACTAGTCTCCTCAAGCAGGAGCAGCTAAAACTAAAATAAGCAAATGGGATTTTATCAAACTAAAAAGCTTCTACACAGTAAAGGAAAAAATCAACAAAATGAAAAGACAGCCTACGGCATTGGAGAAGATATTTGCAAATGATATATCCAATATATCACTGGGGTTAATAGGGGGTTAATACCCAAAAATATATAAAGAACTTACAAGTCTTAATATAAAACAAAACAAAAAGAAAAGCAAACAATCCAATTGAAAAATGGCCAGAAGACTTGAAAAGATATTTTTTCCAAGAACAGATATAGATGGCTAACAGGCACATGAAAAGATGTCAACTAATCACCAGGGAAATTCAAACCTTAAACAACACAATGAGACATCACCTCACACCAATCAGATTGGCTGTTATCAAAAGGACAAAAAATAACAAATGTCAGCAAGGATGTGGAGAAAACAGAACCATTGTGCACTGTCCATAGGAATAGCCATTATGGAAAATTGTATGAAGTTCTCAAAGAATTTAAAATAGAACTACCCTACAATCTAGCAATTCCATTTCTGGGTATTCATCTGAAGAAAATGAAAACATGAATTCAAAATGATATAGGTACCCCTGTGTTCACTGCAGTATTATTTACAATAGCTAAGTGTCCATTAATAGATGAATAAAGAAGATGTGAGGTATATATCTATAAATATCTATAATGGAATATTACTCAGCCATGAAAAAGAATGAAATCTTGCCATTTGCAACAATATGGGTGGAACTAAAGGTTATTGTGCTAAGTGAAATAAGTCGGAGAAAGACAAATATCATATGATTTTACTTTTATGTGGAATCTAAAAAAAAAAGACAAATGAACAAACAAAATAACACAGAAACAGACTCACAGATCTAGAAAACAGACTGTTGATTACTGGGGGGTGGAGGGGGAATGGGTTGGGAAAAATAAGCCAAGGGTATTATGAGGTACAACCTTTCAGTTATACAATAAGTAAGTCATGAGAATGTAATGTAAAGCATAGAGAATATAGTCAGTAATATTGTAACAATTACGGGGACAGATAGTAACTAGATTTATCATGAGGAACATGTCATAACGTATAAAAATATCAAATCACTATGATGTACACCTGAAACTAGTAGGATATTGTACGTCAGTAATACTTCAATAATAATAATAATAAAAAGATGTTCTTATTTTTATGTTTAATTATCTCTAACTTCACAATAAAGTACTTCGGTATGGGCAATAAAATGCTAGTTGACTACAGTTAACAAACTAGGGACAGTTGGTGAACATTTGGACGCTTCACTTCAGAAAATCATACTCCAGGAAAGGTTAATTAGCATAAATTTCCTAACTACAGACCACACCACAGAGGGTTAACATGAAACCTTCTAATATCAGTCTATACTTGCTGAGGTTTAGTAACCAGCTATATTGTTGTATTAGGGAGAATTTTGCATCAAGAAGATGGGATACTGTATCAATTATAGGGTAGGAGAGAAAACGTATCAGCACGGGTCAGGCATATCCCAGCCAGAGTCTGACCAGTGAAAGAAACCACGACAGGTATTTCAAGTAGGAAAAGATGTAGCCCAGGGATTTAAAGTTTCACAGACTTATTAGGTCTGGGGAAGCAAAGGGCAGAGAAGATTTCAGGAAATACAAGGACAGAAAGAAGCTACAGGTGAGATTTGCCCTGAGTGGGTGCCGCTGAGGAGGAGGCAGCCTAGAAGCCACGCCCACAACCTCATCCAGGGTCTGCAAAAAGGCACGCTACGCCCCTGGTTGCAGCTGCCAGTGGGAAACTGATTGACTTCTCTCTTTTACTTTATGGGTCCCGTAGGAGAGCTTCTCATTGACAGACATGAACTAGAATTTCTGCCAGGGGAGGATTTGAAATATCTCACCTCTAGCCCCATCGAAAGGGAGAATCTAAAAGAGCAGGGATGATTTTTATTAACAAGCAGTATCAAGCTTGGGGTTTAAGAATCTGCCCCACCCAGAATCCTCCTGGAGTAGTCTCTTGGGTCAAGAATAGCTTTCTGCAGCTGTGAAAATGGTCTATCTTTGCCCTGTCCACTATGGTAGCCAACAGCTCCATGTGGCTATCAGGCCCTTGAAGTGTGGCCGGTGCAATTGAAGAGATGAATTTTTCATTTAATTCCAATAAACTTAAATTTAAGTTTGCTACATGGAGCTCATGGCCACTGTGTCGGGCAGGTCTAAACTCTGGTCTTGTGCCTCCTTTCCCATTTCTTTAAATGGAAGGCACTGTCTGGAGTGTCCTGAACCTGCTGGTTGAACATTTGTTATATTTATTGTATGTCGATGGCACTTGTTAGAATGTGTGATGAATCTGGGGAGGAGGATTTCACTGAATTTACAGAATTGGTCATCTGGCTGCTTTCTGTGCCAGGAAAGTAATAGACATCCTTGTATATTGGGCTGAATTTAGTCTAAGACTTGCTTTCTCCATAACATGTAAACAGTAGAAAGATAGTGGGAGGCCACCAGTGTTTACCTGCAGAACCTAAAATTGCACCAGCCAATTAGACTGATGAGTTTGTAACATACATTTTTCTCCCAGAAATGTTTCTGGGTACTTTCACTGTTAGTGATAGTTAGCAGAGGACAAAGCAAAGGCTATATAAATATTAACATAAGAATCCAGATAAGCTAGTTGCCCTCCCCTAACATTTTTTTTTTCATGTGAGCTATGCCCATCGTATTTTTTAAAAAATCATAGACATAACACAAATTTCTTATGTGTAAAATTGTTCTTTACTTATACGGTTGAATCTACATTTCATTGTGTCACAGCGTCACCCCGACATTCTACAAAAGAATCGTGACTGCCAAGTGTTCTACCACTTAGAAAACCACAGGTCAATGTGCTCCATATATAATCTCCTTTCTGTTTAGTTTCTCAAAGTGCCTGGCATCATACTGGACCAAAACAACCATTTTTGTGAGTATATGACACATTTTCCTGCCATCTGAAAAGGACATTAGCAAACGAGACTATTTAATCATTTGTTTGTGTATCAGAAAACGAGAAAAGTGGTGATTTAAATGTCACTATTTTTCATTTTTCTTACATTTGAAAATTTTCTCTTTCCACATTTGTCACCATTAAAACATTGCTCGTGAGTTCTCAAAAAGTGGTGTTACTCATTAATTTAAGAACTGAGTATCATGGCAGTGAGGCCACATTATTTATTAAACCTTCATGGAATTCAATTTGCATAAACCTTGGCCTCCTCATTATCTCTTTACCTGACGGAGGATAACACTAGTTTTGACTTGTCTTCAGAATACTATAAATTCTGTCCTAAGGGGAAGAGCCTAAGGAAACCAGTCACTGGGGGCATTTGCTCAGTCAGCAAAATCTCATACGGTTGTTTTCTGGGTTATTCTTCAGCCTCGACACAATTCATATTTATCTAGTTGCGTAGACAGCATCCTGGAATTCGTGATTTGCACTTTCAACGATTCTTTGTAGGCATCCGCTGGCATCACAGCCTCACTGCATTAAATGGTTGTTTTACTGTTGACCGGGGACGGATGGATTGGAGGGAGGGGCACGTTCCCTCACGGGGAATGTCTCTCCACACAGCTCAGCATAGAGCTTGGGGAGGGTTTGGAAAGCAGTCCCTCCTCGTGCCCATAAAGAGACTACTTATGTGTGGGGGCTTTGATTCCAAGAGTCAGGCACCAGGGACAAGGGGGAGAAGCAAAAGGGCAGCAGAAGGGACTCAATACAAAAATACTGTAAGTCTCTTCTAGAGGCACTTGAGGACCGGTCATTCTGCCTTGACGTTACCCCCCTTGGTGGATTTTTTTCCTCATTTCCAGGGCTCTCTCGTTTAGCCTGGTATAACCCACATTCTCTCAGGCTGGGCTGCTGTTCTCACCCATCAGGCTATGTGTGTGTGTGTGTGTGTGTGTGTTCCTACGGGCTGAGCACTCTTGTGGGACTTCCTGACGGGGACAGTGCTCGCTCATTGACACCGCAAGGTGTTACTTTCTGATTAGCCCTCAGATTCTGGTGATGAGGGCTTCAGCCTCATTCAGCTTCTTGTCGACCCACATTAGGCTTTGATGCAACACAGAAGATGCCAAGCAAAAGCTGGTCAGAGCATGCTGCCATGATGACTTCATATTAAAGTAAAACTGCCACCTTCTTCAGTTCGATCATCAAAACTTTTGGTCTCCACTGCAAGGAGGACTTAAATCATAGAAGTGTCCGTCTTCTAGAGTATTTCTGAGATGTAGGGATGCTCCCGGATTCTCAACTTTCCAGCAGAGTGTTAATAGCAGGGTAGTACAGTTAATGGTCCAATCCTGAGCCCAGGCGGATCATGAAAATCTTTATGCTTTCTCTGCCCTGGTAAAACTGAATGATGCCGAAACATTGTATTTTGATTCTTCAGTTGGAAAAAAAAGGTCTAATGACGAAGCATAACCTATGTAGGCACTTCTGCTTTTTTTTTTATTTACTTTTTTGTGTAGACTGATGGCGGGATTGGTTGGACTTTCACAAGAGTGATTTAGAAAGCGTCTGAATTGTATTTCCTAAACAGTTTGCAAGGCTTTTAATGCTTCGAAAGACGAAGTTGGAACCAAACTGAGCTGTCTATCAGTGTTTTGTTGTTTTTTTCTTTCCTTTTAAGCAGACTTGAAATTGTTCATGGAATCAAACTGACCTTAGATTGCTTACAGGAGCCCTGGCTGGTGCTTCCCAAAAAGCAATCACCGTGATCTTCTGTTATATTACTAATACCAATTCCTCCCTCCCTGCTGCGTTTATCTAGATGGGCAGAGGAATACTGGTAAAGCCCTCTTGGCTTATCTCTTCGCAGGCTTGTTGATTGGTGCTGGCTGCGCCCTGTACCCCTTGGGCTGGGACAGCGAGGAAGTTCGGCAGACCTGTGGCTACATTTCCGGCCAGTTTGACCTGGGTAAGTTTTCTTCACAGATTGCATTTCTTTTAGAAAAGAACCTGATCTGACCTTTCATAGAAACAGAGAGCAGAAGAGCCATACAACCAGCAGTCAAGCGTAACAATACGCAGACCTTCATTTATCTGTTCGTTTAGTGAAGTTATTGGCAATCCACCATCTGCCTGGGCTAGGGGAAGTATTATCGAGACAAAGATAAGAAACAGCCCCTGCTCTAAGCAGTTTATATTCATTGATCAATTCATTCAGAATCATGTGATTATTACTTAGTGCATGTGCTAAAAATAACTCCATGGAATTTACAGGTTGCCTGAGGGGATAAAGCAAACAAAACTCTCAAGGGGTAAGAGGTCCAAAGCAATTTCCCTCCAGAGTAATAGACAAGTTTGTGGCAGGGCTGGGTCTTGAACACAGTGATGCATACGGGCTGTCTGGGAGTAGACAGAAGCACCTGGCAAGCCAGGAATACAGCCCAGCAAAAGCACTAGGGAGGAATGAGAAAAGCCCATCAGGAGACCCCAGAGATGCGAGAAGCTGGAAGAGATGTGAGTGTGTAGTTGAAGTTTGCACGCTGGTGAAGAGCACCTTGTGACTTTGGTTTTGTGTGTACTAATCAGTTTTCACGTGGAGTTATAGTTCTATTCTGTGTTATAGAACATACAGTTATATGTTCTATTTAGCCATCTATAAAGAAGTTTGCAGAGTACTACATTGTTGGCATCGTTATAATTTGTACATTGGATTATTTTCACTTGGCTGATGCACCTGCATTTATTTAAACACTTCCTTATTTCTTGCTAGTTGGGTATTTCATCTAGTCCAGTTTCTGTGATGTTAAGGTGTATTGTAATGAGAAATTTAACAAAGTAAGTTTTTCTTTATTGCATTATTTTCTGAGGACATTTTTCCTGGAATTGGTATCACTGTATCAAAGACTATTGCCAAGCAAATATACTTACCCCTAATATAAGGATAGACAGATTAAGTTTTAGACCATTAGTGTATGGTGAGTTACTAACTTAACATTCACTCTTCCCATTAAATACTTCCTCTAAGGAGAAATATTTGGAGGGAGTTGGTCTAATGTCAGTATTTTATCCCAAATCATCGTTTAAAAATTTGAAATTGGAACTTCTGAGAAAAAAATTTGTCAGATCCTGAGAAAATTGGACAGATATGATATCACATCATAGTTCTCCAATTTTTAAAATAAAGCATTTTTTTTTTTTTTTTTTTTTTTTTTTTTTACTCTGGATGACAGATACCCTGCTTCCCTCAAAATAATACTAGTTCTTTTGGTGGAGAAGCCCGTACATTAAATACTACTAATTTGCATGGATAAAAAGAAAAGAGATTTCTGACTGCCCTTCCCTCCTTGTTCAGGCTTTCCCAAGTCTGGATTTGTTTGTGATTGCTGTAATTGCAGAGAAGGGAAGAAATGCTGGCACAAAGTTGAATGTCAGCTTGGTTTTTGTTTTGTTTTGTTTTTGCCTTTTAGTTTTGGTGGGTTTTTGTGGGGTTTTTTTGTTTGTTTTTTGGTTTTTTTGGAAAGCAAACTGTCCAGGGGAGATATTTTAACACAGTGTTTGGCATTTTTCTTTCTGTAGTGTTTGGGGCATTCTTGGCTGTTTCACACACGCCTCAACTTGATTAGAGTACTGTTCTTGCTAATCTCTTGCTATTGTGTGTTGCTGTATTAATTAGCAGGTTATAATGAAACCCATATCCTGTTTTTGCAGTTTTCATTACTGCATCCCAGTAGTTTGTATCTTCTCAGCATGGTGGATTAAAAATTTGAATGTCAAACTTTAAAAAAAAAAACAAAACTTGCCTCTTTACTGGTGGTAATAATTTCTTATGTGATTAAACACACTAAACCATTTTAACAATTTTAAAACCACAATGTTTTAATTTTTGCCTGTTTCTTTTTAAATTTCTCTTCGTTGGCTGATAAGGGAAAAATAAAACTGGCATTATTCATAGATAAAATGAGCTCTAGGTCCTACAAAAGCATCCTACAAATCTGCTTCTGTTTTTTATCTTTAAAAAGTCGTTACTGTTCCACCAGTGAATGAGTGAAGTCATAGATCATGATGCTAACCTGGGAGAGCCTAGGACTGGAGTCGGGAGCCACAGCATGTGCGTGAGGGGAAGCATCCTCGGAAAGATGCCCACGGTTTTAGCGGTATGCGTGCTGGTTGCCACAGACACGCTCTACCTCTACCACTTCTGAGAACCCAAGTTCATCGCTGCCACCTCTCAAAGGAGTCAGTGTGCAGACATATCTTCCTCCCAAGGGTTGGGAAATGTTAACATTGTTAAGGTTCCGGCTCTCCTTATCGTGGGGCATGGGTCACTTTTTTGGTGCCCAGTTACTGAAATGTTACTGTCTCTCTCTAGAGCACATCCTGAAAGAAACCAGCTTTTGCTTTTGTACAGAAAATTATTTAAGGAGTGCCTTCATTCAGTTATCCAGCCAACAAATATTTATGGAGGCCCCGTGCTAGGTGCTGGGGATACGGCTTCAGTGAGGCATTTTAAAATACCCTGTTCAGAGAACTTAAAAACCCAGCAGGACAGGCAGGTGTTCAAGAAGGCAATATCCCTGGGAGGATGTGTGTTAGGAAGGGAGGGTGCGGGGCCTGGCAGTGGTCACCATATTTGCCTTGCCAGTATTCTTCCATGCTGGGTGGTGATTCGAAGCCAGAGGCTGAGAATGTCTCTGTAAAGAGCCAGCTCGTGACGTTTTCCCCTTTTGGAGCCATATGGTCTCTGTTGCAAGGATTTGGCCCTGCAATTGTAGCAGGAAAGACACTCCATGTATAAATGGGTATGACCCTCTTCCCATAACATTTCATTTACAAAAACAGGTGGTGGGGCTATGGTCTGAGGACCCCTGATTTTAACCATCGCACACGCCTTGACACTCCAGAAGAGAGTTTCATTTCAGATACGCTCCTTAATTGATCCCTTCGGCCGCTGAGACAGCTGGTCAGGGCCTAGAGCAGGGGCTTCGTGGAGCAGCCCCAGCCAATTACCCTAGTATGTGGCGTATGCTCTACACTTCTGTTGTGCTCTGTCGTGAATAGGTGGCAATCACTCTGAATTAATCATCATCATCTTACCTCTTACCGCTGGCTTGGGATGGGAAGCCTGAAGCCCATTTGGACCAGGCATTACGGCAGGAGATGCGTCCAGAGGTTTGGGGAGAAGGGGATCACATGCCTAAGGGAAAGGCACCCCAAGCCATGCTCCCCCTCCCTCCCAGCACCTGCCTCTGCACAGGTAGAAAGGCAGGAGGGAGCAGACCCCAGATGGTGGGGTGGGCAGAGGAACCCGCTGAGGCTCAGCCACCCTTGAAGCAGGCCTTCCCTAGGAATCTTCAGCCCTGCAGATGCATAGTAATTCATTTCCTTATTGGGTCATGTTAAAGGCATCTTTTCTCTTACTGGCTGGAGAATGCAGCCTGATGCTATTTTATTTAGTTGCTATATCACAGGTCAAGCGGACTTGGCCTCCCTTGGGTGTGTCCTAAGGAAGTATTATTTTTAGCTGGGCCTTCAGGGCTCTAAAGGATTTAGGTAGATAGAGGGTGAGTGTGAGTGTGTTTTAGGTTGTAGGATGGGTGGGGAGAAGAGCCAAAAAAGAGCCAAAAGTAGGCATGGAGGGTTAAAAAGGGGGGGGTGGGGAGTAGGAAGGGCCTTCCAGGCTAAGAATATTTAAACTGAACCCAAACACCTAAGTAGTATTTAGGCAAGATGCAGATTTCAGAGAAACTCACGTTTGTGGTTTTAATGTACTGTGGTAGGAGGTCTAATAGAAAATAGTTTTTAAAATGCCTTTTTTCCTTAGCAAGGGGATTTGCAGAGAATTCTTTTATGTGACTCGAAAACAATTTTATCAGGCTATTGATTATTTCTCAAGCATTTTAATACGTTATGAAGTGCAAAGCTTTGCAGCAATTTCACAAACATACCCACTTTTACAAATCAAAGACTGTTACTGTTTACCTTTGGATCATTCTTATTTATGAAGAAGCCAGGAGCATGTTTGAATACACATATTTTCAAAACAGGGAAACAAAAGTACAAGAAAAGGCTGCATAATGAATTCCTAAATTACCCAGCTCAAATCATACGTCCGGCTGGCCTTGACAGTAGCTTTCAGCCTTTAGCATTAAAATCAGAGGTAGGCTTGTTTCTCTCATTGGTGTTTTAAGCAAGAATGCCAGGTGGTTCAGGTGCAGGGGATCAGCAGCCATACTTTGAAACAAAATCACCCTGATTTATATAGAAAATGACTATTTTCTAATTTTTTTGAGTATAGCTGACACACAGTGTTCCATGAGTTTCAGGTGTACAACAGAGTGATTCAGCATCTCTCTGTGTCATGCAGTGCTCACCAGAAGTGTGGCTACCATCTGTCACCATCCAACACTGCCACAGTGCCATTGACAATATTCCCCAGGCTGTGCCTTTTATTCCCGTGTCTAACTCATTACATAACTGGAAGTTTGCATCTCCCACTCCCACCTCCCATTTTGCCCATCCCCTCACCCCCTTCCCTCTGGCCACCATCAGTTTGTCCTCCCTCGAGAAAGAAAGTTCATTTTTTATACTTTGCATAGAATGCAGTTTAACATTCATTTTATTTTTATATACATCAGGGCACTTTCTCTTTAGGTTACAAAGATCTGATTCCAACTAGTTGAAACAAAGAAGATATTTACGACCTCTTACCATAGGAAAGCCAGAGCTAGATGAGGAGAACTGCAGACTTGACTGATTCAAGAGCTCCAGGATGTTGTCCAGGGCCCAGGATTTTCCTGAACTGGAGACCTGACACTTGTGGGTTCTTCTCCAACCTTGGCCCTGTCATTTTTTTTTTTTTTTAATTTATTTGAGAGAGAGAGAGAGAGAGTAAGAGAGATCACAGATGGGGAGGAGAAGGAGAAGCAGGCTTCCCACAAATGGGTAGCCCAACGTGGGGCCTGATCCCAGAACCCTGGGATCATGACCTGAGCTGAAGGCAGACGCTTAACTGACTGAGCCACCCCGGGACCCCATGGCCCCACCATCTTAAGTCTGGCTTCATCTTGAGGCTAGTTCTCTTCTCCTCACAGATGATTGCCTTTGGTGTTTGTAGCTTGTGTTCATGTCAAATAAGAGAGGGTGAGTTTTCCCTCTTCCCAGTAATGGAATAAAAGTTTCCTCAATCTAATTGGGCCAACTTGAATGAATTGCTGCTGTCAGGGGAAACCATGTATAAAATTGGCTTCTACGGTGGAGCTTGCATGTGTTCAGAGTTTTATAGAACCATATTTTACTGAGGAGTACTGTTATTTTTAAGTAAAGATGAGGCTAAGAAGGAAGTCTGTCTTTGTTGTTGTTATTGTTGGCCTTGGTGGCATATGTTTCTTCTCTCATGAAGTATATGGTTGTGGACTAAGGGTCAGTAATGGCTTATGCTGTGTAAGTGTTAACAATGGTGAATTTATTTATTACTTTTTAAGAGAACAAACAATAACAGGTGATAAGAAATATAGGTAGTATACTCTGGTATCATCACATAATAAAAATCCCGTAGATGTTTGCCATTGTTATTCACGTTATTTGTACAGGACAATTTTTAATAAATATTTGCTGATTAATCTTTTCCTCTTTCTTTTACATTTCGTAACAGTATGTTTGGATTTACACAGTAAGCATAAGGTCTTTATAATCAGGTTGTCCAATTGATTTAATTCATGCCTCAGAGATATTTTCATCCACCCGACTTTTCTAATTATATCCTTATGATCAAAAGCACTGTTTCAATTAATTTGTCTTGCTAATTTGCCAAGTAAATTTGAGTAATTTTTGCTTTCACTTTTGCTATTTAATTTGATTAAGAAGCCATCATGTTTCCTGTTCTCAAAATTATGTCCTTGGTTCTCAGGAACAGTACCATAAACTCTGAAAACTCAGAAACTCTCAGCGTTGAAAAAGATGAGAGTCTGTTCCCTCTACATTTCCCATCCAGTGAAGAAGTCTCTTCCAATCTGAGCAACGACCATGTCACATATCTCTTTGGACATGTCTCTTTGACTCCTGACTCATGTTTTCTCTCCTTTCAAATCAAGTCACACTTGAGAAAAAAATAATTTGCAGGTTATCGTGAGTGGGGAAAAAATGGGAACAAAAATAGAAAATCTGTCCAAGTTGCTAGAAGTCATTTGGAAGATCCAGGAGGAGTCTGTACTCCCTGATGTAGCATACTAGTGCGAGAGGAGGGCAGGAAAACAGAGAGGCTGCTGTGAACTCCACCAGGCCCCAAACTGGGTAGACCCATGAGGACTTGCAGGAACACTCTGGAATGTGACTCCAGATGGTGCTGGGAAAAGTTCCAGCAGCAGCAGAAGCTCCATGAAGTGGCGGAGCATTGTCCAGGCACCACCCAAGGAAAAACAACCAGCTTTGCTGGTCACTCAACCTTTATAGGGACCTCTTTTCAAGAGAAGAAGGGTTTTCTGCATTCATTCCAGAAAATGAGGAGAAGAACCAATTCGGTTCGGGGCCATGAATACCAGTGGGACCATGACAACAATAGCTGACCAGGCACATAACCGCTTTAAATTATGGCTTAGTAAATGCTTCTGGTCTTGCTTTAGGAGAAGGTATCCCTTCTGTATCATCCTAGATCCAATTCTGTCTGCTTCCCTAAACACATCTTTGTAGGTTCCAGATGAGCCATGGGACAGGAAGTTTGCAAGTTCAGTGTCTATCTCAGTCTATCTCAGTGTTTGGCCCAGAGAAGTATTCAACAGATTTATTTACCCAATGGGTCTGTATTAAGCAAGTTTTTGGCATCAGAAATTGTGCCACATACTTAGGATGAAATTATGAATTAAGATAAACACGATCCTTACGCATGCCACATATCTGCCATCCCCTGAGTGGTTAAAAGAAGGGAGGGAGGAAGGGAAAGGGGGAAGAGGGGATGACGTGGGGAGAGAGAATAAAGAGGAATGAGGGGAAGGAAAGAAGATGAGAGGCAAGGAAGGAAGAAACCTCACTGCTGATTTGTGACCTCTAAAACGGAAGCTGTCATTATGATTCTGTAGATTCCTGGCCGCTGATATCCTGGTGAGAATTATGGCATTACTTTCTAAAGGAATATGACTTAACCATCTCCCAGAAAAAAAAAAAAAATCAAGTTCAGTGTCCATAACCCCCTCCCCCTTTCCCAACCCCACCTCCCCCCCGCAACCCCCAGTTTGTTTTGTGAGATTAAGAGTCATTTATGGTTTGTCTCCCTCCCGATCCCATCTTGTTTCATTTATTCTTCTCCTATCGCACTAAGCCCCCATGTTGCTTCTCCATGTCCTCATATCAGGGAGATCATATGAGAGTTGTCTTTCTCCGATTGACTTATTTCACTAAGCATGATGCCCTCTAGGAGTTTAAAGAACAAAGTGCCCTGGTAGATGAAAGAGAAATAGCTCTAAATTCTTCCCCTCCTGAATCTTTTTTGGTTTGGTTATTGAGGAGCAGGACCATCACCAATCCTGTAGTAAGCCTTCTTAAAGCCTAATTCAGGGGCTTACAGTGATTTGCAGCAGTGAAATTCAGTGACTGTAGGAAAAGGTAATTCTCTTTAAAAAACCTGGGGGAAATAATATTTCTTAAGATAGGGCCACCATGCTGTTGAGAACAATAGACCAGTCTCCTTTTTAAAGATTCTTCTTCATTTTTTCGGTGCTTTATAAAAACAAAAAAATATAGATACACCTGAGTGGGGTGCTATTTTAGATAGCGCATACTTAAGGAACTTTAGGAAACTGAACTGGCTATTCTAATTACTCTTTTGTATCAGATGCTCTTAACTATTTCATAGTATGTTCCACTTGGATATTAATCTGGCTGTAGAAAAGCACTAATTTTAAATTGAATTGTTTTTGATGTTTTAGGCCCTTTCTCGGGAATGAACTTTGTTCAACTGACTCTATCAGTGATGTCTCTAAGAAAGAAAGGGCCACTAAGATAAATCAGCCCTATGAACATCATCTTGAACAAATCTGTAGATTATATTAAAATTTCCTGGTAGTTAAGGAATTGGGGAATAATCTGCTAATTAGAAAGAAGAGCCTCTCCCCTCCTACCATCCCAAAGCATGCCCCTTTTGATTATGTGATTAATGCAACCCCCTTGAGAAGTCCCCTACCTGCTCCCTGCCCTCAAAGAGATTATAGTTGAGAGATTTATCCCAGATTTGTCTTAGAACATTCTGTTATCAAATAGTAACATGGAGGAAGACCTACCAAGTACTTTTGCTGGGAGATTTCACTATATTAACATTAGAGTTCTTTCAACTCTTGATATCAAGGTTCTTAATCTCAGGAGAACTATTTCTGCCCCAGAACTGAGAACTCATGTGTTTTGTGCCTTTACTGTGTATTGTTGTCTTTGTTCCACTTCCCCTCCTTAGCAGGTCTTCTGTTAAGAAATAGCTACTTGTAGCATTATTGGTTATTAACACATCAAATGTGTTTTAGAATAAAACCAAAAATATAACAAAGTCATCAAAAGGCTGATCTGTCTTCTAACCTGATTTTTAACCTGGTGGAATGTTGACAAAAACTAATTAATGGAGAGACTTTGTAGAGCAAAACTCATTCCTGAGATCTTTTCAGAAAATTTCATATGAATAGATTATTCCAGAGTACTGAATTTTCCCCTTAAAGGAGTAAGTTAATGGGGAAAACATGGACTGGTTTCAATCCCAGTTTTATGCTCCTATATGTTGGATTCTGGACAGGTGTTTGGCCTGTCAGAATTTCAGTTCTTCCCTCTCTAAAAGGCAGTGATAATCGTTACTTCACAGGCCCATTGAAAGGATTAAATGTGATGAGAGGGGAAGGTGCTTTCTACACAGACGACCTACCATAACCAATAGTCCCTCCTTTTTGCCTTAAAGGCCAACACACGTCCTATGTTAATCATGTTGAAATGGTTTGAGGATGTGCATGTGTGATAGCCAGTATCCATCATTTTAGCCAGAATATATGAAACATATAAAAAACAAAAGCAAGCCGTTAAAAAAACATCATTAGCAGTTACGTTCTCATATGATTCAGAAGGAGTCATTCCTAAGAGTGAAGGACGTTTGTAGAGTTATTTGCCTTTACGCTAAATAACTAAGAGTGAAAAAATTTTTGAGTTCCTTCAGTTTTTTGCTGTTGTTTTGCTACAGTTTTATGTGATACTGTCAGCAATTACTCATTGCAGTTATTAATTATGCTTTTCTCTCCTTATTCCCTCACCTCTGATTTGTGTCCTTTCTAACCTAATCATCATAAATCATCTTAAAGTCATGCTTTCAAGGGAATGCAATTCAGGGCACCTGGGTGGCGCTGTTGGTTAAGCACCTGACTCTTGATTTTGGCTAGGGTCGTGATCTCAGGGCAATGAGATGGAATCCCACGCTGGGCTCTGTGCTCAGCACAGAGTCTGCTTAAGACCCCTTCTCCCTCTGCCCCTCCCTCTGGTGCTCTCCCTCTCTCTCTCTCTCTAAATAATCTTAAATAAAGGAACACAGTTCAACTCTGTCTCTGGGCACTGCGTATCTTGGAAGTACTGATTTTTGTATGCTGTGGATAGTTTGTTTGTTTGTTTTCCTTATCTCCTGATTTGGGGTCATGCTTTGGATAGCTAAGAATGCCAGCTACATGGTATCTGGATAGTATACTACTCTGGCTTGGCAACTGGATGTTTCGATGACACGGTAAATGAGTTTGATGTTGCGGTAAGCCTTGTTCCAGAGATTGGTGTCTCCAGATCCTACGCGGGTCCAAAGTCCATTAATAGGCTTCAGAGATTTGTGACCCCACTGAAATTGTGTGCAAATTTATATGCCTATGTGTCCATGCTGATTTCTGGAGACTTTATTCGTAGCTCTTATACAGTATTCAAATACGTTCCTGATGTCAGAAGAGTTAGAACCTCTGATAATCCATATTCGAAGTCTGGTATTAGGAGGCTGAGAAACTTGACCTCTAGACTTTACCTGCCAACAATCCTCAAATCCCCCCAACCCCGAAACTGGAAAGCCACTGAACCCTTTAACTTGATTTCATTATCTGTGGAAGTGTTTGTCGGGGGGATGTTGTAGGGGGAAACTTCATACTTAAAATACTTATTGTTGCAGGGGCACCTGGGTGGCTCAGTGGTTTAAGCCTCTGCCTTCGGCTCAGGTCATGATCTCAGGGTCCTGGGATCGAGCCCCGCATCAGGCTCTCTGCTCAGTGAGGAGCCTGTTTCTCCTTCTCTCTCTGCCTGCCTCTCTGCCTACTTGTGACCTCTCTCTCTGTCAAATATATAAATAAAATATTAAAAAAAAAGACTGTTACATTTATAAAAAAAAAAATACTTATTGTTGCAAATGGGTACTCCCATCCACCAATTCTGCTTTGAAATCATAGCTGTGAAAATGACCTTCCTAGTGAATTGATTATGTTTCCACTTAGACTACTGGCCAGTTGCACTGGTTCCAGGACCAGCAGACAGTTCTCCAGCATGTCCTGAGAGCTCTTGGTCCCCAACTGTCTGGTCCAAGTTGTTTGTATACCAAACAGCTTTGGAACGTATTGAATCCTGCTTGCTGGAACAAAGGACAAGTTTGCTTCATGTTTAGTATACAAAGATAATGTCTCCCTATGGGTCAAAATTTGGGCAGATTTGGGCACCTGGGTGGCTCAGCCAGTGAAGTGTCTGCCTTTGCCTCAGGTGGTCCTGGAGTCCAAGGATGGAGTCCAGCATCAGGCTCCCTGCTCTGCAGGGAGTCTGCTTCTGCCTCTGTCTGTCCCCTGCCTCATGCTCTCTGTCTCATTCTCTCTCAAATAAATAAATAAAATCTTAAAAAAAAAATGGGGCAGATTTGTTTGCAGTCTACCATAAAAAATTGGGGTTCCCTAAGCATGGGATTCCTCAGCTGTGACCCAAACTCCCTGGTTTACCACATCAGCCCCTCTGTGGGGTGGGAGGCGTGGGATGGATGGGAACACAAAGTTCAAGCTGCTCGCTGAGCTGTGAGTGAGGCACGCCTCCACCCCCGACCTGGGAGCCTCCTGGCTTTCCCAGCATCTGTGAAATGAAGGCAGTTGAATTCGCTAGCGTGCAAGTGGAGTAAAATCTCACTCTTCACAGTTCTTGACACCACTGTTATAATGCCTGTGATTCCTTTGAAAATACTTCAGGATAAAGAGAGAGGTGTGATCAGTTAGGGGAAGTCACAACTCAGGTGTGTCTTTCAGAACAGATACTCAAGGCGGTTAACACAGCCTTCAGTTGTCCGTAAGGCAACCAACACCAGAAGCTTGACTGTTAGGATCGCCATGTCAGAAATGGATTTTTATTGGTAGAATTAACATCGCACTGATTACTATGATGAATGTTAAAAATGGATTCTTGCCAGGGAGATTAAAGGCATTCAAGATTGTGGATTAGCTCAAAGAGTTAACCATACTCCCTGTCCTTGAATGATGGGATCTAAGCATCCATCCAAGCATCCAGCCATTATTCTAAGTCCCAGTGATACTCCAAATATCTAACAGCCAGTTCTTCAGAGGCCCTGACCCATCCAAACCGAGGCAGATCTTGGCTACAGCCCTGGAGACCCTGCTCTGCGAAGCATTGTTTCTTGGGGTTCTGGGACGGGAGCCTAGGATTCTCTAGAGTTCTCAGAGGCAGGAAAGGGACAATGGAACACTTGGAGAAGTCGGAGAAGTGCATGTTTACCCACCAGTACTGAGAGGTACCTATTTTCATATTTTAGCAAGTGACCCAGCTTTGCTGGAGTATTCCAGCATCCCTTAGGAATGGCAGCCAAGGCATGATCATCCCTGAACAGCTCAATTCCCAGTCTTTGGGGGATTTCTGGTGTTTTGTTGCCAAAGGGAACAGAACCCTGCCCTAGAACATTGCTCCAGTGCTTCCTTCATGCCAGGTGGTCTCCAAACTCTTAAAGGGTAGGGAGCTCTCTTCTTGGGGGTCTGCTGGAAAATTGGCTGTAGATGCAGGCCACACGGAGGACCGGCAATTAGAGACAATCTAGGTCCCTTCACACTGTCTTTCGTGGCCATTTATGAGTCAGGAGAGCTGAATTTCAGGTTGTTCCAGCCTTTAGAAATGGCAGCGAAAGACAGAAACCAAAGGGTAATCTGTCACCGTACACTGAGTAAGCCCCACGGATGATCTCAGCCTCCCCCCTACGGAGATCGGATTCTGTGTCGGTTCACAGCGCGAACACAAAGGCCACCAGCGTGCACTGTGTATATAGACCCAATGTGTGTGACTTATCACCTTAACAGTGGCATTATCTCTAGTGACACTTTTAGGATGGATTTGGTGTTAAGGGGCAAAGATTGATAACAACTGCACTAGCAGAGACTCAGCTGTCCAGAAGGGACAAAGGGGAAACCGTTTTTCATGTGTAGATCTTGCAAATATCTTAACACAATCATTTACTGGGCCACGGAACAGAGGTCCATATGATTGGTGGGATGGTAGGAATTCAGATGTACTCACCCTACTTTTCTAATACTTAAACTGAGATTTGATTATGTTTCTGGAAGCACCAGGGTAATTTACTTTTCTTTTCTTTTTATTTTATTTTCTCTGGCCATCTTTGTGTCGCGGGAATTCTACGTAGGCAAAGTATCCTTGCCACCTGTTTCATGGTTATGGGGCTTTTATCGGAATTCAGGATGGGAGGATTCAGGGCCTTGAGTCAGTGCAGAGTTTAAGAGGGACCCAAATGGGTCTGATGAAAAGGAAAAACAGTGAGCAGGCTTGGTGTGGTAGGATCAGGAACTCCCCTGACAGCCTAGATGTGAGAGGACGTGAAATGTTCTTTCCCGGGCAACCACACCCAGCAAAATCACCCAGATATCTGTTCTTCGGGTACTCCAGAACCAGTTTCTCTAATGGACTCTGTTCCCTACCTCCAGGTAACACTGCCCCTTTTTTGTGACATTGTGCCAAATGTGTATATAACGTAAAATTTATCACTTCAACCATTTCTAAGCGAACAGTTCAATGGCAGTGAGTACATTCACAATGCGCAATCATCATCACTGTCTGTTTTCTATTTCCAGAACTTTTCCATCATCCTAAATAGCATCTGTACCCAGTAAACAATAACTCCCCATTATTTCCAACCACCAGACCCTAGGAACCACTGTTCTGCTTTCTGTCTCTGTGAATTTGCCTATTCAAAGTAGCTCCTACACAGGGAACCCTGCAATATCTGTCCTTTGGTGTCTGCCTTTTTCCGCTCAGTGTGGTATCTTCAAAGCTCCTCTGTGTTGTAGCACGTGTTGGAACTTCATTCCTTTTTATGGCTGAGTAATATTCCGTTATGTGGATACGCCACATTTTGTCGATCTGTTCATCTAAGCCTGCTCATTTTTTGTCTAGAGATTGAGAGCTGTTTTCACACAGTGATTTATTTATACTGACCACATCTGTTCCACTGGTTTGTTGGCAAAAGAGGTTAATTTTTTCCCCCCTCACAACTTTATAATTCTTTGCTTTGGCTTTGTGAGGTTAACTTTAAAAGTACGGGTAGGTAATGATGTGGTATACATACTCACCACCCAGTTACTCAGGCAGGACTAGATTTTTGGTTAAGAATAACCCAGCCTCGGGGCGCCTGGGTGGCTCAGTGGATTAAGCCGCTGCCTTTGGCTCGGGTCATGATCTCAGGGTCCTGGGATCGAGCCCCACATCAGGCTCTCTGCTCCGTGGGGAGCCTGCTTCCTCCTCTCTCTCTGCCTGCCTCTCTGCCTACTTGTGATCTCTCTCTGTCAAATAAATAAATAAAATCTTTAAAAAAAAAAAAAAAGAATAACCCAGCCTCAGCACCCTGCTTTAGATTGGAACCAGGAGAAAGACTCTCCTACTGGACTTTTGAGAGACCTGGGAAAGTGACCTTGGTCTCCTGAGCTACATTAACGTCACTGGCAAGATACAGGAGGTGACCAGTGTCAAGGGTGTGAGCACACCATGTGGCAAATCTGTCCAGAGCTTGTGTTTTCCAGAAGTTTTATTGGAATGCAGCCAAGCTTGTGTGTTTACTTGGCATCCGTGGCTGCTTTTGACCTAAAATACTTACTACCTGGCCCTTCTCAGAAAAACGTTGCCAACCCTTGCGCTAGATTATCCTTCTCAAATGTTCATTTGCTCTGAAATCCGTGATGCTGTGATAGGCTGGGTGGGAGGAGGAGGAGTGAGGAAAAGTGCCAAGGATGCAGAAACCGAGGTGTGATGCGCCGGTTCTTGACAAGGCTTAAAATGGAGAAAAGCCTCTGCACCGTGCAGGCTGGGTTCCTCGCTGTAGCCCTGACCCCGCGTCCTCCTGACTTGGCATCCCGCTCTCAGCTGGACTCGCCAGGGATGACTTTGATGGCACATAAACCTCCCGTGGTTTTTTTCTTACGGAGCATGTGCTTTGCTCCTGTAAAATCTTATCAGCTGGAAAAGCCCCTCTCCTTCAGTGGGAAGTGTTGTTTCCCACAGGGAGCATGTACAACCAGTAGCCTGAAGGCACTTTGTGGAGGCGAAGGGACCCTCTGTGTTTCTGCTCTGCGCCTCCAGGAGGAGATGGACCCGGGGCTCCATTTCCTCCTCACCTAGACACCTGCATTCTGTCCCTGGATGCCCCTCCCCTAGTGTTTCACACTCTTTTATGATTAATGCTAGAATGTCCTCTTTCTTTTGGTGAGTTTAATCTGCAGGCTCTTGGCTGTGTTGGCTGTGGTCTGCTGGGGCGGGCTGTGCTTGGCGGGAAGGGCATGAGATTTTGTGGTAGGTGGGGTGCGGCTAGAGGGTGGGGACTCCTCAGAACCCCCGCTGAGAGCTGTACTCAGCAGAGTAACTTGTGCAAATGGAGTGGAAGAGGGTGGATGCCTATTTTCACAAGGAAAACTACACAACAAAGATTGCCCTTATGCAGATGTCTTATTTTGCATGCCATATGATCAACGTATTTATTGAGTTCTGGCTCTTTATATTTCTTTACAAGCATAAAAGGTGCCCACTCATTTTATATATGGATGTGTATGTATGTATATGTATATGTATATTTATATACATGGGGGTGTGTATATGTACACGTGTATATATAAAATAAATAGTTAGATTTTTATATTCATTTAATTTTGATTTTGAAATGAGCTCAGATCTATGGACGAGTTATAAAAATAGAACAAAGGATTCTCATATACTCTTCATCCAGATTCTCTTAATATTAAATTTTATCATATTTGCTTTATCATTCTCTCCCACCTTCCTGCTCTATTCTGTGTCTCTCAGATGCGACACCCCTCCAACTCTAGACACTTAAGGGTAAGGGACATTAAAGGTAATGTCCTTTTACATAGAGTACAATTACCAAAATTAGAAAATTAACACGGATGCAATACTATTATCTAATCTAGCTCTTACATTGGTACGTTTTAAGTGTAGAACTATGCATGTGAGAAATGGAATTTGTTTGCTTTTCTCATAGTGAGTATTACCTGTTCTGGATTTTAGTTCTGCTATGTGGTTTTCCAATCGCAGAAAATAACAAACACAAAGTAGTATTTAAAGTCTCCAAATGCTTAAAAAAATGCTCGCTGTCCAAACCTATGTTATGATATTAGGACATATTAAGATTTTAGGAAAGAAGGAATATATTGCTAGTGATAGTAGTAGTAATAACAGTAAAGAGAAATGTCTTTTGTCCCTGATGTATGTCTGGGCTCAGGCTACTGAACTTCAGGGCAAGCCCAGCTACCATTCTGAGAGTCCAGCCCTTTTGTAAATGTGCAGATATGAGACCTCAAATGGGTATTTTCTGGTAAATCCCTAAGTGGATGAGAGCTAGCCCCATTTCCTTGGGAGACAGTACATAGTACTTGGGCAAAAACTCTTCTTTTTTCTTCAGCTCCTCGCCCTAAAGGTCACGCTAAAACATTTCTTTGGGGACAAGAGAGACACAACAGAGCGAGTTAAAGTTACAGCTTTTTAGCAGAATTTTTGTGGCGTTCCAGAAGAGAAATGTATACCATTGTGATGAGCACTGGGTGTCATACGCAACTAAGGAATCATTGGACACTACATCAAAAACTAATGATGTACTGTATGTTGGCTAATTGATTTAAATTTAAAAAAAAATAAATAATTTGTAATTTAGAACGGTTTTTCCCCCCTGCGGTCAGAGACCCACTGGCACGTAGTCGTGATTGAGTGTAGAGCTTGCACACCAGCCACTGCCCTTCGTGCACTCCTCTGGAGAGCCCTGGCCTCGCTCCTCCTGCTCCAGGTGCAGAATGAATGAAGCTGGACTGGGTCAAATTTACAAGGCTGACATATATTTTCGGATCAGAATTCACCCATAACCTGTCTCCTTAGACATGGCCGTTAGGGGCTCTGTGTAGATGCCTTATCTCTATCTCTATCTCTTATCTCTTCCAGAGAGTAAATCCCTTGTCCCTTTGACATTCATGCTTGTGAAAATACTTACTCAGGCCATAGCTTGAGTGTGTCAGTCCTTACCAGGGTCACTTCTACATTTTATGTTCTTCGTGTGTGGAGGGGGGCAGGGGTGGCTTTAGATTCGGATCCAATCTGTTTATTTATTTATTTGCATTTTATATTTTTATTAACATTCTGGTTAACTCTGTGGAGAAAGTAGGGCAAACAAAGAAGGGAGGGTGGATCTCTGAAGACATTTCTTGCCTCCTCTTTTTTGTTGAAGTGGTTCCAGTGCTCAGAGCTAGTTATCAGTCATCGTGCACTGTGTTTGGGGGGAAAGGTCTCGTTCAACTTCCAGAGACTTCAGACCCTACTGTTTAGTATCCTGAGCCTGGAAATGAGGGACAGGACAGGCAGATAAAGTCAGCCTGCTCTGTTTGAGACAAAAAAACCACAGACCTTGAGGAAAAACACTGGGGCCATTCACTGTGTTGCTGCTCTAGAAACGTAGGAGGCATGAACATGGCCGCCCCTTGCTAGGGCATTTTGGGACATTCGGTGCTTAGGATTTGAGGGTTTCTACCATGACCCACACCTCCCCACTGTCTGTTTTTTCAGGAGGTACTAACGGGGCATGACTGAGATCTGCTTTTAGAAAGCACCTCGTGGAGCAGGTCCCTATGGGGTACCCAGAATACAGTACGGCTGGGGCCCTGATCACCCCGGTGGCTCAGTCAGTTAAGCATCTAACTCCTGGTTTCCACTCAGGTCAAGATCAACTCCTGGTTTCCGCTCAGGTCAGATCTCAGGGTCCTGAGATGGAGCCCTGGGTTGGGCTCTGCACTCAGCACGGAGTCTGCAGGGGATTCTCTCTTTCTCTCTGTCCTTCTCGCTCACGCTCTCTCCCTTTCTCACTCTCTCAAATAAATGAACCAGTCTTTTAATAAATAAACAAACCGACAAATAAATAAATCAACGGGGCCCTGAAGCTGTGTACAAGAGAGTTTTTTCTTCCAGCAATGGACAGGCACCAGTCCAGGACCTTGAGAAAGAGCCATACTTCGTGTACTTTTCTTCCTTCTGTCTTTTTACCTCTCCATTTTGTACCCAGCAACCAAGTGTGGGTGTTCATTCTTCTCTTCTCTTTTCAGACATACAAGGGATCATTTTAACCACTTGTTCCATTAAACGTTGGAATGAAAGCCTTTGTAGGTTTGAGGCCGAAGGTTTAAACTTGTTTCTTTTTCACTAGTGACACCTTTGTTCAGTCACTTCACAAAAGAACAAATGGAATTTGGTCCTGCGATAGATTCTTTTCGTTCTTGGTTGTTGTCTTTTTTTTTTTTTTTTTAATGCATATGCAGACAGGATGGTCTGACTATGCAGTGACATGAAGGAATTCATTCAGGAGGAGGAAGACCTATCCAACTTTTGTCCCTGGTATTGAAGAGGACAAAAGTTTCTGTCTCTCCACTGATGGTTCCACCTTCGTGCCCTCATTATTTATACAGCAGAAAGGATGACGTTGAAAACTGCTGCTGCTTTTCTACACAGGCTTTGCGTTAGATCTTAGCCTGGTGAACATTTTAAAATATCACAGAAGAAAGATAGACAACCTTGATAAAAGAAGTCAGTCGTCTTATGATATCTGAACTCAGGCCTTCGTGGCCACAAGTCTGGGAACTTGGGAGTGACCTAGTGAAGAGAGGAGGAAGATGGGATGGGTGAGGGAATTTGCTCAGGTTCAAATGCAGAGCCCGGGGAGGGCAGCACGTGCGGGGTTTTGCAGACAGCCGGAGTGAGAGGGCAGGGTGGCCTGAGCCATACTGTGTTTTCTGCTGTGTTACAGCAATGCTGCAAGCAGTGGGCAGCCCTGGGTCCACAGCTCTGTGCAGAGGTGAGGATGGCATGATGGCTCCTGCCGACTGCTCAGGGTTTCCTGACAGTGCCCTGCGAAGGAAGCTGGCTTGCACCTAGGACCTGGAACCCTCCGTCGGCTCCGTGGGGACAGAGTCAGGGAAGAGTCATAACACGCAGTTTGGGGCACGTTCAGAGCCAGGTTCACGTGGAGGGAGAATCAATTACCTGAATTCATCAAGCACGTTTCCTGGACCCAACCTCTCCACATTCTCTAGAAGGGACGGGATTGCCAAGAGAGTGCTGGTTGGGTTCTGCCATGCTGGGAACTGGGGGCCAAGTCAAGAGGCAGGCCTTTAATAACTAGAACCATGCAAGGCGGACACGGGGATGCGGAGTATTCTAAGGAGACCCATACATTGCAAGGAGTCAGATATATTTTATTTCTCCTTGGCATGTTAAGTTCTAACAAAGATAGGCGATAGTGTTCTAAGAAGGACATTCGGGTTCGAAGCCAATGGCCAAGAAAGAATTCTTGAGACGTCTTTGGTGCAAAAAGGTGGTTTTATTTAAGCATGGGGCGGGACCCGTGTGGGCAGAAAGAGCTGTGCTGGGGTCATGAGGGGTGGCCCATTAAGTACTTTCAAGTTGGGAGAGGGTTAGGGGTAGTGTAAGCCTCCCAAATATTTCAGAAGCAAGGTTTCTAGTACCTTGAGGGGGCTAACTATTTTTGGGAAAAAGTCATTTATTACTGTCTAGTAAAACCCTAGTCATGAGACCCTCCAGATGTATATCAGTGGGCCATCTGCTTGGGGGATGATTGCCACCATGTATCTTGGGAAGCAGAGATAAAGGAAGTTTCCAAAGGAATTTTTATATGTTCAAGAAGACTTACAGGATCATGGGACTTGGACTAAGATTGCCTTTTGCCCTTAGCAATATCAGCATTGAGGCAGCTGAGTCCCTAGAGGAATGTCACTCTGCCTGTTTCAAGGACTTGTCGATGGGCTGCAGGCAGTAAGGAAATTAAATTTTTTTTTCTTTTTCCTTTGTTTCCCACATCAACAAGTACTATCTTAACACATGGAAATGGGGGGAAACATCTGATGTAGAACATCCTAATACATTATCTGAGCACAGGAGAACGTTCTGGAATCACTATGCCCAAGTTCAAGTTGAAGCTTCACCATTTATTTGAGATACTAGACAAGTTACTTACCTTGCATGTAACTCAGTTTCTTCATCTTCACACTGGGAACCACGATGGGAAAATACAATCAGATTTGTTTCTCCAATTTCTGGAAAGCATCAGAGGCAAAAATGATGGAGGAAGAGATGCCCCTTGCAAACTGTTCCTCACCTGGTTCACAGTCGGTATACACGACAGGTGTTACATAATTACGAATTTCAGATTCCTCTTCTCAGCACAAGTACCGTGTCTGATACTCATTCATGCCAGGAACATATAGCCATCATCCACTGTGGTCCGGGCATAGTCCTAAGCACCTGGTTACCAAAGGAGAGCAGGCGGACTCAGTATCAGACAGTAGGCTCTGAAATGTTAATGAGACCAATTAATGAAAAAGCAGAGGTTAAACTGACATTTCCTCAAAAGATGAAAAGATCTCTGGAATTCCATTGTTACTCCTAGACAGGCTGGATTCCTTGTACTTTGTCTTCTGTCTCCTTTACTGACACAAGCCCCACCAAAACCAAACTTGAGCCTCCAGGAAAAAACCAGCCACACCCCATCTCCCCTTTGGTCCTGCCCTGGAACGCTGCCAAGCATCTTTTTCCATTGATTTGGCAGGTGGCCGTGGTTTGCTGCTTTCTGTCCCATTAACCTCTATTTTATCTGTCAGGAATAGTATTCCCCATTGTTGAAAGCAGCAATTTGCCAACCAAGCAAGCTTAGAGTCCTGTCTGATGGAGCATTACAGAGAGCAAAAGGGAAAGTTGAAACAGATTTGCTTCTCTAATTTTCTGAAGGGATCACAGACAGAACTTGCCCTCTAGTAAAATGCTTTTGGTTTGCATTATAATAACAAGCATTTATTACCATGACAAGGGGAGGGAGGGGCCTTGGAAGAATGGCCCCACATTTCCTGGTTTCCTTTAGTCCTTTTACTACTACTCTGGGACCACCATGCCCCTGAAAACATATCAACTTTCCTGATAGCCTAAGGTACTGAAAAAGACTTCTTCCTCTTACTATTGTAAAACATGGTGCTATTTCCTTGTTATGAAGTATGTGGGTTTGAACAATGGAATCATGCTCAAAGAGGAAAAAAAATTCTCCTTTTTTTTTTGGTGTGGAGAACTTCGAGGTGCGGCGTGTTCAGTGTGCAGTTGGAAAGTCACAGAACTTTCACGAACTCTAAATATTTTATATGTGTATTTATGTTTCATGAAAAAAGAATCTCTCTTGTATCTGGTTAATTTTATCCAACTGAACTTCTCCAAAATATCCAAGGGATGGTTTCAAAATAATGCAAGTGACGTGAGCGATCCTTGAGGGTCGGTCTTACTAGAACAACAACTTTGTTAGACTGAGGACCCTTTCGATCTTGTTCGCTGCTGGATCTCCAGCTCCTGTAATATTGCAACACCTGTAATACGTGCTTAAGATTTATTGATAAATGTTGAATACCTTACATTCCTGTCTACCAATACAGCTGAAAATTCTGGAGGAAGTTTTTAGGCTTCAGGCTCTCCAACTTTGGAGGTGGTCATCCCTTGTTTATACCCAAAGTGGCATTCCTTTCTTTCTTGAGCAATGCTTTAACAAGACCTAAATATGCCCCTCTTTCTCCATTTCCCTGCCCCCAAGTGCAAGTACACTCTTCCCTGGCCTTTCACACTCCCACTTGGCTTGCTCCTGTCTTCTTCCAGGTCTCAGCATATATTTCACTTCTAACTTAAGGCTCACCTTCACTGACCATATTCTAAAGATCGATCCCTTGTGTCTTAGCATCCTCACATTTTTTTTCTCTTCAAAGCACATGTCTCAGTTATCATTATATAATTATCTGCATGATTATTGCTTCATACTTCCTTGACTAGGCAAGACTGCTCGATAGAGTCTCTGTATCTATCTTGTTTCCAACAAGATCCCCGCCACCCAGTGATTCCTAGTCAGCGTAGCCACTTAATAAGTATTTGTTGAATGGATGAATGAATTGAGGGAGAGAGGAAGAATGGGAGGAAAGGAATTAAGAATCAAGAATCAGGGGTTGGACGTGTGTGTGTGTGTGTGTGTGTGTGTGTGTGTGTCTGTGTCTGTGTGTGTGTATGCTTTTTTGTATATTCTTTTGAGGATAGTTTGATGGGCTGACTATATTTCTAAATAATCTAAAATACCAGAATAAATCCATATTGATTTAATGATTCTGTATTTTATGAATTACGTAGTAAGAGAAAGTCTTCATATCTGAAATAGAGGACTATTTTTCTTCTAAATCACACTGAACATTTGTTGCTTATTTAGGATCTGAGCCGGTTGCTGAATTTAAATCACAAAATGTATAGATTACACACATAAATTTGCATATATGAGTAATTCGTGGCAATATCTGATGGCATTCTCATTTTTTTTTCCTATGGCACACTTTTTAAATAACTTTATTTAGTTCCCTTTTTTAAAGATTTTATTTATTTATTTGACAGGCAGAGATCTCAAGTAGGCAGAGAGGCAGGCAGAGAGAGAGACGGAGGGAGAAGCAGGCTCCCCACTGAGCATAGAGCCCAATGCAGAGCTTGATCTCAGGACCCTGGGATCATGACCTGAGCCAAACGCAGAGGTTTTAACCCACTGAGCCACCCAGGTGCCCCTAGTTTCCTTTCTTTCTCTTTTCATCTGATAAACCGCTGGTTTGATGAGTCGACTACATGTTTTACGACACAACAAGAAGGGCTCCAAAAACAATTATTAGAAATGATACAGATATATTTAACAAGACATGGAGTTGATCTGTCCTTAGGAAGACAGTAGTGTAGACACCTGGTGCTGAATGCTGTAGGAAATGTTGGGGTTCAGAGCTGATGGTTGAGAAAGAATTCTTGAGACGTCTTCAGTGAAAAAAAGGTGACTTTATTAAAGCACGGGGACAGGACCCATAGGCAGAAAGAACGGCCCTGAAGTGGTCAGGAGTGGCCAATTATCTGCTTTCAAGTTGGGAAGGGGTTAGGGAGAGCGTCAGTCAGTTTCTGAGGAATTTTGGAAGCAAGGTTTCTAGGACCTTGAGGGGGCTAGCTATTGTTAGGAAAAAGTAATTTATTACTGTCTCCTAAAACCCTAATCATGAGACCCTTCAGATGTAAATCAGTGGGCCATATGCTTGGGGGATGATGGCCAACCTATATCTCAGGGGGTAGAGATAAAGGAAGTTTCCAAAGGAATTTTTGTATGTTTAAGTAGATTCACAGGATCCTAGAGGGCTGGGATAATTTAGCCTACAGTTGCCGTTTGCCCTTAGCAGAGTAGTAAGGAGGAAGCTGCTGAGCTCCCAGAGGGAGGTCGCTCTGCCTGTTGCAAGGACTTTGTCAAAGGGCTATTTAAGTCATAAGGGATTTTTTTTTTCTTTTGCCTTTGTTCCTTCATCACTGAAGACTATCTTGTGGGTCTTCCAGCGACAGCAGAGCCTAGGTGGGTTGGGTAGGTGGGTGGCGTGTTAAGCCTCTCACAGTTGAAACTTCGCGAACCTTTATTATGAGAAAGAAAAAACAAGAGAGATTTTGTTCACTTGCCCTTGTCTTAAATCAAGTTTCCCAGACCAGTTGCTGAGACAAGGATGCTTGTTCAAGAAACCAGTAAGGAAATGGGAAATTATGCGAAGGCGTAAATGCCAGGCAAGGGTGCCACTTGTGGTGACGTCCCACCCTCACCCTCACTGGGGCTCTGGAACATTCATTCCACTGCAGAGTTTGTCTCACCTGGAGGTGAGAAAACCGGCTTTCATACTCCTGCACCAGTCAGTCATTGGCTACTGGCCACACCAGGGGGCACTTAAGCTCTCTGAGAGTTGGGGCGAGGAGGCTCCACACTCACGGGTCCTCTGAAGAGGGTTGCAAGCGTAGCTGTTAGGAGCAGAGCATGGTCAGAAGCTAAGGGTGAGAACTCAGGACCAACTAAAAGGTATGAAGGAATTAGGTAGAATATCTATACTATCTGCTACCAGCCTTGCCAGTTAAGAGTCCCTATATTCCTTTGACTTCCCTGGAGAAAAAATAAATGATGCTCTCTCTCCTGGGTCCTCAGTAGTCAGGTCTTTAGTATCTTCTTTGTCTTTTTTTTTTTTTTTAAGATTTTATTCATTTATTTGACACAGAGAGAGAGAGACAGCGAAATAGGGAACACAAGCGGGGGAGTAGGAGAAGCAGAAACAGGCTTCCCTCCAAGCAGGGAGCCTGATGCAGGGCTTGCCAAGACCCTGGGATCATGACCTGAGCCAAAGGCAGACGCTTAACGACTGAGCCACCCGGGCACCCAGTATCTTCTTTTTCATCTTTATTTACTACACATAGCTACTGTCACATGGACTATTTTCAAACAACTGCCCTTAACAGGTACTTTTTCTTGATTAAGTGTCCAATAATTAATAAAGAATTACGTCCTCGGCTTTTCCTGTTAGGTCATGGGACTGGTGTAGGTCAATACCTTGTTATTCATGAATGATTGATTGTGTTCCATGTTATGAGCCCTAGGCTGAATGGATTGCCCACAAATTTTGCTGACTTCTTGAAAGGTTCTAAATTATTTGCCATCTCTTGGCTACCTATTAATTCTCCCTCCTCGATTTATTTAATCCAGATGAAGAATAATTCAAAATGGAGATTATTCCTAAGACTTACAAGTGGAGCTTATTCCCCAGACACCTTTGCAGATGGTTATCAGAAAATTGGATCCCTGAGGGGTACTTTGTTACCCTTGAAAAATACCTGGTACATGTATGAGTATGGATGGAGGTCACTGTGCCCGTGAGACCCACCCCGAGGTGGAGATGTGATCTTTCAGGATCTCTTAACCTGTTCAATTCACACACTCTGTATGAGGCTGTAAATGCTATAAAATTAGTTTGGCAACTTCTCTCCAAACATTCCATGCCAAAACAGGACTATGGTTATTTTTATAATAAATAATTTAGAGTTATTCTTATAATAAAATTCCAGATTTACTGTTTTTCAGGGACTGGCTATTTGCCTACTTTGCTCTCTTTCTTTCTGTTTTTCTTTTTCTTTCCCTTTCATTCAACATTCATTTAGTGAGTTCCGACTATGGGCCAGGCACTGTTGTAGGGGTAGAGACGGGAGCAAAATGCACAAACATCTCCCCTAACTGAAGATTTCGTTCTAGTGGGAGAGACTGAAATTAAAGACACACACACCCATGCACACACATGCACACACACATGGTAGTCACAAACCTTGGTAAGTACTTGCTGCAAAGGCCATAAAGTGAGGTAGAAGAGTATTGTGACTTTGATGAAGCAGGTGGGGGGCGGGGCATACCTTTACGTAGCCACCGTTCAGAAGGAACCAGCTGCCTAATGACCCGGAGTAGAGCTTTCTGAGTAGAAGGAATAATGGGCATGAAGCACTAAGCCAGCAACAAGCCTCATGACGTCCAGAGAGGGCAGCCCAGCCTATTAAGAAAAAAGACAAGAGGGAAGTTGGCCGTGAGTTTTGAGGAAAAGTAGGCAGATAACAGCTCATTCAAGTCCTGATAGGCTGTTGGAAGGAGATGGATGTTTGACAATCCATTTGGAAATTTTAAGTGAGGCAGGGTCTTAACACGATTTATTTTTACAACAATAGCTGCCTGCTTTGCTGTTGGTGATACCATAGCAGAAGCAGGAAAGACAGGAGAGCAGTGATGACAGGTAGGACCGCATGAGGGTGCCGGTGGGCACTTGAGGACTGGTAGTGCAGAGGATACATTTTGGAGAAAGGCAACAGACTTGCCACTGACTAAGTGCGAGTCTTTGGGCAGGTTATTGCATTTTTCTTGGCTTTAGTTTTCCCATCTGAATGTGCCTATCACATCATGTTCCTATGAGGATTCAATGCATTAGTATTTACTCCGTGTAAAGCTTTTCTAACAATTCAGAGCAAGTAGTCAATGCACGTTTGCTGTGTTTAAATGGTTGTTAATATTCGATATGGAAAGGGAGAAATCAAGGATGACACCCAGGGTCAAGACGATACATGGCCTGTTGTCTGTGGCCCCAGGTAGTGTGTACTCTTGAGATGCAGAGGCCCTCAATTTAATCTTCCTGCTGTTGCTTTATGGTGACCCCAAGCTAGTGACTTTCTTAGCTTTGCCTGACCTCACCTTCTTATCTGGAAATGGAGCAAGGATATGAAGTCAAATCGCATGCTACACTTAACAGTCTTTGTATTTTTCAAGAGAAAAGTCATTAATGAACAACAAGAGAAAATGACTGACAACAAGAGAAAGAAAAGGTACAGCTTTCAATCTATGGTTTATGTGTTCAATGACTGAAATCGAAATATCTAGGTGTATGTGTTTGTATCTAATGTAATGTATAAATGATGAAACAAAAGAGAGGAAAATTGTTAAAGCATTTTCTGATGAGATTGTTAAGACTGGCTAAAAGAAGGATTACAATTACAGCAGAAAAGACAATGTTCAATGGAAGATATAGAGGCCTTCCTTCCACGCACACAAGAAGAATAATTTGAATGCTCTAAAAAATTTGGGAAGGGGAGGACGAATGCAAAAACCTATTTTATCAATTCAAATACGATATTCTGGTTTAATGACTTCTTATTCTTGAACATGGAACCCAAGTTTGAGTCTTGGCTCTGAAGGGCATCTTGGTTGCTTTAAAGTCTTGGCAATTATGGATAAAGCTGCTAAAAACATCCATGTGTACATTTTTATGTGGATGTAACTTTTTGGCTCCTTTAGGTAAATACCAAGGAGTGTGATTGCTGGATTATATGGTAAGAGTATGTGTGCTTTTATCAGAAACCACTAAACTGTCTCCTAGAGTGGTTGTTTGATTTTGCATCCTCTCCACCAATTGTGAGAGTTCCTCTGGTTCCATAGACTCACTAGCATTTGTTGGTGTCCGTGTTCCAGATTTTGGTCATTCTAATAAGTGTAAAGTGGTATCTCATTTTAATTTACCATTCCCTTTTGACATATAATACTGAGTATCTTTTCTTTCATATGCTTATCTGCAGTCTATATATCTTCCTTGGTAAAGTGTCTGTTAGGATCTTTGGCCCATTTTTAAAATCAGGTTGGTTATTTTCTTATTGTTGAATTTCAAGTGTGCTTTGTGTATTTTGGATAAGATTCCTTTATCAGATATATCTTTTGCAAATATTTTCTCCCACTCTGTGGCTTCTCTTCTCATTCTCTTAACTCTGCTTTTCACAGAGCAGAGTTGGTTTTTTTTTTAATGTTAATGATGTTCTGCCTTTCAATTAGTTCTTTCATGGATTGTGCTTTTTATGGATTGAGTTATATCAAGAGTCATTACCATACTCAAGGTTACCTAGGTTTTCTGTTACGTTATCTTGGAGGAGTTCTGTAGTTTTAAGTGTTACCTATAGATCTGTGATCTAGTTTTGATTAATTTTTGTGAGGACTGTAAAGACTATGTCCAATTTATTTTTCCATGTGGATGTCCAGATATTGTAGCACCATTTATTGAAAAGATTGTCTTTGTTTCATTTTATCGTCTCTGCTCCTTTGTTAAAGATCATTTAACTGTATTTATGTGGGTCTATTTCTGGGTTCTCTGTTCTGTTCCGCTGATGTATCTGTCTGTTCTTTCTCCAATACCACACTGTTTTGATTACTGGAGATTTATAGGAAGTCTTGAAGTTGAGTAGCATCAGTCCTCTAGCTGTGTTGAACTTTGTTGAATTTTATTGAATATTATGCTGGCTATTCTGAGCCTTTTTGCATCTTCATATAAACTTTAGAATCAGTTTGTCAATATCCACAAAATAACTTTCTGAGATTTTGAATAGAATTGCACTAAATCTATAGACCAAATTGGGAGGGACCAACATCTTGATACTGTCAGGTCTTTCTATTTGTGAATATGTAATATTTCTCCAATTATTTAGTTCTTTGATTCTGTTCGTCAGTCTTGTAGATTTTCTCATATCGATCTTTTACATATTTTATTAGATTTTTACCTAATTATTTCATTTTGGGGATGCTAATTTAAATGGTATTATCTTTTAAATTCCAAATTTCACTTGTTCGTTGCTGGTATATATGAAGCAGTTGACTTTTGTATATTTCCCTTGTATATCCAGCAACCTTGTTAAAATAGCTTATTAGTTTCAGGAGTGTTTTGTTTGTTTGTTTATTTTGTTTTGTTTTGTGGATTCTTTCACATTTTCCATATCATGCCAACTACAAAGACAGTTTTATTTCCTTCTTCGCAATGTGTATACCTTTTATTTTCTTTTCCTGCCTTATTGCATTAGCTAGAACCTTCAGTAAAATGTTGCAAAGGAGTGATGAGAGGGGATAGCCTTACCTTGTGGGAAAGGCACAGCACAGTACAATGGAGCAGTCTTCCCCTGCCTTTTTTTTTACTCTGAAGGTGTTAATAAATTATTGGGCTTTCTTATTGAAGTTTAATGATAACCATATCTAAATAGTTTCATCAAGATCATTGAAATGGCAATCCCTCAAAATTCTTCTGAATTTCTTACAGGCACTAATGAGAATTAATCTGAAAATAAAAAGTTTACGTTTCTCACCATTAGGTATGATATTAGCTGTAAATATTTTTAGATGTTCTTTGACAAGTTGAGAAAGTTTCCCTCTATTCCTAGTTCACTGAGATTTTTTTTTTAATTATGAGTGGATTTTGGATTTTTGTTAAATCCTTTTTTTTGCATCTATTGATATGACCATGTGATTTTTTTTTTTAGTCTTTTGATATGATACATTGTATTAATTGACTTTTTAAAAAAGATTAATTTACCCATTTTAGAGAGACAGAGCCTTGGGGCCAGGGAAAGGGAGAGAATCTCAAGCAGACTCCCTGCCAAGTGTGGATTCCTGACGTGAGGCTGGATCCCATGACCCTGAGATCATGAACTGAGTCAAAACCAAGAGTCAGACATTCAACCAGCTGAGCCACCCATGCACCCCAGTATATTAATTGACTTTTGAATACTGAACCAGCTGTTTATATTTGGGATAAATTACACGTGGTTGTGTGTATAAGTCTTTTCATACATTGTTAGATTCAATTTGCTAATAGTTTGTTGAGAATTTTTTTTTATCTATGTTCATGAAAATAATGGTTTCTAGTTTTCTTGTGTTTTTGTCTGGTTTTGGTGTTAAGGCAGTGATGATCTCATAGAATGTTAATGATTTCTGCTCTAACTCAATTATTTTCTTCTACTTACTTTGAGTTTAATTTTTTCTTCTTTTTATAGTTTCCTAAGGCAGAAACTTACATTATTGATTATAGATCTTTATTCTTCTCTAATATATGCTTTTGATGCCATTCATTTCTCTCTAAGCACTGTTTCCCTTGCAGTCCACAAATTTTGATAAGTTGTGTTTTCACTTTCATTTAATTCAAACTATTCATTTTCATTAGTTCACACTATTTTTTAATTTCTTTAAGATTTCTTCTTTGGCCCTCTGTTATTTAGAAGTGTTGTTTAATCTCCACAGATTTTGGTATTTTCCAGTGATCTTTCTGTCACTGATTTCTGGTTTAACTCCATTTTAGAAAATTTATGTTTTCTATTTTTTTCAGTGTTTAAGGTGAGTATTGTGGCCCAGACATCTTTCTGTATTTTCCGTGTAACCTTGATAAAAACGTGCGTTCTGCTGTTGTTGGTTGAAGTAGTCTGTAGATGTCCGTTATATTCAGTTGATTGATATCACGTGTGTCCTCTCAGATTTTTTTCTGCCTGCTGGATCTGTCAATTTCCAATAGGAAGGGTGTTGAAGTCTCCAACTATGATAATGGATTTATCTATTTCTCCTTGAAATCTGTCAGTTTTTGTGTCATGTAATTTGATGCTCTGTTGATAGGTATACACACATTATAGACTATTATGTCTTCTTGGAAAATTCACTCCTTTATCATTGTGTAATGCCCTTCTTTATCCCTGATAACTGTTCTTGCTTTGAAGTCTGCTCTCTCCGAAATTAAAATAAGTATTGCTGCTTTCTTTTACCAATTATACTTTTAGTATTGTGGGTATGTTGTTATTACCAGGAATACTAATCCAACTCTGACAGGTCAGGGCCCATTGGAACCCTTTTCATTATGTTCTCATTTATGATGTTTTAATTTAAAGGTAAGTATTGACCCCAGAAGAACCTGGGAATTTTTGTTCTTCAATTCAAAAGGTAGAGTTTAAGTCATTTGGCAATTTTATAAAAACAGCAGTATCCATTTTAGCATCATCCTTCAAATGGATCTCCTCCTCAGACTGACCTCTTTGCAGAAGGACTGTATCTACACTTTGATTTTTTTTCATTGTGCATATCAGTTTGAATGATTTCAGTTAGAAATAATACTTCCATCCCCCACCCCCATCCTGATTGCTGTCATTCCTCCTTTCCTTTAGCCAGAAGAGTGGGCACTGGCGGAAGAGAATAGGCTTCTATCCTCTTCACTAGCAGGAGGCGTGGGCCTGAGGTCCTTCTGAAATGCACACAACCATTCTGGCTTTCTTCAGTCTTCAGATAGCTTTCAGCACTTGTTATCATTCCATTTGAGTGAGTACACCATACTTTTCATGTTGGTGTACACTTTTAATTTCAGTTTCACTGCAGTATGCCAGGAACATACACATGGGGAGAAATAACAGAGCATCCTGAAAAATCACCCTGATCTCTGTCTGTTTTCTCTCCCTCTCCTGTGTCCCTAGGGAAGTGTGAGATCGGATGGGCCTATTACTGCACGGTAGCAGGGGCCGCCACCGCCATGCTGCTGTGCACATGGCTGGCGTGCTTCTCGGGCAAGAAACAGAAGCAGTACCCCTACTGACATGGAGCCACCGAGAGCAAACAGAGGAGAAGACAGGCCAAAGGCGTCTGGAGAGACTGAAACATGCAGCTACTATCAAAAGGTGGAACGGTGGTTCTCTGATCCGTACCGCGTTAATGAAACGAAACCCAGTGGAGTGGTCAACATTACATAGTGTCAACGGGTTGTACAAGATTTGCAGAAGAAATGGAGAACATGGAAAAAGAGAGAAGATGGACCAAAGGCTAAAAATATTGTAGGGTGTTGGGTGTTTCTCTTCCACAGAGTATTGTTAATGTAGAACACATGCACACGCCAAACAAACCTATATATGCAAACAAGGGTTTGGGATTTTTTTTTTTTTAAAGATGAGGACTATGAAAATTCAAAGGGCTAGTAGAAACAGTGTTACATTGGGAAGCAGGGTAACCCACAGATGTTCCCTGCAGGTCAAGTCGCTTCTGAAAGCACATACGGACATATACGCATCCACACACATGCGCACGCACAAACATAGCCCTTGTCACACAGATTGTATGGGAGGGTTCGTGGTGCATTACTCCTCTGTTTTCTTTCTAATGTACACTTAAAATACAGTATTATCACTTTATAAAGCATACATTAAACCTAATAAATGGACCAATAAGCCACTCTATCAGTATTTTGTATATCCTGCATAAACTCGTTAAGCCCTGGACATGTGCTCAGTGTTTATGCAGACATTTAGAGTTAAGCCTTTGTATTTCAACGTTATTCAAAAATATGCAAGATTTCCTTATCTGAGTAGCTTCTGCTATGATAGTCTTACGAAGTAAAGAGGCAACTTCCTGTCCATGGGCCGGAAGAGAATTCAGTTGAAGGAGTGAGAGTAATGAGAGACATTTTCCATTCATTAGATCTTGTTTTCTTTTGTTCATTATTGTACTGTGCTGTACCACATTTATTTCAATATTCATTTTGTATAAAAAAAATTTTTAAGTGCTATTTTGTTTGTATTTGAAAAACTCTGTGAATAAATTCTCTTTGATCAATAGTTAAATGAGTCATGGCGTGTTAATTCGGTTGCTGGGTTTGCTTCTTTAATTTTCTAAATATAGCCTTTCAACTCCAACAGTCCTATAAATTTTCCTTTGCCTCCTAAGTCCTCCCATTAATTCTCTCTCTAATCACCCAACAAGGCATTGTTCTAGGCACACAAAGGTATTAAAGGTATGTAAGAGCTCCTGCTTTCAACTTAAATTCTTTGCAACTAGAATTCTAACTACATTTAAATCATGACCGAATTCTTATGAGAGAATTTCAACTCTATTTTGGATTGACTTTGAGAATCTGGACAATAGTCGGACATGGTTTGGGGTAACGAGAGCCAGGTCATGGTTGGGGAGGTGTCTGGGCCAACGATGTCCAGAGTGATGCCAATGTCATGACAAGCCACCTGTGACTTGTGGCCGCCCACCTTCAACACGGTGCTGTGCTTCTTTAGTACTTCTGGGCTGGGGGCAGTTCCCCACCACTGTGTTTTAGGGTTCTTGGCCATTGGAGAAAGATTCTCTCACATGTCTGCTCCCAGCGTAAAGCTTTGACTAAAGAGAAGGATTTGGATCTTTCCATCACCCCATAGCAGAACCAACACTTTGAGGAGCAAAAATTGCATCCTGGGTAATCGATATATTATTTTATTAGGCAACACTGAGTTATTAAATCAAATCCTTAAAACTTAAGTTTCAGTTAGTTTCTAAATTGAGCGTTCTGGTTATTTATACATGTAACTACATTTTCTATTCTTTCTATACATATTTATCAACTGAGCCTGAATATCTGAATGTCACACTTGCTTCTGGTACTTTAAATCATCCAGCGTGAGGCTTCATGCTGGCCTGAAAGAACAATACAAGAATCTGGCCAATAAAATTCTGGACTTTCGAAGGCTTTGTTGCTATGGAAAAAGTCATTCTGCTCTCAGATGCTTAATTCATAATGGGCTGAATGTCCTTTGATTGTGTCTCATTGTCCTCAAAGCAGGGGCTTCTCCACTCTGTGATTTCCTGCCGAGAGGAGATTACACTTTGCTTCCTCAATGAGTCCATCATTTTCATTACTGCTGGTGCTTTTCAAATGTTTTTAACTGCACCTTCCTGTCAGACTAGTATTATGACTTCTTAACTCTCATTATCAAGTGGGAGTTCTCTATGGAATTCACTAACGTTATTTCTTGGACAGATATAATGATGACATTGTCATTTTTATGCGCCCCATATGATTTTGGACATTAGTGAACCTCACTAGAATAAAAAGCTGATCAATCCAACAGGATGCAGTCAAATGGCAGACCCTTGTATCTCGAATCCTGACTAGTCATTTGTGGTTTTGGTTCGAGATGTCCCAGGATTTCATAAGAAGCATCTAAATTATTAAGAATTACCAAAAGAAATTACATGTACTTTCTTTCAAATAAAAATCAGGATTCATAATAATAACAGCAGCACCAATAAAAAAGTCTGTGAAATGTGTCTTTTCACAGGCAGCTTACTGATGTACACTGAAGGGGCAGAACCCCTTCATTTCCATGACCTCATAAAGATTTTTTTGCTTGGACACGCTTGTGAGGTAAGTGGGGAGTTTTCCTTGTTTTCAGAAAATGACATGCAAAAAAGTTAACTGATGAAATTGAACCAACTCTTTTGATTTTCAACACATTCATTTGTGTATTTGGGTAATAAATTGTACTTGAGCACCTGCTACTTGCTAGGTATCCCATTAGATATAAAGAACTCCATAAAACACAATTCCTGCTCTCAAGTGGGTCCCAAGCTTGTGGGGGAAAAGGAAGAAGAAAATAGGTGATTTCCATATCCCGTGATGTCAAATGACTCTCAAGATGGGGTGTGGGGGGGTATTTCCTCCTGGGTAAGGAATCCTGCACAGACAAATTAAAATGGAATAGAAAAAGAAAGATGAGAAATTCCAATTTTCTGCTCTTCAAAAGACATCAAGAAAGTGAAAAAGGAGATTGGAAGCTACTTATCTAGCAAATGAGTAATAAAAAAATGAACAACTCAGTTTTGTTAGGCAGATAAAAACTTGAATGGAATATATCACAAAAGAGGATATACAAGTACCAACAATCATATTGGAAAGGTCCTCAGCATCCTTAGTGCAGAAGAAAATGCGACATAGAGCCACAATGGAACACTGCTGAACATACACTAGAATGACCAAAATAAAAATGTTAACACCCAACATTACCAAGGACAGAGATGCATGGTTGGAAGACCATTAAGCAGTCTCTTAAGAAGCTAACCAAACTAATCCTCCTCCTAGGTATTTAGGCAAAACAAACAAACAAACAACAAAAAAAAAACCCTCTGTCCACAAAAACATTGTATACAAATGTACATTTCGGTCTAATATATAATAATCCCAAACTGGGAACAACTGAAATGTCTGCCAGTACATAAAGAAATTGGAGTATATTTAAATAGTGGAATGCTACTTCACAATTAAAAAGAAATGAACTTCTGGTATACAGGATGACACAGATGAATCTCAGATTCTTAGGTTGAACAAAAGCCAGACACACAGGCAAAACTAATATATGGAAGGGGGGGGGAACTAATGTATGGAGACAGAAATCAGAGCAGTGATTAACCAGAGTCATTAACTGGTGAGGACACTGGGAACTTCCTGGGGGGATGGAGATGGGCCATGTGTTGATTATGATGGTGACTACAGATGTACACATTTTCCAGAATCCATCCGTCTGCGCAGTTGAAGTCTCTACATTATCCTATGCTCATCACACCTTGCTAAAAAGAGTGGGGGAGGTCCGTAGTAAGCTCTGGTGCTGTCTGTGGTCTTCTAGGCCGGCAGGTAGGATGCCTCGGGGCACGGTGGGAGATGAGGCTAGACATGAGGTGGAAGGGCGAGGAACGCTCTATAGACCATGCTGAGAAGGTGACAACTGATCATGGAGGTGGTGGAAGCATTTGACATGGGAGGTGGGGCGATGTGGTTGACTACAGGTTCGTGTGGCGTACAAAGATCCCGGGAGTTACTATGGTGGGGAGTCCCTGAGCGGCAGAGGTGGAGAGAGGAATTGCTGCAACAAATTCATCTTACCAACAATGAGTTTTGAGCTCCTACTCTGGTCTAAGTGCTTAGGAAAAGGAAGTGAACAAATAGGTTGATGTCATCAGGTGAGAACCAAATAGGCAAAGTTCATGCAAGTGGAGAGGATGGGACAGATCAGAGAGAATAGATAGAATCAATCGATGTGGAGATACAGTAAGTGGGAAGGATGAGAGCAGAGGTGGTTGTGGTCTGCAGAGTGGAAGGCCACAGCCAGAGACACGATATGAAAGAAAAACATCAAGGTCGTGAAGGACTTGTGTGTGAGGTGCCTGTGGGACATCCAGGTGGGGATGCCTAATGGATAGTTGAAAATCAAGGCCTTAAACTCAGGAGAAGTTTGGCATCTAGAAATAACAGAAACAGGCAATATCTTTGACCATGCAGGCATTAATAAGAAATGATGCAGGATGGTTTTCATTATATTTAAAGCAGAAGCACAGTGGTTATGATTTCCTTCTGCGTAAGGTTTTTTGTTTTGTTTTGTTTTTTGTTTTTGTTTTTTTGTAGTGTAGTGGCTTTTTTTTTTTTAAGATTTTATTTATTTGGCAGAGATCACAAGTAGGCAGAGAGGCAGGCAGAGAGGAGTAGCTTTTCTGTTTAGATAGCATATTAGCAGCCTGCAACAACCACGTCATAAGTTCTCAAGCAGAGGTAGTCTATTTCAAGAACCTTCTTTGCCCCCAGTTATCCTAGGTTTTTGAGTTAGAAGACTGAACAGCAACACCGGATACTGTAGAAAAATACTTGGCTCAGTAATTCTTGAGACGTTGCAATATTTAATTATCCATTTGGTTGTGACTCAAAAATTCTTGACTCTGATGGTTGTAGTCATAATAGTATATTCCTGTGTGTTTCTACTCTAGTAATGGGCTTTCTGTGCTGGCTTTTAATATCCTTGAGCCCGGGCAAGTGCACAAGTCTTTTTAAAAGAAACATCATTTACTTGAACAAAATTGATAAGTCTGGAGAGATCATTTAATGCCTTTGAAGTGGTTTTGTGGGTGTGAAGCACATGGTGAGAATTAGAATTGGCCCCTCTGATTTTCGTATTGAAATGAAGTGTACTTAATTTAAGTCATGTTCATGCCCTGATTTTATATACTTGTATCTCTCGATAAACTTTGTGATACTTGGGTGGTGGGGGGGACATGAATGCAAGAGAAACCTAAGGAAACATCATCATTTAGAGAGTAGGATCTCTATTGAAGGAACAATCATGTCACAGACCCCAGTGGAAGGCACTGGGGTCTGTGACATTATGGCAAATGTTCTGCCAGAGTTGTATGTATTTTATTGGACAACTAGAAGATGAATAACTCCCTCTGAAGAGAGCAGTTTCGCAGAGTGGTGGGGTGGAGCTGAAATTGTTAGGGGTGGAAGAGCGAGTAAGAGATAAGGAAGAAGAGATAATAATAGAATGGCCTTGCCAGGAGTTCAGCTGTCAAGGGAAGGAGAAAAGAAAGAGTTGCTGTTCAATGGGTATAAAATTACAGCCCCCTCCCCCATTATGAAGGAGCTCTGGAGATCTGCTAGACCATAGAGTGTCTGTAGTTGACCATCCTTACACACGTGTTAATACGGTAGATCTCACGTAAAACGTCCTTAGTACGCACACACAAAAGGGATACGCAGAAAACTTTAGAGGGGATGGCCATGTTCATTACCTTGATTGCAGTAATGAGATCATAGGTGCCTGCCTATGTCCAAACTCCTCCAGAGGTATACATTAAATATGCCCTTATGTTATAAAAGGAAAAAGAAACCTAGGTGGGAAGGAAAGATGAAAGATAGAATTCATTCATCATGTGTGTTAAAAGCAAAATGGTCCCTGTGAGATTGTTTTGCAGACCTTGGTGACTGGAGTGAATTTGTCCGAACTTCAAATGTGCCTCACGGACCCTTCTCCGATTCGGGCTTTCTCTCAAAATGGACGAGGTATCTCAAGAGAGCCTTAATGGAAACACAACCATCAGGTTCCAGCAAGCTCACAGGACCTAGAAGAGATTGCCTGTCACCTCCAGAGGGAACAGGACTGCCCTAATTCCCCAGAACAAGGCAAAAGGATGCCATGAACTGGGTCACTGCACTAACACATAGCAACGGGGGTCAATGAGAAAATAAGCCAAATTTCTCAGGAGAAATTCACTTACTGTAGAAAGAGAACAATATCCTTATAGTCCAAGTCTTCTTTAGTTCTGTATTCTAAGTTTTAAGCACTTAAGGGGTGGTTAAAGTAAATATTCATATCTGGAAGTAAATTTTAGGCAATAGTGAGAAAGGAGAATATTTTAATATGAACAAGAGCAAGGAGAGAACGCCATGCTATGAGGCCATCTGTGGCCACACTGACTGTAAATTACTTCCAGCAGCAATTGGATCTGGAAAGAGTTCTATTTTTTTTCTTAACGACTTTCATAGTTGCCATTTCTCTGGGATCTGGGAAAGGACTGTTGTTGGTCCCGTTTCGAAGATTATGCTGTGCCTTCTATGTATGATTGCCTGAAACATTGTTTGGCTCACCCAGAATGCTCTTTTTATGACTTCTGATAGCCTGGTATTTTTCTTCTAATTATTCATTTATTTAAAAAGTGATTGCTGATCACAAACCACCATCATACGCTTAAGGCTGATGTATTTTCTCCTTTACTATGAGACTTAAGTTTTTCTGTTCCTTTAAATCTTCAAAACAAATACTCTTTGTTGTTTAAATCTTCAAAACAAATACTAATGTCTGTGGACATACATTAGACCATAATGCTACTAAGAATAATTTTTTTAAATGAATGCTTAACTTGTAGCACACACAGAAACAAGCTTCATTAGGAGACACTGTTTCTAAGGACTGTTTTTCCGCACTTAGGGAGAATGAATGATTATTTGCTCTGAGTGGTTGGTTTCCCAGCCACTTGACTGACAAACACCAGGTCTCAGAGGCAGCTTGGGGTTAAGGATGGAGCTAACAGAAAGAGATGGAAAGGTTGGGGCTAGATATTGGCAATGGACTTAGATGCTTTAGTTTGGCTAAAATGTCATTTGCACATCAGTGTTTAACAGTTTTTGACTCAAGGTGCCCAAGTTCAGATCTTGATTCCATCATGCATCAGTCTTGTGAACTTGTGCAAATTTCTTACCCCTCGTTTCCTCATTTGTAGAATCTGAATAATCTTAACTTCTTAGAGTTTTACGAAGATAACACAAGATCACGAGGAGCTCTGTGTAGTTCTCAGCAGGTGATAAGCCCTCAAGACATGTTAATTTTTGTTATCATCATTAGCTTTGGGTTTGTTTCATTCTAGGCCTGGAGTTTTGATTAACAGTAAGAGAGAGTCCGAGCATTCCAAGTAGGTCTGTAACAACATCAAGGGACCTGAGGGAGCCTGGATGGCTCCTTCGGTTGAGTGTCTGCCTTTGACTCAGGTGATGATCTCAGGGTTCTAGTATCGAGCCCCTTGTCGGGCTCCCTGCTCAGCGGGGACCCTTTCCTGGCTCACCCCCCAACTCACTCTCAAATAAACAAAATCCTTTTAAAAAGAGAGTAGTGAAAGAACTCCGGATTTTATAAAGCATCTATAAAGATTTGTTACAAATCTTGTAAACTTGTATCTTTTGACACGTATATCCATACGTGATGGTACCTGCTAGACACAAATGCACTTTCTGATCCTTGCCTTCGGTTTCTCCCAAAGACCCACTGTTCACCCTTTTCAAAGGAAAGCAAGGGGATGGTTCTTACTGATTTAGTTTGTCTTCTGTGTCATCCCCATTGCTTTGCCCCGTGAGGTCTTACATGGTTAAGAATGTCTTCTTCTAAAACACTGATCTCTGGTCTTTATCGGTTCATTTCTCTACGATGCTTTGCTTTCCTCCACCTGCCCTGCAGCATGCCGGCTGTGATGCTGCTGCTGCAGCTGTCTGAGATTCTAGGCTGAGCTTTCTTAGCCTCCCTCTGTGTTCTCCTTGGCACCTGCCTCCTCCCTGGTCTGCCTTTTGTCATGATAAGGGAGCTTTAAATTCTTTTGGCAAGAAGAACCATTTCAATTCGCACATGTGCCAAATGATGTATGGAGGAGGTTTTCACTGAGGCTTTTTCAATAGTAGGAGAAGTCTGGAAACAACTTAAAGGATGACCAGTGGGGAACTCTTTAAATAAATTATGGTCCATTCGAATGTAGAAAACTAGACCACCGTTTAAAAAGGAGCATTTCTGTACTGGTATAGAAAAATATTCAGGGTCTTTTAAGAAAGAAGAGTGGGGTGCCTGGGTGGCTCAGTCATTAAAAGGCTGCCTTCTGCTCAGGTCATGATCCCGGACTTCTGGGATCAAGCCCCACATCATGCTCCCAGCTCAGCCGGAAGCCTGCTTCTCCCTCTCCCACTCCCCCTGCTTATATTCCCTCTCTCACTGTCTCTGTCAAATAAATAAATAAAATCTTTACAAAAAGAGAGAGAGAGAGAGAGAGAGAGAGAGAGAGGAAGATGCCCAGGAGTTTATACTGTGTGCTATAATTTCTAAGATCATTTTTAAAGAAGAGCCATGTATTTCCTTTATATAAAAGGAATATCTCTAGAAAGATAAGCAAGAAAGAGATGATAATGGTTGCTTCTGGATAAGAGACAAAGGTGGGAAGGAAACCTACTTTATGGGACCTTTATGCAGTCAAGCTTGTGACTACAACCTATTCAAAAATAATTTTAAAAGAATACAAAGAACAGTTAAAAATGCATAGTCCAGGGATGAGATGACAGATAAGCCTATCCTATCAAAATCCATGAAAAACAAACCCTTCAGTTCCACAGTCTATTAACATTCAAAGCCAGCCCTCACATTTCTGCATATTTCTGGGAGGATGTTTTCAGAGGCTAGCCCTGACGGACACACAGACTGCCATAGTCCCTTAGTTCTTTGCCCCTGAAGTGAAACTCTGCTTCTTTTCTGGTTTCTAAAAGGAAGAAGAGCACTCACAGTAAAAATTTGAGAATTTTAGGGTTGTTGCTTTTTTTTGGAAGCTTCATCAGGTGAAGAGGGAGGAGGAGTTATAATGCAGCATCCCAAGGGGTTTACAATGCAGCATCACAAGTGACTTTAAGGGAAAACACGAGAACCTTCGTTTAGCTGCGCTTCCACAGTGGAGTTCTAATAATCTGGCCAGCCCACTGTCTTCATTGGGCTCCCTCCTCTGTCCTCTTCCTTTATTAACAAAGCAAAATAAATTCTCCTTCTCTCCTGCAGAGCACTTCTGTGTCCCCATTTTGTTGCTTAAATGTGCCACTGACACCTATACTCCAGGGCAGGTATTTTTTCCAAATATAGGCAATTCTTAGTTGAAAACCGAATCTGTTCTCGGTTCTAATATTAGGCAAAATGCCACATATTAGCCAGAGTGGTAACACCACAATCCTGACAGATATATGTGCACCGGCACTCAGACCGTGCATGTTGGAGTTCTTCAAGGTCTCCTCTTCCAAACCACTATCTCCCTGGGCAAGCTCATGTACTCCCGGGGCTTTAATTACATCTAATCTCGAGGCGCCCACAGGTACATCTTCAGCACCAGTCCTCTCCAATGCCAAGCCATGTGCAACATCTCCATTTAGCAAACTCCATATCACACCCACCGGCCCAAAGGGAATTGATGGTGTTCCTCCCAAACCAGTCCTTCACCAGCATTCCTTGTCTCCGTGTATCCCACTGCTACGAACCAAGCTGCTCCCGCCAGAAGCCTCCCTCATCCACATCAGATCCACCCTTGAGGAAGTTCTGCCTTTCTGCATCTCCACACAGACTATTGCTATCCAGTGAACGGTATCTGACTGGAGCCAAATGTTCCAATCCTGTGTTCAGGTTCTCGTTGCAAACTATCGCAGTTGAGGATGTTTGGAGATTCGTGAGAGCTGTAAATGTCCTCCTCCACACGGGGCCATCAGATGGATGTTACAATGAAAGCAAGTCTCTGACCAGATTCTGCCGCACATTGCAAGCATTTGTTTACAAGTAAGCGTGAAAACTGTCATACAGTCTGACCCACTTAGTTGGACTTTTGGCACTTTGGAAGGTATCCGGGCTGAAGGGTTCCCTCCAGTAGATGTGACTGCTGTCTTCTAGCAGCAGGATTTAGCTCACCTTCTTTTGGATCAGAATCCTCTGCTAGGAAGTGCGACAAGAGCCTGGTTTCTAGTCTAGGCTCCTCAAAAAGATGGGAGAGGCCACAGGGTTTATAAGATTCTGAGGAGGTAGAAGGGATTCAGAGGATAGAAGAGGCTGTGTAATTGCCCAGAGTCAATTCATGAATTCCGAATGCTTCTCCTTTCACCCATGAGATATTCCCTCTAGCATTCCTATGCCAGTGAACAGACACTATGGAAGGCTTAATGGCGGTATTTGAAGACATTTGTTGCAGCTGCCCCTGGGGAGTGGATGTCTGATGAGGGTAAATCGAATGTTAAGTAGCCACCTCTAGGGTGGAAATTTTAAAAATTTTGTATATAATCGTATGTAGTTACCTGTAACCTAATATGTTATATAGTATCATGCACATATATATGTGTATTTATATGTAACATTTAGAAAGCACATTGCAGACAGTGTATCCCTCCTATCTGCATACTTCTAACCATCTTCCTGGGTTCTCTCTTGCTCTCTGGTAAACCCATTTTCCACACAGATGAAACAGTCAAAACCACAAACCTAGCCATTTCCCTGCCTTAGTGACTTTTCCTGATCTACTGTGCTGGGCTACCTTGTCCTCCTTTCTGTTTCTTCCATTGGCCAAGATGGCAAGTGCCTTGTAGCATGTGTCCTCCTGGTCTAGAACATGTTCTCTACCTCTCTGGGCATAACTAAACCCTAGTGTCATGGAGGCCACCACTTCAAGGAAGCCGTCACTGACTCCTCGGATGACGTGAGCCTCTCAACGGACCCTCCTGTGACTAAAGTTGCAATGAGTTCATTGTCTGATGTTCATCACTGGACTGTTGTTATTTTAGGGACAATGTTCACGTCTTTCTTATTCTCTCAACACTGCCTTAGTCTCACTGTTAGTGTCCAATAAATATTTGTTGCATGACTGAATGAATGTGAGAGCTGTATTATATCTGAGGAATTTCAGCCACAGGCTTACATTGGGCTTCCTGTTGGAACATGGATTTGTAGTTATGTCTGGGAATATCAATCTTCAGGAAGATCCTTTGGAAAATGATATGACGCATTAATTACTCAAGCCGTATTATATAGAAAGTATAAATTTGATGTCTTTTGAAGTCTAAATCCTAAATCCTCCTTATCTGTCCCATGATCTTTGAGAAGAGAACCATCTGGAACAAGATGAACACAAATCATTGCATACTATGTTTGGCGATTTCTCCCTCAGTTTACCTTGGGGTCTCCTGCAGAAGGTATAGCAGGTGTTAGAGGTGGGGCACAGGAAGGCCTTCTAGTGGGAGTCAAAGGAAGTTTCCCAGAAAATTAATTTGGAAATTGTGCTGTGAATTCCCTCCACATGGGAAATACTACAAAGCACAAAATCTATCTGCTCTGTTCACGCAAACACAGATTCGAATTTCTAATTTCTGTTTGTTTGTATTGCAAGGAATGGATCTTTTTTATGGCATACTACGGTGTCTTGGAGGCAATGCAAGTGATAATCTATACACTAAAAGATTGCCGATAACCTCTCAAGCATTAAAATCATCATAGAACCCCCCCCCCGACATTGTATTGCTTATTAAAGATACAGGTAGTTGGACCTAAGTCTCAAAGATTATTATTTAGGAGGTCTGGCCCAGGGCTCCTCAATTTGCTCTTCAAAAACTAAGTTCAGGCACTAAAAGCTAGAGAGAGCTGTAAGGAAGCATAAGGCAAACATCCATATTGACCCGTTCACACACAGATCTAGTTCACCACTTTGATCGGCCGTGGAGAGTCCCAGCTCGTTACAGTCCTCACCACTGGAGAGCTTAGTGACCTCAGCAGATATCAAGGATGCCCTACTGAGAAAATGGGGTGCCCTGAGTGTCAAATGGAAGTGAATATTAGTACAAATGAAGAAATAGAAAAGTATTTTCTTTCTCTTCTACAGGGAGTAGTCTACATTGTCTTTTCAGCTATATTTACTAATACGAGTATGGCTTCCTCATTTCTCTTATTAGAAAAACCTAAACTTCCACAAGAGATAAGTGATGGATACTAATGTAAACAGCATGCTCCTCTAATATATGAGTACACCTACAGTGTCTTGACTTAAAATAGGAACACACTTTCTTTCCAAAGAAAGATATACATGCAAATCTATTTTCAAACAAAAAGAACAAAATGTCACTCTGTCGATGCTTTTTGAAAAGAGCTGCTATTTTAAAAGTATGGTCCATACGTTTTGGCAGAGGGTTATGCATTAGAAACGCAAGGAGTTTGTTGACTTCCTGGTGGGAATGTAGGCTGATGGAGCATGTGGAGTAGAAGCAGGAAGGACAGTATTGAATTACCAGATAAACAGGTGAGCCGTGGGGGTGGCCAAGTGGTTCCCTCTACATAATGAAAACCTTCAGTCCCTCCATAACTGATTTTCTAAAGGTAGGAGTTAAAGGACTTGAGGATAAAATTCTGATTTGATTAAGACAGTTCTAGTCACAAGACAAAATGATGGTCTAGAATTCTGAACATCTACCCCAGGGCATTTGATCTTTCTTCCTGAGCATCTGTCAGCTGTTGCCAGTGTGCCCCCCCCCCACCCACCCACCGGGGTAGGTCTGGACAGAGACTAGACTGGGGCAAGCTAAGCAGGTTTCTCAAGACTGTTCATCTTTGACCTGGCAAGAACCCCACTCGCTCACTCTCAGGGTCCCGGACGAAGTTTCTCTGACCTTTCCTGTCCTATGGTTTTACATCTTGGGGTTTTGTTTTGTTTTTATTAAATCATCCTATTTGTTGTTTTAAACTCTGGCCTTGTTGGAGTATAAGGCCATGGACTAGCAGCTGTCAGACAGCTTGGGGTTTTGTTTTGTTTTTATTAAATCATCCTATTTGTTGTTTTAAACTCTGGCCTTGTTGGAGTATAAGGCCATGGACTAGCAGCTGTCAGACACCTGTTTTTTCACTTACTAGCTGGACAAATGTCTAATCTCTAAACCTCTGTTCCCTCATCTGCTAACCAGAGGTGATCCCTGTGCTTGCCTCCTGGGAAACTCACCGCACTGTGCCTGGCAAGCAACGAGTGCTCAGGAACTGTCACTATTCTTTTCACTCTTAATATTTTCACATTTTGAAGTCTGGCACCTGGTTATATCTCAAAGAATCTATCAGAACCTCATTTGTATCAAATTAAGCATCTACATCTGACTCTGAAGTGGAAACTTTCTGCCCATGACTGCTTTGGAGTTCTCTGGCAGTTTCCTTGGAGAATCTGGTACAGCCTGTGAAGCGGTGTCGACCCTGAGGTCATGACCCAAGGCAAAGGCAGACGGTTAACCGACTGAGCACCCAGGTGTCTGGAGTGATATTTTTAATTACACCTCACAACGTTCATGGTGTTTAAATTATGTCTCCTAAATGGAAATTCAACCGTTCAGACCTCTTGTGTGTCCACTGAGGCCCTGGAGGAGGAGACGTGCCAGCATGAGGAGGGAAGGGCGTGACGTGAACACGGTGTTCCCTATGGGGACCAGAGACAGCGACCAGAGTGCCCCACCACCCGCAGTGTTCACAGAATTGAAAAAGAAGTAGCCAGCACAGGGGCGCCTGAGTGGCTCAGTCGGTTAAGCGTCTGCCCTGGGCTCTGGTTGTGATCCCGGGGTCCTGAGACCGAGCCCCACATCTGGGTTCCTGCTCAGCAGGGGAGTCTGCTTCTCCCCCTCCCCCTGCTCATGCTCTCTCTCTCTCTAATGAATGAATAAAATCTTAAAAAGAAAGAGAAAAGAAATAACACAAACCGCAAGACTTTGGAACTCATCAGGCCAGGAAGAGCACTTTGTGGTTTCCTGAGTTCAGAACATTGGGGCTCTCCCCAGGCCCATCCCGCCTACCCTCCCCTGAGGCTGGAGGCTCTCAGGGGCTTGCCCAGGGTGTGGACCTACAGATGCTCTCTAGGGGCAATTCCCTTGAGCTGCCTGGAGTGCCAGGTCGCTGATGCAGACATTTTCAGTCACTGTTTTTTTCGGCCTCTGGCAAGTGGTTTTGAGCTATTCGGTTAGTAAAGAAAAGGGCTGGTTGCCTCACGAAGAAATGAGACAGAAGGAAAATGTGTTTGACCTAGTTAAGCAACTGAGTAGATTGTTGTGTTTTCACAATTTCTGGTTATACCATATTAGCTACATGCATTTTTTTTTTTTTAACTGGGTCTTTCAACTGTTCTGGGAAAACAGACAATGTGCATTGTAAATGTCTATCAAATAAAGTATTATGAACAGCATTGCTTTTGAAACATGCTACATATAATTTCCTCCCTCCTTGCCTCCCTTTGTCCTTCTCTCCATTCCTTTCTTCCTTCCTTCCTCCCTTCCTTCCTAGCTTCCATCTTTAAGGGCAAGGACCACGCTATATGCGAGAGGATATGTGAGACAGAAGGTCCAACCCTCAAGAAGCAGTCTAACGGGGAGGCAGCCATGTTAAAACATGGAACCGCAATTACACAGGTGTGTACAAGATCCCCTTAGGGAGACAGTAGGAAGTGGTTATCCTATCTTGCTTTTGAGGGAAAACAATAGAGAGAGGAATTGTCCTCTGAGTTTAGTTCTAGTTAAAAAAAATCCCAGCAACTGCATGGGGCACTTGTCAGACTTTATGAGAATCAGGGGGTACACACACAGACACACAGATGGGAGTCAGTAAAAATCCCCCTCAGGAATCTTAAGGTGGAATTCTTAGGCAAAGGAAGTTGTTTACCAAAACCTAGAACCGAATGCTTGGCAAGAGATTCTTGGCTTGGCTTAAGAGATTGACATCAGCCTTCGTGTCCAGATCTTTAGGACCCAGCTTTGGTTCAGTTTGACACGTATTCAACTTCTGTGGGTTTTGTTGTTGCTGCTCTGTTTTGTTTTTTGAGAATTTTAGATAAGCAAATTTAGGTACTGATTAGCAAGGTAGCTTACAAAATTGTTAGTAACATATATAGTGGATGTTGCTTGTAGATTCTTTCTCAGTTCTAGAAAAAGACTAGATATCCAGCAGGTGGACGTGGCAAGAGAGAACGTTCGGGAAGCAAGAGCAGCATCAGGCAAAGACACAGAGGCAAAGGATAGCTGGGTACCGTGGGGAGATAGAAGAGGTTCATGATGGCAGCAAGGTAGGGGTGGCGTAGAGTGGGGCTAGTGAGTGGGACAAGGATATACTATGCCACTGATAGCTGATGGCAGCCACATTTGTATGTCCAGTCCTCTCGCTGAGCCCCCCAGCCAGACTTCTAATGGCCACCATGCTGCGTCCACACAGATCTCTAACAATGTTCAAGCTAAGAATATCCCAAACAGAACCTTCATCTCTGTGGTTCTGATTTTTTCCCTCCAGTTCTATTCATCTCTGTCAGTGGTAACTTGTACCCACAGTTAATGAAGCTGAAAATAAAAAAGTTGTGTTTATTCTTCATTTTTTTTACCCTGGCTTAAATGCAAAACAAATCCCAAATTTGTCTCTCTCCACTGCCACCATGGCTATCACTCCACTCTAAGCCTCTGAATTTTTTAGTGTTTTTGTAATAATTACCTCTTTTACAAAAATCTAAATCCGATCATGACAGTTCCCTACTTTGGACACTTGAGACTTTTTGTCAGTAGAATCAAGTTCTTACGGGGTCCAGAAGGGCTCCAGGTTTTGCCTCTCACTTCTCCAGGCTTGTCTTGCCCATGTTCTCTCTGTCAGTCTTTGCCACTCCTGCTTTCTTTGCCTCATCTTCAGGGCCTCTGCTGTTCCCTTGGCTAGATGGTGGCCTTCTAAATATCTGAAGGGTTAACCCTTTTCCATCTTTGGATCTCAGTGCAAGTACAGTAGTCTTTTCATGATCTCATTCTCTAAAGTAGTTTACAAGGCCACCGCCTTCCCACCTTTCATTGCCGAGTTCTATCCTACCTTTCTGTTTATTACGTCCAGGCTAATAACAACACTCTGGGATTATATTGCTGATGTTTTGTTGACTTCTGGATCTGCCTTCCCTGAGTGTAATTTTCTTGAAGGCAGAGACCTTGTCTTTCTTGTGGGTTATTGTTACCTCTGCCTCCAGATCACTGTTTGTCATTTATTAGATGTTCAGTAAATATTTGTTGACTTGAATGAATAGATCTAGGATCTGGCCCATTATACATAACAATGGAAGGCCACGGGCTAGTTTTTATGGTCTCGCATTTGATTCAGAGAATGTTCCATGTGTCCTTGAGGAAACTGTATTCTGCTGTTGTTGGGCGAAGTGTTCTGTTGGTGTCTGTTAGGTCTGCTTGGGTTATAGTTATACAGATTTTCTGTATCCTTATCGATTTTCTGCCCAAGTTGTTCTATCGATTTTTGAAAGTGTGATCTCGAAGTCCCCAGCTACGACTGTTGAATTGTTTATCTTTCCCTTCACTTCTGTCTGCTTTGTTTGAGTTAAGAAGTTGTTTACATTCTTCATTCTATCCTGGGATTCCCCCTCACTTTCTAAATGATGTCTTAGAAAATGTTTATACATATGTTAAGGTCCACTCCTTGTGCTATAAAGTTCCGTGGATGCTGGCAGATGCTCCCTTCCAAAGTCATTCCTGTCAGGCGGAGCTGTGTTCTCTGCTCTTACAGAATCTCAGACCCCGAGCCAGAGCTGGAGACGGCGACTTCTCCCAGAGTGACACCGCCCTGATGCCTTCGTTTTCTTGGCTTGCAGTCTGGTGTGGAACTTCCTCCCGATGAGCGAACTGTGGTGGAGACCATCAGGCCCCAGTGTTCCCAGTACGTAGTGGCTGCGGAAGAACCTTTGCTCTTCCGGTGAGCTGGATGGGGGAAGGGAGTCCCATTTCTCTGCCGTGCCTGCTCTAAGCAGTGATTTCCCAACACGGGACTGTGGAGGATGAACAATCCTTGTGGCTTATTACTTCCAGCTTCAGATTTGATGCTAAGGAGAGCAGAAGACCCTACCTTTTCGCCTGCATCCCAAAGCAATGGTTCTTCCGTCACACAGAATGTGGGTGGATGATGGTGTGATGGGAGCTGGTCCTGATTCAAATGCTGAGAACTTTTTCTGTTTTTCATCAAGATTTAGCATAATTTGAGTAAATGTCATGCTGTTTGCTGTACATCCTTAGGGAAATTTCCAGAGACTTAAAAATTTTTTTTTTCTGTTTCTATTTTTACAACTCCCACCAGTTAAATAGTTGTTTTGCTGGGGAAACCGCTCCCCTAGGTCCCCATCTAGAGGCTCACATCACCATTCTAGAACTATTCCCTACCAGGCCAGTTTTTCAACTTTTAAGCCTCAGTTAACAGGCACCCAGGAATCAGACTGTCAGTTTTACATAAATGTAAGACAAATGTCATGGCTACTGTTAATGAAAATAATTTAAACGTGATAAATCCACGTTAGTTAATTGGATAATATTTCCCAAGTTACTGTGTCCAGCTTGATGGCAGATAACAGTAGCCCTAAGTGAGGTTTAACACTCAGTATGGTTTGGGAGCTTCTTTATCCTTTACTTTTTACTAAATTAGAACAGCTAATTTAAAAAGAAAGCAAGTGACTTGTGAATTTGTTAACTACTTTTGAAGGCAAGGCAAGGACTCAAAATTCCTGGAGTGATCTCTCACTGAAGATTGCTTCTGGCACCATCAGGGGTAAATTCAATAGGCTTATGAGTATTTTAGCTTGGAATAAAGCAGCTTACTTTTTCCTCATCTATACTTTGATGACATTCCATTCTGAAAAGTATTTTTTTTTTCCATTTCCATTGCATCCTATGGAGGTTGTTTTAAAATATAACCAACTAATATGAAGTCCACTAATTCCAATGAGGGAAATATTTCTCACACTTTTTGGAGAAAGTCAAATTCTCAGCAATTAGTCTATCGTATCTTGTCTTTCTAATAAAATAGTAATCTCATATCCTCAGAAGCAACATCTTGAAATTTCACCCCTGAAGTGACAGGTTTAGGCTATTCAGAGTTTTTGAGATTATATATATATATATATATATATATATATATATACACACATATATATGTATATACATACACATTTTAAGATTTTTTTAAAAATTTATTTGACAGAGAGTGAAATGGTGAGAGAGGGAACACAAGGGGGTGGGGGAGGGAGAGGGAGAGGGAGAAGCAGAAGCAGGCCTCTGCTGAGCAGGGAGCCTGATGTTGGGCTCCATCCCAGGACACTGGGATCATGACCTGAGTGGAAGGCAGACACTTAACGACTGAGCCACCCAGGTGCCCAGAGTTTTTGATATACTGTTGAGCTTTGACAGTTGAATAAGCTTCATGAGATCATAGAATTGTGTTTTACTGGCCTTATGGAATGTTGTGATGAGCTGGTTTTATCATTTAATTTCAAAAAGCTGACGTGCAACATCTTCTCCTTTGACAGTCAGGGAAATTCAGAAGGAGAAGTAGGCTTATACTTCCAAGGTATTTGCACCATAGGCTGAAAAACCTTTATTCTGTGGGTTTGATTTGATTGCCTTACAATTGTGCTTCTCACCATTACCCTGGCATGAAGATGAGGGTCATTCGTCGACTGACATGTGCTGTCTCTGAGAAAGTGCTCAGTGGATGGTGACAGAGACCTTTCCTTGATGAGCCCTTAGCTCAGGTTTTGTCAGTGTTAATGTTAACACATTTTCTCCTGTCCACACCATGGCTCATAAAAGAATCCTTAGCTTAAAAAAAGTTTTCTTTTCTAAATCATTATTTCAGTATTGAATAGGTCAAAAAGCCATCGAGCCCATCGACCCAATACACATAGGGCACTGCGCCAAGAGCTGTACAGTATCCCAACTCATTGCTCCTACTGAGCACGCAGAGTCAATGCACACTGCACAGGTTAAGGCAGAGTCCCCAACAAGGCTGCCCCACCTCAGATGCCAGCTGCAAGTTTCAGAGTCCTCAGGCCACCCAGACTTCTGAGCAACTGGCTACAAATTCAGGAGTTCCCAGGACAACCCTCAGCTTTGATAATTTGCTAAAAAGACTCACAGAATTCAGGAAAACTCTATACTTGTGATTCAAGTTTTATGAGAAAGGATACAAATCAGGAGTCAAAAGAGGAAGCACGTCGGGCAAGGTCCGAGACCATCTTGAATGCAGGATTTCCATGTGCTGTTCCTGTGAAATCAGAGTATCACCCTTCTCGCACATAAATGTGTTCATTTACCAAAACTCTCAGACAGGCTTCAATGGTTGAAGTTTTTATTGGGATTTCATCGTGTAGGCATGAACGATGGAATCACAGGCCTGTGACTGACCTCAGTCCCCAGCCCCTCCTGTTCCTCTTGGAGGTACATCTAGTATCACATGGCTCAAAGCCTCAACCCTCTGATTTCATCTTTCTGGCATGGCCAGCCCTCATCCGGGAAGTCTCGAGGGACCCACTATGGTCACTCGGGAAATTTCAAGTTTAGAAGCTCCATCTCAGAAACACAGCACAAAGACCCGATGGAACCCCCATTTTACAACAAACACCTTCATTCAGATGCAAATTTATGCCAGCAGCTCCTGCATTAGTCATTGTCTTTCCTCCTGGTGCGAGGTATCTCTGGCTCTGTTTGATAAAGGCCTTTGGTAATCCGTCCTTAGATCAGTTCTCTGAGCTCAAGTTTACTATCATTCGTATGCATGCACACATGAAGAGTGTAATGCCGAGAACCTTCCACGGATCTGGATTTTGTGATGATTAGTGCTCATTGAGTGTTTGCTCGTTCCAGGCATGGTGCTCGGCTATGTACATGCATTTCATCCTCATAACAAATTTCAAATATTAGATAAGTCTTACCTCCTCTTTACACATAAAGGAAGGGGGAGGGGTAAAGAGACATTATGTCCAAAGTAATATGCCCAGAGTCCCAAAAGTAGCAAGTGGCAGAGCTGGGATTTGCAATGCGGCATCTACTTTCAAAGCCTGTGCCCCATTAGGCTGTGCTCCTTACAGCAATAAGAACATCAGCTTTGCACTGGAAAGTTCTGGAGCACCTCGTTTGGTTTATCATAAAAGCAATTTTTCTAAATGATGCAAAAGCATCAGTGGTTAATGTCATAATATAACAAGGTTTCTTAAAAGAAAACACACTAAGGACTCATGTTACACAAAAAGACGATCCAATAAAATTCAGTGTTCAAATATTTGTCATTCCCTGAATGCTTGTGAAATATCTTCATTTACAGATTCGCTATCCCAACACATGCAGAGTCAAATTCAATATTTACCCTGGGGACCTCTTCACTATTCTTCATGGTGAAGGTATTCTGAGTTGTTTTCATCCCTAGTTTTAATGTTTCTGTTTTCATCCTTTGTTTTGTACCTTAACAAGCCACTTTTGAAGTATTGGGGTGTTTGAAAAATTATTGATATTAAAGTAAAGGTGTAAGCTTAAGGAAATTAAGAAAAGCTGACATGAAATAAAAATATACTGATCAACGCACCTTCAGTTCCTTAACTGTACATAAGGGTAAAGTGTTGTGTGGCTTTCACAATATAATAAATATATAAAGGGCCTCCAGGAAGGAACAGTGCTCCAAAAGACAGATCTAGAATCTTCTTGTCAGGGGGCAGGTACCAGCAGGCCCTCTAGAATGCTCCATGAGTGACCTTCTTTCCCGCTGTTTTCAGTTCTTATTCCGAAACAGAAAAAAACAACTATTTTTCTCTTGTGGATATGGATTGCTATTCTTGTTTTTGGCATCCTCCAGGAGAGGAAATGTCAGACTGGCCCGTCGGAGAAGGAAGATGGAGTTTTTTGATAAGATCTCATTAATGGAGAACAAACAGGGATATCAGAGCATCAGGAGAAAAATTGCAGAGTAATGAGAGAGCGTGATGCTCTTTGTTCTTTATTTTTGTTACTGGCTTCTTTTCCTCTCCTCCTTCGCCGTCTTCAATCTTATGTACTTGGAAAATGATGCAGTCTTCTTTATTCATTTACATCTTACAGATTTACATCATTACAGATGCTTTGTAAACCTCTTTCACGTTTAAGGAAGAAGCAGAAGACACATTGAAATGAATTTGCTCATTTTTCTTCATGGCTTTTAATTTTCCCTCAAATTCACCAAGTTGACTTTAATTAGACCTTAATAAGAACACAGTGTTTTATTAAATGGTTCACAACCAGAACGTTTGTCCCTAGTTGCCTTGTTCTGGTGGCTTTATATTCTCTTCCAGAAATTCAGCCCTACACATCCTCCAGGGCCGTGAGACAACAAGCAACACCAAGCCTCAGCTGTGGGAACTGTGTGAAGGAGCCCACGATAAAGGCCTTCATAGCCTTTCTAGTCATGTTTTATTCAACTAAAAAGAGGGGGTGGGCAACTTCTCCTTTGAACTACAAACATTTCGAGCAACTATGTCCTTATATCTAAAACGTAAATCTTCCTTCAAAAACAATTTTTATTTTTGGTCCAACAGGATGTAAGGTGGGCTGTGTAATTAACTGAATAATTTGCCTTAAGATCACCAGTGGGCGGAGTTGGGCTCTAATCAGAGACAAAGCTGGAATTTTTAGCCAGCCTCCAAAAGGCTCCCAGCTCTTGACAACACTTTGTCTGACTTGCTTCTCCTCCTTCTTAGCAGTTCATTTTCTATGAGTGTGTCTTCATCCTTCCTGACCCCCTCCAAGGTACCTACAGATGACCCTCCATCTTAGGAACCACCCCCTGCCTGCATCTGTTCAGCCTTCTCTGCCTCCCTTCACTCACATGGGATAGAGCTCTCCTTCAGGAGTTTGTATCAAGTTGTGTCAACGTAGGCAAATTACTTAACCTCTACTGGTCTCAATTTCGTCATCTGTAAAATGGGACTGATATTACTTCTCCTATATTTTAGTTAATTCAAGGAGGTATGCATGTAAACTTCTTAACACAGTCTAGTACACGTTAAGGTCTGGTAGCTTTTAGATTCATAATTATTTCCTGTACCCAGCAAAGTGAAGAAACCTTTTTTATTTAATATATGGAGATATATCCTAGCTAGTGTCTTATGATGCCTAATAGGACAGATTTAGTGAGTTCACCACCATCATTTACAGGGCTTGGGGCCAAGAGTAGACATGTATGCCCACTGCCACTTTCTTCCCTCTTTCAGCTCTGTCCCTCACTGCAAGGTGCCTCACGCACGAATGCGTGTCATTCTCACACCTGCATGTCTAAGTTCTGTCCAAACCCACTTCCCTCCTGCCCTACAAAGAGCCATTCTTAGGCCCCCTCTCAGGTCTATGAATGGGTCCTCCAGAGAGTATGTCCATGGGAGAGCTCCTTGCAAGCTGGCAGAGGCTTGAGTCCTCGGATGGGGAATTTCATGATCCTGGGTAGGCAGGATGAGGCGTGGAAGCAGAGGGTGGCCTGGGCTTGGTGCTCAGAACTGTCTGCCACAAAGAGGCATAGCTGAATGGTGACCGAAACAGGATACTCCACCAGGCAGGATTTGGGGTAGGAGCCCTGGCCATCTGGAGGTAATCATGTTGCAGAAGATGAACCATGGGTTAGAGAAGGTAGTTCCTCCATAGTCTGCATACCCAGCCAGCTTGAGGTCCTTGTGTCCAGCCAGCAGAGTGACAAAGATGAGGTACCCACTCTTCTCACTAAGGTCCTGACAACCCTTTGGACCAGCCCCAATGAATGCAAAGTCCCTTGAGTGCTCAGGTCTTGGTGTTGCCTGTGCTCCGCTTCCGCAGATCTGCAACACAGACCTCTGCACTCCTCCCCTTTGCTAATGTTTCCTTCATTTCGCGTTTGCAGAGGGGACACCAAAGCAACACTGGGAGAAGCTCATCTCCAATTCCAGGGAGCTTGGAACCAGGGGGAGTCTCAGCACACAAAAGGGTGAAAGAGATCCGTTTGCTGGTAGTCAGCAGCCTTTGACTCTAGAAAGCGAGTAAACCATGAGGGGCAGCACACCACACTTCCTGAAGAATTGAGGTTACCATCCATCTGCTCCTTTCAAAACATATGGTTATGTCTACATTAGCAGCTTTCCTTTTATTACTGAGAGTCTCAGCACCCACGTGTACAGCAGACTGCTGCAAAGGACTTGGGGTAAAGCGTTAACTTCCTAAGAATTTATGTTGAGGAATAATTTGGCAAGAGAAAGCTACAAAATTCAACAGCAAATGCACAATAAAGATAGAGCCCATGTGATAGATAGTAAAACCCCCAGAGAAGGAAATCGATGTCTTCAATTATAAATTGTCACGGAGCGACATTTGGAATCTGAGCAGAAGTGCCATCCCTGGAGTGAAGACAATTCAGTTCCAGCAAAGCTTGGCCGGCTTCCCTTCTGAGCAAGAGTGCTCCGCTCTAGTGATCTCAAGGGTCCAGTTCCGTGCCTGCTGGGCAGCTCTCGCTCAGGACCCAGTGACTTCGGAAGTGGGCTGATCTGGTGAAGCGTCCCTGTGTATAAAGCTGTATATAGGGGAAGCAGCCTCTTTGGGGGTGTTTTTTTGTTTGTTTCTGAGAAAAGGGACCTATCTGACCGACCTTCCAAGTAGGCGGCTGCAGAACATGACTTTCTGGAGCTGTTCATAGAGTTTAATCTCAACAGTGGTCTGTTTTATTTGAATATAAGCTGAAGGGTTCCACAATGAACAAGTTTGGGAAATGATGAATTCAAACCAAATCTATCTATTTCTGGGTATACACCCAAAAGAATTTAAAGCAAGTTCTCAAAGAGATATTTGCACAGCCATGTTCACGGTAGGTCAAACTTGTGTCCATCAACTGATGACTGGGTAAACAAAATGTGGTGTACACACACAATGCAATATTATGAATAAAAGGGGAGGAAATTCATAGATGAACTTCCAGGCCATTATGCTCTGTGAAATAATCCAGTCACGTAAGGACACAGGCTGTATGATTTGATTTCACTTACATGTGAAATAGAATAGTTAAGTCATAGAAACAGAAGGTAAAATGGTGTTTGCCAGGGAGAGGGGAGAATGTGGAGTTAGTGCTCAATGGGGACAGAGTTTCAGTTTTACAAGATGGAAAGAGTTTTGTGGATGGACGGCAGTGTTGGCTACAGAACTATGTGAAAGTATTTAAATGCAGGCGTGTTAACACTCCTGAACTGCACGCTTAAAAATGCCCAAGATGTAAATTTTACTTTACATGTACAGTAACACAATAAAATTTTTTTTTAAAAATCTAAGGATGATTATTTTAACTGCCAGATATCTCAGAGTGTCTGTTATGCTCAAGTGCAATATTATTTGAAGTGAGAGAGTGTAAAACACACTTTCCCCAAATAGGATATACATTAGAAACTACTAATATGGACCGATTTTATTCCTTGATCTTCCTCCTATCCCCTTTCCAGAGAAACCCTTATAAATATTTAAATCAGGAATGCTATTTCGTTTAAAGCATGATAACTTATAATGTTCTATGGGGGTGGGCAAGGTGGAGATTCATGAGTATTTGGCTTAATCTCACCTCAAGTTGCCCAAGTGAGGAGGAAAACTGGAAAACATTATGGAAAGTTTCTCATGGAAAATAAGAGCAGTTTCTGCGTGGGCTGCTTCTTGGCATCTGTGTCTTTTAGGCACCGCAGAATGGTGGGGTCTGGGCGAGGACCACCCAGAGTTCCATCTCCATACCATGTAATAAGCTTGTTCCCACGCATGCTTCCTAAATTCTTCAGACCTCCTCCCCTAACAGATCCCTTCCTACACTTAATGACTCTTATTAAGGAAGGGCTGGAATTTTGGGGAAGATGGTGGAAAGTTAAGCATTTAGGAAAATACTCTAATTTTCCCACAAGATTTTATTATGTACCCCTCATTTTTCCTTTCTTTACTTCGTTCCATAGGGCAGCTTGCAGCCCCAGAAACATCAATTAACCTTTCTTGAGACATTTCAGGCTGTTCGCCTCTGTCTAAAATAGCAGACTTTCAGTTTTAGAGCAGTAGAATGTGCGATTCAGAGGAAGGCAGGGGCTGAGAAATAAGCCTTGCGCGTGCACTAAAACTTGGGGCGTGTCCACATGCCTGCTCTCACCTTTGAAACACAGAGCCTGCCTTTGGACATAGACCTACCTATAAGGCACCTATCATGAATTCTGTAAGATGGTGATCATATTCTCCAAATCTCAAAGAACATCATTTGTCTAAAGGTTTTTTTTTTCTTTCTAAATTTGTGAAGTTGGATAATTTTTATAAGCTCTGCATTATTCCCATCTGGTTAGTCAGCAATGGAAATCTTTTATTGGAGAGAATAGAATTTTATAAAATCACAACTGTACCAGGAAAGCCGGCACAGATGATCAGTATATGTGCTCCCACATGGCGTTTAGATTGCAGACTATCCCTAAGAATATTTTTGTATATTTATGACTCTCTTAAAGGACTGATCCTTTGTTAATTCCTTGCGAATCAAAACCTACTCCACTCTGCCACAGTTATTTTCAAAGAAGGCTTTTATCATTCAGTTTCTGTCAGTGATTAAAACTGCAAGAGAGTTTCCTTCTTCTAAACTGTAGTTTTCACAGGGCCCCTGGGTCGTTCAGGTGGTTAAGTGTCTGCCTTTAGCTCAGGTCCTGATTTCAGGGTCCCGGAATCAAGCCCAGCATCAGGCTCCCTGCTCAGAAGGAGTTGGCTTCGTCCTCTGCCCCTCCCCCACTGCTTGTGCTGTCTCTTTCTCTCTTGAATAAATGGGTAATATCTCTAAAAAAACAAAAAACATGAAAAACAACAGTAGTTTCCTCACGCTGGGACACTGCACTTGTGCCTTTAGAGCATGAGTATGTCTCACAGTCATGGGACTCGTTGCTGACCCAGTCATACCAAAACTCACATGTAATGCGGGAGTGGAGAAAGAATCCAAATCTTAAAGCCCAATCTCTGAGTTTCCTGTGGTATTTGATCAAGTGTTAAATGAGCATCACCCCTGTCTAGTTCTGGTTTGTTCTTAGGAGAGCATATAGCTGCCACGGCTGACTGAGTTAGCAATAGGTCATCAGTGAACACAGGGTTGGGAAGAGGGATGGGCACGATTAGCTCTTGAAAACCTATAGGACCTTGAGTTTATCCCCCTAGTATATTGGCTCCCAAGTTTTTGTATGAATCACTATTGTTATTACCAAAAGTATAACTATTGCTATTACTAAAAGTATAGCCATTGATTCAGATCTCTGCAACTGAGGCCACACTATATATTTAACAAGTTTTAGGTGATCCTTCTACTGGAGTTTGAGCTCTGGCGCCCATACTCACCCCTATACAAGGCTGGTCTTGTAGATATGGTATTGCCATTCCAGATCAAGAAGGCCAAGTGCATTTTCAAACCACAAAATTTACTAAGATATTATTAGAGGTTATTATATGTAGACTAAATTCCCTAAGATGTAATGAAAATAGATTCTAATGTTTGGAATGAATAATGACCATCCTATTCACTTTGATATAATAGTCTATATTCAGCTCATTACTTTTCATTATCCTGAATGTAAAATATGCTATGGAAATCCCAAATCCATATATTTTAGAAAGATGAAATCTTTATGGCTCTCATAAATATGCTCATCCTAGAGTTATGAGAAATATTTGCATCAGACATTCTCATTGTAAAAAATGATTCCCATGACAGCTATCCGTGCTCACCATCAATATTCTGCCAATAGGATTGTGCCAAGTGTGTTGTGCATATAAGGATTTGTTTATGACAAAAATTTCAGATAGACAGCCCAACTTCCTCTGAGAAAATGTCTGGGGGATTTTCAAAAAGGCTTTGTGGAGCTGGGTTATTTGTCTTCAGGGATGAGCGCTTTTCATCAGAGATGATTTCCCTGCTTTAGTGCTATCTTTGCCCAACTCCTGCATTCACCCCACGAATATCTCCCCAGACAAATTCTCTACTCAAAAGGAATTTACAGTCTACTAGGGTTAAGAATTCCTTCTACTGGGGTGCCTGGGTGGCTCAGGGGGTTAAAGCCTCTGCCTGGGATTGAGCCCCCATCAGGCTCTCTGCTCAGCAGGGAGCCTGCTTCTTCCTCTCTCTCTGCCTGCTTCTCTGCCTACTTGTGATCTCTGTGTATCAAATAAATAAATAAAATCTTAAAAAAAAAAGAATTCCTTCTATTAACAGTCAAAGAAAAAGATATGGAAAGTATTTGAAACTATAGTGGGTATTGACTATGTGTGAAGGTTCTAGGTAGTTTGGTGGGAGAAACGGGCATGTAAATGACAAATGACAAATGCTGGAAGACGGTGATTGGAGTCTCCCTGATGGTTCAGGAGCTGGGTCTTCAGGATATTTGGAAAGGTGGGAGTACAGAGGGCATTGGAGGCAGAGGAATGAAGCCTGGGCACCCAGCCGAACAACAGAGATTTCCAGATTGTTTGTTTGAATAATAATTACTCTCCTACTCTGTACACGGAGCCAGGTTTGGCACTCAGGGGAGGAGAGTGAATGAAGGGCACAGCCCCTGCACTCAAGGCATTGATGTGCCATTTGAATGCCTAAGATGTGCAAATATTAGAGAAGGAAGGGGAAAACCACACACGCAAATACCATGATGCATTACATAGATGTGGTTTAGAGTGTTATAAAAATGTGAGAGAGATGTGAGCTGACACATTCAGGAAATCTTCCTGGGTTAAACGTTTTTGGACAAGAGAAGCATTTAAACAAACAACACAAAAACCACCCACCACACATAGGTGAGAGTGAACACGCTGTGTGGGAGGCAGGAAGGAAATCAGTGTGCCCAGAAGAGGTAATGCTGGTGAGCCGTGAGGAGGTTGGGGGAGGGCATGGTGGGACGCACCCTAACTCAGGGTCCTGGCTCAGCTCAGGATTCGTCAGGGATTTGGGAGGAAAGGCAAAAACTTTCTATCTTTACAGATCCTCAATTTCTTTAACTATAGAATGAGCCAAGCAAAATTATCTCACAGGCTTATGAGGAACCAATAAAGCAATTTATGCGAAAGCATTTTATTTATTTTTAAAAGATTATATTTATTTATTTGAGAGTGAGAGAGAGAGAGAGAGAGCACAAGATGGAGGAGGGTCAGAGGGAGAAGCAGACGCCTCATTGAGCAGGGAGGCCCGTGTGGGACTCGATCCTGGTACTCCAGAATCATGACCTGAGCCAAAGACAGTCACTTAACTGACTGAGCCACCCAGGTGCCCGCGAAAGCATTTTATAAACTGCTATGTAGTATAAATATGGGTTGTTCTCAATGGAGGAGATTCTCAAACAATGATTTCTTCCTAAGAAGCCATGGGCTTGTGCCTGGATGCTAGGCTTTCAGGAATGGCATTCTTCAGTGTGAGGATGTAAGTTGTGTGCCAAACTGAGATCTTCCCACTGAGAATCAACCTTAAAACCAAAGCATTTTAAAGGGCTCTGTTAAATTTAAAAATTGCAAATTTTAAAAACAAAATTTGGTTTCTAGTTTCCTTTATTATATCTTAAATGATAGACTCAACAATTTTTACAGTTTAAATTTTACAGCAACAACATTAAATAATTAATTATTTACATTTTAGTGATATTAGTGTGTGTGAGTTTTCTTAAGTAGGTCACATTCCTAGAGGGAAAAAACAAAAAAGGAAGAACTTGCTTTATTTAAACTAAAAAAATATTGCTTGCTGATTAATGGCTGTTCTTTTTGGAAGCATTGTTTTGAAATGAAAACAATGCTGCTAATCTTAAAGTATCCACTGATGACCTGATTTTCTCATCAAGAGAAACACTGGTGGGTAAAATAACAGAACGTTTTTCTAGGCTTAGCGGACTGCAGGGTTCTACTGACGGTCTTCCCATCCAGCCACTCAGCTCCGCCCATACAAGGGACATAAGTCCATTAAACATTATAAAAAATTATTGATTTTATACATCAGACATTGATATTTAAAAAAGAAATATGCATGTTACAAAGACAATTTCCTATAACTTCACACAAAAAGAGTTTCCAAAAGAGGTTTTGGTTATGGTTCTCATTTAGAGAATTTCTTTCTCAGGCATAAAACTTCAGATCTTCTCCCCATCGCAGTTCTGAAGTCGTTGCTGCTTGCAAGAAGACACAGACAGTGACACCATGAGCTGGTTCCTCAGAACTTCAGCCTCGGCTAAGCTCTGGGCCCCTTGTGTCTATTTCAGATCTCACATCTGTTCAGTACATGAGCACTGATCTCACTTCACTTTTCTAATTTAGTTCTACTGCCTTTCTCGGTAGAACCACCCATTTGGCTCTGCCCGACGACATATGACTGAATTCCTCATCATCATGGGGCTTTTCCCTCTCCAACACATCTGGAATAAAAATGGATTTGAAAAATTGCATTTCCACATTTGAGGCAAGGGCAAAGATAGTAGGTGGTTACACTTTCTATCAAAATACTTCTCAAATGTGGCTAAAATCCTTTCTGTTTTCAGGGACACTGTACTTATTTCCCTTGGAAAAGGAAAATGCCTTTCTTTCATTCATTTTTAGGTGTAATAAAAATGATGATTCCCCTAATCTGGTAAATTCTGGAAAATGAAAAAAGGACATTGAGAATTCCAGTCTGTTTGGTTTTTAGAAGGGAAAAGTTGTGTTTAACTACTGCCAAAACAAATTGAAGACAAGTTGGAAAGTAATATAAGCAAGCATCAGGCAATCTTAAATTCTCCGATTCTTTGGTTGAATCCAATTCTTGTTGCTTCAGTGGTTGGATTTAGTGAAAATGTTTTATGTATATAAAATAGGGCATGGTAGATTAATGATGGCCACAATTCTCTGTGACTCCTCTGGTTGAGAGGTAAAGACTGGCCTCAAGGTCTTGCTTGAGTGTGGCGGAAGTCACATTTGTGTGACTCTCAGGTTAGGTCACAAGAAGTCTTCCTGCTTTTGCCTTTGTCTTTGGAATACATTCTGGAGTTCTGAGCTGCCCTCTGGTGATTCCACTTACCCTAGAACAGCCAGGCTTGAAAGGACACATGTGGGTGCTCTGGACGACCAACTGAGCTGAGCCCCTTATGAAGTTACATGGGAGGGAAGCTATCTGAAACCTAGGACCAGCCCATCTCGTCAATACCATCCAGAACAATGGAGTCACTTTCCTGAGCCCTACCTGAGCCCCTTAGCCACAGAACTGGGCTATAATGAAATCATTGTTGTTAAGCCCAATAAATAATCAAACACACAATAAGGTATGTTCTTTGAGATAGTAATTGGTTTCTTATCTATTGGCCTCTTTGCTTTACCTTGTGCCTGTTATAAATGGCATCGTTTTATAATTCTCATAATAATCTTGCACTATGTATATTATTATCCTTGTATTACAGGTGAGAAAATAGGCACCAAGAGAATGAATAACTTGACTAAAATATGCAGGAGTATTATAGACAGGATGGAAACCCAAGTCTGTCCAGCTTTATATCCTTAGCTGTAATCAGAGAGAGAATCTCAGTTATTGCTGATGTGATCACATCATTAAGAATAAAGTTTTTCTGGATGTTTCGGGCTCTAACTGAATGAATCTCAATTAGGGGTTGGCAAACTTTTTTTAAAAGGACGAGACAGTAAATATTTTAGGCTGTGGGTCCTATGGTCTCCATGGCAACTGCTTGCTCCATTTGGCTTTTTCACTGTGAAACCACCATAGGCAACATGAAAGCAAAAGATACGGCTGTGGTCCAAAAATTTTGTTTACCAAATCTGCTGGTGGGCCAGATTTGGTTCACAGGCCACAAGGAGCTGACCCCTCCTCTACACATCTCAGGTGATAATATTTGAATCTTTTCAAATTTTTGGAAAAGAACCTCAAATTCTAAACGAACTGTTTGTTGATGGCACTTCCAAACCAAATTTAAAACCAAAGTTGTAGGTTTTATTAATTGTCAAGTCTAAACAGAAAATGTTGAGAGTCAATGGAAGGTATAAATCGATGTAGGAGGTAGCAAAAAAATGTTCTTTTGGAAATAATATTCTAGAGATTCCTTTTGCTCTAGTAAGTTCCAAATGTCCCCCAAGAGGATGAATTATACATAAAGATAAACTACAATGACTTGGAACTTTCTCCACACTTGCATTACATATCAGAATATCGTTAGTCAGTTGTTACTGTAATCCTTTGGAGTACTAAAGAGACTTCTTATAACGATTACAGAGTGTTTCAGGAAGCATTTCTGTACTATTCATGGAACTCCATCTCCCTACCACAGACTGACAAGACCTCCTGGGCTCCATGGCTGAGTTGCTAGCTGCTTGACAGCTGTTTGCCCCTGTTATGTGCAAGGTCAGAACAGAATATTCCAGAAACTAAGTGGGCCCTTGGGGGTAGGGGAGGCCTGTTGGTCATAGCTGAGAACTGCTCTTGGAGCTGGAAGATTTTGATCTTCATAAGGGTATTAGTAAGGTCCTGAAAGTCAAGGTCAAGATGTTAACTTCTGCAAAACTCCTCTTAGTCTTTAATTTTTTAGTGTTAGTTGAACCACTGCAAGTTATTTTAATCTATGTTGCTTATTAATTTTTTTGTCTTTCTTGTTATCTTGGATGTATTTTCTACTAAGTTTGAAACGACTTGAGTGCAGGAAATAGGGGTTTAATTTTCTTCTTTATATTATCACTTCTACCACCTGACATATAATTATGTTCAATTCATTTTTAAATAAATGAATCATAAATCATTCCCACACTTCATAGTCTAAAAATTGCAATGCCTTGTTTGACCCTTTTCCCTCAAGTTTTTAAATATCAAATGTGTACATACATATATACATATGAAGCCTTCCTACATTCAGGCTTTAGCTACCTAAAAATGCTCTGTACAGAATATGTAATATTATCACCAGTAGCTTTTATTGCAATAATAACATTTATTTTACAATTTGATCTTGTGAGTTGGCCACCCATAACATTTCCAATAACACTGAATTTTTTATTCATTTAGAAGAGATAGTGCATACACATGGTACGTAACTTTAAAAGGTACAAAATAATATAGAGCAGTAAAAAATCATTTCTTGCCATGTTGTTCCAGAGTTCTTGCTTTCCCATCACTACACCCAGTCTTTTAAGCATCCTTCTATAGACACATTGTGCCTACACCAGACAATCATACAGACCACAACTCCCTTTAGTTACACACACAGTAGCATATTGTACATAGTTTCCAATGTCTTCCTTTTTTCACTTACTGCATTTTGGAAATCATCCCATTTTAGTACATACAGAAATGACTTTAAAAAAATATCTGCTGGGGCTCCTGGGTGACTCAGTAGGTTGACTGTCCGACTCTTGGTTTCAGCTCACGTCATTATCTCAGGGTCATGAGACTGAGTCTGGCGTCCTTGAGCTCTGTGCTCAACTTGGAGTCTGCTTCAGTTCTCTCTCTCCCTCTCCTTCTGCCCCCCCAAAGTAAAAAGATCAATAAAAATATCTGCTAGTATTTTATTGTGTGGGTGACTGTAGTTGACTTAAAAATACTTATCGATGTATGTTTATGTTGTTCTTAAGTATTTTGCCCTTGCAGACAGTGTTATAATAAATATCCTTCAACATATGTCTTTGTGCACATGTGAGACACTATGTGTGGGATAACTTCCAAGAAATAGAACTACTGAGTCAAAGCAATATGCATTATGCGTCTTCTTAGATGTCTTCCAACTCACCTCCATAATATGCAACAATATACACTCCGGGCAGCAATACCTCCCCCCAGTTCCCTCCACAGTGCCTCATCAGACTTTGACTTCTGTTAATTTGGTAAGTGAAAAATGTTCTTTCCTCAGAGCTTTAAGTTGTAGTTTTGTGAGTTTGCTGAGGACGAGTCAAGACTTTCACCTAATTTTCTATAAAATTATTGACCTTTTTTTCTTGATTTGTAAGTCTTTAGATATTAAGGACATGAGAGCTTTATTAGGCATATGTATTAAAAGGTTTTTTCAAATTTTTTCTTTTGTTTGTTTCTTTTTTTTTTTTAAAGATTTTGTTTATTTTTTGACAGAGAGAGAGACAACAAGAGAAGGAACACAAGGAGGGGAAGTGAGAGAGGGAGAAGCAGGCCTCCCCACTGAGCAGGGAGCCCCATGCGGGGCTCCATCCCAGGACCTTGGGTCCATGACCTGAGCCTAAGGCCGACGCTTAATGACTGAGCCACCCAGGTGCCTCTTTTTCTTTTGCTTCTTAATATAGTTGATGTTGTCAATCTTTTTGGGTTTAGAACGCAGTACATAATACAGTTACAGTGTATAAAAATGTTCACTCATGTTTTCTCCTAGTACTTTTGTAATTTATTCTTTTTTTAATGTTTTTAAAATTTTTTAATTTTTAATTTTTATTTTAATTAAATTAAATTAACTTTTATTAATTTTAATTAAATTTAATTAAATTGTAATTAAAATTTTTTAATTTTTTAATGTTAGATTCTCCTGGAAATTTTATAGTAAAAGATGGACTTATTTTTTCACAGAATGCTGTCAAGATGTCAAGACTCCCTCTATTGAATTCCTCTTTTTCGCACCTCCATACAGTGCCTCCTTTATCATGTTATAACTTTATGTTATAAAATCTTTTTTTGTATTCTCTTGTGTCTGCATTTTTTTCCTTGAAATGGTCTTTTTTATGTACCATGTTATTTAATTTATTGTTTCCTTAAAATGTTTTAACATTCCAGTTTCCTTATCTTTTCTTTTCTAGAATTGTTCTAGATATGCTTGGATATTTACTTTTTTACGTGAACTTTAGAATTGGTTAAGTATAAAATTTTTCTATTTGTATTTTATAGTGGGACTAAAATATAATTTATAGATTGATTAGAAGGAATGGATATGTTTATATTATTAGTCTTCTTGCTAAGAACAGAGTATAGCTTGCCTTATACTCAAGTCCTCTTTGAAATACTGAAATATTAAAATATCTTTTTTATGAATCTAACACATCTCTTAGGCTTATTCCTTGTGTTTGCTTATTTGTTTGTGTTTGCTCTTACAAAATGCTTCTTTTTAAAGAAAATTTAATTAATTTATTTGACAGAGAGAGAGACCACAAGTAGGCAGAGAGGCAGGCAGAGAGAGAGGGGAAGCAGGCTCCCTGCTGAGCAGAGAGCCCGATGTGGGGCTCGATCCCAGGACCCCGAAACCATGACCTGAGCCAAAGGCAGAGACTTTAACCCACTGAGCCACCTAGGCATCCCTTGCAAATTGTTTCTTTTCTTACATTTTAGTTTTTCTAGTTGATAGCTGCTTATGTATAGTAAGGCTATTGATTTTTATATACTCGTTTTGTATTTACAGAAAATTTACATTTACAGAAAATTCTTATTGTATATGAAAAATTTTTCCATTGATTGGCTTGAGTTCTTTCTAGACCTACAATCATATCACCTAAAAGATTAATTTGTACTCACTTATTAAAATGTTTTATCTCTTAGTTTTTTCTCTTGTCTTGTCTGTTACCACCTTTACAAAAGAGCTAAATAATTGTGCTGACAGGGAGTAGACATCCTTAGCTAGCTTTTGACCTCAATTAGAATGCTTCTAGCATTTTTAGTATTAAGTATGAGGCTGGGTTTTACTTGAGATGTATGAAAAGAAGATATTTCAATATATATTTATTTAAATACAGAAATGTTCCGGGTGAGATATATGTGTACACACACACACACACACACACACACACAAATGTGTATTTATCTAAGGAAACACTTGAAAATTTTCAGGTGATTTTGTTTGTGTGCACAGGAAATGTATATAGGAAAATGTTTAAATGTGTTCAGGTGATTTAATATTTTTTTCCTTTATATTCCTCTCTGCCTCTGAAAACATAAGAGTTTCCTCAGCTTTTTGTCTCATATATCTCATCTTTTGTTCTCTGAGCAGCTTTATTGACTATGGCTAAATAAAAATTGAATTGTACAGGCTCCAGAGCTTTCCCTAATTTTACCCCAGGGTTATAGAATTCTCTGACATGTTGAATCAGCCATTTGGATAGAGGCCACAATATTTCTCCTTTATAAGGCGTTTCAAGAAGTTTAATTGGATACTGTGAGCTCAACCTACTTCACCAAACACCCAACAAAAAGAGATCTTAAAACACAAATATGGTTAGGCCCTTGAAGTTGAGGAATGGTTGCTAACTTGCCTGTGATGGTGAATTTTGTATGTCAACTTGGCTGGGCCCTGGTGCCCAGATATTTGGTCGAATGTTATTCTGTCTGTTTCTGTGTGAGTGTTTTTGGATAAGATTTATATGTAAATTGGTGGACTTGAGTAAAAGAGATTGCCCTCTACAGTGTAGATGAGCTTCGCCAATCAGGTGAGGGCCTGAAGAGAACGAGGCTAATCTCTCCTCACTCCAGTTCCCACCCTGAGCAAGACTCCAGACCTTAACCGCCACACTGGCTTTTCCCTGTTAGCCTACCCTGCAGATTTTAAACTTGCTCGTCTCCACAATCCTATGAGTGAGTTCCTTATAATCTCTTTCTCCTCTTCCTTCTCTCTCTCTCTAGACAAACACTCTTTTTCTGGAGAATCTTAACTAACATATTTCTTTTCTGCCAAATTGTGACAGGGAACAGGAAAGATTTTCTTCATTATTTTACTACTTTTGGAACAAATTCTGAGATGTTAGATTTACTTTTGTTGGCAGGAGGGAATGGAGGATGATAGGAGAATGAGGTCCCCTCCCAAACTCCAGACATTCCCAATTATTCTGGAGAATGAAAGTAGAAATACCAGAGAAATATAGGCAGTGATCTGGGCCTGCGGAATTTCTGGTCTGGCTGCAGTTCTAGGAATGCACAAGTTTTGCAAGAAATCTTATCCTTGGACTTTCTGAGTCTTATATTTATTGAAAAGTCTTAGACACAATGCGCACCTAGACTTCGGGCCACTGTCCATTTTCCTATTTCTATTCTGTCATTGTCAAGCCTGGCTCTCTGGGGTCCACTGTTTCTTTCTTTATTTCCTTTTTTAAAAGATTTTATTTATTTGACGGAGATCACAAGTAGGCAGAGAGAAAGAGGAAGGGAAGCAGACTCCCCGCTGAGCAGAGAGCCGGATTTGGGGCTTGATCCCAGGATCCCATGACCTGAGCCGAAGGCAGAGGCTTTAACCCACTGAGCCACCCAGGCGCCTCAAGGGTCCACTGTTTCTCCTTCCTAATTGGATAAAAGTAAAATGAACCCGATCAGTGACCTGTTGTGCCCAACCATGCTATCTTCCTGGAATAATGATTTCTCCTCTTTCCGCCATCTTCTTCCAACTTGAAGGGGGCTCCCTTCAAGTCAGAGCGCGTGCCTTGGCGTCACCACTCAGGAGTTGTCACGTGGTCTCTCACAGCCTCACTTTTCTCATTTGTAAAATGGACGCAGCACCCACTCTACAAGGCGGTTGGGCGGATTAAGTGAAATCACTCAAGTGAAGCACTTCGCACAGTTCTGAACACATAAAAGTCCTCAAAAATGTTATTTCCTCCCTAAACTTCCTAATTTTTTTTAAGATCCTGCACAAATGGGACCGTCTGTATTATAGTAGGCAACCCACCCGGCCTGCTAGAAACAGATGCCGGTTCAGAGTAGAGACAGGATGACGGGAGATGTTTTGCAAAGATACACAAGAGTGTACCCAGGCGCTAAGCGTGCAGGGTTTCATTTCTTTCCTGACCAGAATGTATAAAGGGACCTTTCGCAGCGAACTGGAAAAATAACTCTGTATTGGTAGGGATGAGAACCAGGGCTCCAAGAACATGCTGTACCTTGGTTCATCTAAAAGAAAGGGCTCAGTGGCAGTAGTGGGCCACCACTCGATATAGGTACAGAACCCTATATTGTGGTGGTTTCAGAGAAGGTTGTGGTAGGCAGAATAATGACCCTCCAGAGGTGTCCATGCCCCGGTCACTGGAAACTCCAGTGGTAACTCCTACATGGTAAAAAGGGACTTGTCAATGAGATGAAGATTACAGACCTGAAAATAGATTGTCCTAGATTAGCAGGTGAGTCTAGAGTAATTACATTGGCTGTTAAAAGTGGAAAGGGAGGGGCGCCTGGGTGGCTCAGTGGGTTAAAGCCTCTGCCTTCCGCTCAGGTCATGATCTCAAGGTCCTGGGATGGAACACTGCGTCGGGCTCTCTGCTCAGCAGGGAGCCTGCTTCCTCCTCTCTCTCTCTCTCTCTGCCTGCCTCTCCGCCTACTTGTGATCTGTCAAATAAATAAATAAAATCTTAAAAAAAAAAAGTGGAAAGGGGTGTGTGTGTGCAGAAATGTCAGTCAGATGCAGGAAGAGGAAACAGAAAAGATGCAGAAGCAGGGAAAAGATGTGACCTGTGTTTGCTGGCTTTATCAAGGGAGGAAGGGGACGGTGAGCCTTGTATGCAGGCAGCCAACATGCTGGGAACACCCCAGCCCACAGCCAGGAGGAAACGGACCCTGCGGAAACTTTCTTCTCAGCCCTGAGAGACCTGGGCAGGAAGCCAGCTGAGCCCACTGTTCTGGGATTCCTGCTGCAGAAACTGTGAGATAATAAGTGGGTGTTGCCTAAAGCTGTGGTAACTCCCCATGGCAGTACCAGCCGATGAGTGCAGAGGACTTCCCGGAGGCGCTTCATTTACCTGCTACCCAGACTGTATATAGATGCTTCAGCTCCTGCACACACGTACCTGGTGCCCTTTGTTGTAACAAACAGCAATCAGAAAGCAAAGTAGCCTATGCCCAGCCCCCCCAAAAAAGTGGGTTGGGGCCACTTTGATTAAAAGGTAGCAGTAAGGGTGCCTGGGTGGCTCAGTGGGTTAAAGCCTCTGCCTTCATCTCAGGCCATGATCCCAGGGTGCTGGGATCGAACCCTGCATGGGACCCTCTGCTCAGCAGGGACCCTGCTTCCTCCTCTCTGTCTGCCTGCCTCTCTGCCTACTTGTGATCTCTGTCTGTCAAATAAAATCTTAAAAAAATAATAAATAAATAAATAAATAAATAAATAAATAAAAGGTAGCAGTATGGGGCGCCTGGGTGGCTCAGTTGGTTAAGTGGCTGCCCACAGCTCAGGTCATAGTCCCTGGGTCCTGGTATCTAGCCCCTCACTCTCTCTCCCTCTGCCCCTCCCCCACATTCGTGTTTTTTTTTCTCTCTCTCTGTGTCATAAATAAATGAACATATAATTTTTTTAAAAAAAATGTGGGCTCACGGTACTTCACTGACAATGACTCCTTGACCCAATACAGTCGGAAAAGTCTTCTCTCAACCTTTTAGGCATGACTTGATTGCGCAGCCATCCGGTCATTTAGCAAATACATACTGAGAGCTGACAAGCAATAATTAGTTCCAATAAATCACTCATCCTAACTAATAACTAGGAGTGACTACGATCATTCTGACCCAAAGTGAAGTGCTTTCGTGTTTTCTTCCCTGCAATATTGTACAACAATGGCCTCGCTACCTTTTCTGGCTCCCCTGTGACCTCTGCTCCTAAACATTTCTCCTAACAGCTAATAATAGGCTTCTTGGTGAGAGAAATACATTGGTATTCTCAGACCTTTATAATCATTATTTTAAACATCCTTTGGGTTTTTTTTTTTAATTTCTCTCCTCTTTTTGTTATTGCAACCTTAGCCCTTTAATTTTTGCTTGGACGGTTTAATATAAAATTACAGAGAAGTGTTACAGACAAGGCAGCCTTTTTCCTGGTTTACTAACATTATAGGCCAAAGCGTGAAACTTAAACTTCTTGTGTTCATATTCCAGCTGCTCTGTTTGGGCAACAGGTTTTTTTTTTGTTTGTTTTTTGTTTTTTAAATTGTGCATTCCTGGAAGAAACAGGAAGCCACAGCTGCCTGTCTGTCATGGTATGCATGCTTTGCTGTTTTAAACCCTAACAACTTCATCTCTTCTGGACAATGTTGTGTTATCCTGACCTCATTCAATCAGGGTTGTTGGGGAAAAGCAAATCATTTGAAAAGACAATGCCAGTTCTTTAGTTGTCAGTGTTATTTTTGCAATATCAGCTCTAAATATTTGATAATTTTGGTAATAAAACACTTCAATACCCGCCCCCCGACTTTTTTGTTTTCACTACATTCATTAGCCCCAGAGAGCTTGAACAAGTTGTCATACTTCTCTTAGAAGCTAAATGTGTGGAAGTAAACAAAGTCCAATTAAATGAGGGAAGCGAAGGCTATTTATTCAGGGCCTGCTACAGCAAAGGAGTCAGCCTCCATCACTTGTATTTGGCAGAGATTCAAAGGCAGGGAGAGAGAGGGAGAGCTTTACGGTAGCAAAAGGGATGGGAGCAATGTGTCCTGCTTGGAGGCTGTTGGCAAAGGGAAGCTGGAAGCAAGCTAATGAGAAGCAAGGCATCCTGTGTGATTGGTTAGGGTGCATAGTTGGCTTTCTCTGGTTGGTCCTAAGCTGGAAAAGGGGACAAAAATGAGAGAAGCTGTCAATTATTAATTACATCCTGGTCCTTTGAGATTAAGTAGTCTGGCTTCCTGTTTTATGTATGACAGGTTTGGGGTGTTTTGTTGCTTTTTTTTTTCCCTTAGACATAACAAGGCCTTATCCCTTTTATTAAGGACATTTTGGAGGCATTCATACATAAGAAAATAGCTTTCATTTTTATACCTCCTAACTTATGACAAATTTCAATACATCATTCTATTATCTCTTTAATTAAACATTTTTGTGTCATGCGTTTTAGGCATATCATTCAGGTTTTTAAGGAAAACATAAGAAAATGTTCTGGGTGAGATCCTCCAATGTATCAAGGCGTAAAAAATGTCCCCAGACTCTCTGGATCCCTGTAGACCTAGCCCATACTGCTAGTGTCTGATGATTAAATTTTCCCACACATTTGTATTTCAGAACAACTGGATCAGTAGACCCAAGCAGGCCTACAAAGAGAACAGATTTTTAACAGTAAACAATTCTATTTTCTAAAGTATTCACGTGATTTGATTATTATCTCTTTCCAGCAGCTGGTAAATTCTGAGAACAGAAGTGACTTTCATGTTGCTCATACTTTTGTCTTAGACTTGTCCCTCAAATATTTCTTGAATTAACAATTCAGCTTCTCATATTAATCTTTGCCCTTAGGTAGCTTAGCGTGATCAATGAGCAAAGGATCTGGGAATAAATTAAAAGGTTTGGCTGAAGAAATAGGCTTCAGGACTCTAACCCAGACAGACTGATTACTGGGTAAATGCAAAAGTGTCTAGAACTACTCCTAAATACAAATTATCCTCCATATTCTTGGCTTAAAAGAAATAACAGAACCCATATAGGGCTTGAACAGGGGGTCAGAATTCTGTTTTTACATATGGACCAGCCATTGTCCATTTTTATATTGATTTTCAAATGCATCTCTGGGCTTTTGAGAATACGCTCCTGGTTCTGCACTCTGCAGTAAACACAAGTCCAAAACACACTTCCAAAGAATTTTCCTTTGTTAACATTTTGGACATGGGTCTAATGAATGATATGAAACTTGAGATAATAAAAACAAGTTGTATATAAACCTAAATTCTGATGGAAAAATCACCTCCAATTCAAAGAGTTCCTTTATAGAAGAGAGACTTGAGGAGCACCCAGGTGGCTCAACCAGTTAAGTGTCTGCCTTCGGCTCAGGTCATGATACCAGGGTCCTGGGATCAAGTCCCACATCAGGCTCCCTGCTCAGCGGGGAGCCTGCTTCTCCCTCTGCCTGATGCTCCCCCTGCGAATAAATAAATACATACTGTCAAATAAATAATCTTTTTAAAAAAGAGAGAGAAAGACTTGGAGTTTACAATTTCCATGTAATTTCTTTGAGACATTTAGGTGGATTTCTGAGGAAACACATGACAATTTCTCTTAAAGACCTTGAGCATGAATGGGCACTGAGGTTCCTCTGAGATGGACATTGCACATGTATACTTGCAATTTTTAGCCCTTACAAAGATCACTTTCTTCAAAGAAGTAAGAGATCAGGTATTGCAATGGAAATAGGTTTACCATCAAACAAAGGCTCTTTCTACTCTTACATATGACATTATAATCCTACATTTGTTTCACTGTATGTTAACTGTTTCCTAGTCATCAGATGTTGGGGTCAAGCAGATCACACACAGACCATGATTTCCATGACTATCAAGTGCTTATTATCTTAACCCAGGCAAGAACTTGAGAAAAGATGAAAAATGATCATGTACAGAAAGCATTTGAGGTCCTCTGATGAAAGATAAACTACAAACCATTATTTCCAACTTAGTCCTTCCAACCCCTTTGCTTTGATGAAAACCCAGATTATGTTCTCCTTTTGATGAAAGGTGCTATGAAGGGTGAGCCAGGCAGCTGATGACAGGAAGGTGGGGTCTCCAAATGGACACCAAGGAACATTCTAATGAATTCAACTGACTAGACCCTTAACATTTTGAAAATTGGTCCGTTTCTTCCTGATTTAACAATGGAACATCTATTTTAGGACAGTAGATAGCTTGCCCTGAAAAATACCTTCCTGTGTTCTTACAGTCTGTGAAGTCTTCCTTATTCATTATTTTCCAGAAAACCAATTCTTTCGCCTGTTATTTTAGTGGATCATTCTGCATCATTTTCTTCCTTAAGAAGTTTTCAGAGGCACTCCATGGGAGGACAGATTCTCTTGGTATCGGATCCTGTGGATTTTGGCGTTTCACTGCTAATTTTCCTCTATAAAGTGATAAAGAGCATTTCAAAATTCTTTCATAAAGGCAAACCCCATTCAGATTTTTTCCCATTTCAAATAATTTAAGGTGGAAAGACCTATTATGCACATACACAAAGAGATGTGTGATTTAACATTAACATTTCTCAATCCTTTTGAGTTTCTGGGCAGCATGCCTCAGTGATCTGTGGAGTTACACTAGAACAATTATGCCACAATAAAAGAACATTTTTATTAAGTCTTTAGAATCCCTTTGGCTTTCCCTCCTCTCTCCCCACCCAAGGAAATCTTGACTCATAATAAGAATAAGTTAAAAAAAAAAAAACTACTAGTACTAGTAATTAATATTAATGTGATTTCTTCCAGAGAACCCCAAAGGCCATGTACTGTAAATGACTACACAGGGTATCTAGATGAACATGGGGTTTGTCAGTCAGCCTCCTGAAAGCCAGGTAGAGCAATGGCTCTCATTCTGTCTGGAAGGAAACACAATAGAGGGTTCTCAGCCAGACAGAATGTGCTGGTGGCAATTCACAGAGTACAAATGTTTCCCACAACACAATGTCTCACCATGGGTCCATCATCTAAAACGAGGGCATTGGAAAGACTTCTGGAATAATTAAGGGCATATTTCTCAACAACATGATGGATGATGATTCCAAGTCAAATATCTGATAAAAAGAACTGAGTTTTGTAAAGGCAATTCCAATTACATTATGCAGCCAAATGACCTGTTTCCATAATGACATTTTGACGACTTGTTTGTTTGCTTGTTTCTGGCTTTGTTCTAGTTCTTATTTTGTTCTGACTTGTATTCATTTAATTATTTACATGATTATGCTTCTCATTCAACTTTTTTTTTATGGAGGAAAAAGCACTTTTTAGGTGATAGATTATGGGATATATCTGTATCTGGAGTTCATGGTGAATTTCACCAAAGCCATCTCTTGGTGGAGGAAATTAATTATTTACAGCCACCCAATAAAATGAACTCATACTAGTAAAGTATTTCACAACATGCCTCAAAATGAAAGAAAGGGCTCCTAAATGTCCATAGCATATAGCTGAGAACATGTGCCAACAGTGGGACATGGGAACACAGGAAATTCCTGCCTTCTGGGTCCTTCTGATCACATAGGGAACAGTTTATACTAACACTGTGCATGCACACTCACACTTAAAATATAAATTTGGCAAGAAGAACAATGCAAAAGTTTCTTGGGAAGAAATTGTGTTAAAAAGCATTCACACCATTAAAATGGTATAATGACTATGATTTAGCTACAGGTTACTCAAAAATATTCTTCAAGACATCAGAAGCTTAAAATGAGAGAGCCAGCCCAAATTCAACTGAACTGAGGCTTTACACCACTTTACTCAAAAACTTTTCTTCATTCACACATTCATTCATCCACTCATTTATTTATTCAATAAATATTTATCGGGGCACCTGGGTGGCTCAGTGGATTGGGCCGCTGCCTTCGGCTCAGGTCGTGGTCTCAGGGTCCTGGGATCGAGCCCCGCATCGGGCTCTCTGCTCCGCGGGGAGCCTGCTTCCTCCTCTCTCTCTGCCTGCCTCTCTGCCTACTTGTGACCTCTCTCTCTGTCAAATAAATAAATAAAATCTTAAAAAAAAAATATTTATCAATGGCATATCAAGACACACTAGATGCTTTACGTAACTCGTACCTAATCTTCCCAACAAAGCTGAGGAGTTCTGTTATTATGTCCATTTTATAAATGAGGAACGAGCCTCAGAGATTAATTTTCCCAAAACTGCACATGCAAGCAAGTGATAGACTATTATTTAAAATGAAGTTTGGCTTTCAAACTCTGAGATTTTCCCTCGATATCAATTTATTTCCTGATCAATAATACTTGGTTCCCTTCGAAAACATTTTCCCAATGATGTTCCCTGAGACAGGAATCCTATGAAACATTAGCAATTGTAAAAAGTGGGCAGGGTGTTCCATAGTCAAACAAGTTTGTGATACGTTGGTAGATACTCTTATTCTCAATTCTCAATGGTATCTTATCCTCAACAATCTACTCTCCTCTTCCTTACAAGAGAAGTATGCACCTTACCAATCTTTGTGTGATGCACAGTGACTGCTGGGAGAGAGACCTCCCTTGCCTCATAACCTTTGAGCTGGGCATATGGAATGTGAGCATCCAAGCAGAAGCCCCAAGATGCCTTGAAAGTTTCTGCTACCCTTCTTGCTCTCACATCTGCTACAAGAATAGCACGTTCTAGGCCATGTCTATTCTTTCAGTCCTGGGATGAGTAAACATGTGGATCAGAACTGTAACAAGTTGCATCTACTCATACGTTTGTGAAAAGAGACCTTTGCTGTGTTGTGAACTGCTGAAATTGAGGGTTTGCTTATTACCACAGCAAAGCTAACCAATATAAAAATACAGCAAAGTCCATCCCTTTCTCATATATTCGCAAAGAACTTCACGTTTTAGGTTCTGAGAAGTCCTACAGTGAGAAATGTTTAGAAAACCAAGGATCCAACACACATACACTTATATCTGCTCCCTCCCTAATTGCTGTTAAAGTATTAATTAAAGGGATTTAAAAAAACCCAAGAAGAAAACAGGAAATAGAAAGAAGTAAAGAGCAGACAGGCGATGGCATCACAATTTTTAAAGTTGTAAGTCAGAATGTGCATTAGTTGGGGGGGAATCACACTATAACAGAACAACATGAAATTTCAAAATTCAGGAAACAAAAAGAACTTCCTAAAAGCTTCCAGAGAGGTTGAAAAATAATACAATAATAAATAAATAATAAAATAATAAAAGCTGGGTCTCATATAAAAATGATTGGGTATGAAAAGAATGGGATTTCTATTTTTATTTAATTTTGTGGAAACATCTGATTTTGAAACATTGGGCTCTTTTGTTACTTGGTAACAAATAAAACTTCCATTTGAAAAAAAAAATTTAAAGACGGTTAACCAAGCATGCCCGCTTATTTGACCGCAATCACTCCTGTCCTTGTTCTTGAGGAACAAATGTTCTATTAATCTCCTTTTGAGAAAAACTTCTCTGAAGGAGGGGAAAACAACAAAGAAAAACTTGGCCAAGAACTAAACATGTAACCATGTTCCTGAGCCTCTTACATATGGGCTGATAGTGCCCAGTGGGAAAGGAAGTCACACAGAATTCAAGTGCACTTTTCATGATGCACTTACACAGTCCCCACCCTTACGACACAACCTTCCATTGCTTACAGTTGAGTCAGCAACTTTCTGTGGATTTCACTAGGGGTGTGGGGAGGCCTTTGTAAAATCTGATCTTGCTCTCGCATACCAAAACCAGTCTTTGATGACAGTATTCCAAACACCCAAACCATCCTCATTCATCAAGGAAATTACCAAGTTACATTCCTTTACTTTGGAATTTCTGTTGTCTTTGGAGTTTTCCACAGCTTTGTGAAGAATCTGGGTTCTAGAATTTCTGATGAGATACCACATTTCAGTAGGTGTTATAAAATTACTAGGGTGGTGGGGGGAGAAACTTGGTATTCCAAGTATCTCTGACCAATGCCATTCTCTCTGGGATATATAATACTTTTATGACTGTAGCCACACAGACCTTCTGGAAGCTCCCCTTGCACTGTTGCCTCGTATTGAACTTACTCTCAACTTTGATCTAAAGGGTTTAAAACCCTTTTCACACATACCACTCTTAAGCCTGGTCTCAACAATTTTATATTTGGATTCAAGTTCCTGACCCTATGTTTATCCACCCTGAATACAGAAGGGTAGCCTAAAGGATACTTCTGAACCATATCCTGTCACTCAATGCACATTTCCCCTCTCACAGCTTCATGTCACCCACAAATTTAATAAGCATCCTATTGCTTAAAATCATGAACCAGATGGGGCCCAGAAAATCAGTCAGGGCTTTTAGAAACCATTGATTCATCAGTTTTGAATGTGCTCAGTTATAATCTTCAACCCAAATTTCCCCAGCAAGTCCACTGTGTATTATGTCAAATGGCTTGTTGAATTCCAGAGCCATTATATCTATCGCTATCTGCTCCAACAGTCTAGTAATTCTTTCAGAAAAAGAAAATATAGATAATCATATATGAATTTTAAATCAACACATTGTAGATTAGTAATCACCATTCCTTCTTCTAAAGATTGCCTCACAAACCATTCTTTCTAAGACATTAATTTCAGAATTTTCCTTAAGATGGCTGTCAAAAGCAAAATAAACCACTTTCTTCTTTTGAAGAATCGAAACCATATGTAGTCACATACTACCAGCGCTTCATCTTTTCTTCATAGGTTTTCAACACATTGGCTGTGTCTCATGTATCTTTTTAAAAGGAATTTCAGTGTTCTGAGACATAATTTTCCCAGACCACACTATTTTTTTGCTCATTTGAGGCTTCAACTTCTACTCTTTGTTTCTTTCTAATGATTATTGTCTAACAGCTCACAGATCAAGTAAAAATAAGTTTTAAAAAGCATTATGAACTGCAAATGTGAGAGAGGAGAGTAAGGATAATAAATTCAGTGATAGTGAGGAGCTATCTTTAAACCCCCAAATATCAGTAATTACACCAATTTTTAAATTGATAAAGCCTTCCAGTAAAAGACAGAATTTGCCTGGGGCACCTGGGTAGCTCAGTGGGTTAAGCCTCTGCCCCTGGCTCGGGTCATGATCCCAGGGTCCTGGGATCGAGCCCCATGTCAGGCTCTCTGCTCAGCGGGGAGCCTCCTTCCTTCCTCTCTCTCTGCCTGCCTCTCTGCCTACTTGTGATCGCTCTCTGTCAAGTAAATAAATAAAATCTTTAAAAAAAAAAAAGACAGAATTTGCCATGTGGATTAAAGAAAAAAATCGATTATTTCCTCCTTACAATTTGACATTTAAAATATGAGGACATAGGAAGTTTGGTGGTATAAGGATGAAAAAAAGATATACCACACAAACACTAACTGGAAAAAAGCAAGTATATTAATGCAAAGTAGTCTTTATGGGGAAATCATTCCTGTATAAAAAGAAAGATAGTTTATGATGACCAATTCGCCAGGAAGATATGACAATTCTAATGAAAGTTTAAAAAGGCACAAATAACTACTACCAGGATTTTTTTTTTTTTTTTTTTAGTATTTTATTTATTTGACAGAGAGAAATTGCAACTAGGCAGAGAGGCAGGCAGAGAGAGAGGAGGAAGCAGGTTCCCCACAGAGCAGAGAGCCCGATGTGGGGCTCTATCCCAGGACCCTGGGATCATGACCTGAGCTGAAGGCAGAGGCCTTAACCCACTGAGCCACCCAGGCACCCCCTAATATCAGGAATTTTAAAAAAGAGTATCTTATGTTTTGAAAACCATCAAAAATTTTAAGCAGCTTATTATAAACAAACATATCTCAAAAGTTTGAAATTTAGATAAAATGTAAAGTTCTTAGAAAATACAACTTATTTAAGTGAACACAAGAATTAATAGATCTGCATACTCCTGTACCTAGTAAAGAAGTTGAATGGGAAATTTAAAACTTCTCACAAAAACACTGCAGGCACATTTACATGAGTCTTCATGTGTGAATTTTTTTCAAACAACATAGAGAAGAAAATCACCAAATTTTATACAAAGTTTTCCAGAGTGAGGAAAAAGAAGAACTAACCCCAACTTATTTTATGAGTCTAGCATAAGTTTGATACTAAAAGTTGGAAAGAACTATAAAAGAAAGAAAAACTATAGGCTAGTTTTATTAACATTAATTAAATAATCCTAAATAAAATATTAGCAAAATGAAGGTAGCTATATATAAAAGAGGATCATATTCTGAATACATAAAACTTTTTAGAGAGCCGTGAGAGTCAGGCAACCCGATAGAAAAATGGGGAAGAAAATTGAACAGACCTTTCATAAAATAAATATTTGGATGGCTAATAAATGTATGAAAAGATACAAAACCTAAGTAGGGCTAGGGAAATGAAAATTAAAGACTTCGTGTCTGTCAGACTGGTTGTAGTTAAAAGACTGACTCAAGACACAACCTGTTGAGTAACAGGAACCCCCATACTCTGCTGGTGAAAATGTAAGTTGGTCTAACTATGAAAATCTCTATGAATTAACCCCTGAGATTAATCATGCATAGCCTATGGCCCAGCATTTCTGCCCAGTACGTGTGAATGTTCCCAACAGAAACAGATGCAAATAGGTACCCAAAGACATGTACAGAAATGTTTATAGTAACACATTTTGTAATTGATGAAATGGGTAAATAATCCAAATATCTATCAAAAGCAGATTGGATACCACATACGAGTAAAATCATATGGTATTTGTCAGTCTGACTTATTTCACTAAGCATAATACCCTTTAGGTCCATCCATGCTGTCACAAATGGCACAATTTTCTATGGCTGAGTAATATTCTGTAATAGTCCACTATTCGATATTCCATGCCTAGTCTTCCTCATCCACTGGCATAATGTAGAGAAAAGTTGAGTCACTCTGTTATACACCTGAAACTAATGTAACATTGTGTGTCAACTACACTCAAATAAAAAACAAATTGTTTAAAAATAAAAAGTAAAAAAGGAAGTAAAGCAAAAAAAAAAAGCAGACTGGATAATTAGTGGCTTTTTCAAATCACAGAATACTATAGAGTAAATAGACCTCATGAATGTCACATTCAGTGACATGGAAGAATCTCGTATACATACTGTTGAGTGAATAATGCCAGAGACAGCACATACATACTACAGGATTCCATTTGTAAGAAGGTCAAAATCAAGCAAACCTGTAGTGTCAGAAGTCCAGATAATAATTATCACTAGGAATAAGGGAGGGAAGGGGTAGTATTTGGGAAGAGGTGGCAGGGGGGAGGCTTTTAATGTCCTATTTCTTGACCTATGTGCTAGTTACATAGTTGTGTTTACTTTTGATAATTCATGAGCTATATACTTATGATTTGTACATTTTTGCATATACATGCTTTTTTTAATTAAATAGCTTAAAAAGATTGACGTGGTCCTGTGTTGGTGAGGATGTAGAACGGTGACAGTTCTCACTTAGTGCTGGTGGGAAGGTCAGTTCGTACAGCCATATTGGAAAACAGATTGGTGCTAACTAGTACATGAGAAGAATCATGCTGCGATCTAGCAAATGCATTCAAAAGTGTATACCTGAAGAATCTCATGGAAATATGCTCTAGAACACCTGTGGCGTTGTTACCAACCTGAAAACCACTCACAAGTCTATGGACGTATGCATATCTAAATCATTGTGTAGTCAGAACATGATTGTAACAAGACAAATGAGTGGGGAGATGGAGAGGAGAAGGGATTGAGGGAAATTGGAATGGGAGATGAACCATGAGAGACTATGGACTCTGAAAAACAATCTGAGGGTTTTGAAGGGGTGGGGGTGGGAGGTTGGGTGAGCCTGGTGGTGGGTATTATGGAGAGCATGTATTGCATGGAGCACTGGGTGTGGTGCATAAACAGAGAGTTCTGCTACACTGAAAAGAAGTAAATTTAAAAAATAATAATAATTTAAAAAGTCAAAAAAAATGAGTGAACTACCCCTACAAATGTGAACAAGGATGAATTCTGCAAACATGAAGTTAAGCTAAGGAAACAAGACACAAAAGCATGCATGTGATGTGATTTTGCTAATGCAGAGTTTGGGAAGCATGCAAAACTCTTGTTTTATGAATGCCAAAAAATTTTAAATGAAGGGGCGCCTGGGTGGCTCAGTTGGTTAAGCGTCTGCCTTCAGCCCAGGTCATGATCCCATGGTTCTGGGAACAAGCAGGGCTCCCAGCTCTGAGCCTGCTTCTCCCTCCCCCTCTGCCTGCCGCTCTGCCTACTTGTGACCTCTCTCTTTCTATCTCTCTCTGTGTCAAATAAATAAATAAATAAAATCTTTCAAAAATTATTCATTAAGTAAAATTATAAAGAAAGGTAAGGACATTATTATCACAAACTTCCGAAGGGTGATTATGCACAGGGGTGGGGCAGGGAGTGACTGATTGGAAGGAATGCGGAGACCTATTTTCTGGGGTTAGTGCCAATTTTCTTTCCCTTGACCTCTGTGGGTTTTCACGACTTTTAAATTTATGCATACTTGTAAAACTAAAAATACAGGTGCTTTTCCACATCTTTGCTCTTTTGAAGCAAAGAAATGGTAAAAATGCTTGCAGAAGAATGTATATATTATTACATGACTTGTTTTTCCAAAATCATTATTCTTATTGCAAAATCCTGTTTTTATTCCTGAGGTCAGTTATCACACTATCTTGGTCATAGAGCGTTCAGCATATCTGGACATTACTCAGATGAAATTATTGGTGCGGATCTATCTGCTTACTGATTCTGATATTGAAAAAAGACCAAAGAGCAAGGACCACTGACTCAAACCCTCTCAGAGCCCGGGGAATAACACGAATGCATAAAGGGGGTCTGCAGTAATACGGTAATACGTCACAAGCCAACTTTTAGGGCACACATCTTTAATAACTGCTTGAGACACTGTAGAGCCAGAAGAACACCCAAATAAAACATGTCCAGGAAAGAAAGCAGGCAAATATATTTGATCCGTTCAAAGAACATGGTACCTACCATGTTCTTTTGTGTCATGCGTTCCAGTTCTGGCTATCACGCTCGCCACCATTTCCCAGCCCGATCCATACCTTTAATATTTCTGAAAATGTGGCTTCCTTACTCAAGCTATTACCATCTTTCCTCATTTCCCGCAAGAAATGATGAAGGAAAAAGAATGGTGCAGATGAATAAAAAAGGCCAAAGCCGACTTTGCAAGGACGTAAGTCAATAAATAAGACTGTCGGCTTTGTCACTGCTCAGAATGTTCCCCGGTGTTCCACAACTCAGGTTGTTCTTATTAAGGGTGAGCAATTCACCGAGGATGTATCTCTAGACTTTTCCTCAGTTACATCCATTCGATCTAATTTAGGATTATACGAGACAAAAGGAGAGTTTTTTGGATGTGGTTCTAACTGCTCACGCTTGTTTTCATTTCTACCACAATAGCTAGTCTTTTCTAGATTGTATTTTGCTGGACCAGTGTGGACAAAGATTATAAAGCTGCAAAAAAACGGGTCCAAAGTACAGAGTGGCTCTTGGTGTTATCAAGCCGTTCAACTGTGAAGGCACCTGCGGCAGAGCCATTTGCAGTGGACATTGTCATTTTTCTCCCCTGGAATCGCTGAAGTTGAACTATGAGGTATGAGTGTGATGGGAGAGCAGCCTCCTGCGGGACAAGAGTTATTTGGACCGGGGTATGCAGTATTTGCTGTGTGTGGCTGCCATTCTCCAGTGATGCTATTTTTATGGGGGGTGTGATTTATTCATTTAGGAGAGGGGTAGCCCAGAATAGCTCTGAAAGTATAAAAAACACAAAAACCAAAACCTTTCCTCTGAATGTCTATTTATCTTTTTCTGTCTTTTATTTTATGTCTTTCTTCTTCTTTTCTTTTCTTTTTTTTTTACTTTGAAAGTTCTAACACAACAAAACAGCTCTGCAGGAATGACATTCCAGTTCACCCTAGCAATTTATTAGTATTTGATGTAGTCAGAAAAAAAAAAAATTTTTTTTTAACATTATTTCCAAGCCTTTTTCCAAATGTCTAGAAAGGCCACATTTTCCCTTTGGTGGTTTGCAGGGGCTAAATTTTAAAGGTGGAAAGAAGTGAGATAAAAAAGTACAGGCAGGAAAACAATTCCTCAGATTTCTCTAGTTCTCCCCTTTGGCCAACATGACTGTCTTCATAGGGGCTGCTGGTCACCTCTGGAGCCAGCACTGTTTTCCCTTGACTTGGTCTTGTCTCACACCAAGATACTCATCCAGAATTGCTTCCTTTCATGGCACGGTTTTGGTTTGACATCTACCCTCCATAGAACACTACCAGCCATAACGGAGGCATTTAACGAATACAGGTATGGCATATTAGGCGGGTGCCCCAGGGTCCCTATTTGTAGGCTGCAGTGGAAGCTGCTGCTAATCCAGACTCCAGCAATCTCTGGAGAATTGTTTTTGTGTGTCCAGAACTTCCTTGTTAGTCACCGTCCCCCACTGTCACCCAAGGGAGGATCCAAAAGCCAATGACAAGACTGAGGTGTGGGGGATACAAAAACACCTCCTCTCACCTCCAGTAGGATGGACTTGAGGTTTAATTTAAACTCTCATGTTTCTCCATTTGATGAGGATTAGCACTGACTTCCTTTGAAGCCACTGCATTGCTCGGCTACTCCTTCTTCCCTATCCGGCTGCTCTTCTTCCCTAGCAGGCTTCTCCTGGGAGCACTGGAAGGAACTGGGGAGGGCTGGGGATGGGCCAGAGACAATGTTAGCCTGCCACAGTTTCATGGATGTTGGAAGAAGAGAGAGTGCCTGTATCAGAGACAAGGGGTAATTTCTCACACATAGCAAGGTAGGAGCCAGAGTCATCTTTGTGGCATGGGTTCCCAGTGTCTGTACCCAGAGGACTAAATGATGACTTTGAGTCTCATCACAGGAGAAATTCCCCCAGCTTAGAGATGTTGAACCTTTCATAGCAGGAAGTGAGCAAACCCGCCTTTTGTGCACAGGCTTTACTATCTCTATCTTCCAAAGCGGTTTGCCATGCAAACATCCTTGACAAGGTAATCCAGAACACAGGCAGCCAATTCCTCTGACCATAAAACATACAGAAACATGGCAGACCTGAGAAGATTGTCATTCAGCAGTATCCCACTACTGATTCTACATCTTCTTCTTGGTGTCTGAAAAAAGTCACCCACCGTTATACCACTTTGGCATTGACTTTGACTAGCCTGACTTACAGAGGTAGGCGCCAAACTGTTCAACTGGCTTCTTATGGGCTAAGGCTAATACAACTCCAGAGTAAGGCCAACCTGCAGTATTGACCTCGACTGCACTCCGGGTCTCAGACTCAATCAGCTGAATAAATCTCCTAAACTATGGGCTTCCACCTCAGAAAGTCAAGAGTTGTCTCCTTCATTTCCATATTGACCCTTTCACTTTGCCCGAGGCATTCTTTCTGATACCCAAGATAGACAAGCAACTGCATGGACTCTGCCTAGGCCCCCAGGAGGAGGTCTAGAGTGATTCTACCACCTCACCCCTGAGAGCTCTGGCCAGTTAGTTGGGACGCATCTGAATGCCTTCAAATACCAACGTGAGGTCATCGATCACTTCAGCTACAGTCAGGGACAAAGTGTGTACTGTCCTTTCTAACTAGACAGTTCCTATAGCGGGATAACTCCTTCAGGGTCCACAAAAATAAGGACTCCATTTTCCCACTGAGCCCCACCCTCCCCCATAACAAAGGGTAGTCTTGTTTTAGAAAGACATCTTTCATTTTCTGAGGACTGTAATGATCCATTTGTGATGTTGCCTTAAACATTTAAAGAGCTCTTAAATCACCAGGTTTTGGAGGGAGGGAGGGAAGTTCCTATCTACCTTCCAGCAGAAGTATAGTCCTGAGGGCACAGAGGGCACCCCGGGAAAGAAGGTGTTTTTTCAGATTGCTGGTGACAGTGTCTCCAAGGTAGCCTCCTGGCAGGCTGGTAACCCTTAGGGTTTCTAGCTCAGTTGGAATAATTGAGCCAAGTCCTTACTTTGAATAGATTGCCCAGTGTCAAGCTGGTTTCACACTTCATTTTCACTTGAAAGTGAGACTTGTTTAATCCTTCCTGCCTTGTCATTGAGTTCCGTGTTGTCCTACCCAAAATAAGAACACTAGGCTGAGAATCACAAGACCTCCATGGGTTAGGCATGCAGTTTTGACAAGATCCCAGTGGCAAGCTGATAGCTTTTCAAAAGAGGGACACCTATCAGTTGTATCAGGGAGGTAACAAGTCCAAAACCCTACGGGGCATCTCCCAGTGGAGACTACGTCCCTTTACCAGACACTCAAATCATCAAAACCACTAGCTGAAGATTTGTAGCTCAAAGGACTCACTAAAGCTATGAGGTCCCAAAGGCACTATAACTCTGCATACAGTTCTCCTCACTTGGAGAATCTGCTCTGGTCCTGGTAAGCATTCATGGTTTAAGCATGGCAAGCCCGCATGCTGAGTATACATTCGGTCAGCACAATAGTGCAGTAAATCAGCCCAAAGGACTCCTCCCAGAAGGCTCCCCACTGGGAACTCTGCCCAAACCCCATTCATTAGCTGAATCCAGGAGTCCTCCCTAACCAAGAGTTCAGGTAGGATGGTGACAAGAGATCAGGTAGGACGGTGACTTGGGTGTCTGCATCCTATAGAGCCATAGTCTTTCAGATCTTCCCCTTGCTGACATTCCCTACGTACTCACACAGTGCATAGGGCTTTTGGTCACCTTAAGACATCCTTAGAGCAGCCAAGGTTGGAATATAGGGAAGGACGGGATCGGGGTGGGAGAGGAGTGAGCAGCTGTGCACCTGTAAGCCAGGTGGGTTCAGTTTTGGTTTCAGCCAGCACAGGGGATGAACAAGTCTTAACCAGATGAAGCCCAATGTTTTCAGCCCACATAAAGCCCTGCATCAGTCAGCAAGTTCATCACTATGGATGCCATCTATTTCGGCTATGGGGTCCCCTGGATTGAACAACTACAGCCACGTTGTTTCCCACCTAGGGCTGCAGAGTTCATACCTGCTTGCTGAGACTCGGGCTTGACTCATGCAGTGGCAACTTTTGAAAGGGCTCAGCCTTAATTCAAGGCATTGACTTCTTGTTGCCTCCATAACATCTCTTACCTTTTCACCTGCTTTTAACATAAGGCTAAGGAAGCTTTTCGGGGAAGGAGGGCTGATCACAAAATTTATCTAGAATTCTTCATGTCAGTCTCTTATACACCAGAAAGTTACATTCATCAACAGTCTAAACCCACTCCTGAGTGGTAGGAGCTCAATTACTAGCCAATGCCATGTCTGTAGTTTCCTGTGAGAGCTTTGTTGTTGCTGTTTTTTGTTGGTTTGTTTTTTTTTTTTAAGATTTTATTTATTTATTTATTTGACAGAGAGAGACACCACGAGAGAGGCAGCATACGCAGGGGGCGTGGGAGAGGGAAAAGCAGGTTTCTGGTGGAGCAGGAAGCCCGATGCAGGTCTCGATCCCAGGACCCTAGGATCATGACCTGAGCCAAAGGCAGCTGGTTAAGGACTGAGTCACCCGGGTGTCCCTGTTCTTTTGCTGTTGTTGTTTTTTAAATCAGAAAACTCTCCCCAAGAGGGTCAGTGTTCCCTTATCGCAACCAAGACCTACTGCAAAAGAATTGATGACTTCTTATCTCTGAATAGCTCTAATGTTGGCAGGAACAGCAGGAATTGCTGAGTCACAAGATGCCCCCCCCATTTCCCATTCAGCCATGCTACCTGTCGTATTCTCATGTGTCAAGGTTAGCAACCCAAATTTTAATAATTCACTTGGTGTCTGCCCTTGGAATTCCTTCTCTTTTCACCATAGACATCTTCGTAGCTGTTGTCTGTAGAGTGTAAAAACTTCTGCCACCCCCCTTTATACTGGTTGTTACAATGGGATGGAGGTGAGGCTGACCTCCAGATTGGTAAGGAAGTCCCTCCACCTGGAGGGACATTTGCAGTAATCAAGGCACCATTCTGACAGCTGTGTTGAAGCTACTTCCCAATAGCTGACCCGCAACCACCTTCCCAATTCATCCTCATTAATAGGCAATACAATTAAGGACCACTTCTTGCCTGGCTGAGCACACAATTTGACTATAATATTCACTACAGGTTCCCATGGACGTCCTTCAAATTTTGTTCATTGACTCAAGAAATTCTCATTCTTCCTCTTTTGGAAATCACATCCCTATCAGCACCCCATCCTTCTCGCTCAAACTGTCAAGAACTGTGAGAGGTCTTGCAAGCTAGCCAGGCCACCTGCTACCGTTTACGGATACTGGAAGAAGATAGGAGACTGTTGTGTCAGCGACAAAGGACAGTTTACGATAAAGAGCAATAACAGTAGCTTGAGTGTCTCCATTTTAACATCGGTTCCCCACACTCTAATTCCCTTAAGGTGATGCCCAGAGAGCTGGTGACACACAGTAGGGTGGATTATGGAGAGAAGCCTTGAGCTTAGGCGACTTCAATCTTATGCTGGCAAAGAAGCAAACGTATCTGACCTTTGTCCCAGGAGGAAACGTTATCTTTGTTATGCTATACAATAAACTGATCTTTTGCTGAGGGGGAAGACATTATCTCTAGCTTGTAAGGCTCTTTGTTACCCAAGTAGCCTTGAAAAGATAGTTCAGAACAGAGCCAACGAGTGCCAGTGCTGATAAAACAAGTAGAAATATGAGAGACCCATAAGGAAGTGCTTCCCAATATTCATTCTCTTAGTAGATCAGTTTTATATGAATCTTTGTCTCTCTAGTTCTGCTTCTTTGGAACTCAAGATGGGGGAAAAACATGAAGAGCTGGAGGACAACTTTGAAAGCCAAAATAATAATGATTATGACTATCATGTCTCAGTCTGTTTGGGTTGCTCTGACAAAATACTGTAGACCAGGTAGCCTATAAACTAATCCTATGTGTGAGGGCTCACCGTTAGGACCTAACACCGCCCAAGGACCTCCCTCCCAATGCCATCATGTTGGGCATGAGGATTTCAATGTACAAATTTTGGGAGGACATAAACATTCAGACTATAGCAATTACTGGGTGCTATCCTCTAATTGTGTAGATTATTTAATGTTCAATAACAGTAAGAAAGCATTTTGGATGGCCACATGTGTTTGGCTCTCTTCCTTAGTGCTGTAGTTGATAAATTCTAACTATTGAGAGAAAATGGGTGTTTGCCAAGGGAGCAGTGTCAATAGAAACATTTCCAAATGAGAACATAATTCAGTTAGCTTTGCAAACTACATCATTAGCAAAAATTACCTTAAAGGTCTCCCTAGATTTTTCTTTCTGGTTCAGTTCATTGGGTGTTTTGTTTGTTTGTTATTACTGAGGCTCACGGACTCTGTTTCTTTGTTTAGACATTATTCCTCCTGTCAAAGAGTCTGCATAACTTGGAAGATGGAAGATTTTGAGTTCTAAGATATTTAAAAGGAAATGAAGTTTTGTTAAGGAAATGAAGGACACATGAGTCTTCATTGATATCGATGAAGACCACAGAGATATGTATGAGCTCTGGGTTTGATACAAGTGTAGATTATACACACACATTTTAAATATAAGTTCCATGGTCCATCTGGATTTTTAGGCATGGTGAGGAAACATTTTCCGCTGTTTTATGCAGGCAATTCCTGTCCATCTTAGAAGTTTAAGTGTGTGTCCTCTATCACAAGCTCTATTGATCAGCACTATTACTACCTCTACAGTACCCAGTAAATAGAATATGCAACTTGATCAGCACAGAACATACTTAGTCAATAACCATTTTTAAGGAAAGTACATACTACAAATCAGCAACTATCTGAATGGCTTTAAAAATATCATTTTTCAAGACTTCCATATAGAAAAAGAGAAGGGAGAACAGAGTCATTTGAGTAGATATAGTAAGTCAGCTGACCTCTATCTTCTCACATGAGTCTTACAGATAGACGATGTTCTCTATATTATAAGAAAAAGGTAAGTGAGTCTCAGGAAGGTCGATGACTTTGTTGAAGGTTCTGACATCCAGGAAGTGCCAGAGCAGAGATGTAAACCCAGGCATGAGCCTCTCTCATTGTTCTTTTCAACCAACCATAGCACTTTCACCTAGGAAAGATTACTCCATGTAAATAGCCTGAAAATGACGTCTCTCTCCATCCAGGACAAGGCCCTGGGCTCACCCTAGAGCAACGGAATCAGAATTTCTGGAGAGGAGGAAGAGAGCATCAGCACTAGAAGTTCTGCCGGTAATTCTAATTTGCACCCGTGTCTGAGAACCTCTGGTTTAGCTCAGCTCCTTTCTCAGGACCTCTTAGATGTTCTGCAATGACTTCCTACTTAAAATCTACAAACCAGATCTCAGACACCCCACCCCGACCCTTTTTCCTTTCCTCAGTTTCCCCAATTATGCCATCACTCTTTCAGGCTTCATCAAGTCTCAAAATTCTGGTTTCTTTTTTTTTCCCCCTAGGGCTTTCAGGACAAAGCACAGTTGGTAGTGAAGGGAAGTTAATTCTCTTCTTCGAGGCTCCAACTCATTCCTTTTAGTGATTTCTGCTTCTGTTGCCCTCTGCCATGTCTTCCTTGCATGAAGAGAACTGATCTTTTCCTTGGGTAAGCTTGGTTATATACCTGTTGTGTTTACATGATTGACATTAATTTACTCTGGACATTAATTTGCTCTCCTTAACTTTTTTTTTTTTAAAGATTTTATTTATTTATTTGACAGAGAGAGATCACAAGTAGGCAGAGAGGCAGGCAGAGAGAGTGAAAGGGAAGCAGGCTCCCTGCTGAGCAGAGAGCCCGATGTGGGACTTGATCCCAGGACCCTGAGATCATGACCTGAGCCGAAGGCAGTGGCCTAAACCACTGAGCCACACAGGCGCCCCTCTCCTTAACTTTTTAATGTCTTTCTAGCAAAAGCTTTTTAAAAAAAAAAAAAAATGCCTTGACATGAACAAAATCCTGAATTAAGTAGACTAAAAGCATACTTTATATGCCTAAATGTAAAGCAATCTCCGATATAAGGTAATTCTCCCAAGGATAATGCTTTTGACCAACTTGAATATACACATTTTGGGAGATGTAGATGAAACTGTTAAATTTCAGCTTGCAGATTTTAATGTTAACTTAATGACATGCATACAATTACATATTAAATAATGCTTAATTAATTCATATTATCAACACAGGTAATTGTATAATATATATCATAATTTTGTTTTATTTAGAAATAAATGTCCATTTGTTTATGGAATAAATAATAAATAAATAAATTCCATTTATTTATGGAATAAATAAATAAAAGAATGGCTTTTCCATTCTTATATTTCCTGAAAAACTTTATTCAAATATTTTATGTATACTTTCTCACATATATGGCCCTGGGTGAGCCATCATCAAGCACATTTTTTCTTTACGTCCATGTAATTATTGGTGATACAGAATCCACATATGATGCAGTCACTGAAAATTATATCCCAAGCTACATTGTAACCATTTATATAGTATTCGTGTATTTAGGCAACAAGTATTTTTTTAGCATGTACTGTGGGCAGAGAACAGATCTAAGCACATTTCACGTGCTGGGGTTACAGTAGTATCCTTACTGCATATAAATTCTGATGGAATTTATATTCTAGTGTAGAGAAGACATACAACAAATATCTCTCAGGTACATTCTGTAACGTGCTGTGAAGATACACAGAGGATAAGGAAATGGAGACAGATGGTGAGGTGCTTTCTTAGGATGCCAGGGAAGGCCTCTCAAAAACTGTATTAACCATTTCTTTTATTTTCTGTATTCTTTGATATCTAGGGTTTTCCTGACCCTGTAGTGACCACCTCTTCCAGGGTTAGCCAGTTCTTATGGGGAGTAAACAGCTCTCCCATGAACATGTGTTTCAAGTTTAAACCAACCAATCCAGAGCCCACCCCTCAGTCACCTCCTTTGTAGGCTCTTATACTCTGGGCCACTATCCAGGTTCTAATCCCACCACAGCCAGTTGAAACAACTAGGGACAGACCTTTTGGTGCACAATCTACTGAAGTTATTTAAACTAGCCAATCCTAATCCTAAACCTGTTTATCCCGTCTCTTCATAGAAACAGCGTCGGCTCTTGCCTGCTGCCAACCCTGCCTCCCCGTCCTGCATCCTGACTGCAGTGTTCCCCTTGTGGCCCCAAGTGATTTGGCACACTGCCTCCTCTTGGTGACTGTGAGTAGCAAACTATCCTCTCAATGGCGGTTGTCTCTTGCTCTGTTGGCCTTACTCTACCTCAAACTTTCTACTAATGTACAATATTTTCAACAGAGGGGTTGACATCAGAGGAGAGAACTGCTGGACGAGGTAAGGAAACACGAGGCTATCTAGAGAGAGAACATTCCACGCAGAAAGAACTGTGTGTGTTCCTGGGCTTGTCTGAGGAACAGCAAGCTGCCCATGTGGCTAGGGAGTGTGAACGAAGGCAAGAACACGCGGAGATGAATCAGTAGGAAGGTGGTGGTGGTATACACAGTTTACCTAAATGAGAGCAGTGCTATGGACCAAATGTTTGTGTTCCTCCAACCCCCCTCCCCACCAAATTCATTTAGTGAAGCCCTAATCCCATTGGGATGGTTTTAGGAGGTGGGGCCTCCAGGAGGTAATGAAGTCATGAGAGTAGAGCCTTCATATGACATTGGTGCCCTTAAAAGAAGAGACATGAGAGAAGTGATCTCTGTCTCTGTTATGTGAGGATACAGGGAGAAGGCCTCTATCTGTAAACCAGAAATAGGACCCTCACCAAGAATCAAAGCTGCCAGCACCTTGATCTTGGACTTCCCAACCCCTAGAGCTGTGGGAAATAAATTTTTGCTGTTGAAGCTACACAGTCTCTGTATTTCTGTTAGAGCAACCATAACAGACTAAGATAGGCAGGCACTTGGGGATCACTTGAGGCTGCCAGTAATTGGACTGTCAGTGGAGAGGGAAAGTCTAGACACTGAATCAGTCTTCTAGATAATGAGTAACTATTGTCAAAGACCAAGACTGGGACAGGAAGATAGTTCAAATCTTCCAGGAGGTGACTCTCGGGACAAAAGTGACCAATAAATGACACTTGTCGATGACAGAAGAGAAATTCTGTTTCTTATCATGCTCTCTGACTAAAATGGATTATTGTGCCGAATTATGGAAAAAAGCACAGTTTCTTCAAGCAGATCATTTGCAAAATGACCACTTGGATCATACTCATGCCCTAGATCCTATTTTGCATTTTGAATAAATGAAGCTTCCTTTCCTCTTAGTTTTCTGAAAGTGGGAAAGACTTCAGGTCAGACACACCATTAATGGAGTAGGTCAGAACAGTATAACTTTTGGCCAGGATTTATGCACGTATGTTTAAATGCAGAGTTTATTATGCATGCGGTGGGCACAATTAGTATGCATGTAGTGGGTGCAAATTAATTAGAAAGTCTTTCTTGCATATCTTATCACTGCTCTGGGCCTGAGGGAGTTTCACAAGTAGGAAATCGTGTTCCCCTATAAGGGTAGTCATCATGATAAGCCCAGATAGAACAATTGATTTGTAATAAGGAGCAGAATTTTGTGATAGAGATTCCAACTTTTCTATAAACTAATAGGAGAGAGAGATAAGAAGTGTTGGCATAATGAATACAAATTTGATTTGCATTTTTATTTCAACCTTAAAGAAAGTGTGAGATTGACACTGAAGGATGGTGGAGACACATGAAGGGAACAAACCAGGAATGCAGAAGAGAACGTGGTGTATTTCTGGGCAATAAAGAGTTTAACTGGTTGAAAGAGAGAAAAACATGAACAACATATGTAATTGTTTTTGGAATTTGAAAATAAGATAAACAGAGTTTAGTGATAACTGGAGAAAATAGTGTATCATTGATCAATTTTTAAAAAAAGATTTATTTATTTATTTTAGAGAGAAAGCGAGAGAGAGCAAGTGGGGGGAAGAGCCGAGAGAGAGAATCTCCAAGCAGACTCCCCGTGGAGCGTGGAGCCCAGCGCGGGACTCCTTCCCGAGACGCATGAGATCACGATGTGAGCTGGAACCAACAGTCGGGGCTCAGCCGACTGAGCCACCCAGAGGCCCCTTCATTGATCAGTTTTGTGAACAAAGAAGTGACATAATGTGAGTGATATTTAAGGAGGGTTTTTCAGTCTGAATTAGGCTGAATGGTTAATAAATACTAGTAAAACAGCCAGAATCAAGGACAACAGGTGTAGTCATTTCCTAGGACTGCCACAACAAAGTACCACAAAATGTGTGATTTAAAACAGCACAAATTTATTGTCTCACAGTTCTGGAGGCTACAAGCCCCAAATCCAGGCATCTGCAGAGTTGCTTCCTTAAAGAGACGCTGAAGGAACGTGTACACTGTGCCCCTCTCCCAGCCCTGGTGGTTACTCACCGTCTTGGTGTTACTTGGCTTGTGGATGCATTACTCCGGTCGGTCTCCGCATCTGTGATCATGTGGTGTTCTCTCCCTGTGTCTGTCTCCAAATCTCCTTTTTCTTAAAAAGTCACCAGGCATTGGATTGGAGCCCATCTTGATTTCCTATGACCTCATTTTACTTTAATTACATCTACAAAGATTGTATTTCCAAGTAGAGTCACACTCACAGGTATCAGGGTCAGGACTTGAACACATCCTTTGGGGAACACGATTAAACCCACAACATGAGTAGTTGATATTACTATAGTAACAGTATTACTGTGGACAGAATTGCGTCCCTTAAAATTCACATGTTGAAGCCCTAACCCCAATGTAGTGGTTTTTGGAGCTGGGGCCTTTGGGTGGAAATTAGGTTTCCATGAGGTCATGATGGAGGAAACTGTATGATGGGAGTAATGGTCTTATAAGAAGACACACCAGAGAGCTTTCCTTCTCTCTGCGATGTGAGGACATAGCAAGAAGATGGCCACGTGCAAGCCAGGAAGAAAGCTCTCTCAGGTAACTGAATTAGCCAGCACTTTGATCTTGGACTTTCCAGCATCCAGAATTGTGAGAAATGAATTCCCATTGTTTAAGCCCCCCATTCTACATGGCAGCCTGGACTGACTAATGCAACAGGCATGAGATGATTCATTCATTCAGTAATTGCCAGGGTCCCCCAAGTGCCCAGAATTGGATGCCATGGACCCGAGGTGTTGCAGTTGATTTGTTAACACATTTAGGCTCCTGGGTATGTGTGTATATATTTTCCCGCTACTCTACTTCCCAGAGGACTCCAGCTAGATGCCTACTGAATATGAGTGTATTAGGAGGAAAAAAACACTCTAGAATATATAGAAAAACAAATAAGATATGATAATCTGGATAGATAAGAATTATCAAACAATGCCTGCAACTCCAAGGCAACAAATTTGAAAAATGTAGAAGAAATAAAAGATTTCATGACAAAATAGAAGATATCCAAATTAAATCAAGAAATAAAAAAGTGATTACACCAATTACCATAAAAGAGATTGAAAAGGTGCTCGAAGAACTTTCATTAAAAAGTGCTGGCACCAGATGGGCTCGCAGCTGAATTTTATCTAACCATTAAAAAAAAAAAAAACCAGATGATCCTATCGTATGTTAGACTATTTCTGACCCCAGAAAAAGATGGAAAATTCAGTAGTTTCTTTCATAAATCCAGCTCAGGTTCATAATTTCATAATGATGGTACATAAAAGAAAGCTATGAACAATCATCTGTACTAAATACAGGTGAGCAAATATAGATAAAATACTGGCAAATAAAATGCAACAGTGTATCAAAACACCAGGACACTTAGGCTATATTCTAAGAATACTAGGCTTATTTTTATTGCCAAAACATCTGTCAACCTAATTCAATTAATTAAAATGAAAGGTTTATAATTACACGAATAGATGCGGGAAGTTTATTCCGTGAAACAGAGTAGGTATTCTTGATTTAAAAGCTCTAAGTTATATGGGAATTGATAAAACACTATTTATGAAAGACAACGCAGATTTTTCTGAATGGCCAAGCACTAAAGTCAAGAGCCCAGTCAAGGATGTCTGGTATTAGTTACCACCACACAGCAATATTTTAGAGGTGAGTAGTAAGGGGACCACGGAGATGCCTCTGATGATCCCTGCTTCTGGAATTTACATCTTGTGCAGTCTTCTCCTCTTGAGTGTAGACGCCTTACAGACTTGCTCTGAATAAAAAGAATGTGGCAAAAATAATGGGCTGTCCTGCCAAGATTAGGTTGCAAAAGATGGTGATTTCTGTCTTGCTAGCACTCTCTTACTCTCCCTGGTTCTTCTTGCTTGCCTGATGAAGTAAACTGCTGTAGGCAGGAAGCCGCCCTGTGGAGAAGCCCAGGCAGCAAGAAACCGAGGAGGGAGGACTCTAGACGACAGCTAGGGAAGACCCTGAAAAGACCTGAAATCTTACTGTCAACTACTTGCGTGAGCTTGCAAGTGGATCCTTCTCCACTTGGGCCCTGAGATGGCAGCAGCCCCGACTAATGCCTTGATTGGGGTTTGTGAGAGTTCTTGATGCTGGGGACCCACTTAAATTCTGCCTGGATTCCTGACCTACAGAAACTGAGTTAGTAAGTGTCGTTGTTTCTTGCAAGAAAATCAAGGAGCCTGCATTTGTTGCCTAGGGATAGGGGAAGCATTAGTAACAAAATAAGGAAAACATTTTAGGAAAAGGAAAAATAGGATGATTGGAACCATATGCATATTGGAAGGTTAATGGGTTCGGTCATCTGAGAAAAGATTATAATGCATAAAGAAATGGCGATGATCATCTTTGCCTTTATAAAGTGTTGTATTATATTGTACTACTTATTGCAAACTGCATGAATTCCCACTGTATTTTTTAAATCAAATACATAAAATTCCAAAATAAATACAACATTAAAATGTTGAGGGAGGGAGCACTTTTCCCCCCTAGTGTTCAATGTTTCTGTGAAGGAAGTTCATATAATATAATTTCCAGTCTCCCTCTGCCCCTTTACCCACCCCAAGTTAAGATGGAGGGTAGAGCTGAGGGATTTATCAATTGGTATATCTAAATCTTCGAGCGTAGTCCAATTCAGCTCTTCTTCCCTTGGGGATAAAATGACATTGGGGAGCAGGCTTTCTTCTCTGCTCAACCTGGAACGGGTTCTCTCCAAGGCTGTGAGATAGCCATCAAGACTGACCCAAGAGGGCACTGGTCAGGTGACTTCTGGTCTTCGTTATGCAAACCCATTTACTCAGTCACTAATCTACTTCCTCATTTTGACCTTCCATCTGCCCTACTCTCTGTTTCTCAATTTACTCAGACCTGGGGCAGAAATGAGGGATATCATTAGCTGATACCCTTAAAAAAAAAAGCCATTTTAATTTGGGTAGCAAAATTTAGAATACAAAAACAAAAGATTGATTTATGCATTTTAGTGTGGATTTTATCTAAAAACACTATAAACACATGTAACCTCTAGTTAGTAGTTTTGTTTTTCAGTTATATGGGTTCATAATTCTGAAATTGCCTTCTGGGTATTCTGGGTTTAGGCCAGTGAATAAACATCTCGAGGATAATGGGAGCCAGGTTTCTCACATTCTGTGTGTTGGATCAGAATTAGATCAGTATGAACTAATGATTTTTAAGATAGGTAGATAGATATGACAGATGTCAGGTAGATAGATAGATATGTGTGATCATATAAAAAATGAAACATCTTTCATATAACATAATATTACTTAGATCTGTCAGATTAAAGTGTCAAAAACAATGAAATATCAATCGGGATGAGCATAACTAGTGCCCAGATCTTGGTTTTTCTATACCATTTTCCATTAAAAGGGACCCGATCTTCTTGGCAAAATGGCTGATTCCAGAGCTGGGGCAGAATCAGTATAAAATGAACCTAGAACATCTTACTACACCAAAAGTAAGGGAGTGTTCGGATTCGTGTCAAAAGGACATAGAAGTGAGTTTGAAGAGGCTTATGCTGGCCCAATCTGGGACAATTTGATCATCAACATAAAGAATGACAGAAATGAATTATAAACCATTGACTAAAATAAATATTCATGAGTTCATATAGATATAAATCAATAAAGGCAGAGAAGGAAAAAACTCTTTCTTGCAATCAAATGTCAACTAAGAAAAATAGAAAGAAAATGGAAAGAAAAATAGAAAATCTTCAATAGGTGCAAAAGCTAGTGAGTGGAAGTTTCACAATTAATACACATAGTCACAGAGTATCTTGCAACTTACTGATCACAAAGGGGAAAACAGTAATTCTACCAGATAAACCTGTTGATTGTTATCTTAAGCAAGTTATCAAACTTAATATCAATACTGGAAGAAACTAGCTTCCAACATCATGATCATGTGCCTTCTAATAAAATACCCTGAGAAGGACACAGCATCATTTTAAGGGTTAAAATGAGCCTGTTAAAAGTCTGGATCTCATCATAGGAAACATCAGACAAATCCCAACTGAGAGCCTCTCTGCAAAATAACTGGTTGGCACTCTTCAAAGGCGTTAAAATAAAAAAGACAGTGAAAAGCGAAGGAACTCTTTCAGAGTAAGAGAAGTTAAAGAGACATTTGTGACCTGGAATTTAATTCTGAGCCAGGGGAATAAAAAGTATAAAGGGGCAATTGATAGAAGTTGAATATAGACTTGAACTAGATAATATAATTTTATCAATGTTAGATTTCTTGACGGATAAAAACAGTAAAAAGAGAGGATGTTTCCCCTTACTCTAAATTGGTTTCGTTACATACACCTACGGACACATACACAGAGAATTATGACATCAGTGGGGAAAATAAACACAACTGGTGAATCCGATGTGTGTATGTGTATGCTACGTGCACATAGATAGCAATATCTACGTATGTATATGTAGGTATTTACCATTAGTATGTATTTCATATGTAATAGACACACACACTCCATGAGAGTTCCTTGTATTATTTTTTTTTTTAAAGATTTTATTTATTTATTTGACAGATAGAGATCACAAGTAGGGAGAGAGGCAGGCAGAGAGAGAGAGAGGAGGAAGCAGGCTCCCTGCCAAGCAGAGAGCTCGATGCAGGGCTCGATCCCAGGACCCTGGGATCATGACCTGAGTGAAAGGCAGAGGCTTTAACCCACTGAGCCACCCAGGCGCCCCCCTTGTATTATTCTTGTAACTTTTCTGTAAGTTCTAAATAAAAAGGTACCAAACGATTGGGGAATGGTATGGAATAGATCAATGGTGAGGGAGTTATTTTTTTAAGGAATTTGTGGGGAAAAGTCTGTCCACGGTGCGGTTTTGGTAGTGCCACAAGAGGTGGCTTTGCACTTGTGGCCTTGAGGGCGTGGCAGGAAGTGAAGAAGTTGGTGGAGCGTAGTGGTCTCTATCCGGCTGGCATTTAACTTCTTCACCCAGAAGAAGCTTGGCTTTCGGCTTCGTTGCATTTTGCCATTTGACTGTTAACTACAGTTAGTGGTGACTTTTGTCTACAGGCAAGTACAAGTTTCCATTGAGGTCCTCGCTGGGTCTTAAACAAAGGGAGCCTCGGCAAAGGCTCTGTGTGAGTCTGCGGATGGACTGAGTTACAGGCATCGTGGAGGCCGCATTCATGATGCCAAGTTCAGCCTTTTGCTGGGAGATTTTCCCCCCATTTATTGGCTTTGCAGTTTGTGGACTCCACAACACTGGCATTGACTGGCATCCTAACAAAGCTGAAACCAAGATGCCTTTGCTTTTTCCCTCTCAGGCACCATTGAGTGTCGGCTATGGCCTTAGACAATACTAAGTGTTAAGCCTGGAAACATAATCATTTCCTGCTTTAGGGGCTGTGCTTTGGCTTGTTTTCCAAGTGTGGTGGGTGTAGGACCTGGTAAAATCACACATCCTATTCACTCTTGGACTCTATGAAAAAAAAAAGAAGGATATGAGAATCTTGATCTTGTAATTTCCAAAGCCCTGAAGAGACTGCCCACATTCCATTTGGAGAAAGCTCAGGCTGTACCAGCTGAATAAGCCCTAATTCTACTGAGGTACCAGAATGCCAAATGCTGGGACTGAGCAGAATAAGGCCTGGAAGAGCATCGTCCTTGGTTTTGTTTTAACAAGAATTCTGGATTTTAAACTTCTAAGTCCACAGGGCAAGATAATTTAATTTTGGACTGTAATCTGCTGTGGGATTTGGAATTTCATTCTCTTTGGAAATTTGAAATGGAAAGAAGTGTTATATTAAAATCCAGAGTATCTCAGTTGTTATGGGTTGAATTATGCCCATCCCAAAATTCACATGATGAAGCCCTAACTCCTGGTATCTCCAAATGCGATTGTATTTGGAGACAGAGCCTTTTAAAAGTTATTACTTTGGGTGCCTGGGTGGCTCAGATGGTTAAGCGTCCGCCTTTGGCTCGGGTCATGATCTCAGTGTCCTGGGATAAAGTCCCACATCGGGCTCCCTGCTCAGCAGGCACCCTGCTTTTCCCTCTGGCTCTGCCTCTCTCTCTGTCTCTCATGAATAAATAAATAAATAAAATCTTTTTTTTTTTAAAAAAAAGGTTATTACTTTGATGAGGTCATTAGGGCAGGCCCTAATCCATCTGACTGGTGTCCTTATGAAGAGGTTAGAACACAGACAGGTACAGAAGGAAAGCCATGCAAAGATGGAGGCCATCTGCAAGTCAAAGATAGACACCAACCCTACTACTATTGATCTCAGACTTTCAGCCTCCATGACTGTGAGAAAACAAATTCCTGTTCAGTCTACTACACCAGTGTTACTGGATTTGTTGCAGAGGTATGCCTATAAGTTTTATTATTGGAGCAGCAGTGGTTGTTATTGGAAAGATGGCCTAGAGATGAGAACAGAAATGTCCTGAAGGATTGCTGGTCCCCTTCCCATGGGAGCTTGAGAGGTAAGCCCAAAGAGATAAGAGATCAAAATGAGAAATGCGATGAGGAATGCTTTTTCACTACTCCTGATGTTTCCCTTCTGTGAAGGGACCACAATTAAGTGTAACTCCGAGCCTCTCTGCCTTTTACTCATTTCACCCCAAGGTGGCAGTGGTGTAGTGGTTTGCTCCATTGGTAAAGTTTGAATTGCGTTGGTCATAGATAGAGAGAGCTACCTCACTGAACTACTCTTCTGACCGAGTGGGTAAGTGTTTCTAATTTCAGGTTCAGCTAGCAGACACATCAGGCTCTCCAACTAAACTATGTTCTCCAAACTTCATTTCAGGTGATATTTTGATTTCCCATCTGCCTTACCTTTTTTGGTTCCATTTCTCCAGAATAGGGCATGGGGGAGAAACATCCCCTCAAAAACACCAACAAAATGATTTAATGTCTTAAAATTTTCCATTCTAAATAATTAATTTTTTGAAAGCGCAGATTGCTATTATTCTTGTACAACTGGCTTGGATGAGCAATGTTCCCAATGTTGTCCCCCACTCCAGGAAGGAGTGTAAAGATAGAATCAGTGACTGACTTTCCCCTTCCTATTGGAGGCTACATGATAACTAGGGAGAGCCCACCTTTAATTTTTAATTAATTAATTTTTTAAAATTAATTAAAAATTTTTTTCAGTGTTCCAAGATTCATATTTTATGCACCACACCCAGTGCTCCATGCAATACATGCCCTCCATAATACCCACCACCAGGCTCACCCAAACCCCCCCCATTCTCCTCACCTCCAAAACCCTGAGCCCAACTTTCATAACATGTAATTAACTTATTAAATGTTCGGCCCAATGCCAGGGCCAACTCAATGCTGATTTAAAAAAAAAACAAACAAACCTGGATGTTGATTTAAAAAAACTATTTAGTTCTTTACAATTCATGAAATACTTGCATATTTATTGTCTGATTTTCCCCAGAAAACTGGATGACTCAGTTTATATGAATTATGAAAAGTTACAAAGCAAATTAGCGAAAATCACCCAAGCCTAGCTCTTGTGGCTCCAAGTTCAGAGATCTTTCTGCTATATAAAGCAGTTGTTGGGGCGCCTGGGTGGCTCAGTGGGTTAAGCTGCTGCCTTCGGCTCGGGTCGTGATCTCAGGGTCCTGGGATCGAGTCCCGCATCGGGCTCTCTGCTCGGCAGGGAGCCTGCTTCTCTCTCTGCCTGCCTCTCTGTCTACTTGTGATCTCTCTCTGTCAAATAAATAAATAAATAAATAAATAAAAAAAAGCAGTTGTTTTGTAAAAATTCATTAACCCCGCCATTTGATGAGGAGTCAGAAAAATGGAGAGCTCTAAATGACCAACAATACGTTCAACTGTGTTTGTGCTTAAACCATGTGAAATAAAATTGAAAAAGAATGTAGGAACTGTAATATACCTAAAGCAGTGTGGGATCTTCATGCTGGAACAGTCAACCTTGCTTTGCTGGTTGTAAGGCAAATGAGCATCGTTATTTTTTTCAGAAATATCTACGAGTTGGCAACTGCTATATCATTCTTATAGGAGAAAATACTCGGATTACTCCCAAACTGTTCTCCTCTTCCTTCCCAAAATGAGAAATGGCAGCTTCCAGAAGGTTCTCACACAATTTCTGGTTTGCAGCCTCCTGAAGATTCAACATTCGTGGTTCGTCTATGCATCTTCCCCCTTCTATTTTCGTTCTTTTCCCCGGCCTTCATCTTTTGCCCGGGCAGCTGAGGATAGATCTGGATCAGAAGAGAAGCTTTTTCAAAACCCAGTTTTTTAGGGGGCACCTGAGTGGCTCAGTAGTTATTGTCTGCCTTCAGCTCAGGTCATGATCCCAGTGTCCTGGGTTTGAGCCCTGAGTCAGGGAGACTGCTTCTCCCCTCTCCCACTCCCTCTGCTTGTGTTCACTCTCTCGCTGTCTCTCTCTGTCAAATAATAAATAAAATCTTAAAACAAAACAAAACAAAATGAAACAAAGCCCAAAAGCAGGTTTTTTTTTTGTTTGTTTGTTTGTTTCTTTGTTTGTTTTCTGCAGGCTTGATCCTAGCAAATATTAAAGGAAATCTGGCTGGCCACAGTGGTGTTTCTCCATTGGGTAGGGGGCTTGCCTCAGTTTCCTTCATCTTTCTTCCTGTTCCCAACCCACCACTGAGAAATCACTTTCTTAACTCCAAAAAATAATTTCTCCCAAGGTGCTAGTGAGAGAAGACACAAAGCCCCTGGTCAGATGATATCTACATGTTTTAAAGTGGAGTTTCCTTGGTTTGCCATAGCTGATGCAATGGTACAGATGTCTGCCCTTAAACTTGGTGGTTAGGATCACTTTTTTCAGACAGGGCTGTTCACAGTTTTCATATCATAGTACAGCGGCAGCTTTCATATTTTCCCCTGTAGGACTGAGCTTACTCCCAGGAAATAGATCAAATAAAACAGAATAAAAATGGAACACAGTATCTCAGAGACTTCAAATAAATGGCGATTTAACTTTAGCACTTTGGAGGTGAAATTGCCTTGTGTTGTGACACATAGAGCCCTTATCATCCAAGGCCCTAAATTTAGAGGGTGATAAAAGTCTTCTTTTCTCTTTGTTTCTGTGGCCTTCTATTTTTAAACCTTGACTCACCCAAAGGTGAATAATGAAACTCTGTGTCTGCAGCTGACATTTTTATTTGAGGTGACATACTCATCCATTTTCATAAATTATTAACAATAAAATATATAACAACGATATATTATTATTTCCATTACTTCATTACATTTCTCAGCTATTTTATGAATAGTTAAATAGGTTTTAAATAGATTTTTAAACCAAAATATCACTAAATACTATTATCTGTGATAACCGTCTCTCATTAACAGAGGAGGCCAGGCATTTTGGTAGCTCCAAATCCAGGTTTTAATACCACCTTCTTGTCATTGTCAAGAAACTTCTGTTGAAACTCCCCCACTGTCCCCTGCTTCCCTGTCCCCCAGTGCCTGTCCCTGGGCTTGTGCAGACCTAGACCATTTCCTTTAGATCAGGAGCGCCTATCGATCAAAGAGCAGAAAGAAAGTCACCCATTCTGGAGCACATCTCCAAATATATGGATATGTTTCAGACTGTCGCCATCACTGAAACGATGTGTTTAAAAGAGCAGATGTGGATTATTTTGCATATATACATGTAGTGTTTCCCTTGCTGCTCAGCTGAAATAAGTGTCTTGAAAAAAGAGGAAGTACCAACAAATTTCATGAATTCAGTATACGTTGGGTAGAACCCACCCAGAATACTCTATTTTATTAAACATCCAATTCAGGAAATAAATGAAAAAGTGCATTTTTAGACAGAGCTCAGTTGACATAACTGTACAGTACTTATACTTGTCTTACTGAATGGACATAACTTCCCCAGGGAAAAAGCAAGGAACAAATTCTGGGTGCTCATTCTGAGTGTTCTCATTAAAGAAAAATCCTCGCCAACATATATCTGTCTTGCAGAAAAATTTCACTTGGAAATGTGTAGGAAAAGACGATGGTTTTTGGTAAGACCTTGACCCAATCATGTAAAGTAGAATGAATCAGTCCTCTTTCCCCAGAAAACTATTTGAAATCCTCCAATGAAAATGGAAGGGCAGAGTGTACTTATAAATAAGTAAGGACTTTTTATTGCTAAGATCAGCAGAGGCAAGTTGAGGTTTTTGTGTCTCAGAACTGCCGACTCTGCAGACTTGGGTGACATGTGAATCACGGGGGGCATGAGAACCATGCTGACTGCCCCTCTCTGCAGCCCTGAGCCTGTGGGCTCTGCTCAGCTCCCTGCACGGGACCTTCCAGGCAGCTCAGGGGCTCTATTAATGCCATTGGCTATGTGTTAATTACTCTATCTACACAGCAATGGACTTCCTTTGTATTTTTATGTTCATCTTCAGCCATTCATACCAAATTGACACTTGGTTTCACCGGACAACTACTCTGGGTTCAACGTCCTTCTACCTAATTCCTTTAAGAATTTTTTAAAGGGGGACGTAGTTAAATTGGAAACAGAGAGTGCACAAAGGCTTTACCATTTGTGAGTAGTGGCATAGAAAACAGTCAGCTGTGTCACAAACTATCCCCTCAAAGAGATACCATTAGCCAAAAATGGCTTCCCTCATTCCTTTACCTCATCCAACTCTCACCTGGCCATCCTGAGGAGAGACTGCCATCTCTAATGAATCTGCTGAAGTTAAAAAATTTATCTTTCAAAGACTTTGAAAATGTTTTTACTCACACACACACAAAAAAGAATAGACTTATTAAGAATTACTGCCTCTGGAAAATATCACGTGTTCACAGAGTATTTATAAAGTATTATTTACACATGTTCATCTCACACATGATCGTGACTGGCACTTTACTGAACTGACTTGCAATTAATATTAACAACACCAAGGGAAACAGAAGCCTTTATAACAAAATCCTTCCCAGATGCCCTAGACCATGATGGGTATTTGGCTGATATTTGGTGATTTGTTTTTCCCAAAAAGTTTAAAATGTATCTTAAATAGAAAATATTTTCACAATCACAGGTAACCACTTCATCTTTACTAGTGCTTTTTAAATTTTTTTTAAATATTATAGAGGTTTAGAGTTTTCTCTGTGATGCTGGCTGGAATATGGTATTCGGCTGAGATGATTTTAGGTCCTAAAACAAAGGTGAAGTTCTCTCAATGGGAAATCAAAGACACATAGAAAAATTTTCCAGCTTGTTGCTAAAAGTTATCAAAATTGCTAACTAAGAGAGAATTAATTAGCCTCCATTTGGGGGCCTCTCTTTGAAGTTTCCAAGAGGTAACCTTTATTTGCATGTACGGTTTTTCTGCAAAGTGCCCAATGTTCAGAAATGATTCCCTGCTAACATTTACCTAGCTCTTTTTATTTGCAAAGGGGAAGGTGGATAGTAGTCTGTAAATCCAGCATCCTACTGTAGATATTTCTAAAGGTTAAAAGTCATCAGGAATTTTTTAAGCTGATATACCCTGTTTGGATAAAAAAAAAAAAACATGTTTATCAAAAGATGCTTTTATTTTAAAGTTAAATTATGCTGGTTCTCAATAATTGTAAATCATCCTGCAAAGATTATAATTTTTTCACATAAGTCATATTTAAAAGCCAACTTACTCAGAGACTACAGTTGAGATTAGTACCTGGAACTCTGCGTGAACAGTGAGCCCCAAGTGTCAAAGGCCTCACCCTTAAAGTCAGTTCCAAAATGCATTCCTAGTCTTCCCTGCAAGCTGACCCTGTGTTAGTAAGGAACCCGGCTCTAAGGCTTTGTTCAAACAAGAACTTTCTGAGGGCAACGTATTGTAATAACCTCTTTATGTGACTTCACCAGAAAATAAATTCCACAAAGGGCAAAGGTTGACTTATTAGCTATTCCAGCACAAGCATTTTGGTAATACCTGGCAAAAAAAAGAGAAAACGTAATATTGTTGAATAAACAAATGACTATGCGAAACCTCTTGAGAGACTCATATCCTCATTTATGAAACAAAGATGTGTAACCAGATGGTCAATAAGCTCTCCGAGCTGTATAAATCTTCTACAAAATAATAATTCCAAATTAAAAAAAAAAGAGTTTCTCTGACAATTTATTTATTTATTTTTAACTTTGCCCTGAAAGTAGATTCACTTTATTTATTTTTATTTATTTACTTGAGAGAGAGAGAGAGTAAAGGGGAAAGACAGAGGGAGAAGCAGACTCTGCCCAACAACGGGGCTTGATCCCAGAGCCCTGAGATCATGACCTGAGCCGAAGGCAGACGCTTAACCGACTGAGCCACCCTGAAAATTTATGATAATTTGAACTGGATTATTCCTTGTAGAATATTTGGCTTCAATGGAAGCCAAGATCCATAGACACTCAGCAAGGAGACTGCAGAGGAAGAACTCTGCGTGTGGCTGGATCGGCCCGCAGGCTCTCAGCCCATCCAGCAGCCGCCCCTCACCACCAGGCTTTATTTGCAGCTTGGCCCACGATAATGTAGGAAAGGATGTTACCAGGGCTCTGCCTACTTCAGGGGACACTGAGGTATCGTGGGGTAGATACCTGATTACAAAGTCAGCATAAGCCAGATTTCTCCCTGTACTTAGATACATAAAGGAAATAGTTTCAAGAACCATTTCCACAGCTCTTATCTCTCCCAGCCAGACCCGAGATGTCACAAGGGTCTGTGAGAGCATTTCGTGAGGAGACTGGTAAGAGAAGTCTTTGGAGGAAACTGAAGCCTTGTCGTGCTGCAACTAGGCATCACAGCCAGCTCCAAGTCTAGTGAGGAAAGCTTTGGGAAAACCCCTCAGAGACCTTTGAAATGTATTCTATTTTGGGGGTGTCTGGGTGGCTCAGTCATTAAGCGTCTGCCTTCTGCTCAGGTCATGATCCCAGGGTCCAGGGATAGAGCCCCACATTGCGCTCCCTGCTCAGTGGGAAGCGTGCTTCCCTCTCCCACTCCCCCTGCTTGTGTTCCTGCTCTCACTCTCTCTCTGTCTGTCAAATAAGTAATAAATAAAATCTTAAAAAAAAAAAAAGTATTCTCCTTGGTAGTGACCTCAGAGGCCCAAGGCCGGATTCTTGCCTGAGAAAACAAAAACGGACTACAGACTTGGGTTTCATCTCTGTCAGCTGGGCTCCTAGAGGGTGAAAGAGTCCTCGCGGCTTAAGTGGTAGACAGGATGAGCGCATAGCTCCTTTGGGACGAGGCTGCCATCCCAATTTGTGAGCCATTCAGGGAAGAGACAATGACCTTGTTCCTGGAGCTATGAGGAGAACTTGACTAAACCAAACCAGCCAGAAACTGACGGATCAAGGAAACTTCAAATAAGAGGGGTCTGCCAGGGAGCGTTAGAAACCTTTGGGAGACACCTACAAGATGAGAGCTGATCTTTAATCATCGGGCATGACCAGGAAGTACAGAGCCAGCATATGCCTCTGCCCACCAGTCAGGCTTCCGGAAGGAAGAAGCAAGGAGAGGACTTCAGGCAATCTCGGGCCGGATATTTCATTACTGTCGTGGAGTGACGCTTGCAACGGCAAAGGACTGTCTTATTTGAGACTGAGGAAAGGTGATAAGCCTGCCAAAGTTTTCAGGTTGGAGCACAGGAAGATTATTTAGTACCATTCAAAGGGTTAGGGGAGGCAAAAATAAATCTCTGTTTTGCTTTCTGTGTATGAGTCATTGTTTATATGACATAGTGGTTATGCCATATTTGCCTCAGATGTGCTAATTACATGGCACACCACTGAATTTTGGTTGTTGCCCATGTTTGAACTTTCATCAGGTTGTGTTTTGTTCCTCAAGAGAAGAGAAGAAAAGCCTGTGGATGTGAGACCGCTTTTGGAGTTTGCATTACTGGCTGGAAGTACAGGGGTCTGGCCGGCTGGTTCTGTGAGCCTGTCCCCATGGGATTATAAGCTCTGTAGGGGTATCTGTCTCCTGTCACCGGTGGACAGATGCCAGGAGGAAAAAGGACCCAGGAAGGGCCTTTCCTCCACCTGTTGGACGCACTGCTGGCTGACAGTCTTGCCCTGTGGGCTCTTCAGGGATTGACTTTGCCGGCTACAGACAGACCCTTTGCACAAGCGTCTCTGGTGTGACCCTCTGAACTCAGGAATTTCCCTGAACTCAGGAAATTTCTAGCAGAAGCTTCTGCTTAACCATCAGTCTTACCTCTTAGAAGCAAACTACTGAACTTCTAGAACAAAAAAAGGAACACTGGAGGAAGAGGCCTGTGCAGGTGAACCAGAAAGTGCTAGAAGAGACCAACAGTTACCTACGCCTCGTTATAATGTTAAATATCCCTTCTGAATATCTCAGCTCCCGCTGAGCAGGGAGCTGGCCCATGGGGCTCAATCCCAGGACCCCAGGAACATGACCTGAGACACCCAGGTCTCAGGTCTGAGACTGAGCCATCCAGCCACCCCATAATAAAATTACTTCTCAAAACAGGTACATTTATAAATCATGGGTATGTAATGGATAGCGTGGTATCTGTAGTTAATAATACTATATTGCTCTTTGAAATTCACCGAGAGTAGATCTTAAGAGTTCTCATTATGAGAAAAAAGCATTTATTTGTAACTATGTATGGTGACAGATGTTAACTAGACACTAGACATTGTAGGGATCATTTCACACTGTGTGTGTATAATTATACTGTACGGGCGAAATTAATACAATCTTAAATGTCAATTATACCTCAATTTGTAAAAAGACAAAACAAAACAAAAGGTACTGTTGCCAAAAATTCTGCCACTGAACCAATTTTGTCGAATGTAATATCGTATTGAGTCATGCTCTCCACACCAGACCCCGTTCTAAACACTCTTGAGTAAATGCAGAGTTTTATAACACACTCTATCCTAAAGGGGCAATGGCTGGAAACAGAACTGGCATCAGAGCCAATTACTGTAAAGAACAATTTACCCCTGCCAGTTTGTCTTAATAAATTTGTTTATCAAGTTTTTAGTGGGCCCAGATGGAAAGGGATTGCCTCATTCAGCCTTGTGACATAACGGAAAATACAATTTCATAATGAGTTAGTAATAAATGTGTACGGGCTCAGCAAAAGCCCAGTTAGTCTTGAAGACTCACAAAGTGGAGGACTTGACTGTGGCTTTGCATTCAGAGGGTATACACAGTCTTCTTAAACGAAATGGAGATGAAAGCCTATGATTTCATTGTTTGATCTACTTCTTGGGAAAGGCACGTAGAGTAATACAGTGTCACTTTATTGCTTTACTCTTTGGAGAGTGATGAAACTATTAATGTTCAGTATGTTTTTAATCAAACAGAAACTCGGATTTAGGATAGAGTGGTACATAGCAATGCTCGGGGGTGAGTTTACACATGAGCCTCTGTGGCTGTGTCTGGGGCAGGCCAGCGGGGCTCGTCACCATGGTCGCCATGCTCAGGCTATAGGATCCTTTAAGAACTACAGTTTATGATTTAGATTTTACTAAGTATATATTTTACAAATTTTAATTAGCAAATTAAGTGATACGCATTTTTACCCAAACACATACATACGGGTTTAGTTGTTCTGAGACCACACCTTGACAGGGACAGAACTGGGTATGCGTACCCTTGCAAATTTGAAACAAGTAAGGATTGCAAGGATACAAGCTAATGCAGAGGGCCGCTCTGGCAGGGTGGGCTCTTTGGGGAGCAGAGTTAGGTGAACAGAATTGTTTATTATGAAGTCCCCTTGGGGTGCCTGGATGGCTCAATTGATTAAGTATCTGCCTTCCACTCAGGTCATGGTCCCAGAGAGCTGGAATCGAGCCCCACATCTGGCTCCCTGTTCAGCAGGAAATCTGTTTCTCCTTCTACACCTCCCCCTAGCTCGTGCTCATTTTTTGCACTCTCTCTCTCAAATAAATAAATAAATAAATAAAATCTTAAAAAAAAAAAAAAGAGGTACCCTTGGCATCCACACCTGTAAAAGTAGGGGAAGAGAACAGGTTGGGCAGAGGGAGATGGCAAGCTGCAGTGTGGCCCAAATGGACCTCAGCCAGTCCCATGGGAGCTCTGCCATAAAACCATCCATAAGAATTAATTTGAGTTAGGCTGAAATGGCCAACCCTTCATACATCCACCTTGATTAGTCATTGGGTATGGGCCACCTGGAAAAAAGGTTTGACCTCATGCTCAAACCAAAGTGGGCCCTCTCCTCAGTAAGTTGTGGATAGAGACTACCCCAAGTGGGCTTGCCACACAAGATCAATTATATTTTAACTAATAAGGAAATGATGGGGGAAATTTTCCAAAGCTATGTCTCCCCGAAGGAGGAAAAGCAAGGTCAGTAGGGAGTCTGCTTCTCCCTCTCTCTGCTCCTCCCCCCTGCTCATGTGCACACTCTCTTGCTCTCTCTTATAAGTAAATAAATAAACCTTTTTTAACAAGTGATTTTAGGCGCCTGGGTGGCTCAGTGGGTTAAGCCTCTGCCTTCAGCTCAGGTCATGATCTCAGGGTCCTGGGATCGAGCCCCACATCGGACTCTCTGCTCAGCGGGGAGCCTGCGTCCCACCCCACTCCCGCCTGCCTCTCTGCCCACTTGTGATCTCTGTCTGTCAAATAAATAAGTAAAATCTTCTAAAAAGGTGATTTTATTGTGAACTTCCTTCACAATGACTTCATGATTGCCTATGTACTGGGATTGATGGAGTACAAAAAACATTTCTATGTCTTCTAATCCCAAATTCACTACCATGCCACATCTTTGCCAGGCCCATCCAAAATAATCTGACTTAGTTCCTGGTTTTGGCATTTCCATTCACACTGTTAAGATGCAACTAAAGAAGTAACCAAGGGGTAAACCAGACCCCAGAGCCTCTTAGTGAATCCATGGGTTGCATATGACTCTCCTGGCCCCAACACTACACGACACGGGCCGGCATGCTCACATGTGCCTATGCATTCATGTGTCATTTCTATGTCTTTTGAGGAACTGTAGTAACATTCAGAGCTCTGCATTCTGACGAGAACACTTTGTGTACCATTTATAGTCATTTGACTTTCCATGTCTATATGCAGGATTTTTTCATTCATGGCCACCTTCCCCTAGAAGACCTCACTTTCCTTGAGGGAAGACATCCATTCTGTTTTACACACTAATTTTCCTGTGCATCTAGCACAATGCCCCCTGCACAGCAGGCAGTTAGTAAAGATTGTGGCCCAGCCCTGGACTTTAGAGTACTGTATGTGGGCACGGTGCTGCTAAACTTTTTCCATTTCTCTTTTCCTTTTGAAAAATGCTTAGACTCCTTACAGCCTTTGCAAATGTTCACCATCCAAGAATGGAACCAGCAGAGTTGTGATTCAGCGGTAGGAAATGAAACTTGTTGACGGCATTGCCTTCTTGTTTAAAATATGAAGAGTGGCTCACAAGAAGTACTAACACATGAACTGTGCACATGACGTCCATGAAAAGCAGAAGCACCTTATAGTCATGCTTCTATATTTGTGCCAACACACACACACACGCACACACACACACACACACACAAAATGCATGTACCGTGAAAGTCTTTATGTGATCATGTAATCTTCTGCTGAATGTGATCAGGCCTTAGTCAGCTGCTAAAAAATTGACTAAAGCAGAAATGAGGGAGTTTCACTCTGAAACTAAACCATCAAAGGCAGTGTAGCCCCGCTGCCGCATCCCTTCTCTCTCTCCTTCTCATTCCTTTTCCTTGGAAGAGCCAGCTTCCTTGTCATGAATAACCCTATGGAGGGGCCAACGTGGCAAGGATCTGAAACACTTGGTCAAGAGCCACACAAGTGGATCTGGAAGCACCTCCTCCAGGCCAGTGAGCCCTCAAAGTACAGCCAGAGAGACATTCTCTCTTCGCGAGAGCATCTGAGCACGAACCACCAGCAAGGCTGCTCCTGGATTCTGGACCCACCGAGACCATGAGATGTTAAGGGTTTATTGTTTTAATAGCTTGAATTTGGGGGTACTTTGTTCACCAGTAGATAACAAATACATCATGCGACCAATATTTATTGAGTTTCTACCAAATGTTAAGGACAGTTCTAGATGCCAAGGAATACACTATGGCAATCAAAACCAGACAATTTGTTCTCAAGGGGAAAGAAACTATTATTAGCTTTTAAATATTCATATGTATAAATGTCATCCTGAATGCATAAGCAAGGTGTTGCGAACAGAACAGATTATTATTATTTACTTACAGCAAATAACAGCTACAGGGGTCACCTGTGCCTCCATTCTTACCTCTGGAGTGATGGGATGAGAACCAGATACAACCTATACGTGAAGGGCTTGTAGGTGAAGAACCCCAAATAAAATAGTCTGGGTCTTGATTAGGAAGGATGGCTGTCTCTCCTTCCCATCTGAGAGAGTCTCCTTGGACACACAATGGGAAGGATTCTGGGTTCTCATCCTGACTTTGCAGAGTGAAAATAAATTTTTCCAGGAAAAGATAAGCCAGTATCCAGGGACGTTTCCACTGTCCCAGCTCTCAGCCTCCCTCGAAATGCACAGACAGACCTCAGAAGGAAAATATCTCTAGAATTCTCCCACTATTCAATCATTCATAATTCCTCCAAGGCTTGCTTTTAGCTGAAATCCCAAATTTATATCGAAAACTCCAACTGTGCAGAAACATAAAAATATCCTCCCTACAACCCCGCAGTTATAAAATGCTCCTCATTGCATTAACCACAAAATGAAAATTTTGGAACAGGTTGAATGCTTTAAAATAATGGGGATGATTATGGAAGAGAAATTAAAAATCTATGTATCCAGCATCAGAAAATATCAGATGCCTAGAATAAATCTAACTAAAGATGTGGAAGACCTCTGTGTGGAAAACTACAATTCAAGAAAATATAGATAAATGTAAGACTATACCATGAAAGGAATAAAGAGAGAAAAAAAGAAAAAAAGAAAGAGAGAAAGAGAAAAAATATAAATAAATGTGGAGACTATACCATGATCAGTGGCTGAAAGTCTCAATACTGCTAAGGGGTCAATTCTTCCCAAATTGACCCATAGATTTAATGCAATCCTAATGACAAGCCCAATAAGCTCTTCTATAGAACTGACAGGCTGATTACCAAATTTTTTTTAAAGAAAAACAAAGGACCCAGAATCAGAAATACAATATTGAAGAAAGGAAAAGAAAACTTCAGATATCAAGAATTACTGGGGCACCTGGGTGGCTCAGTGGGTTAAGCCTCTGCCTTCAGCTCAGGTCATGATCTCAGGGTCCTGAGATTGAGTCTCGCATCAGGATCTCTGCTCAGCAGGGAGCCTGCTTCGTTCTCTCTCTCTGCCTGCCTCTCTTCCTACTTGTGATCTCTCACTGTCAAATAAATAAATAAAATCTTTTAAGAAAAATTTTAAAAAAGAATTACTATAAATCTATGTACTAGAAATCATATACTATATTATCTACTATAAGACTTGTGGTATTGACATAAGGATAGACAAATAGCAGAACAGAAAGAGGAGTCCATACATATATACACACATACACAGTCACCTGATTTATTACTAAAGTTCCATTGAATTTAATGGAGAAAAAGATCATGTCTTCGGTAAAGGGTGCTGGATCAACTGGATGTCCATATAGAAAGAAATGAATAATGACAGCATCCCACAGCATACACAAAACTTCAACATGGGTCAGAGACATCAATGATGTAAAGGTGAAAACAGGCAGGCTTTTGGAAGATGGATCTAGAAATAGAACAGTCTTATGAATTTAGGTTACACAAGGATTTCTTTAAAAGAACAGGAAAAGGCAGCAATCCTAAAAGAAAGAACAGGCCAATTAGACTACATTAACATTAAGAACTTCAGTTTATCAAAAGAGCATTAAGAGAATGGATCCAGTAAGACAATGAGTAGACAAGCTATAAACCGGAAAACACACTTACAAATCACATACCCTTCCAAGGACTCTTATCCTAAATATATAAAGACCTCCTACAAATCAATACAAAAAAGAAAGACAATCCAATCTATGTTATGACTTTTTTTTTTTTTAGGATTTTATTTATTTATTTGACAGAGAGAGAGATCACAAGTAGGCAGAGGCAGGCAGAGAGAGGGGGGAAGCAGGCTCCCTGATGAGCCGAGAGCCCAATGTGGGGCTCGATCCCAGGACCCTGAGATCATGACCTGAGCTGAAGGCAGCAGATTACCCCACTGAGCCACCCAGGTGCCCCTATGTTACGACTTTTGACTACTCTGAGGTTTAGAGGAGATAAACTGCCAAACAAATTAAAATTCTTACAAAAAGCTATGGTCATTGTTTTATCATTACTACCCCCTCAAAGGGCCAAGGGATATCAGCACAATAGTCTAGTCTCTATGGGAAGCACCCTCCAACTTCCGAACATTTATTTATTGACACACTTTTTCTATTGTTTGAATTGGAATAACAAGCCCTGAAACTTTCACTTGTGTTTGAATAAGATTGTACAGGATATTTTGACCAAATAAATCGTGCTCTTTAGCTTTCCAACACTTCAATAACCATTAAATATTCAAACTTGTACCTGATTCAAACAAATTGCTCAACTCCATTTAAACCTACAAACTGGTAATGTCCCTGGCTGAGGCCTGATTTAAAAGTCCCATTGGGGGGTGCCTGGGTGGCTCAGTGGGTTAAAGCCTCTGCCTTTGGCTCAGGACATGATCCTAGGGTCCTGAGATCGAGCCCCACATCGGGCTCTCTGCTCAGCAGGGAGCCTGCTTCCTCCTCTCTCTCTGCCTGCCTCTCTGCCTGCTTGTGCTGTCTGTCAAATAAATAAATAAAATCTTTAATAAATAAATAAATAAATAAAATAAAAGTCCCATTGGTTTGCTTTCAAAGGGGGAGGGGCTTAGAGGCTGATGAGACTCTAACCAAGCCCTTCCTCTGATGGTGGAGTGTGAGACAGCTTCACCTGTCTTGGCACAGTGTCATTTGCAAGTCTGAATACACTATGATTTCAGGATGTAATAAAGCATCGAAACTTCTTATAGAGACAGGAAATTAGGAAGTACAGGAGACCTTGGTCTTGCTGATTCATAAATTGGAGTAGGATACCATGGGAATCTGAGGAGCCACAGCATAAATGTGTCATTGACCTTCCATGAACATGAATTTTGTTCTTCCCTGTAGAAGGAAAACAGCAAATAACAGTGACAGTGATTTTACAGTAATGGATTAAAAGCATTCTTATACTAAAAATATGAACACATACTATGAGAAGTATGTATGGCACATGTAATTTTCAGATAAAACCCAAGAATTCAAAGACTTTACCCTTTTTTTTTAATTGGTAGATTCTTTTTTTAGAGATTTTATTTATTTATTTGATAGACAGAGATCACAAGTAGGCAGAGAGGCAGGCTGAGAGAGAGGAGGAAGCAGGCTCCCCACTGAGCAGAGAGCCCGATGCGGGGCTCGATCCCAGGACACCGGGATCACAACCCAAGCCCAAGGCAGAGGCTTTAACCCACTGAGCCACCCAGGAACCCCACTTTATCCACTTTCTGAGGGGTCTGTCTGGCAACAAGTTCTAGAACACTGGGGATAAATGTTTAAGTTCATTTGAGGTAGAGAAGTTTGTGAAGCACTGATAGTTCTTCTAGACCAACCCCCTTGTTTTACATATGAAGATTCTGAGATCCAAATATGCTAAGTTAGTGGCAGATCCAGGGCCAGATCCAGAGTTTCTGCTGCCCTATCTCCAGGACTCCCACTGTCCTTCCAGCCTCTGACAAAGGATGTTGTGTGAAACATTGCCAATACAGATTGGGTTGAAGTACTCTTCAGTGGCTTACCATGACCTCTCAAGAAATACCTTGATGGTTTCTGTTTGCTGAACTGAACTGAATTCACGGATGGATTAGTCTTCATGATTGCATATTTATTAATGAACTTGTACGGTTAAATAGTGTTCTTTCAAACTCACTTAAATGTAGCAGAAAGGCTCTGATTGGGATTCCAGGTTTGAGTACAGTGTGCCTGAGGGTGAGCCCCAGAGAGCAGGACAATATGATGATGTGATTTGCACTGATAACCCATCCCTTCCGTGGCCCGGATGAGGCACTGAAAAGAGGTGGGCATTAATAATATAACATACATCCACGGGGGTGACACGAGGTTCTGCTCTAAGTAGGGCTATAATTTTTACAGTATCTGAGACACCGTTGTTTTCTGCTTTTTCTTGCTCTTAAAGTTACAGAAACTGGGGGAGAGAGAGAGATTTATCAAATCTCTGCTAATCAGAATTGGATATTCTAATTTTCATGAGACAATTGATGTTCTCCAAGTTTTTTTCTGAGATTAATGACAAGAATCTGGGTGGATAAACTTAACTTAAAAAAATTGCTAATATGGGCCCTTTGGGTTTTGCCAAAGTAATTGAGATGATCTGTCATTTGCTTCCTTGGCAACGCTGGGGATGTCTCGGAGCCCAAGCAGCAGCTGTGGACATGGCACTCTGGGGGACGTGCGGTGGTCTGCCTCCCTTCCCTCTGCTGTGTTGCTTCATTTCATACAATATTTGAACTTGGTTCCCAAGTCTATATGTGCTCATGTTTCATTCAGTGTATATCATTCCTCCTGCCAGCCATAAGAATATTTCCATCATTTCTATTCATGCTCATTTCGAAAGAAACACCCTTTATTTCAATTTCCTACTTAAAGAACACTCAAGGACCTAGTGCCTTTTTTCTGCATATAGCACCAGATCAAAATCAGATGTATTTTAAATACAAGCCTTTTATTTTATAACAGTTTTAGATTTACAGAAAAATTCTGAAGATGGCACAGAGAGTTCCCATATACCCCACACCTAGGTTCCCCTATTAGTACCTTATCTTAGTATGGCATATTTGCCACAGTGAGCCCACAGAAACATATTATTATTAACGAAAGTCCATACTTTTTTTCAGATTTCTTTAGTTTTTACATAATTTCCTTTTTCTTCTCTAGGATCCCATCTAGGATGTCACATTACATTTGTTGTCATATTTCCTTAGGTTCCTCTTGGCCATGACAGTTTGTCATACTCGCCTTGTTTTTTACGATCTTGACCGATTTCAGGAGTACAGTAAGGTACTTTGTAGAATGCTTCTGAAGTGGGATTTTTCTGAAGATTTCTTCATGGTTAGACTGGGACTATGGGTTTTAGAGAGGAAGACCACAGAGGTAAAGTGCCTTTCATGTCACACCATATGAAGGATACATCCTGCCAACATGACTCACCACTGTTGATGTGGACCTTAGTTTCCAGACTGAGGTAGTGTTGGTCAGGTTACTGAAATGGAAAGTTGGTTTTTTATTCTCTTTTCCATACTCTTGGAAGAAATTCACTTACTTAAGCAGTGGGAAGTTATGCTCTGCCTCCTCGAGGACAGAATACCTACATAAATTATTTGAACTTATTTTGCCTGGGACATGTGTCTATTCTTTTATTTATTATTATTCTCATTTATTCAATCATTTCTTTATGTCAATGTAGACTCATAGATATTTATTTTCATCCCATGTTATTTTATTTATTTTGTTCCTTAAATTATTCCAGCTTTGGCCTTTGGGATCTTTTTCAGTTGGCTACGTCCCTTTACATATTTCCATTGTTTTTTTAAAACAATTAATTAATTTTTTATATTTTATTATGTTAGTCACATACAGTACATCATTTGTTTTTGTTGCAGTGTTCCGTGATTCATTGTTTGCATAATGCTTTTGTTGTTGTTTGAATCTGTTATGTCATTTTAAGATATTCGAGGCTCATCCTGAGTATTTCCTGCCAACTCCTCGGATCAGTCATTTCTCCAAAGAATGTTGCTTCCTTTTATTGGAGAAGGGCACTAGACACCTGTGTGCTTGGTGTGTTCATTTCTACTAGAGTGTCATTGCTTCAAGGCCCTGTGGACACTAACCTGTGTGTGTGCACATATTCATGAGCATTTCTATATGTAACAATTTGTATCTACATTAAGCTAAACACGAGTTCATGTTAATGGCTTTCCCTCAAACCTGTTACTACACAGATCATTCTAGGCATTTCCTTTTGCATATATCTGACCTCTTGCTTCAACAGTTAGAAAAGGGATTCCCACCAACGGCCATCCATTTATCTAATTGTTGATATCAAATGCACATGCATAGTATATCATGATTGTTAAACCATAACCTTGTGGGAAACAACTTTATCAACTGGAATCTGGCACTTACATAGAGTTATTTTGCCTTTATTCTTACAGACTGCTCTTTTTCAAAGTTACCTTGGTCAGAGCCTTTTACACCAATTTCTTTAGTGAGCTTGTTTCAAACATTTGCAATGCACTTAGATAATTTTGTCACTTTCTTTATTTCATCTTGGAATCCCAGCTCTCCTTAATGATTTTTTACAATTTTATGCATTAATTTGTTCTTTCTTTTGCTGTCAAGTTCTGCAGGTTTTGACAAATGCATAATGTCATATATCCATCATTACAGTATCATACTGTATCATTCTGCCACCCTAAAAATCATCTGTATTTCACCCATTCAATCCTCTTTCCCTCCTGCCATATATCTTGCAATCACTGATTTTTAAACTATCTCTAATTTTGCTTTTTCCAGAATGTCACATATTTGGAATCACATAGTATATGGCCTTTTTGGATAAGCTTCTTTCACTTGGAAATATGCATTCAAGATTCATCCATGTGTTTTTTGGTTTGATAGCTTATATTTTTATCATGAATAATATCATATTGTATGAATGTACCACAATCTATGCATTTACCCAATCAAGAACTTCCTTGTTACTTCCAGGCTCTGGCAATTTGAATGTAGCTGCTATAAACGTTCACATGCAGGTTTTTGTGTGGACATAAATTTTCAAATCCATTGAATAAATACCTAGGAGCATGAGCGCTGAATTATATGGTAAGACTGTTGAGATTTATAATAAATTGCCAAACGGACTTCCAAAGTGAGCTGTACGGACTTCCAAAGTGAGCTGTTGCATTCCACTAACAGTGAATGCAAGTTCCTACTGTTCCACGACCTTGCTAGCAATTCATATTGTCAAGTTACCCGTGAGTTTTTCCTACCAAATAACTGTTTATTCATCACCTACTATATGTGGGCCTAACTCATCTGTCGAATCAGTTGCAACAGCCTATCCTTTCATACCTTTGCAAAACATGACCAAAGAATAAAGGTGTGTAAAGTGTATAGAACGTAACAGAAAAAAAGTGTCAGTACGTTTTACTTTGGATACAAAAAGTCAACAATAACCCTTCTCCCCTAGGAGGAGAATATCAGAACTGTACATTTCCACTTTATAAAATACCTCTGTTGCAATCACAGTAATTGGATACTTCAAGAACACCATACTTATTCTAGTTAGAAGTGGCTGAAAGGATCCTACACCAATGCACTTTTTAAGAAAAACTACACAGGTGTGATCTGTGTTTTCTTTCTTGTGTATGCTTACCCCTGTCTACCAGAGAGAAGGCACTCAGTAATTTTGACTAACTGGAAATGTAAGAACACTTGGGTCTCCCTGTCTCCTGACTAGTGTCCCATGCATTATATCTGGCTGCTCATTCTGGTTACCTTTCCAAATTATGCCTGAACTATTAACAATTTGCAGTAGGGGCCTCTGGGTAGTTCAGGCAGTAAAGCATCTGCCTTCGGCTCAGGTCATGATCCTGGAGTCCCAGGATGGAGTCCTGCATCTGGCTCCCTGCATGGCAGTGAGTCTGTTTTGCTCTCTGACCTTCCCCCTCTCTCATGCTTTCTCTTTCTCAAATAAATAAATAAAATCTTTTTCTTTTTTAAGTGTACTGAGTAAATAACACTTTGATCGTTGACCTCAAGTGGCTGATTAACCCCAGCGACATACATGGAAGTGTTTACTCATGGCGACGGGGATACTCAAGTACGTCTGTTGCCTTTCAAAATGGAAATGGGAAGCAGAGGGATGGGCTTGGAGGCTCATTTCAGCACTCTGCTGTCCTGTTCCTTGTTGCTCTATAAACAAAGACACCGGCATCGGGATGCTTAATATGTTTTCTGGAAAGATAGGAATAGCAATCTTCAGCTTTCCCACATAGATCCATATGCGTAAGCTCCAAATTTGCACTGAGAGGCTTGTCCCTTTACCTTCGTGTGTTGCATTTGCATGCTTTTGGTAATGTCTGGCATTGGAAAATATACTGGCATTTGCTCTTTCACTATCACCTTATTCATCACATTATTCTATGCTAGGAACTTCTTTGGAACCACATAATTTCATATTCGAAATGTATGGAGTGGAAGGAAGAGATAAGAATAAGATGAAAAGACTCAGAAGATGAAAGCCATTAGCGAAGACAGGTATAAGTGGCTCAATTCATCTTTATCCTGCAGCACAGCAATTGAAGAGAAAACTTACTTTCAAATCTATGTCACACATGCTATTATGCATGTATGTAGAAAATTGACAGTCCCCCATGTGAGTATCTGTATAATTAACTGCTTCTGAGGAAGAAACAGTACACGATCCTACTGCCCTGGAACCTCCAAGTGCTTTTCCAAATGTTCTCAGTGCCATAATTAATGGTCATCACTAGCTGAGTATTTGTGGATGTAAATCCCTGTAATAGTTTACTCAGGGTCCTGGGGTGAGAACTTAAGCTGCCTCTGTGCTGTGAAATCAGACATATATAGCTGGGTCTATGTCAGTCTGCCAGAGGGTTGAGAGGGACTCCATGTACATGAGGACAATGAGTCTTGTGGGAGAGGCAATGATTCAGTGATGGATTGGATTCATTGATGGATTGTCCACTCAGATAAGGTTCCCGAGTCAGGATGGCACAGGGGCGACCACGGACCCTCTCGGGTATCAAACTTTTATGGAAAAGAAATTCACTTTCCCAGGAGCCAGAGGCAGCTGTCTTCACTAAGACTCAGGGAGTCAGACAGTGAATGGGCACAGGGAATTTAAAGAAGTAATGCAGAGAGACCGGCACCCAATTATGAATAAATAAAGTTATATTCAGATTATGACTCTGGGAGTTATGTATCTGGGTTGTTTTTTTTTTTTAAGATTTTACTTATTTGAGAGAGAAAGAAAGAGAGAACAAACAGTCGGAGCAGCAGGCAGAGGGAGAAGTAGGATCCCCACTGAGCAAGAAGCCGGATGCAGGGTTGGATCCCAGGACTCTGGGACCATAACCGAAGCTGAAGACGGATGTTTAACTGACTAAGTCACCTAGGCACCCCTATGACTTATGTATTTGAATCAGTCCCTTAGAATTAAATTACACATGGAGAAATTCATGAAGTTAAGTTTCTGAACATGCTAAGGTGTGGATTTGACCACCTTAATGCCACCTGACTGACTAGTCCAAACGCCTCAGACTTTTAGACTCTTAGATCAGAAATCAGTGTACTGGATTTATCTTTTTTTAAAAAAGATTTTATTTATTTATTTGACAGAGATCACAAGTAGGCAGAGAAGTAGGCAGAGAGAGGGGTAAGTAGGCTCCCTGCTG